>NW_028270141.1:143412895-144612895 GCF_037043375.1 Chiloscyllium plagiosum | reverse complement strand
GGAATGATAAACTCAAATGTACTCAAGATTGAGGGAGATTTTTGATCTACCCAAGGAAGCCAATGGTTGTGAGGTATGGGTCAGGAAATGGAGTTAAGACCACAATCACATCGGCTGTGATCTATTGAATGGCAAAGCAGACTCGATGAGCTGAATAATCCATTTCTGCTGCTACTAGTAGTCATTTGGCCCTTCTTAAAATTCACCCTCCCATTATGTAATTAGTTCCATTCACCATTGCAGTGCCCAGATTCCTTCATCCATCTATCCAATTCAATCTTGGGTGTTGACATAATTGCAACCATTGCCCTTGGACATGAATGTCACTTCATCATGACATGTGACAATATTTCAATTGCCCTCTGTTGTGTCATTGTACTGTGATTCTTAAATAATGCTCCCCTCACCCATGACCTTCTCAAATACTGGGATAGTCTGCTGTTAGTGATGCTTGTTTTAAGCAATTCTGCCTAACCATTTCCACTTTCATAACAAACAAAAAACTCAGTCTTCCAAGTCATTGACATTCTATAATGTGAGTCTCAGAGAATACTCCTTGGTGCTGCAGTGGTGACTGAAGAGGTTCCTTTGACAATCTGACAATTATGAGATCGTGTATTGACCCAACTGCAGAATGGGAAATTTTGTCAAAGATACTGAAAACTATGGAGATACCTACATTCCTATATTCCTCTCCTATCAGGCAGACCTATTTATCTGATCACAGGGGGTTCTGCTTCCAACCATCCATGCCCTGAGCTCTGACATTTCCTCCATTGACATCTTCATCTCTCCACACTTCTGGAATACTACCTCCTTAACCTCTCCTACCATCAACGTCTTTAGCTCAGTCATAGAGTCACACAGCACGGAAACAGATCCTTTGGTCCAACCAGTCCACGTTGACCGAGTTTCCCAAACTAAATTGGTCCCATCTGCCTGCATTTGATCCATATCTCACCAATCCTTTCCTATTCATGTACCTATCCATAATGACTTTTAAATGCTGTAACTGTACCTGCATCCACCACTTCCTCTGAATGCTCATTCCACATTGTTATGGACTAGGCCAGACCAATCGAAATATTCTTAGCAGGCAGCCCCAGACCGTAACTTTGTAATTTATTTCACTAAGTGTACAGTAAAAATTACCCGGAGTAAGTTAGCAAGGTGGATTACCAGGTTAAAAACAGTCAAAACTTCATTCACAAAATTACACAAAGAACAGAATAAGGAACCCCTACAGAACTCAGTCTGTCCAAACGAGACTCAAGTATGCTGTTCCAAATATACACAACAGTCCCAATAAACAAACTCCCTTTAAAAACCAGTATAAATGGAACACATGCTTACAGGTTGAAGTTAGAAGGAGAGAGAGAGTTTCCACACAGCTCGCTGTTGAACTCCCAACCAGTTCTGAACTAAACTGAAACTGTTCAGCTAGAGAGCTGACCACTCCCCTTTCATTCTACAGATCACTTCTAAGACATGACCACTTTGGCCTGAAGTCTCATCCGTTTACATATAAACAAAAGGCCTCTCAAAATTCTTTTCATTGCTGTACCAAGCCAGACTGATCGGAGCCCAGCCTGGTTTATTATCCCTCTGAAACACACACACCCTCTGTGTGAAAGGTTGTCCCTCAGATCACTTTTAAATCTTTCTCCTCTGACCTTACGAATATGCGCCCTAGTTTTGAACTCTACCAAAGGCTTTTCTATTCACCTTATAGCGTCATAGGATCATATTGCTTGTGGCACAGTGGTTAGCACTGCTGCCTCACAGCGCCAGAGACCCGGGTTCAATTCCCGCCTTAGGCGACTGACTGTGTGGAGTTTGCACGTTCTCCCCGTGTCTGCGTGGGTTTCCTCAGGGTGCTCCGGTTTCCTCCCACAGTCCAAAGATGTGCAGGCCAGGTGAATTGGCCATGCTAAATTGCCCGTAGTGTTAGGTAAGGGGTAAATGTAGGGATATGGGTGGGTTGCGCTTCGGCGGGGCGGTGTGGACTTGTTGGGCCGAAGGGCCTGTTTCCACACTGTAAGTAATCTAATCTAATCTAAACAGACCCTTCGGTCCAACCAATCATAGAGTCATAGAGATGTACAACACAGAAAAGACACTTCAGCCCAACCCGTCCGTGCCGACCAGAAATCCAACCCAATCTATTCCCACCTGCCAGCACCCAGCCCATATCCCTCCAAACCCTTTCTATTCATATACCCATCCAAATACCTCTTAAATGTTGCAATACCAGCCTCCACCACATTCGCTGGCAACTCATTCCACCCTCTGCGTGAAAAAGTTGCCACTTAGATCTCTTTTATATCTTTCCCCTCTCACTCTAAACCTATGCCCTCTAGTTCTGGATTCCCCCACTCCAGGGAAAAGACCTTATCTATTTACCCTATCCATGCCCCTCATGATTTTATAATCCTCTATAAGGTCACCACTCAGCCTCCGAAGCTCCAGGGAAAACAGCCCCAGCCTGTTCAGCCTCTCCCTGTAGCTCAAATCTTCCAACCCTGACAACATCCTTGTAAATATTTTCTGAACCATTTCAAGTTTCACAACAACCTTCCTATAACAGGGAGACCAGAATTGCACGCAATATTCCAACAGTGGCCTAACCAATGCCCTGTACAGCCACAACATGACCTCCCAACTCCTGTACTCAATACTCTGACCAATAAAGGAAAGCATACCAAACACCTTCTTCACTATCCTATCCATCTGCGACTCCACTTTCAAGGAGCTATGAACTTGCTTCACAACATCGCTTTGTTCAGCATCACTCCCTAGGACCTTACCATTACGTGTGCAAGTACTGCTCTGAATTGCTTTCCCAAAATACAGCACCTCGCATTTATCTGAATTAAACTCCATCTACCACTCCTCAGCCCATTGGCCCATCTGATCAAGATTCCGTTGTAATCCGAGGTAACCTTCTTCGCTGTCCACTACACCTCCAATTTTGGTGTCATCTGCAAACTTACTAATTGTACCTCTTATGCTCGCATTCAAATCATTCCTATAAATGACAAAAAATAATGGACTCAGCACTGATCCTTGTGGCACTCCGCTGGTCACAGGCCTCCAGTCTGAAAAACAACCCTCCACCACCACCCTCTGTCTTCTACCTTTGAGCCAGTTCTGTATCCAAATGGCTAGTTCTCCCTGTATTCCATGAGATCTAACCTTGCTAATCAATCTCCCATGGGGAACCTTGTCGAACGCCTTACTGAAGTCCATATAGATCACATCTACTGCTCTGCCCTCATCAACCTCTTTGTTACTTCTTCAAAAAACTCAATCAGGTTTGTGAGTCATGATTTCCCACGCACAAAGCCATGTTGACTATCCCTAATGAGTCTTTGCCTTTCCAAATACATGTAAATCCTGTCCCTCAGGATTCCCTCCAACAACTTGCCCACCACCGAGGTCAGGCTCACCGGTTTGTATTCCCTGGCTTGTCCTTACAACCTTTCTTAAATGTGTCCATGTCAAACACAATCCCAAACTAAACTAGTCCCATCTGCCTGCTCCTGGCCCATATCCCTCCAAACCTTTTCTATTCATGTACTCATCCAAATAGTTTTTAAACATCGTCATCGTGCCGACATCCGCTACTTTCTCAGGAAGTTCATTCCACACGTGAACCATCGTCTATGTAAAAGATTTTCCCCTCATATCTTTTTTAAATCTCTCTCCTCTCACCTTAAAAATGTGACCCCTTGTCTTGAAACCCCCATCCTTGGGAAAAGACAACTACTACTAGCTCTATCTATACCTCTCATTATTTTATAAACTACTGTCAGGTTGCCTCTCAGCCTCTTACACTCCATCGTAAAATATCCCAGCCCATCCAGCCTTTCTTTGTAACTTCAATCTTCCATTTTTCACTAACATCCTGGTAAATCTTCACTGAACCCTCTCCACCTTGATAGTAATCTTTCTGTAACTGAGAAACCAGAACTGAGGCCTCACCAATGTCCTGAACAAACTCAACATGAGATTCCCAGTTCCTATATTCAGAGGTTTGAACAATGAAGGCAGGCGTGCCAAACACCTTCTTAATCACACTGTCTGTATGTGACAGAAACTTGAAAGAATCATCATTCCTTAATCCCTACGTCCCTCTGCTTTATCGTACTACCCAGGACCCTACCATTAATTGTATAAATCTTGCCTTGTTTGCTTTACCAAAAGGCAATATCTCGCTTTATTTCCATATGAACGTTATCTGCCACTGCTCAGTTACCTGGTCCAATTGGGCGGCACGGTGGCACAGTGGTTAGCACTGCTGCCTCACAGCACCAGAGACCCGGGTTCAATTCCTGCCTCGGGCAGCTGTCTGTGTGGAGTTTGCACATTCTCCCAGTGTCTGCGTGGGTTTCCTCCGGGTGCTCCGGTTTCCTCCCACAGTCCAAAGATGTGCAGGTTAGGTGAATTGGCCATGCTAAATTGCCCGTAGTGTTAGGTGGAGGGGAATGGGTCTGGGTGGGTTGCTCTTCGGAGAGTCGGTATGGACTTGTTGGGCCAAAGGGCCTGTTTCCACACTGTAGGGAATCTAATCTAATTGATCAAGATGCCTGTGTGAGTTTAGATTACCTTCTTCACTGACCACTGTGTTGAGGGTTTCCTGATTTATGCTCCTGCAAAGTGCTTCATGAATGTTACCAATATTAAAGGTACTATACAAATGCAAGTCGTTGTTGTTTCTCAGGGAAAGGTGTAAGGTGGAATTCACAATTATATGTTGATTCAGCATTCTGGCTTAGCCCGAGAGAACAATTCCCCAGTGACACAGTAGAATGGACCCTGTTGATCATTCATTCTCAGAACACAGCAGAGAGTTACAAGGCTTACCTTCAGCAGAGAAAGTTCCTGATCTTTGTTCTTTACAAATGAGCCAGCCCAGGTAGCCCAGGAGCAATAATGCGACTGAAAGCTGTGCAGGAAAGACCATTTTCCCACTGCCGTTCACTCTGACACTAGCCTGAGATCTGGCAACTCGACCAGAATTCAGCCTCAGGCCTGTTTTTCCGGCAAGCATATTACAAATCATTGATTCCCTCACAGTTATGTACTGTTTAACCATGTTATCTCTGTTTATCTTAGACTGAATCAACGTGGCGTAAGGACAGTGGTTCCACAATCTATTTTTATAGTCACTTCTTCAATCTCAATTTATCACGAAGTCTAGATTAGATTAGATTAGGTTCCCTACAGTGTGGAAACAGGCCCTTCGGCCCAACCAGTCCACACTGACTCTCTGAAGAGTAACCCACCCAGACCCATTTCCTTCTGACTAATGCACCTAACAGTATGAGCAATTTAGCACTGCTAATTCACCCTGACCTGCAAATCCTTGGACCGTGGGAGGAAACTGGAGCACCCGGAGGAAACCCACGCAGACACGGGGAGAATGTGCAAACTCCTCACAGTCACCCGAGGCTGGAATCGAACCTGGGACCTTGGTACTATGAGGCAGCAGTGCTAACCACTGAGCCACCGTTTAAAAGGAGGCCATTTCGCCCCACTTACCCGTGCTGGCCCTTTGAAAGGTCCAAGGATTCTCCCTCGCTTTGCTTTGTCCCAAAGACCCACATTTCCGTTTTTGAAGTAAGGATCCACTTTCCCCATTGAAAATTACAATCATTTCCAGGCCGTTTTCAAGCAGTACTTTTCTGATCATAATAATTTTGAGTGAAAAACATTCCTCTCACATCCTCATTCCTTTTTCGTGATTATCTTAAACTATCTTGTCTAGGCAGCAGCTCATTTGCTATTGAATTCAGTTTTACCCTATCTACTCTTCATATAGCATTACTCCAATACATCTCCCCTCACTAACCACTCCCCCACCACACACACACACATATACACACACACAGACACACATACACACAGACACACACACAGAGACACACACACACACAGACACACATACACACACACACACAGACACACAGACACACACAGAGATACACACACACAGATACACACACACACACAGACACACACACACATACTCCCACACACACAGACACACACACACAGACACATACACACACAAAGACACACACACACAGATACACATAGACACACACACATAGACACACACACACACAGAGACACACACCTCTCCCTTCTCCAGGCCCTCCACCAAACTGACCTCCTTGCAGAATCTTTCTGAGCTATCGCCTCTGCAGCCTTTCCAACATCTTCTCCAGCAATCCCCCTCCTGACTATATTCAGATCTCTACATGAACTCAGAATATCTTGAAAGTCCCCAATTTACCCGTCTCATAAGAAGCAGACGAACAGAAAACAGAAAACACAGAAAACAAATTCCTGAAGAATGCCTTGTGCCCGAAACATCGATTTTCCTGCTCCTCGGATGCTGCCTGACCTGCTGTGCTTTTCCAGCACCGCTCTAATCTCGACTCCAATCTCCAGCATCTGCAGTACCCACTTCTGTCTAACAGAAAACACTGACCAGGTGATTATCGCTGGACTGTTCATTTAGTGATCCAATGTTCTGGGGGCCTGGGTCCTAAACCCACCATCGCCGATGTTGAAATTTGAATTCAATGAATATCTAACGATTACTGTGAGTCTGTTGTTGGGAAAGAAAACATCTGATTCCGTAATATCCTTTAAGGAGGGAAACTGCCATCCTTACCTGGGTCGGGCCTACATGTGGCTCCAGGCGCACAGCAGTGTCGCTGACTCTTACTGCCTTCTGGGGCAATTAGGGATGGGCAATAATGCTGGCTCGGTCAGTGTTGCTCTGATGGTGTGACCGAATAAACAAGTTTCAGTTACTTTACAAGGATTATTATAGATAAATAGGTTGTAGCCACAATTAACTAAACTATGAACCAGTCAGGTTAATCTCTCCTTGTGAATATCTCCAACCGCGCCCCCCTCTCCCCTTTATGTGCATATACAGAGTAGCAAAACAAATGTCGGTATTATGGGTGGGGGAAGGGAAACGGGGGAACACACAGTCCTCTAGCACCAGTCCACATAATTCCTTCGCTTCCCAAATTTCTTCCATTCTTCAATCTCCTTTCTCATGGTTCTTTCACTTCTCTCCAGGCTGCTGCTGCCCTCCAGCATGCACAAGGCCTGAAGACAACTCTCTGGTTGGTTCCTGGACAATTTAAACAGAAAAAGAGAGAGAAGTCTCTGGATTGCTGGACAATCAGGTTCTGTGTCTCTATCTCTCTTCGGTAGAAGGACCTAAAGACTGAAGTAAGCCTTTTCCCCACCTGTCTCTGTAAGCTGTTTCCTTTACAAGTAACCCTGAGGCAATATCGCAGGTTCTTTCTATCCTGCTGCGTTGACATTTGTTCAACATTCGCGATTTTACTTAGACTAGGACTGGCCTGAAAATATTTACCTTGCAGAAGTTACCCTGGCACTCTGTGGTGTTAAAGATCAAATGCATTTTATTGCACTACTGCCATCAGTGAATGTGACTGTGCATTATCTTTGCCTAACCTACAACCATTAGCTACAAATGCAGGAGAAAGTGAGGAGATCAGAGTCGAAGAGTGTGGTGCTGGAAAAGCACAGCCGGTCAGGCAGCATCCGAGGAGCAGGAGAGTCAACGTTTCAGGCATGAGCTCTTAATCAGGAATGTGGGGCTGGCCCGATAGGGCTGACAGATAAATGGGAGGGGGCGTAGGGCTGGGGGGAAGGTAGCTGGGAATGTGATAGGTGGATGGAGGTTGGGTGAAAGTGATGGGTCGGAGAGGAGGGTGGCGAATGTGGAACAAAGGATCAGGAGGCTGAAGGCTTTGGACTCTCCCTGACTTATCACTTTCACCCCCACCTACCTTCCCCCAGCCCCACCTCCCTCCTATTCCCCCTTGGGCCACACACCCCCATTCCTGATGAAGGGATTATGCCCGGAACATTGATTTTCCTGTTCCTCAGATGCTGCCTGACCAGATGTGCTTTTCCAGCAGCACACTCATTGACGCTATTCAAATACAGCCTGGTACATCCGCAATAATCCTATCCATATTGATAGGTCTTGGCTAACTGATAACCCAAATGGTAACTGAATCAAACAACACGATCCAAAAGGTGTCCTGGATATTGTGGGATCTTGGAATTCTTCAGTCAGACAGACGGACCAGCAGCCTGTTTCATGTGTAGCCCAGAGGAGAACTTGGCTCTCGAAAATTTATAGTTTGATTCTTCCAGCGTTGATATTTTGCATGGATAGCTTTTTCAAAGAATGGTCGAAGCACTTTGGGCCTTTTATGGTGCTATCCCTCTTTAAGACACAAGCAAGATCTGGTGGCCTGAACTTCTGATAAGTACCTTTACATTCCAATGAAATTGTTGACTGATTCGATTGGGTCAAGCCTGGTCTATTCCCCCACAGTGGGCATGGCTTGAATCTTGTGATTGGTGACTACATTAAGATCTGTACACACTAGTAGTCGTGCCTGTGCTGGATTGTCATTGGTACCTACAATCTCAAGAAACCAATCTGAACTGGCACATTGGCACTGCACCAGTTTCCTGTGGGCTGTACCATGCCGTACAGGTGTGCATACTGGTATGACCTTGGCTCTAGCCCCCGTTCAATGTTTGGCTGTCAGGTTGAATCCACCTACCTTTTGGAGGTTCCAAAATCAAAAAGGCATTCAATCACTTTATGCCATCGATGTGGGATTTCCGGCTGCTAATACAGTCAGTTCAGCTGTAACTTGGTATTTAGTTCTTGTGCAACCCTGTTTTATAAGAAAATCGCAGAATAGAAGCACCATTTGAGCCAATGGGGCCGGAATTGCGTGATAGCCAACAGATGTTTTTAAAATTCAGACTTTAGAAACAGTGTCCCCAAATCGTCAATCATGTTTTCGAGAATTTGTGTTAATGAAACGTGCATTATAGCAGAACGACCTGTGCGAAAGGTTTGGTCAGCAAAAGCAATTTGCTGTTTAATTGTTGGCTGTGCTTGGCAAAGCTTGAAGACCAGCTCAAGGTAGGAGTTAATTTTGAGATCAGAGGGTTCCTAGGCGGAAGATGAGGCGCTCTTCCTCCAGGCGTCGTGTTGCCATGGTCTGGCGATGGAGGAGTCCAAGGACCTGCATGTCCTTGGCGGAGTGGGAGGGGGAGTTGAAATGTTGAGCCACGGGGTGGTTGGGTTGGTTGGTCCGGGTGTCCCAGAGGTGTTCTCTGAAACGTTCCGCAAGTAGGCGGCCTGTCTCCTCAATATAGAAGAGACCACATCGGGTGCAGCGGATGCAGTAAATGATGTGTGTGGAGGTGCAGGTGAATTTGTGACGGATATGGAAGGATCCCTAGGGGCCTTGGAGGGAAGTAAGGGGGGGAAGTGTGGGCGCAAGATTTTCATTCCTTGCGATTGCAGGGGAAGGTGCCGGGAGTGGAGGTTGGGTTGGTGGAGGGTGTGGACCTGACGAAGGAATCGCGGAGGGAGTGGTCTTTCCGGAACGCTGATAGGGGAGGGGAGGGAAATATATCCTTGATGGTGGGGTCTGTTTGGAGGTGGCGGAAATGATGAAGGATGATACCAACTGGAGGTTGGTGGGGTGGTAGGTGAGGACCAGTGTGGTTCTGTCCTGGTGGCGATTCTAGATGCCTTTTAGATGTTGTAATTGTACCATCCTCCACCACTTCCTCTGGCAGCTCATTCCATACACACACCAACCTCAGTGTGAAAATATTGTCCCTTAGGTCCCTTTTAAATCTTTTCCCTTTCACCCTAAACCTATGCCTTCTAGTTCTGGACTTCCCATCCCAGGGAAAATACCTCGTCTATCTATCCCATCTATGCCCCTCAAGATTTTACAAGCTTCTATCAGGTCACCCCTCAGCCTCCTACACTCCAGAGAAAACAGCCCCAGTCTATTCAGCCTCTCCATATAACTCAAGCCCTCCAAACCTGGTAACATCCTTGTAAACCTTTTCCGAACCCTTTCAAGTTTCACAACATCCTATTGCAAGGAAATCAGAATTGCACACAATATTCCAAAAGTGGCCCAACCAATGAATAGCTGTAACATGACCTCCCAACTCCTACACTCGATGCTCTGACCAACGAAGGAATGCATACTAAATGCCTTCTTCACCATCCTATCCACCTGCGACTCTAATTTGTGGATACAAAGCTTGTGCATTCCTTCCTTTTACCCTTCTTTTTCTCTTCTGTCCTTTTATTTTTGTCTACTTTTGCTTCTACATGACTTTGTTTTTGACTAATGTAGGCCTTTTAATTCGTTTGGATTATTTTTGGACTGTGCCTTTATGAAATACAGGCCCTGTAGTAACAGACTTCATCCACTGGAGGGCCCTTCCAGGAAGTAAGGTTTCCTCAGTTTTGGGTTGAGTTGGAGAGACAAAATGATGGAACAAACCAACATCAGACTTAGATTGTATTGTCAAGTGTACTCAAGTATGGGGTACAAGAGTACAGTGTCGCCAAACATGATGCCATCTTATGTGCAAAATGTTAAATACAGAAATAGAAAAAATAAAGAAATAAGTTTAAAAGTTTAGCAGTACAGTCTTCTTGGCATGAAAGTAGAAAAATAAAGAAAAACAGGTTAAAAAGACCAACATTACAGCCCTTTCTTGAGCCATGGGCCTGCAAATGCTCCAGGTTGGGCCTTCCCCAAGAGGGTCCGTTCTCACCCGAAATGGGCTAAGGTCTGCCCGGGCATGTCCTGACCATTGCCTCACTACTGCCATGATCCAGGTTTACGCTAGGCCCCAACTCCATTGCCTTCATTGCCTTTACGGCTTTCAAAAGGTAAGTAAGAAACACTCAAAATGTTTTTTTATAAAAACCGATAAGAGATGAAAGAAGAAAGGCAAGCTGACAGAGTGGATGAGTCCGGATGCTGCCTACTCCACCATCTTGAACGCACTGCGTTCAGAAAGCTTCAAAAGGCATTGCTCTTCAATCAAGAGGACTACCTACTGAAACAGAAAAGAGCCTTTGACTAACATTTTTACTTTTAACCCTGTAAGAAATCTTTTAAGTGTTACATTTTAAACCTTTAAGTGGGGAACCAGGCTGGCATGTCATTTTATTTTTAACAAATTAGGGAAAAAACAGTTCACTCCATAGGTCTAAAAGCAAATTACTGCGGATGCTGGGATCTGAAACCAAAAGAGAAAATGCTGGAAAATCTCAGCAGGTCTGGCAGCATCTGTAAGGAGAGAAATGAGCTGATGTTTCGAGTCTAACTGACTCTTTGTCAAAGCTTTAACAAAGGGTCAGTTAGACTCAAAATGTCAGCTCTTTTCTCTCTTTACGGATGCTGCCAAACCCGCTGAGACTTTCCAGCATTTTCTCTTTTGGCTCCGTAGGTCTTCAGTTTTAGGTAGGAGGAAGGTTAGTCTGTCTCCTGGTCTCTATAATTTGTAGATAAATTGTGTGGGTTGTTTTCAAATTGCTTTGAAGTCCAGTGAGTTTCTAATCCTCAGTGACAGTTCCAAACATGAGCAACCAGGGATTTGGATTATCTTATGAACAGTTGCTGTGATCTAATCCTTCGGAGAGGTATTTGAACCTGATGAGGCAATTGGAGTCATACAACACAGAAACAGACCCTTCGGTCCAACTCATCCATGCTGACCATATTTCCCAAACTAAACTGGTCCCATATGCCAGCTTTTGGCCCATATCCCTCGAAATCGTTCCTATCCATGTACCTGTCCAAATGTTTTTTAAATCTTATAACTTAACATTTAGGGTCAAAAAGTGTGGCACTGGAATAGCACAGCCGGTGAGGTAGCATCCGAGGAGCAGGAGAGTTGACGTTTTGAGCATAAGCTCTTTCATCAGAAATTGTTGGACAGAAGGGTCTGTTTCTGTACTGTATGACTCCAATTGCCCACTGAAGGTTAAAAAGCCCATCACTGCATTTAATTTAACATTAAGTCAACCCCTTCCTCTGGCAGCTCATTCCATACACACACCACCGTGAATTAGATGTGGGATCCATGGTACTGAAAAATTCAACAGAGTCTCATTACAATATATATGAGAATGATAGACAGTACTATGTCTGGGCCAATACTGAGCAATTCAGTGACTCTTCCCTGAGCAAGTGGTCCCAGTAAGGAGGGCACCGGGTGTTCATAACATCAAGTCGTATATGTGATACAGTGATGATGTCATGAGCATGCCTTAGGAAGGGTAGTATTAAACTGTAGAGCATTCAGAAAAGATTTACCAGGATGTTGTCAGGAATGGAGGGTTTGAGTTATAATGAGAGGCTGGATAGGCTGTGACTTCTTTTCCTTGGAATGTAGGAGGTTGAGGGGTGACCTTATGGAAGTTTATAAAATCATGAGGGTGATAGAGCCAGTCTCCATCCTGTAGGACTCCATGACTCTATGAGGGTCATTGATAAGGTGAATAGCAAAGATCAAAACCAGGGGGTATATTTTTAAGGTGAGAAGAGAAAGATTTCAAAAAGTCATAAGGGACAACTTTGTTACACAGAGAGTGGTTTGTGTTTAGAATGAACTGCCAGACGAAATGGTGGATGCGGGTATAGTTACAACATTTAAAGACGTTTGGATACGTTCATGAATAGGAAAGGTTTGCAGGAGCATGGACCGAACACAAGCAGATGGGACTAGTTTAGTTTGGGAAAGTGGTCAGCATGGACTAATTGGACTGAAGAGTCTCTTTCCATGTTGTATGACTCTGTGACTCTATGTCTCTTAAAGGGGTATCGTACCCCAGTGGTGAGACATAACTCAACAACAGGTGAGGAATTAGATTTCACGATTGCTGTAGAGTTTCTCATCCAATCAAAGGCTGTTTTCTCTCAGCATTCAATGTCGGCAGGCTGATGGGTGAGGAAGGGATGGAGGAAAAGAGAGAGAGAGTGTGTGTGAGGAAGTGTGTGGATCTGCTTCACTCTTGGAGTTGGTCCTCCCTCTGTTCATTATTCTTACTCCGGATTGCTTTGTGTCTTTTTCCATAGGGAACCTGAACATTATTAACACTGCTCCATAAATGCTGCCCAACTCCGATACCTGCTACTCTTGAGCCCATTTCAATTCAAAGAACCAGTTCCAGCAACGCTTCCTTTCCCACGGACTGGAGACGCGTGGCTGCAGAAAATTCTCCTGTCCACGCTCCAGGAACTCCCATCCCTCTCGGTGCTGAACCAGCACTGTTCGGTGTAGTGTCCCCCATTGTCACCGCTCTATCTTGTTCTTGTGATGTGTTGTAAATTGAATGTGGTCCTCAGTTGCAGTGAAGCACTGTACTGAAATGTCTGCCTGGTTAACACACTCCTGTCACCAGTCTGGGGCTTGAACAAACGGCTTAATGGATTCAGAGGTGAGTGCTACCCAGTTTGAGCTCTGAGGTTCAGTTACAACAAACTGAATTGAGTTTAGAAGGAGACCGAAAGCCAAGTCTGCTGACTTAATCTCCTACCTCTCCCTCACCTTCTATGATCTGCATTGCCTTTACAATGGGCTTGGCAGGTAAATTCTTCAAACTTCTGGATATAGAGTCATAGAGATGTACAGCACGGAAACAGACCCTTCACGTATAAGAAGAAAGCCAAGTCTAATGAACAATCAGAGCTGAGTGAAGCATAAAGCTGGCTTGACAAAGCCACAAGGGGGAGCAAGTGTGTGTGAATTGAATCGTGCGTATATAGGTCTGTACTGTATATCTTTTATATACTGTACAAACCCTTACACCCAGGTTGCTTTTTATTTGTTTGCAATATGTGTTTTATTTGGCAAGTGTTTATACAAATCTTTGTAAACATATATATTATGTAAAAACATAAATATAAAAAGCATGTACCAAATAAAAACAACAGGAGCTTATCATTGTCAGAGATCTCTGCAAGGCTCCTGATTTGCTTATCAAGATTCCCTCAAACTGACAAAAGAAATGCTAAATTATCTGGAGAATTATTCATTGGACAATTGTTGAACATTGGTCCATTGGGACCTTTACAGTCATCGTGATCACTACAGATAAGATGGTAAAACTCACGCACAAAGTCACAGTCTAACCACCGTCCCTTGACATTCACTGGTGTTGCCATCACTGAATCCCTCACTATCATCATCCTGGGGGTTACCACTAACCAGAAACTGACTTGAAATATCTGTCTGTCTGTCTATCTATCTATCTATCTATCTATCTATCTATCTATCTATCTATCTATCTATCTATCTATCTATCTATCTATCTATCTATCTATCTATCTATCTATCTATCTATCTAAACACACATATTTTATATATATACATGTAGCTACAAGAAAGGATTTGGGATAGTGCAGAGAATAAATCACCTCCTGACTTCCCCAGAGCCTGTCTACCATCTAAAAGCCCAATCAGGAGTGTGATGGAATATTCCCCATTGCCTGGATGGGTGCAGCTCCAACAGCACTCAAGAAGATTAACATTATCCAAGACAAAACAGCTCGCTTTATTTGCACCAAATCCACAAATATTCACTCCCTCCACCAATGACGCTCAGTAGTACCAATGTGTACTATTTAAAAAAAATGCACTGCAGACATTCACCAAAGATCTTCCAACAGCACCTTCCGTCCAGAAGGACAAGAATAGCAGACACATGAGAGGAAACACCACCAACTTCAAGTTCCCCTCCAAGCTACTCACCATCCAGACTTGGAAATATATTGCTGTTTCTTCACAGTCACTGGGTCAAAATCCTGGAATCTATCCCTAAAGGCATTGTGGGTCTACCCACAGCAGGTGGACTGCAGCGGTTCAAGAAGACAGCTCACCACCACCTTCTCAAGGGGCAACTAGGGACGGGCAGTAAATGCTGGGCCCAGCCAGTGATGCTCAGGACCCACAAGACAACCTATAAAAAAGGAATCATGATTTGGAGATGCCGGTGTTGGACTGGGGTGTACAAAGTTAAAAATCACACAACACCAGGTTATAGTCCAACAGGTTTAATTGGAAGCACACTAGCTTTTTGAGTGACGCTCCTTCATCAATATCATAATTAACTTTATAAAAAAGGAGTTAGCACACGTGAACAATTTTCCCATGAGTCAGAGGATTGGTTACTGTCTGTCATGACAGCCAAGCCTTCTTAACCATGGGAAACTTTCCACATCAATTGCCTGGCAGCTGCAAAACCACCGCTGCCCACCCTCCCCCCCCCCCCCCGCCCCCCCCACCCCGAGAAAAAACAAGGCAGAGGCAGAAGGGACTGTTGTGGGATTCAAAGACATTGGCAGTGGGATCCCGGCTGTGTTCCTTAAGGGGCCATTTTACACCTATTATCCTTCAGCTCAGTGTAAATTAATGGTGGCACAAGGATTAAATAAAGGCTGGAAGGGCCACATGTACTCTTATCATGTGGCAACCATCTCTGAAGGCCAGGGGTGAAAGGGAAGATGATCCCTCATTGTCAGGCATCTGTGCCCATTGGAGAGACTCAGTGTCTGGCAATGGAGAGGTTTTAGAAAACCACACCATCCATTGCCCCCAACCCCCCACCAACCACTTCCGATCTTCCTAACACCTCCACACAATTCAGGCCCCACAACCCTAGTCCCACCTTCATCCAACTATGGCCTTAAGGTCCTTCTATGATGCTGGCCCTTGGCCAGTTGTAGTACCATCAGCAGCCACTGCACCTGCTAGCGCCAGTGGCAGTGACAGCCTGCCAACTTTTCATTGGCCGTCAGCTTTCAGTGGGCAGGGCATCTGCCAACCGGTAGTTCAGATATGGGGAGAGGCCACAGGTAGCCAATCATGTGTGTGAGGGGCACATGGAGCCATCAGAATCCTTCCTGACTGAATCGATAGGAGTTCTGCACCAGATCTCTAACCGCTGTTTCTGTATTGATGCTTGCCAAGACATTGAAGTGTCCCACCTAGAGTACAGTCTGTGCCCTGGACACCCTCAGTGCTTTCTCCAAGTGGTGTTCAACATGGAGGAGCACTGATACATCAGCCCAGGGTGGATGTGACGTGGTATTCAGCAGGAGGTTCCCCGGCTCATGCTTAACTTGAAACCATAAGAATTCATAGACTCCAGATCCAATGCTGAGGGCTCCAGTAGATTTGATTTGATTTATTACTGGAATGTGTACTGAGGTACAGTGAAAATTACTGGGTTACATGCTTTACAGGCAGATTTAACTATACAAGTGCATCAGAGTAATAGAGTACAGGATACAATGTTACAGCAGCCAAGAAGGTGCAGAGAGAGATCAACATTGACAGCTCTAATAACGGTGGGGAAGAAGCTCGTCTTGAATCTGTTCATATGTGTATTCAAACTTTTATATCTTCTTCCCTTTGGGAGGGAGTATAACCAGTGGGAGGGGTGTTTGATTAGGTTGGAAGACTGGAATCCCTACAATATGGAAGCAGGCCATTCAGATCACACTGACACTCTGTATAGCATCCCATCCAATCCTTATAAGTCTACATTTCCCATGGTTATCCCCCCTAACCTGCACATCTTTGGATCATGTGAGGAAACTGGAGCACCCAGAGGAAACCCACGCAGACGCGGGGAGAATGTGCAAACTCCACACAGACAGCCACCCGAGCCTGGAATCGAACCCGGGTCCCTGGTGCTGTGAGGCAGCAGTGCTAACCACTCAGCCACCGTGCCACCTGAGGCAGCAGGAAGTTTAGACGGAGTTAATGGGTGGGAGGCTGGTTCGTGTGATGGACTGTTTATGATTGTCTGTCGTTTCTTGCAATCTGGAGAAGAGCAGTTGCCACTCTGCGCTCTGATGCATCCAAATAGGATAAAGCTGGATCAGTGAAGTCCTTTGTGGAAATGGGAATCTGCCGTCCTTTTGAAGCCAACCTGGACAACACGTTGAGTTCGAGCTTGCTGCCAAGTGAGAAACCCTTTGAAACATCCCGATTAGCCACTCACTTGGATAAAGACTTAGAGTCATAGAATCATAGAGATGTACAGCATGGAAACAGACCCTTCGGTCCAACCCGTCCACGCTGACCAGGTATCCCAACCCAATCTAGTCCCACCTGCCAGCACCCGGCCCATATCCCTCCAAACCCTTCCTATTCATATACCCATCCAAATGCCTCTTAAATGTTGCAATTTTCTACAGATTATATTCACCAAATATATGGCCCTGGCCCTTAAGCCCACACTATTACAACTCAACACTAATCCTCTGAAAAAGATTGGCATCAGTGGCTACAAGTGGAAAAAAATAGCTTCCCTTTGGCCCAGTTAACAAGTGAGAAATGTGAAGTTGAATGACAGATACACAAGAAGGAACAAAAATAGAATTTGATGTGCCACTTTTTTTTTTGAAAAGCAGGAATACTCCCTATCCTGAAGAATGGAAGAGTAATGACTGATCCTTGACCTTTAGCTGGCTTTTGATTAATAATAGAGGCGTCAGACTATCCAAGTAGGCAGTGATAATTCAACATTATCAACAAACATCCTGTCCCCTGGAGACAAGTTAGGTTCAGCTCAGAAGCCAGTACTCCTTTCTTCTGAGTAGAATGGATGTTAGTAATGAATGTCCTCTGCCAATGAAGAAAACAGGAACTTGATGTTTTTTATAGACTCTGAGCTGAGCGCAGATTACTGGGGCAAAGGATCACTGTGTTTTCCCACACAGTCCTCCCCCTTTTCCTGGTTTTATGGTTTGGAGGAGCTGGTGTTGGACTGGGGTGTACAAAGTTAAAAATCACACAACACCAGGTTATAGTCCGACAGCTTTAATTGGAAGCACTAGCTTTCGAAGCACTGCTCCTTCATCAGGTAGTTGTCACCTGATGAAGGAACAGCGGTCTGAAAGCCAGTGCTTCCAATTAAAGCTGTCGGACTATAACCCAGAGTTGTGTGATTTTTAACTTCTTGGTTTTAGATTGCATGCAGAGGAACTTGAGATAATAAATATGACAGCCATGAATATATCCAATGGGACATTTAGGAGAAAACTCTTTACACAGAGAATGTGGAGGTCACTCCTGTAAGGGATTGTTCAGACGTCACACAACACCAGATTATAGTCCAACAAGTTTATTTGAAAACACAAGCTTTTGCAGCGCTGCTCCTTCGTCAGGTGAAGTTCTGACTTTGTCCACCCGAGTTTAACACTGGCATCTCCACATCATCAGGTGAAGGTGAGGCAAGTAGCCCAGATGTATTTCTGGGAGAGTGTTATCACAATATACAGAAACAGAATGGAAGGGTATGCTGACAAGTTTAGATATAAAGAGGTGGCACAAGGTTCACATGGAGACAAAATGTTGGCATGGCCCTGCCTGTTCCTGTACTAAGTAATTTATTGCAGAGAGTTAATGGATAAAGATCAATCAGAGAAGAGAGTGAGTGGGGCTGTTAAAGTGAACCTGCTCCATTTGCCGCTATCATGCAATTTGAACAGCAACATTAAATCTGGAAACCAGCCAGCTCCACAGGGCTGGCAACATCTGCCTTGAAATGTTAACTTTGTTTCAGCCCCAAACGAAGGAGAAGCGCTGCAAAAGCTTGTGTTTTCAAATAAACTTGTTGGACTATAATCTGGTGTTGTGTGACGTCTGCAACTCTCCACAAACTCTGCTTTCCTCCAACTGTGCATCCCCACCCTCATCGCTGCGCCATCTATGATCTTAGCCACTCTGCGCCCATATGTGTAGAACGTCCACCCGAAACATCACTGTGAGACTTAAATGGGGAAGAACCTCAGTAATAATTCACTGGCTCCTGCTTTTTGTCCAACACTGAGTTTTGATAAGGATTATTTCTGATTGTCCCATTGGGTAGAAGTTGTGAAAGAATATGACACAAAGTTATCTAATATTTTTTCCAGCAAACTAGGAAGTTTGCAAAAGAGGTTTTTCAAAAATAGCATGTTCTGGCCCTTGTAAGGAATGATTAGGTTAGATTAGATTACTTACAGTGTGGAAACAGGCCCTTCGGCCCAACAAGTCCACACCAACCCACCGAAGTGCAAACCATTTCCCTACATTTACCCCTTCACCTAACACTGCGGGCAATTTATCATAGCCAATTCACCTAACCAGCACATTTTTGGACTGTGGGAGGAAACCGGAGCACCTGGAGGAAACCCACGCAGACACGGGGCGACTCCACACAGTCAGTCGCCTGAGGCGGGAATTGAACCTGGTTCTCTGACTCCACTATGCAGCCTGTGATCAGTGAGGATAGGAAAGGTAGACGGACCAAACAGCCTACTCCAGTTCCTATGTTATTGCTGTTCATCAAATACTGAATGCATTTTTCTATTGCTGGCTGTTGTGTCTACATTCATTCCATTAGTTCGGTGGAATTCCCACCTTATATTCCACCGTGACTTCACTAAAGGCAACCATCAGCAGCAGCAATCACTTATGTTTATAATGTGCGGTGTGACTGTTCTTCAGAACTTGGCTATCTACCAAACTTTCTACGTCCAAATTGAATTCCTTCATTCTGAAACAGGGTCACCAGAGTTGAAATGTTAACTAGGCGAAAGTGGGTACCGCAGATGCTGGAGATTAGAGTCAAGATTAGAGCGGTGCTGGAAAAGCACAGCAGGTCAGGCAACATCCGCGGAGCAGGAAAATCAACATTTCGGGCAGACGCTCTTCATTCCTGTTGAAAAGTTTCTGCCCGAAACATCGATATTCCTGCTCCTCAGATGCTGCCTGACCTGCTATGCTTTTCCAGCAATACTCTAATCTTGACTCGAAATGTTAACTGATTTCTCTGCATAGATGCTGTAAGAGCTGATGAGTTTCTCCAGCAATTTCTGTTTTTTGTGTGTGTTTTAATTACTTTGTAGGCTGGCTCTTAGAACATCTGAGACAGTAGGAATGCAGAACAAAGAACTCTCAGCTTCAGTTCCCCTTCCAACAGCCGAATTTGATTCTGTTTCAGATCTGTTGGAGCTTCTAGCAAAGTCCACTGAGAACGCTCACAGCACGAGGGCAGGTATGTGATTCGACTTACACAGAGGCACCGCATTCACACAATCCTGCCATAGTGAGATGGTTCAATGACACATCAGTTGGATACGAGACTTTCAGTGATGTCATAATGCCGGTCGCTGCTGTTGCTACATCATAATTAGGCAATTTGGTTAAATCCAGACAGCGAGGGCAAGTCAGTCAGTCTGCAATTTGGAGTGTGTAACCTTACAGGAAGGTGCTGACTGTGAAGTTGTTTAAAACCACAATGAGTCTAAAGTTAGTTTTTGCTTCAGTGCTATCTTATTAACAACTGTCAAAACAATCTAGATTTAGGAGCGGCTGAGACGAGTGGTTGGGTTGCAGGCGATAAACCTCAGAAAGCCTAAGTAGGATTAAATGTGAACATTCAAGTGTTCACTACAGATATAGCTCTTCACTCACTCTCTTCTCTGATTGAGGAGAGGAAGCTTTATCCCTTAACTCTCTGCTCATGTATAAAATTACTTATTACATGAACAGGCCATTCAGCCCAGCAGGTTCATGTGGACCTAGTGCTACCTCTTCAGATTAGATTCCCCACAGTGTGGAAACAGGCCCTCTGGCCCAACCAGTCCACACCGACCCTCCAAAGAGTAACCCACCCAGACCCATTTCCCTCTGACTAATGCATCTAACACTATGGGCAATTTTACGTGGCCAATTCACCTGACCTGCACATCTTTGGATTGTGGGAGGAAACTGGAGCACTCGGGGGAAACCCACGCAGACACAGGGAGAATGTGCAAACTCCACACAGACAGTTGCCTGAGGCGGGAATCGAACCTAGGTCCCTGGTGCTGTGAGGCTGCACTGCTAACCACTGAGCCACCGTGCCGCCCCTTTATATCTAACCTTGATAGCACTCTCCCTGAAATACATCTTGGCTACTTGCCTCACCTGCTCCTGATGGCGTGGAGATGCCAGTGTTAGCTTTTTATTACTTGTGAAGAGTTGTCAATACAGGTCCTGTTCGGATCTCTAACTGTGTTTGACTGTGTCCTCCAGCCCCAGTCTGACCTACCACAGAGCGCAGGATTGCACAGATTACCTCACTTTAACTTGTTTGTACCTTGTGACAAAGGAGCAGTGTTCCAATTAGACGAGTAGTGGCAGGTTAATGGGGATTGAGATAGTGAAACATGCTTCAGTGTGAAGCTATATATTTAAGGGGCAGACAGTGAGACACGTGAGAGAGACAGGATGGATAGGACCTATTTCTAAAGTCAGGAGAAGTTTCACATAGAGTGCTAAAGGCATTTTGAACCAATCGGACCCATCAATTTCTAAGGTCATATAACAGAACATGTTCTGTCTGCACATTGTTCTGGATTAACATGGACCTTTTCTCTACCAGTTGCTATGGTGACTAAACTTCAAAGTCATGCAATTGTGCTGTAAGGGATTTTGCAACAGTTCTGTCTTTTCTTCAGAAGTGGAAGAGAGTAATGGGATAAAGGATACCTTTACAGTGCAGGGAACAAGATGTTGGCAAACGCTTTTCATGGTATGGCAAGGCACCTCAGGGATTTCCATAACCACGTCATTTTCTAACAGCCCTGTGGTTAATCATTAGCATTTTTATAATTTTTATTCTCAGGATGTGGACATTACTCTCAAGACCTGCATTCATCACTCCTCGTTCTCGAGAAGGTGTAAATATGGCTTCCAGGGCCATTTAAGAGTGCGGTTAATTGTCAATCACATTGTTATGGCACTGGATACACCCAACCAACTAACCCAACCACCCCTTGGCTCAACGCTTCAACTCCCCCTCCCACTCCACCAAGGACATGCAGGTCCTTGGACTCATCCATCTCCAGACCATGGCAACACGACGGTTGGAGGAAGAGCGCCTCATCTTCCGCCTGGGAACCCTCCAACCACAAGGGATGAACTCAGATTTCTCCAGTTTCCTCATTTCCCATCCCCCCACCTTGTCTCAGTCAAATCCCTCGTACTCAGCACCACCTTCCTAACCTGCAATCTTCTTCCTGACCTCTCTGCCCCCACCTCACTCCGGCCTATCACCCTCACCTTGACCTCCCTCCACCTATCGCATTTCCAACGCCCCTCCCCCAAGTCCCTCCTCCCTACCTTTTACCTTAGCCTGCTTGGCATACTCTCCTCATTCCTGAAGAAGGGCTCATGCCCGAAACGTCGATTCTCCTGTTCCTTGGATGCTGCCTGACCTGCTGCGCTTTTCCAGCAACACATTTTCAGCGCAGGGTAAGAATGACAATTTTCCTTCCATTAAAGGTAATTGATTAAACATAAGAACATAAGAAACATCTGGCCCTTCGAGCCTGCTCCACCATTCAATAAGATCAGGGCTGATCTTTCCATGGACTCAGCTCCACTTACCCGCCTGCTCACTGTAACCCTTAATTCCTTTACTGTTCAAATATCTATGCCTTAAAACATTCAATGAGAGAACCTCAACTCTTCACTAGGCAGGGAATTCCACTGATTCTCAACCCTCTGGGTGAAGAATGTTCTCCCCAAACAGTTGAGTTTTTAATGACCATGAGTCTTCCTACCGAAACAGTGTTTCAGTCCAAATTGAATCCAAATTTTCAAGCTGCCGTTGTTGTGAACTCCTATTGGCCATAGAGACAAGCCAAACAAACCCAGCGGCAATAGTGGCCGGTATATTTATATTGCTTGCACACACACACAGCACTGGGAAAATCCAATACCGGCTCCTTTTGTGTTCTTGCAAGCTGAAATTATATCGCGGCTGTTGAATCTGTCATATTCTCCCAAAATCTGTCATTACCCAAACAAATAAAAGCCTGCATTTAGAGAGCACTGTTCATAACTTCAACGTTTTACATAAAATGTTCTGAATTGATCCAATGAAAAACCGATTCTGTGCCAAAACTTGGATTTACAATAATGATAAATGATTGGATGGAAATGTGTTGCTGGAAAAGCGCAGCAGGTCAGGCAGCATCTAGGGAACAGGAGAATCGACGTTTCGGGCATTAGCCCTTCTTCAGGAATTTGTGGCAACTGAAGGTTCATAGAATCCCTACAGTGAGGAAACAGGTCATTCAGCCCCATCGAGTCCACAGAATTCCTGAAGAAGGGCTAATGCCCGAAACATCGATTCTCCTGTTCCCTAGATGCTGCCTGACCTGCTGCGCTTTTCCAGCAACACATTTCCATCTCTGATCTCCAGCATCTGCAGACCTCAATTTCTCCTAAATGATTGGATGGTCCATTTTGCCAATGTCGCCTGAATATGGACCAAAGATGTGATCAAATATTGACTCAAGGTGCAGATGTAAGGTACAGTGGACCTAAAAAAAAGAAGCAGAGATTGAAATGACAAGGAGAGATCGCTTGTGTGTCAGATGGAGATTTCAAGGCCCCTATCTATGTCATGGTGGGTAATTCCTAATTGTTTTCAGGTTTAAACTTATGGGTCGGGTTAAAAGAAAAGCAATTAACCAGTTATTGAAAGGGTGGATCTAATTATTTTTAATCACTCTTCATTTTCTGAATAGTTGGGCTGCTTACAAACACAGGCCATTAGAAGCCACCTTCACCTTATCCCACACTCCCTGTGCCTTTGCAAGGAATTTGTGGCAACTGAAGGTTCATAGAATCCCTACAGTGAGGAAACAGGTCATTCAGCCCCATCGAGTCCACATCAACCCTCCGAAGAGCATCTCACCTGGACACAACCATCTACTCTATCCCTGCATATTCCCAAGACTAATCCACCAAGCCGACACATCCCTGAACACTATGCGTCCTGATGAAGAGCTTTTGCCTAAAACATCAATTCTCCTGCTCCTCGGATGCTGTGTTTTTCCAGTGCCACACGTTTTGACTATGGACAATTTAGCATGGCCAATCCACCTCATCCACACATAGAGTTATAGAGTCAGAGATGTATAGCATGGAAACAGACCCTTCTGTCCAACTCATCCATGCTGACCAGATATCCCAACCCAATCTAGTCCCACCTGCCAGCACCCGGCCCATATCCCTCCAAACCCTTCCTATTCATATACCCATCCAAATGCTCTTAAATGTTGCAATTGTACCAGCCTCCACCACTTCCTCTGGCAGCTCATTCCATACACGTGCCACCGTCTGCGTGAAAATGTTGCCCCTTAGGTCTCTTTTATATCTTTCCCCTCTCACCCTAAACCTATGCCCTCTAGTTCTGGACTCCCCGACCCCAGGGAAAAGATTTTGTCTATTTATCCTATCCGTGCCCCTCATCATTTTGTAACCCCTCAGCCTCCAACGCTCCAGGGAAAACAGCCTGAAATTTCTGCACTCACCTCCTCGGCTGAGACTCAAACAGTTCAAGAAAACCTGCTACCACCATCTCAAAGGGAAAAGTCAGTAAAGATTGGTTTTCTTAAAGATAACCTCAACCTTTAGATGGTATCTTGTTCTGAGTAAGTAAAAAACAGGTCAAAGATTTACAAGAGGAAACGCTAAAATAAGAAACCCTTTCAAAGATTTTTTGCATGGTTTACATTCCAGGTATTCATTACATACTTGGCAGTGTCCTGTCCAAATCAAGATCCATTGTGTCCAGGTACACATGATTAAACGCTGTTTGACAAGTACATAGAGTGATCAAAAGTGCAATGTCAGTCTTCATCTCCGCTTGAGTACAATGTGGAGGAAGTTATTCTCCTGTTGTATGGGGCCTAGGTCAGAAACGTAGGCACAGGAAGGATGTACAGGCCTTGGAGTGAGTGGTGTACGCACTCATCAGAAACCAAGAGGTTCAAAGGTTAAACTGATGAAGCCCATTCACAAATAAATGTTTTCCCTTGGGGTGAGAAGGATGATGTAATTATCTTTTAGAAAAATTAAAGGATTCGATGAAGTCAACCCAGAGAAACTATTTCCTCTTGCAGTGAGGCACACTAAGAGAGTGGCTGGACGAGTGCAATTGGGAAGCATGTGATCAGACAGGGCTTAGTGGAAGTTTAGAATTTGTTCCCCCAAGGGGCTGTGGATGCTGTGTATGAGTGTGTGGGTGAAGTGATATTTCCAAAACTTGAATTGACCTCTATAAGATCACTCCACAACTTATGATACTCCAAGGAAAATAGCCCGAACCTAAGTAGCCTCTCCCTGTAGCTCAAACCCTCCAACCCACAACATCCTTGTGAATCTTTTTTTGAGCCCTTTCAAGTTTAACAACATCATTCCTCTGCTGGTCCAGAATTGCACACAATAATCCAAAAGTGGCCCAACCAATGTTTTGTATACCCACAACATGATCTCCCAACTCCTGTACTCAATATACTGACCAATAAAGGCAAGCATACCAAATGCCGCCTTCACTATCCTATCTACCTGCAATTCCATTTTCAAAGACCTATGAACCTGCACTTCAAATTCCCTTTGTATGGCAACACTCTGCAGGATCCTACCATTCAGTAGATAAGTCCTGCCCTGATTTAGTACATGGCACTGGGAGTAATCCTGAAATTATTGCTCTTGAGGTGAGAGAGTTATGGAGGTTTTTTACACGTGAGAAGTGGCCTTTCAGTCAATCCTGTCCATACTAGTCATCAAGCAGCTTCTAATCCCATATTCAACACTTGGCCTTTGCATTGTGGGTTAACCGACAGTAGGTGGACTGCAGCCACACCTTCTCAAGGGGCAACTAGGGACGGGTAATAAACGCTGGGCCCTGCCAGTAGCACCCATGTCATACAAACAAGTCAATTTTAAAAATTCTAAAGTGAACATTCAACCACATGAGCAGAAGAAACTGTTCTATTCTCTTTATTTTTTTATAAAGTGACTTTCTTCTTAAGTGAGCACTTGAGCACAGTGACTCCACACAAGTCAGAATAGATGTTGATTAAAACTGTATTGATACATGTCCCAACAGCTAATGTACAGGCATGAGGAGCTGTTTGCATACCTGCATTTTCTGCCAAGTCCAAGGTGAAAATACTTCAAATTCTGATGTTTATCAAGTTCCTTGATGTGAACCATTATTACTTGACAGCTATTGTAATCAGTAGCTCCTCATTTGGTGTACAGAAAGGAACAGTATAGGCACTTGCTCAGCACAAAGGCATTAAGTGACAATGAGGCAAGTTAATACCGTCACCTGGGAGGTGATGGTGGTTGGACGCTGGGAGTGCTTCAAAGAAACTGGAATTGAGTTTAGGTAGGAAGAGGGGTGGAGATTTGCCAGAAAGAATGTTGGGTGGAAGGAAAACTCCCATCAGGGAGTTCTGCATTAGAACGGCAACATTTCTAAGTTGGTTTTGTTTCTCAACTTCCCCCCCAATCCCAAACAGATTTAAAATGTTGCCAAAAAGAGCCAAACGCATGCCTGAACTTTCACTGAGTTATAAGCACATCACATCATATCCAAAACGATACTGGAGACAGAGTTCCAGAAATCCCAACTGCACGGGGAGAGGGCAGATGGCGACGGCAGGGAATAAGGACCGGAGCAATAGGGACAAGTGGGAAGGTGTCCCATGTGAGTGAGTAGGCAGTGCAGGGACCGTGCAGGGCTGGTGGTGTTGGAGGATTGTGGTGAGTAAGAGTGAGTGAGGGATGATGTTGCAGGCAAGTGGAGGAGCAGGAGACCTGGTGGGAGGTGGGCAAAGTAGCAAAGTCAGGGTGAGTGTGAGGTACCGGCTGCAAGAGAGTGGGATTTACCCTGGCAGACTAGAGAAGGACATTGACTTTTATCCTACAGCACTGGGCATTCCTCCAGATGGCTGAGACTGCCCTAGCCTAGTCTAGCGTGGTCTTGTGTCTTGGCCTCTAATGCTAGTCCAATGCCATCCCTGCTCTCACAGCATGTCATGGTGTCCAGTGCAAATGACAAGGGCTGGGAAGACCAGCTGCGGGCTACTAGTGCTTCTTTGGCTCTACAATGGCCCTGGGTGCAATTAATCCTCATCAAGCGGCAGCTACCTGCTTCGGGGCAAGTTGTTTCAGGAAAGCCACGCAGTAAAATCAGGTAGAAATTGGATATCAAAGTCACCATTGGGGTAGAGTAAGTAATGGAATGAGATGAGAACAAGTGAGAGAACCCCTGAGGTAAAAAGGCCTCTGTAAAGCTCAACCCAAATTCAGACTTAATCAAAAAAAAATGGAAGATTCAGCCCAGTGTTACCAGCTGGGGCCTATGGGGTAATTTCCTGTTGATGTACAATTGGTCACTTTACTTTTCTCCCCAGATTTCTTCGTCTCTCACAATGCTGAGCTACCATTAATCTGACCTTGTCACCTGGGGGCTTGGGGAACTGTTTGACAAACTGGCATATCTTTCAATTCATTAGATGTGAGTATCGCTGACTGGATGAACACTTATCATCCGATTTCTACTTGACCTGTAGAAGGTGGTTGTGAACTGCCTTCTTTGAACCAATCAATGTGTTGCAGACAGATCCACAATTTTGACCCAGTGACACTGCAGTAATGTCAATTTATTTCTAAGTCAGGACGTTGAGTGACTTAGAGGGGATTATGCAGGTGGTATGTGTTCCTATGTACCTGCTGCCTTTGTCCTTCTAGATGGTCATGGTCATGTGCTTGGAAGACACTGTCTGATGATCTTTGGTGAGTTTCTGCAGTGCATCTTGTCGATAGTACACACTGCTGCGACTGAGCTTCGGTGGTGTGAGTGTAGTGCTAATCAAGTCGGCTGCTTTGTCCTGGATGGTGTCGAGCTTCTTGAGTGATGTTGGAGCTGCACCATCCAGGCAAAGGGGTAGTATACTATCATATTGCTGACCTGTGCCTTGTAGATGGTGGACAGGCTTCACGGAGTCAGGAGGATGGTTACATGCTGCAGTATTCCCAGGCTCGGACACTACTTCTGCAGTCACTGCCTTTCTATGGCAAATCCAGTTGAGTTTCCAGTCAATGGTAATCCCCAGCATGTTGATAGTGGGGAATTCAGTGATGGTAACACCATTGAATGTGCATAACTGTTTGAAACAGTGGCGTTACTTTTTCCACTAAGAACGTCATTACCCTGCACCAGCCTTAATAGCTCTAACACTTCCATCTTTATGATTCCATTTCACGCAGAGGGTCGTGAGCTGCCGGTGTCCTCCTGCAGTATTACAGCAATAGCTGCTGGTGTCCTCCCTGCAGTATTACAGTGATAGCTGCTGGTGCCCTCCCTGCAGTATTACAGTGATAGCTGCTGGTACTCTCCCTGCAGTATTACAGTCATAGCTGCTGGTGTCCTCCCTGCAGTATTACAGTCATAGCTGCTGGTGCCCTCCCTGCTGTATTACAGTGATAGCTGCTGGTGCCCTCCCTGCAGTATTACAGTCATAGCTGCTGGCGTCCTCCCTGTAGTATTACAGTGATAGCTGCTGGTGTCCTCCCTGTAGTATTACAGTGATAGCTGCTGGTACCCTCCCTGCTGTATTACAGTGATAGCTGCTGGTGTCCTCCCTGCAGTGTTACAGTGATAGCTGCTGGTGTCCTCCCTGCAGTATTACAGTGATAGCTGCTGGTGTCCTCCCTGCAGTGTTACAGTGATAGCTGCTGGTATGCTCCCTGCAGTATTACAGTGATAGCTGCTGGTGTCCTCCCTGCAGTATTACAGTGATAGCTGCTGGTGTCCTCCCTGCAGTATTACAGTGATAGCTGCTGGTGTCCTCCCTGCAGTATTACAGTGATAGCTGCTGGTGTCCTCCCTGCAGTGTTACAGTGATAGCTGCTGATATGCTCCCTGCAGTATTACAGTGATAGCTGCTGGTGTCCTCCCTGCAGTGTTACAGTGATAACTGCTGGTGTCCTCCTGCATATTACAGTGATAGCTGCTGGTGTCCTCCCTGCAGTATTACAGTCATAGCTGCTGGTGCCCTCCCTGCAGTATTACAGTGATAGCTGCTGGTGCCCACCCTGCAGTATTACAATGATAGCTGCTGGTGTCCTCCCTGCAGTGTTACAGTGATAGCTGCTGGTGTCCTCCCTGCAGTATTACAGTGATAGCTGCTGGTGCCCACCCTGCAGTATTACAATGATAGCTGCTGGTGTCCTCCCTGCAGTATTACAGTGATAGCTGCTGGTGTCCTCCCTGCAGTGTTACAGTGATAGCTGCTGGTGTCCTCCCTGCAGTATTACAGTGATAGCTGCTGGTGTCCTCCCTGCAGTGTTACAGTGATAACTGCTGGTGTCCTCCTGCATATTACAGTGATAGCTGCTGGTGTCCTCCCTGCAGTATTACAGTCATAGCTGCTGGTGCCCTCCCTGCAGTATTACAGTGATAGCTGCTGGTGCCCACCCTGCAGTATTACAATGATAGCTGCTGGTGTCCTCCCTGCAGTGTTACAGTGATAGCTGCTGGTGTCCTCCCTGCAGTATTACAGTGATAGCTGCTGGTGCCCACCCTGCAGTATTACAATGATAGCTGCTGGTGTCCTCCCTGCAGTGTTACAGTGATAGCTGCTGGTGTCCTCCCTGCAGTATTACAGTGATAGCTGCAGGTGTCCTCCCTGCAGTGTTACAGTGATAGCTGCTGGTATGCCCCCTGCATTATTACAGTGATAGCTGCTGGTGCCCTACCTGCAGTATTACAGTGATAGCTGCTGGTGTCCTCCCTGCAGTGTTACAGTGATAGCTGCTGGTGCCCGCCCTGCAGTATTACAGTGATAGCTGCTGGTGTCCTCCCTGCAGTATTACAGTGATAGCTGCTGGTGTCCTCTCTGCAGTGTTACAGTGATAGCTGCTGGTGTCCTCTCTGCAGTATTACAGCGATAGCTGCTGGTGTCCTGCTGCAGCATTACAGTGATAGCTGCTGGTGTCCTCCTGCAGTATTACAGTGATAGCTGCTGGTATGCTCCCTGCAGTATTACAGTGATAGCTGCTGGTGTCCTCCCTGCAGTGTTACAGTGATAGCTGCTGGTGTCCTCCCTGCAGTATTACAGTGTTAGCTGCTGGTGCCCTCCCTGCAGTATTACAGTGATAGCTGCTGGTGCCCGCCCTGCAGTATTACATTGATAGCTGCTGGTGTCCTCCCTGCAGTATTACAGTGATAGCTGCTGGTGCCCTCCCTGCAGTATTACAGTGCTAGCTGCTAGTGTCCTCCCTGCAGTGTTACAGTGATAGCTGCTGGTGTCCTCCCTGCAGTGTTACAGTGATAGCTGCTGGTGTCCTCCCTGCAGTATTACAGTGATAGCTGCTGGTGTCCTCCCTGCAGTATTACAGTGATAGCTGCTGGTGTCCTCCCTGCAGTATTACAGTGATAGCTGCTGGTGTCCTCCCTGCAGTGTTACAGTGATAGCTGCTGGTGTCCTCCCTGCAGTATTATAGTGATAGCTGCTGGTGTCCTCCCTGCAGTGTTACAGTGATAGCTGCTGGTGTCCACCCTGCAGTGTTACAGTGATAGCTGCTGGTGCCCTCCCTGCAGTATTACAGTCATAGCTGCTGGCGTCCTCCCTGTAGTATTACAGTGATAGCTGCTGGTATGCTCCCTGCAGTATTACAGTGATAGCTGCTGGTGTCCTCCTGCAGTATTACAGTGATAGCTGCTGGTGTCCTCCCTGCAGTATTACAGTGATAGCTGCTGGTGTCCTCCCTGCAGTGTTACAGTGATAGCTGCTGGTATGCTCCCTGCAGTATTACAGTGATAGCTGCTGGTGTCCTCCCTGCAGTATTACAGTGATAGCTGCTGGTGTCCTCCCTGCAGTATTACAGTGATAGCTGCTGGTGTCCTCCCTGCAGTGTTACAGTGATAGCTGCTGGTATGCTCTCTGCAGTATAACAGTGATAGCTGCTGGTGACCTCCTGCAGTATAATAGTGATAGCTGCTGGTGCCCGCCCTGCAGTGTTACAGTGATAGCTGCTGGTGTCCTCCCTGCAGTGTTACAGTGATAGCTGCTGGTATGGTCCCTGCATTATTACAGTGATAGTTGCTGGTGACCTCCTGCAGTATTACAGTGATAGCTGCTGGTGTCCTCCCTGCAGTATTACAGTGATAGCTGCTGGTGCCCTCCCTGCAGTATTACAGTGATAGCTGTTGGTGACCTCCCTGCAGTATTACAGTGATAGCTGCTGGTGCCCTACCTGCAGTATTACAGTGATAGCTGCTGGTGTCCTCCCTGCAGTATTACAGTGATAGCTGCTGGTGTCCTCTCTGCAGTGTTACAGTGATAGCTGCTGGTGTCCTCTCTGCAGTATTACAGTGATAGCTGTTGGTGTCCTGCTGCAGCATTACAGTGATAGCTGCTGGTGTCCTCCTGCAGTATTACAGTGATAGCTGCTGGTATGCTCCCTGCAGTGTTACAGTGATAGCTGCTGGTGCCCTCCCTGCATTATTACAGTGTTAGCTGCTGGTGACCTCCGGCAGTATTACAGTGATAGCTGCTAGTGTCCTCCCTGCAGTATTACAGTGTTAGCTGCTGGTGCCCTCCCTGCAGTATTACAGTGATAGCTGCTGGTGCCCGCCCTGCAGTATTACATTGATAGCTGCTGGTGTCCTCCCTGCAGTATTACAGTGATAGCTGCTGGTGTCCTCTCTGCAGTATTACAGTGATAGCTGCTGGTGTCCTCCTGCAGTATTACAGTGATAGCTGCTGGTATGCTCCCTGCAGTATTACAGTGATAGCTGCTGGTGTCCGCCCTGCAGTGTTACAGTGATAGCTGCTGATATGCTCCCTGCAGTATTACAGTGATAGCTGCTGGTGTCCTCCCTGCAGTGTTACAGTGATAACTGCTGGTGTCCTCCCTGCAGTATTACAGTGATAGCTGCTGGTGCCCACCCTGCAGTATTACAATGATAGCTGCTGGTGTCCTCCCTGCAGTATTACAGTGATAGCTGCTGGTGTCCTCCCTGCAGTGTTACAGTGATAGCTGCTGGTGTCCTCCCTGCAGTATTACAGTGATAGCTGCTGGTGTCCTCCCTGCAGTGTTACAGTGATAACTGCTGGTGTCCTCCTGCATATCACAGTGATAGCTGCTGGTGTCCTCCCTGCAGTATTACAGTCATAGCTGCTGGTGCCCTCCCTGCAGTATTACAGTGATAGCTGCTGGTGCCCACCCTGCAGTATTACAATGATAGCTGCTGGTGTCCTCCCTGCAGTGTTACAGTGATAACTGCTGGTGTCCTCCTGCATATTACAGTGATAGCTGCTGGTGTCCTCCCTGCAGTATTACAGTCATAGCTGCTGGTGCCCTCCCTGCAGTATTACAGTGATAGCTGCTGGTGCCCACCCTGCAGTATTACAATGATAGCTGCTGGTGTCCTCCCTGCAGTGTTACAGTGATAGCTGCTGGTGTCCTCCCTGCAGTATTACAGTGATAGCTGCTGGTGCCCACCCTGCAGTATTACAATGATAGCTGCTGGTGTCCTCCCTGCAGTATTACAGTGATAGCTGCTGGTGTCCTCCCTGCAGTGTTACAGTGATAGCTGCTGGTGTCCTCCCTGCAGTATTACAGTGATAGCTGCTGGTGTCCTCCCTGCAGTGTTACAGTGATAACTGCTGGTGTCCTCCTGCATATCACAGTGATAGCTGCTGGTGTCCTCCCTGCAGTATTACAGTCATAGCTGCTGGTGCCCTCCCTGCAGTATTACAGTGATAGCTGCTGGTGCCCACCCTGCAGTATTACAATGATAGCTGCTGGTGTCCTCCCTGCAGTGTTACAGTGATAGCTGCTGGTGTCCTCCCTGCAGTATTACAGTGATAGCTGCTGGTGCCCACCCTGCAGTATTACAATGATAGCTGCTGGTGTCCTCCCTGCAGTGTTACAGTGATAGCTGCTGGTGTCCTCCCTGCAGTATTACAGTGATAGCTGCAGGTGTCCTCCCTGCAGTGTTACAGTGATAGCTGCTGGTATGCCCCCTGCATTATTACAGTGATAGCTGCTGGTGCCCTACCTGCAGTATTACAGTGATAGCTGCTGGTGTCCTCCCTGCAGTGTTACAGTGATAGCTGCTGGTGCCCGCCCTGCAGTATTACAGTGATAGCTGCTGGTGTCCTCCCTGCAGTATTACAGTGATAGCTGCTGGTGTCCTCTCTGCAGTGTTACAGTGATAGCTGCTAGTGTCCTCTCTGCAGTATTACAGCGATAGCTGCTGGTGTCCTGCTGCAGCATTACAGTGATAGCTGCTGGTGTCCTCCTGCAGTATTACAGTGATAGCTGCTGGTATGCTCCCTGCAGTATTACAGTGATAGCTGCTGGTGTCCTCCCTGCAGTGTTACAGTGATAGCTGCTGGTGTCCTCCCTGCAGTATTACAGTGTTAGCTGCTGGTGCCCTCCCTGCAGTATTACAGTGATAGCTGCTGGTGCCCGCCCTGCAGTATTACATTGATAGCTGCTGGTGTCCTCCCTGCAGTATTACAGTGATAGCTGCTGGTGCCCTCCCTGCAGTATTACAGTGCTAGCTGCTAGTGTCCTCCCTGCAGTGTTACAGTGATAGCTGCTGGTGTCCTCCCTGCAGTGTTACAGTGATAGCTGCTGGTGTCCTCCCTGCAGTATTACAGTGATAGCTGCTGGTGTCCTCCCTGCAGTATTACAGTGATAGCTGCTGGTGTCCTCCCTGCAGTATTACAGTGATAGCTGCTGGTGTCCTCCCTGCAGTGTTACAGTGATAGCTGCTGGTGTCCTCCCTGCAGTATTATAGTGATAGCTGCTGGTGTCCTCCCTGCAGTGTTACAGTGATAGCTGCTGGTGTCCACCCTGCAGTGTTACAGTGATAGCTGCTGGTGCCCTCCCTGCAGTATTACAGTCATAGCTGCTGGCGTCCTCCCTGTAGTATTACAGTGATAGCTGCTGGTATGCTCCCTGCAGTATTACAGTGATAGCTGCTGGTGTCCTCCTGCAGTATTACAGTGATAGCTGCTGGTGTCCTCCCTGCAGTATTACAGTGATAGCTGCTGGTGTCCTCCCTGCAGTGTTACAGTGATAGCTGCTGGTGTCCTCCCTGCAGTGTTACAGTGATAGCTGCTGGTATGCTCTCTGCAGTATAACAGTGATAGCTGCTGGTGACCTCCTGCAGTATAATAGTGATAGCTGCTGGTGCCCGCCCTGCAGTGTTACAGTGATAGCTGCTGGTGTCCTCCCTGCAGTGTTACAGTGATAGCTGCTGGTATGGTCCCTGCATTATTACAGTGATAGTTGCTGGTGACCTCCTGCAATATTACAGTGATAGCTGCTGGTGTCCTCCCTGCAGTATTACAGTGATAGCTGCTGGTGCCCTCCCTGCAGTATTACAGTGATAGCTGTTGGTGACCTCCCTGCAGTATTACAGTGATAGCTGCTGGTGCCCTACCTGCAGTATTACAGTGATAGCTGCTGGTGTCCTCCCTGCAGTATTACAGTGATAGCTGCTGGTGTCCTCTCTGCAGTGTTACAGTGATAGCTGCTGGTGTCCTCTCTGCAGTATTACAGTGATAGCTGCTGGTGTCCTGCTGCAGCATTACAGTGATAGCTGCTGGTGTCCTCCTGCAGTATTACAGTGATAGCTGCTGGTATGCTCCCTGCAGTGTTACAGTGATAGCTGCTGGTGCCCTCCCTGCATTATTACAGTGTTAGCTGCTGGTGACCTCCGGCAGTATTACAGTGATAGCTGCTAGTGTCCTCCCTGCAGTATTACAGTGTTAGCTGCTGGTGCCCTCCCTGCAGTATTACAGTGATAGCTGCTGGTGCCCGCCCTGCAGTATTACATTGATAGCTGCTGGTGTCCTCCCTGCAGTATTACAGTGATAGCTGCTGGTGTCCTCTCTGCAGTATTACAGTGATAGCTGCTGGTGTCCTCCTGCAGTATTACAGTGATAGCTGCTGGTATGCTCCCTGCAGTATTACAGTGATAGCTGCTGGTGTCCGCCCTGCAGTGTTACAGTGATAGCTGCTTGTGCCCTCCCTGCATTATTACAGTGATAGCTGCTGGTGACCTCCTGCAGTATTACAGTGATAGCTGCTGGTGTCCTCCCTGCAGTATTACAGTGATAGCTGCTGGTGTCCTCCCTGCAGTGTTACAGTGATAGCTGCTGCTGCCCTCCCTGCAGTATTACAGTGATAGCTGCTGGTGTCCTCCTGCAGTATTACAGGGATAGCTGCTGGTGTCCACCTTGTAGTATTACAGTGATAGCTGCTGGTGTCCTCCCTGCAGTATTACAGTGATAGCTGCTGGTGTCCTCCCTGCCGTGTTACAGTGATAGCTGCTGGTGCCCTCCCTGCAGTATTACAGTGCTAGCTGCTAGTGACCTCCCTGCAGTGTTACAGTGATAGCTGCTGGTGCCCTCCCTGCAGTGTTACAGTGATAGCTGCTGGTGTCCTCACTGCAGTATTACAGTGATAGCTGCTGGTGTCCTCCCTGCAGTATTACAGTGATAGCTGCTGGTGTCCTCCCTGCAGTATTACAGTGATAGCTGCTGGTGTCCTCCCTGCAGTGTTACAGTGATAGCTGCTGGTGCCCTCCCTGCAGTATTACAGTGATAGCTGCTGGTGTCCTCCCTGCAGTATTACAGTGATAGCTGCTGTTGTCCACCTTGTAGTCTTCCAGTGATAACTGCTGGTGTCCTCCTGCAGTATTACAGTGATAGCTGCTGGTGTCCTCCCTGCAGTATTACAGTGATAGCTGCTGTTGTCCACCTTGTAGTCTTCCAGTGATAACTGCTGGTGTCCTCCTGCAGTGTTACAGTGATAACTGCTGGTGTCCTCCCTGCAGTGTTACAGTGATAGCTGCTGGTGCCCTCCCTGCAGTATTACAGTGATAGCTTCATTTAAGGGTTCTTACAGACATCATTCGAATAACAGGGTCTCTCCCTGGATTGAGATTCAGGAACCTGATATATGGTTCCGAGCGGAATTTGTGGGATCACAAGCTCTGAGGTAGTAATGGCACGCACCTCCCTCTCCCTCTCCTCCCTCTCCCTCTCCCACTCCGTCTCCCTCTCCATCTCCGTCTCCCTTTCCCACTCCCTCTCTCTCTCCCTCTCCCACTCCCTCTCCCTCTCCCACTCCCACTCCCACTCCCTCTCCCTCTCTTTCTCCCTCTCCCACTCCCTCTCACTCTCATTCTCCCTCTCACCCTCCCTCTCCCTCTCATCCTCCCACTCCATCTCCCTCTCCCTCTCCCACTCCCTCTCCCTCTCCTTCTCACTCTCCCTCTCCCTCTCACTCTCATTCTCCCTCTCACCCTCCCTCTCCCTCTCATTCTCCCACTCCATCTCCCTCTCCCTTTCCCTCTCCCTCTCACTCTCCCTCTGTTTTTCCCTCTCACTCTCCCACTCCCTCTCCCTCTCCCACTCCCTCTCCCTCTCCCTCTCACTCTCCCTCTCACTCTCCCTCTCACTCTCCTTCTCATTCTCCCTCTCACTCTCATTCTCCCTCTCCCTCTCCCTCTCCCACTCACTCTCCCACTCCCTCTCACTGTCACTCTCCTTCTCCCTCTGATTCTCCCTCTCCCTCTCACTCTCCCTCTCATTCTCCCTCTCCCCCTCCATCTCCCTCTCCCACTCCCCCTCCATCTCCCACTCACTCTCCCTCTCCATCTCCCACTCACTCTCCCTCTCCTCTCCCTCTCACTCTCCCTCTCCCTCTCCCTCTCACTCTCCCTCTCATTCTCCCTCTCCCTCTCCCTTTCATTCTCCCTCTCCCTCTCCTTCTCACTCTCCCGCTCCCTCTCCCTCTCCCTTTCCCTCCACCCCGTGCTTCCTTTGACCAGCTCCTGCTGACAATTTCAGAGTCACAATGGGAAAAATGTTGAAGAAGCCTTGGTATAAGAGAGAGATTTAAAATCTATAGCTTTAAGTAGAGATGCAATTGATTTTTAAAAATGTCTAATCATGTGTGCATGCTACTTTTGAGGTTGCATTTCTCAACTGGATAGGAAAAGGCTTCCCCACACTATCACTCCACTATAGACTGCGCTGAGGTAACCTTGTCCAACATTGCCACAGATGTCTGACCTTCACTTTGAAGAAGCCTCATACCTTGTGTGCAATGTGTTACTAAAAAATATAATGTTCAAGCTAGGGGATGTCAGACCTGGGATACTATTTCCATCCAGTACCACCATTACAAAGACCCTTCAGGGTCTCCAAAGTCCTGTTTCAGAAACAAGGGCATTGCTATCTCATAGAGTGGCACAGTGGCTGAGTGGTTAGCATTGCTGCCTCACAGCACCAGAGATCTGGGTTCGATCCCAGCCTCAGGCGACTGTCTGTGTGGAGTTTGCACATTCTCCCTGTGTCTGTACAGGTTTCCTCCCGCAGTCCAAAAATGTGCTGGTTAGGTGAATTGGCCACGCTAAATTTCCCCTGGTGGTCAGGGATGTGTAGGTTTGGTGCATTAGTCAGGCGTAAATGTAGGATAATAGGGTAGGGGAATGAGTCTGGGCGGTTACACTTCAGAGGGTCAGTGTGGACTTGTTGGGCCGACCAGCCTGTTTCCACACTCTAGGGATTCTGTGATCTTAGTGAGTAGCACTGTGTTAGAAGGGTTAGAGTTTAAAGCTCACTCCAAAGACTTGAGCACAATATCTAGGCTGGCCCAGGCCAGTGTAGCCAAGTCAGTGGTACTACTGAGGGATAAATATTGGTCAGTTGACTGGGAGAAGTTGGACTTTTCAGACTTGAAAGGAGTCTAAGGAGAAGTGATTTTATTGAGGATCATAAGATTGCGATAGAGAGTAAGAACAGAAAGTGCTGGATAAACTTAACAGGTCTGACAGCATCTTGGAGAGAGAAATGATGTCTATTCCCCTCCCCCCAGCACCTGCTGAGTTTCCCCAGCACTTTTTATTTATCTTCCAGACTGTAGCATCTGCAATATTTGGCTTTTAACTTTTTGAACACAAGAGATAAGGATTCTCTGAATCAACATGCAGTAGACTATGTAATAGCAGTTAATATAATCTGGAATAACTCCACAGAGGCCAGTATCCCATCACTAAGTCTCCCTTTATTAACACATGCATAGTGCTTCACACTGATCCAGCTCCTTCACAGCCAGCTCCCAGAGTGGACAGAACCCCTGACCACCCCTGTTTATTTATTTATTTTTCCCACACTACCACCTAACAGTGGTAGTGTTTATATTTCTCCAGCACCCATGCTGTGTGTGTGCAGGTGTGAGACACAGTGAGAGACACAAGGTGCACAAATCTTTATTCAGTTTCCACCACCAGGAAGAAAGGAAACACCCGAGTGGCCAGTGACAAGCAGTGACCTTCACATCAAAGGGCAATGCTGTGTGATCAAACAGTGAAGGGGAGGGCAGGGATTAAATCAAATAGAGTTGGAGGGGGAAATAATGCACTCCACTCCCTGCAGACTTTTATTGTGAGAAGAAGCAGTTTCCAGCTTTGAAACCCCATCAAGCCAGCGGATAAAGGGGTGCAGTGGTAGTCTGGCGCACTGACCTCTACACCGCTGAAGCCAAACGACAACTCGAGGACACCTCTTCCTACTGCCCCCTCGACCATGACCCACCCCCCCATCACCAAACCATCATCTCCCAGACCATACAGAACCTCAACACCTCAGGAGATCTCCCACCCACAGCTTCCAACCTCATAGGCCGGGAGCCCCGCGCTGCCCGGTTCTACCTCCTTCCCAAGATCCACAAGTCTGACCACCCTGGCCGACCCATTGTCTCAGCCTCTCCTGCCCCACTGAACTCATTTCTACCTACCTCAATACTGTCCTATCCCCCATAGTCCAGGAACTCCCCACATACGTTCGAGACACCACCCAAGCCCTCCACCTCCTCCAAGACTTCCATTTCCCTGGCCCCCAACGCCTCATCTTCACCATGGATATCCAATCCCTCTACACCTCCATCCGCCATGACCAGGGCCTCCAAGCCCTCCGTTTCTTCCTCTCCCGACATCCCCAACAGTACCCTTCCACCGACACTCTCATTCGTTTGGCCGAACTGGTCCTCACCCTTAACAATTTCTCCTTCGAATCCTCCCATTTCCTCCAGACCAGAGGGGTAGCCATGGTCACCCATATGGGCCCCAGCTATGCCTGTCTCTTTGTTGGCTACGTAGAGCAGTTGATCTTCCATAATTACACCGGCACCACTCCCCACCTCTTCCTCCGCTACATTGATGACTGCATTGGCGCCACCTCATGCTCCCGCGAGGAGGTTGAGCAATTCATCAACTTCACTAACACATTCCACCCTGACCTTAAATTTACCTGGACCATCTCTGACACCTCCCTCCCCTTCCTGGACCTCTCCATCTCCATTAGTGACGACTGACTTGACACCGACGTTTTTTATACAAACCCACTGACTCCCACAGCTACCTGGATTACACCTCTTCCCACCCTACCTCCTGCAAAAATGCCATCCCGTATTCCCAATTCCTCCGCCTCAGCCGGATCTGCTCCCAGGCGGACCAGTTCCACCACAGAACACACCAGATGGCCTCCTTCCTTAGAGACCGCAATTTCCCTTCCCACGTGGTTAAAGATGCCCTTCAACGCATCTCGTCCACATCCCGCATCTCTGCCCTCAGACCCCACCCCTCCAACCGTAACAAGGACAGAATGCCCCTAGTGCTCACCTTCCACCCTACCAACCTTCGCATAAACCAAAGCATCCGCCGACATTTCCACCACCTCCAAAATGACCCCACCACCAGGAATATATTTCCCTCCCCACCCCTTTCCACCTTCTGCAAAGACTGTTCCCTCCGTGACTACCTGGTCAGGTCCACGCCCCCCTACAACTCACCCTCTCTTCCTGGCACCTTCCCCTGCCACTACAGGAATTGCAAAACCTGCGCTCACACCTCCTCCCTCACCTCCATCCAAGGCCCTAAAGGAGCCTTCCACATCCATCAATGTTTTACCTGCACATCCACTAATATCATTTATTGTATCCGTTGCTCCCGATGCGGTCTCCTCTACATTGGGGAGACTGGGCGCCTCCTAGCAGAGCGCTTTAGGGAACATCTCAAGGACACCCGCACCAATCCACCACACCGCCCTGTGGCCCAACATTTCAACTCCCCCTCCCACTCTGCCGAGGACATAGAGGTCCTGGGCCTCCTTCACCGCCATTCCCTCACCACCCGACATTAGGAGGAAGAACGCCTCATCTTCTGCCTCGGAACACTTCAACCCCAGGGCATCAATGTGGACTTCAACAATTTCCTCATTTCCCCTTCCCCCACCTCACCCCAGTTCCAAACTTCCAGCTCAGCTCTGTCTCCATGACCTGTCCTACCTGCCTATCTCCTTTTCCACCTATCCACTCCACCCTCTCCTCCCTGACCTATCACCTCCATCCCCTCCCCCACTCACCTATTGTACTCGATGCTATTTCCTCCCCACCCCCACCCTCCTCTCATTTATCTCTCCACCCTTCAGGCTCTCTGCCTGTATTCCTGATGAATTGCTTTAACCTGAAACGTCGATTTTACTGCTCCTCGGATATTGCCTGAACTGCTGTGCTCTTCCAGCACCACTAATCCAGAATCTGGTTTCCAGCATCTGCAGTCATTGTTTTTATCTAATATTAGAGGGAGCGCAGTGTCAGATTTGTAGAAAGATACATGAATTATAAATGTTGAATCACGAATGAGGATTGCACAAACTAGCATCATTCTCACTAGAATTTAGGAGGTCAAAGGGGATTGTGGAGGTCGGATGGGATCGAACTTTAGAAAACATGAAGGGAAGCAGAGAGGATAAATAGAAGCAAGTTATTTAAATTGATTGATGAGTCCAGGGCAAGGAGACATTGAGTCAAGTTTTGTGGCAGTCCAACTTCAGGTGGAATTAGGAAACATTTCTGAACACAAGGTGGTAGAAATTTTGTGACTTTCTTCATTTGACTGCAGATTATTTGTTCACTTTCAGTCTGAGAGAGTTAGGACTTTGTCGGCCGGAGGTATTAAAGGACAGTTATCAAGGTAGACGCTGATGCCATTGTTTGCTCGAATGGATTTGAGCAGCTAAAGGGCTGCCCTCCTGTTCCTTCATCCCTAAATGATGTGGAAAATATATATTCAATATATGACTTCCAACCAAACTTCGACACGGAGATGCAAATTCCAAATAACGCGGGGAAAATGTCGGATTCAGGGGAAGTGTTTCTGAGCCACACTGGACAGCTGAACTAATACAAAATTACAGAGGAAGCTGAATCATTTAATGTTTATTTGTCGTAGCAAGTGTTCAAGATGGTGCCTTCCCTTTCCTTGTTCAATGTAACACATTTCTTTTCTTTATTACTGTTGGTTTGATTGTAACAATGCCCATTTATCTGAGAAGGAATTCCAGCAAGTCTAAGAGTCTGGATTTGCCTGTGTTCAGAACAAATTAGCCATTTCCTTTCATTGAGAAAGTGCTGGCTGATGATGTCACTGTTACCCCCCTTGGAAAGACTGACGTCAGTAAGGTCCCTGACTTTAGATATTTGTCATGCTATTGCTGGAATGTGCATAAGGAGGGGAAAAATAGACTTCTTCAGCTAAATGGCTTCCTGCGAATCTTTCAACCAACTCTCCTTCGTTTTAGAATTAAGGAACGTCCGTTCAAAACCGAGATTATTTTCTCACGGAGGGCTGTGAGCCTTTGAGATTCCCGTCCTCAAAAAGGATGCAGAACCTTTAAATATTTTTAAGGCAAAGGTAAACGGAATCTTTAATAAAAACAGAAATTGCTAGCGAAACTCAGCAGGTCTGTGGGAAGAAAGCATAATTAGCGCTTCGGGTCCAGTGACTCTTCATCAGAACAGTTTGGAAGCTCACCAGCCACTTCTATTTCTGTTTTAGGTCACCAGCATCCACAGTTCTATTGTTTTACTAGGGAAAGATTCTTGATTTAGGAAGGATATTATTAAGCTGGACCGGGTTCAGAAAAGATTTACCAGGATGTTGCCAGAAATGGAGGGTTTGAGATTTAAGGAAAGGCTGGGGCTGTTTTCCCTGGAGCGTCGGAGGCTGAGGGTGACCTTATAGAGGTTTATAAAATCATGAGGGGCATGGATAAGGTGAATAGCAGGTGTCTTTACCTTAGGGTGGGCAAGTTCAAGAGTTTAAGGTGAAAGGAAAAAGATTGACAAAAGATATGAGGGGCAACATTTCTACACCGAGAGTGACTCGTGTGTGGAATGAACTTCCAGAGGGAGTGGTGGATGCGGGTACAGTTACAGTGTTTAAAAGACATTTGGATAAGTACATGAATAGAAATGTTTGGAGGGATATAGGCTAAGCCAGGCAGGTGTGAGTAGTTTAGTTTGGGATTATGGTTGGTCTGGACTGATTAGACGGAAGGGTCTGTTTCTATGCTTTATGACTCTATGAATGGTTATCAGGAGAATACAGGAGTGTAAAATCAGATGAGCAATAACATTATCGAATGGTGGACCAATCTCGAACAATTCGCCCTGTGTCTGTGTGGCTTTCCTCCAAGTGCTCCGGTTTCCTCCCACAGTCCAAAGGTGTGAACGTTAGGTGGATTGGCCATATTAAATTGCCCATAGTGTCCAGGGATATGCAAGGTAGTGGATTGGCCATGGGAAATGCAGAGTTACAGGGATGAGATAGGCAGATGTGTCTGAGTGGAGGGTTGGTGTGGACTCAATGGGCCGAATGGCCTGCTTCCACACTGTAGGGATTCTATGACTGCAGTCATAGAAGTCAGCTCAAGGGCAAGTAGGGACAGGCTATAAAGAAGTGACACTCAATAAGTCTAACTGATGGTAGACAGAGTAGTGCAAGGTAGTGCATAAAATGATGTGACTGCTGAGTCAGATATTACTTCCAACAAAAGAAGGAACTTGCATCAAGAGCACATGCCATTATTAATGTGCAGATACCAGCAGCTTCAGGAGCTGGAGAGATACATTGTTAAACATGAAGCTCTACAACTCAACGGCTAATTAATTCTGTTTTGCTGTCTGCTTCACACTGATAGTTTATTTGTTTTCGTGATTAACAGGTTAAATGGCCAGTTTCCTGTTTAAAAAAAACAGGCCTCACAACTTACCATCAGCCCATCCGAAAAGATACAATTTGAAAAGTTTACATTTCACACACGACACCACAACTTGTTTAACAAAAATTGTTTTCTCGTCTCTTAATCCAGTCATTCTTTCCTTCACTTTCTTTATCTTTCTGAGCTTGATTTGGTTTCGAATCAGTCCATTAAATTTGGCCTCTTTTCCCATCGTTTCCCAGCTTCTTACCAGGTGCCCTTGGATTAGGAGATAACTGATTGTATTCACAATGTTCTCAGTTAGGGAAATGGTGGTGCAGTCCGGATGCCATTAGCTTAGCCATTCCAGTAACCCAGTCCACTGCTCTGAGACTTTAGGTTTAAATCCAACCACAGCAGGTAGTGGAATTTAAATTCTATCAATAAATCTAGAATTGAAATCTATTCTCAGTGATGGTGACTATTGTCAAATTCCATAAAAAATCCAATTGGGTCATTAATGTCATTTAGGGAATGAAATCTGTCACTCATACCTGATTCTGGCCTACATGTGACTGCAGATCCACACCAGTAATTGATTCTTAATTGCCTATTGGAATGGTCCTAACAACCAACTGAGACTTTCCCTCCACCGTAAGGTCAGAAATGGTATGTTTGCCGATGATTGTGCAATGGTCAGCACCGTTAACGACTCCTCAGATATCAGAACAGTCCATGCCCAAGAGCAGCCAGACTTGGTCAATAGTCAGAAAGCTAGGAGAAAGTGAGGACTGCAGATGCTGGAGATCAGAGCTTAAAATGTGTTGCTGGAAAAGCGCAGCAGGTCAGGCAGCATCAAAGGAGAAGGAGAATCGATGTTTCGGGCACAAAACATGTGCCACAAGTGTATCCATAACATACAATCTAATTATCGTGGCTTGACATTCAATGGCATCACTATCACTGAATCTCATACTTTCAACATTTTGGGGATTACTATTGACTATTAATCACAACTCGCCATGAAAGAGCAGGTCAGTGATTTAGGAATCCTGTCCCCACCTCCTGCCTCCCACCATCTACAAGGCACAAGTCAAGCATGTGATCAAATACTCCCCACTCCCTCCATGACTGACACTCAGTAGCAGCAGTGTGCATTATCTACAAGATGCACTGCAGAAGTTCACCAAAGATCCACAGACAGCACCTTCCAAACCCACGACCACTTCCATCCATAAGGATGGGAGCAGCAGATACATGGGAACACCACCACCTGCAAGTTCCCCTCCAACCACTCACCATCCCAACTTGGAAATATGTTGCTGTCCCTTCACTGTTGCTGGATTAAAATCCTGGAATTCCCACCATCATGGCATTCTGGACACGTGGACAGTAGCAGTTCAAGAAGGCAGCTCACGACCACTTTGTCAAGGACAACTAGGGATGGGCAATAGATACTGGACCAGCCAACAATGCCCATATCCCACAAATGAATAAACAAAACTTGCCTGGACGGTGCAGTTCCACCAACGCTCAAGAAGCTTAATACCATTCAAGATAAAGCAGTCTGCTTGTTTGGCATCACATCCACAAACATCCACTCCTTCCAGCACTGACACTCAGGAGCAGCAGTATGTACCATCTACAAGATGTACTGCAGAAATTCACCAAAGCTCCTTAGGCAGAACCTCCAAATCTACTTCCATTTGGAAGGACAAGGACAGAAGATACATAGGAACACCATCATCTTCAAGTTCCCCTCTAAGCTACTCACCATCCTGACTTGGAAAGACATCTCAAGTGTCACTGGGTCAAAATCCTGGAACTCCCTTTGATTGTCACTGTATGTCTACCAACCTGCAGCAAGTCATCCACCATCTTCTCAAGGGCAGTTCGGGCTGGACAAGAAATACTGGCCCAGCCAACAACATCTGCGTCCCCTGAATGAGTGAAAAGATATCCAGGATAATTAAGGACGGGCAATAAAATCTGGCAGAGCCAATGGAAACTCATCCCACGACTAGATTTTAAAAATGCCCGATGGCACTTTGTTGTGACATTTTCAGTTCAAACATCTCGTGATTTTTGAGCTGATAAGGTGATGGAAAACATAGGCCAGTCTGTAAGGTGTCCCACTCTAACAACATCTGTCCCCATTCCCCCAGAGTTCTGTTTTTAATATATTTTTCTGGTCTCCATGGCAATAGCTACTTTACACGCACACAGCTTTAAACCCAATTATTGTCTCCCAGCTGACTGGGAGCAAGGGTCATGGTATCTACACATGATAAAGAGTATTTATACATCCAGGCAGGATTACGTTTTCATCCATATACAGAGGAACCTCAATTATCCAGCATTCGATTATCCAAATTTTGGATTATCCGGCAAGATCACAAGGTGCCGATGTTTGGCTAAATACAGTTATCTGACATTCGATTATCAAACATTTGATTATTCGGCAAAATACTTCCCACTTGTGTTGTTCAGAAAATCGAGATTCCTCTGTATGAAGAATCCAAGAATTTCACACCATTAGTCAGTCATTCAACCTTTCTTTTTTTGTGCAGGTGTGAGACACAGTGAGAGACACAAGGTGCACGAATCTTTATTCAATTCCCACCACCAGGAAGAAAAGAAACACCCAAGTGGCCAGTGACAAGCAGTGCCCTTCCAACCTTTCCTATCTGTACGTATGACAGGCTTGCCTAATTAGTCTCAATCCCCAAGTCCGTTTAAGTTTGACTTTTTGCAATAATTATCACGTTTCCTTTCCAGAGGCTATTGTGAATTGTGCTTCCACCCCAACTTCCTGTGGAACATTCCAAGTCCCCAGTTAAAAAACAAATTCTCCTAATCGCTCCTTTTGTTCATCGGCTGATAATTTTAAGTTTACTGCTCACTGAATTGTTGACAAGTGGAAATCATTTCGCTGATATACCTTACCGCTATCAATTCTGAACTTGTGATACAATAAGGAAGGGAACTTGGCCCCACAGCAGAACAAATCAATCTCGTACTGCTTCTCACAATATCCTCCAGGATTTGAGATTATCTGCTGTGACAATAGGATGGGTCAGAGTGCGGCCTGACCAGAGCACCACAGAATGCAGTACAGCCCCTTCAAAACTGCGCCCATTCCTCTTCTTAACCTTACTTGTTCTAATAAATGGACTGCCTGCCTCTTAGTTTGCCTCCATCATCCCTGGAAAAGCTCAGCCGCTCAGGCAGCATCCAAGGAGCAGGAGAGTCAACGTTTCGGGCATAAGCCCTTCATCAGGAATGTGGGGGTGGGGAAGGAGGTCGAGAGATAAATGGGAAGGTGAGGGTTGGGCTGTGGGGGGAAGGAGCTGGGAAGGGGATAGGTAGATGAAGGTGGGAGGTGATGGCGATATGTTGGAGCGGAGGGTGGAGTGGATAGGTGGGAAGGAAGGTGGCAGAGAGGACAGTTCAAGAGGGCGGTGCCGAGTTGGAGGGTTGCATCTGGGATGAAGTGAGGGGAGGGTAGATGAGGAAACTGGTGAAATAGGTTGGTGGGGGAAATGGCAGACCATTATGTGCTGAATTCCCTTCCTGGACCTTTCAGTCTCTAGCTCCGACGACCGACTCAACATGGACATCTACTTCAAACTCACGACTCCCACAGCTACCTGGACTACACCTCTTCCTACCCTGCCTCCTGTAAAAACACTATCCCTTACTTCCAATTCCTCTGCCTCCACCACATCTGCTCCCAGGAGGACCAATTCCACTCCAGAACATCCCAGGTGGCCTCCTACTTCAAGGACCGCAATTTCCCCTCCCACGTTGTCAACAATGCCCTCCAGCACATCTTCACTACTTCCTGTACCTCTCCCAACTCAACAATGACAAAAGCCCCTTGGTCCTCACCTTCCACCCCACCATCTCCAGACACAATGCATCATCCTCTGCTATGTCCGTCACCTAGTGTCAGACCACACCACCAGAGATATATTTCCCTCCCCACCCCTTTCAGTATTCTACACAAACCATTCCCTCCACAATTCCCTCATTAGGTCCAACGTCCCCCCCCCAGCACCCCCCGCCAACTCACCTTCCTCTCCCGGCACCTTCCCTTGCCACCGCAAGGGTGTAAAACCTGTGCACATACCTCCCCCCTCACCTCCATCCAAGGCCCCAAAGGATCCTTCCACATCTAGCAGAGATTTTCCAGCACCTCCAAACACCTCATCTGTTATGTTGGTTGCTCTCGATGTGGTCTCCTCTACATTGGGGAGGCAGGATGCCAACTTGTGGAACGTTTCAGAGAATATCTCTGGGACACATGCACCAAACAACCCCACCGCCCAGTGGCCGATCATTTCAACTCCCCCTAACAGTCCACCAAGGACATGCAAGTTCTGGGCCTCCTCCATCACAAATCCAAGCCATCTGACAACTGGAGGAAGAATCCCTCATCTTCCACCTTGGGAACCTCCAAACACATGGGATCAATGTCGATTTCACCAGTTTCCTCATCTCCCCTCCTACCAACTTATCCCAGTTCCAACCCTCCAACTCGGCACCATCCTCTTGAACTTCCCAACTGTCCATCATTTTGTGCGCCACCCTCACCTCTGACCTATCACCATCAGCCCCAACTGGATCCACCTAGCGCATTCCCAGCTACCCAACCCCCAGCCTCACCCCCACCCTGTTAGTTATCTCTCAGCCCCTTTTCCACTGCCCCCCACCTCACCCAACACTCCGGATGAAGGGCTTATACCCAACACATCAACTCTCCTGCTTCTTGGATGCTGTCTGACCTGCTGTGCTTTTCCAGTGCCACACTCTTCGACGCTGATCTCCTGTATCTGCAGTCCTCACTTTCTCCTCCATAATCTCTGGTATTATCTCCGTGAAAGCTCCCCATATGTTCCCACAGCCCTGTGTCCTACAGTTTAACATCCCAGTGTCCCTCTGTTGCAGCAAACACCACAAGGGAATATCTTTCAGGTTTAGAATTAGAATGAGATTTTATTGGCATGTGTACTCATGTACAGGGTTACAGAAATACAGGAATACAGTGAAAGGTTTACAATATCGCCATTTCAGATAGAAAGGTACAAGATCTGAGGTAAAAAGTAGAAAAACTAGGAAAGATAGTAAAATGATTGACATGAAAGGCCTTTTTGGTGTAAAATTGAACAATAAAGAAATAGACTTAAAAGTCTAACATTGCAATTCATCTTAAGCATCTAGCTAGGCTGGGCTCCCACTCTCCACAAGGGTTCTATCTCCTCCGTGCTGGGTTCCATCTCCTCACTGGTTCCATCTCCTCTACACTGTGTTCCATCTCCACATTGGGTTCCATCTCCTCCACACTGTGTTCCATCCCCTCATTGGGTTCCATCTCCTCATAGGTTCCATCTCCTCCGTGCTGTGTTCCATCTCCTCCGTGCTGGGTTCCATCTCCTCCACGCTGGGTTCCATCTCCTCCGTGCTGTGTTCCATCTCCTCCACGCTGGGTTCCATCTCCTCCGTGCTGGGTTCCATCTCCTCCGCGCTGGGTTCCATCTCCTCCACGCTGGGTTCCATCTCCTCCACGCTGGGTTCCATCTCCTCCGTGCTGGGTTCCATCTCCTCCGTGCTGGGTTCCATCTCCTCCGCGCTGGGTTCCATCTCCTCCACGCTGGGTTCCATCTCCTCCACGCTGGGTTCCATGTCCTCCGCGCTGGGTTCCATCTCCTCCGCGCTGGGTTCCATCTCCTCCACGCTGGGTTCCATCTCCTCCACGCTGGGTTCCATCTCCTCCACTCTGGGTTCCATCCCCTCCACGCAGGGTTCCATCCCCTCCGTGCTGGGTTCCATCTCCTCCACACTGGGTACCATCCCCTCCGTGCTGGGTTCCATCTCCTCCGTGCTGGGTTACATCTCCTCCGTGCTGGGTTCCATCTCCTCCACGCTGGGTTCCATCTCCTCCGTGCTGGGTTCCATCTCCTCCGTGCTGGGTTCCATCTCCTACGCGCTGGGTTCCATCTCCTCCGCGCTGGGTTCCATCTCCTCCGTGCTGGGTTCCATCTCCTCCGTGCTGGGTTCCATCTCCTCCGTGCCGGGTTCCATCTCCTCCGTGCTGGGTTCCATCTCCTCCGTGCCGGGTTCCATCTCCTCCGTGCCGGGTTCCATCTCCTCCGCGCTGGGTTCCATCTCCTCCGTGCCGGGTTCCATCTCCTCCGCGCTGGGTTCCATCCCCTCCGTGCTGGGTTCCATCTCCTCCGTGCTGGGTTCCATCTCCTCCGCGCTGGGTTCCATCTCCTCCGTGCTGGGTTCCATCTCCTCCGTGCTGGGTTCCATCTCCTCCGCGCTGGGTTACATCTCCTACGCGCTGGGTTACATCTCCTCCACGCTGGGTTCCATCTCCTCCGCGCTGGGTTCCATCTCCTCCGTGCTGGGTTCCATCTCCTACATGCTGGGTTCCACCTCCTCCGTGCTGGGTTGCATCTCCTCCACGCTGGGTTCCATCTCCTCCACGCTGGGTTCCATCTCCTCCACGCTGGGTTCCATCTCCTCCGTGCTGGGTTCCATCTCCTCCACGCTGGGTTCCATTTCCTCCGTGCTGGGTTCCATCTCCTCCGTGCTGGGTTCCATCTCCTCCGTGCTGGGTTCCATCTCCTCCATGCTGGGTTCCATCTCCTCCACGCTGGGTTCCATCTCCTCCGTGCTGGGTTCCATCCCCTCCACACTGGGTTCCATCTCCTCCGTGCTGGGTTCCATCTCCTCCACGCTGGGTTCCATCTCCTCCGTGCTGGGTTCCATCTCCTCCACGCTGGGTTCCATCTCCTCCATGCTGGGTTCCATCAACTCCGTGCTGGGTTCCATCTCCTCCGTGCTGGGTTCCATCTCCTCCGTGCTGGGTTCCATCTCCTCCACGCTGGGTTCCATCTCCTCCGCGCTGGGATCCATCTCCTCCGTGCTGGGTTCCATCCCCTCCGCGCTGGGATCCATCTCCTCCGTGCTGGGTTCCATCCCCTCCGCGCTGGGATCCATCTCCTCCGTGCTGGGTTCCATCCCCTCCACACTGAATTCCATCCCCTCCGTGCTGGGTTCCATCCCCTCCACGCTGGGTTCCATCTCCTCCGTGCTGGGTTCCATCCCCTCCACGCTGGGTTCCATCTCCTCCGTGCTGGGTTCCATCCCCTCCACGCTGGGTTCCATCCCCTCCACACTGAATTCCATCTCCTCCGTGCTGGGTTCCATCTCCTCCACACTGAGTTCCATCTCCTCCACGTTGGGTTCCATCTCTTCCACGCTGGGTTCCATCTCCTCCACGCTGGGTTCCATCTCCTCCGTGCTGGGTTCCATCTCCTCCACACTGAGTTCCATCTCCTCCACGTTGGGTTCCATCTCTTCCGTGCTGGGTTCCATCTCCTCCACGCTGGGTTCCATCTCCTCCACGCTGGGTTCCATCTCCTCCACGCTGGGTACCATCTCCTCCACGCTGGGTTCCATCTCCTCCACGCTGGGTTCCATCTCCTCCGTGCTGGGTACCATCTCCTCCACGCTGGGTACCATCTCCTCCACGCTGGGTTCCATCTCCTCCACGCTGGGTTCCATCTCCTCCGTGCTGGGTACCATCTCCTCCATGCTGGGTTCCATCTCCTCCACACTGGGTTCCATCTCCTCCGTGCTGGGTTCCATCTCCTCCACACTGGGTTCCATCTCCTCCACGCTGGGTTCCATCTCCTCCGTGCTGGGTTCCATCTCCTCCACGCTGGGTTCCATCTCCTCCACACTGGGTTCCATCTCCTCCACGCTGGGTTCCATCTCCTCCACACTGGGTTCCATCTCCTCCACACTGGGTTCCATCTCCTCCGTGCTGGGTTCCATCTCCTCCACACTGGGTTCCATCTCCTCCGTGCTGGGTTCCATCTCCTCCACGCTGGGTTCCATCTCCTCCACGCTGGGTTCCATCTCCTCCGTGCTGGGTTCCATCTCCTCCGCGCAGGGTTCCATCTCCTCCGCGCTGGGTTCCATCTCCTCCGTGCTGGGTTCCATCTCCTCCTCACTGGGTTCCATCTCCTCCGTGCTGGGTTCCATCTCCTCCGTGCTGGGTTCCATCTCCTCCGTGCTGGGTTCCATCCCCTCCACGCTGGGTTCCATCTCCTCCACGCTGGGTTCCATCTCCTCCGCGCTGGGTTCCATCTCCTCCGCGCTGGGTTCCATCTCCTCCGTGCTGGGTTCCATCTCCTCCACGCTGGGTTCCATCTCCTCCACGCTGGGTTCCATCTCCTCCGTGCTGGGTTCCATCTCCTCCACGCTGGGTTCCATCTCCTCCACGCTGGGTTCCATCTCCTCCGTGCTGGGTTCCATCTCCTCCACGCTGGGTTCCATCTCCTCCGTGCTGGGTTCCATCTCCTCCACGCTGGGTTCCATCTCCTCCGTGCTGGGTTCCATCTCCTCCACGCTGGGTTCCATCTCCTCCGTGCTGGGTTCCATCTCCTCCACGCTGGGTTCCATCTCCTCCGTGCTGGGTTCCATCTCCTCCGCGCTGGGTTCCATCTCCTCCGTGCTGGGTTCCATCTCCTCCACGCTGGGTTCCATCTCCTCCACGCTGGGTTCCATCTCCTCGGAGCTGGGTTCCATCTCCTCCGTGCTGGGTTCCATCTCCTCCGTGCTGGGTTCCATCTCCTCCACGCTGGGTTCCATCTCCTCCACGCTGGGTTCCATCTCCTCCGTGCTGGGTTCCATCTCCTCCGTGCTGGGTTCCATCTCCTCCACGCTGGGTTCCATCTCCTCCGTGCTGTGTTCCATCTCCTCCACGCTGGGTTCCATCTCCTCCACGCTGGGTTCCATCCCCTCCGCGCTGGGTTCCATCCCCTCCACACTGGGTTCCATCTCCTCCGTGCTGAGTTCCATCTCCTCCACACTTGGTTCCATCCTCTCCGTGCTGCGTTCCATCTCCTCTGTGCTGGGTTCCATCCCCTCCGTGCTGGGTTCCATCTCCTGCACGCTGGGTTCCATTTCCTCCGTGCAGGGTTCCATCCACTCCGTGCTGGGTTCCATCTCCTCCGTGGTGGGTTCCATCTCCTCCACGCTGGGTTCCATCTCCTCTGTGCTGGGTTCCATCTCCTCCACGCTGGGTTCCATCTCCTCCACGCTGGGTTCCACCTCCTCCGTGCTGGGTTCCATCTCCTCCGTGCTGGGTTCCATCTCCTCCGCGCAGGGTTCCATCTCCTCCGTGCTGGGTTCCATCTCCTCCGTGCTGGGTTCCATCTCCTACATGCTGGGTTCCATCTCCTCCGCGCAGGGTTCCATCTCCTACGCGCTGGGTTACATCTCCTACGCGCTGGGTTACATCTCCTCCACGCTGGGTTCCATCTCCTCCGTGCTGGGTTCCATCTCCTCCGTGCTGGGTTCCATCTCCTCCGCGCTGGGTTCCATCTCCTCCGCGCTGGGTTCCATCTCCTCCGCGCAGGGTTCCATCTCCTACGCGCTGGGTTCCATCTCCTCCGTGCTGGGTTCCATCCCCTCCGCGCTGGGTTCCATCTCCTCCACGCTGGGTTCCATTTCCTCCGTGCTGGGTTCCATCTCCTCCGTGCTGGGTTCCATCTCCTCCATGCTGGGTTCCATCTCCTCCACGCTGGGTTCCATTTCCTCCGTGCTGGGTTCCATCTCCTCCGTGCTGGGTTCCATCTCCTCCATGCTGGGTTCCATTTCCTCCGTGCTGGGTTCCATCCCCTCCGCGCTGGGTTCCATCTCCTCCACGCTGGGTTCCATCTCCTCCACGCTGGGTTCCATTTCCTCCGTGCTGGGTTCCATCTCCTCCGTGCTGGGTTCCATCTCCTCCATGCTGGGTTCCATCTCCTCCGCGCTGGGTTCCATCTCCTCCACGCTGGGTTCCATCTCCTCCGCGCTGGGTTCCATCTCCTCCGTGCTGGGTTCCATCTCCTCCGTGCTGGGTTCCATCCCCTCCACACTGGGTTCCATCTCCTCCACGCTGGGTTCCATCTCCTCCACGCTGGGTTCCATCTCCTCCATGCTGGGTTCCATCAACTCCGTGCTGGGTTACATCTCCTCCGTGCTGGGTTCCATCTCCTCCACGCTGGGTTCCATCTCCTCCACGTTGGGTTCCATCTCTTCCACGCTGGGTTCCATCTCCTCCACGCTGGGTTCCATCTCCTCCGTGCTGGGTTCCATCTCCTCCACACTGAGTTCCATCTCCTCCACGTTGGGTTCCATCTCTTCCGTGCTGGGTTCCATCTCCTCCACGCTGGGTTCCATCTCCTCCACGCTGGGTTCCATCTCCTCCACGCTGGGTACCATCTCCTCCACGCTGGGTTCCATCTCCTCCGTGCTGGGTACCATCTCCTCCACGCTGGGTACCATCTCCTCCACGCTGGGTTCCATCTCCTCCACGCTGGGTTCCATCTCCTCCGTGCTGGGTACCATCTCCTCCATGCTGGGTTCCATCTCCTCCACACTGGGTTCCATCTCCTCCGTGCTGGGTTCCATCTCCTCCACACTGGGTTCCATCTCCTCCACGCTGGGTTCCATCTCCTCCGTGCTGGGTTCCATCTCCTCCACGCTGGGTTCCATCTCCTCCACACTGGGTTCCATCTCCTCCACGCTGGGTTCCATCTCCTCCACACTGGGTTCCATCTCCTCCACACTGGGTTCCATCTCCTCCGTGCTGGGTTCCATCTCCTCCACACTGGGTTCCATCTCCTCCGTGCTGGGTTCCATCTCCTCCACGCTGGGTTCCATCTCCTCCACGCTGGGTTCCATCTCCTCCGTGCTGGGTTCCATCTCCTCCGCGCAGGGTTCCATCTCCTCCGCGCTGGGTTCCATCTCCTCCGTGCTGGGTTCCATCTCCTCCTCACTGGGTTCCATCTCCTCCGTGCTGGGTTCCATCTCCTCCGTGCTGGGTTCCATCTCCTCCGTGCTGGGTTCCATCCCCTCCACGCTGGGTTCCATCTCCTCCACGCTGGGTTCCATCTCCTCCGCGCTGGGTTCCATCTCCTCCGCGCTGGGTTCCATCTCCTCCGTGCTGGGTTCCATCTCCTCCACGCTGGGTTCCATCTCCTCCACGCTGGGTTCCATCTCCTCCACGCTGGGTTCCATCTCCTCCGTGCTGGGTTCCATCTCCTCCACGCTGGGTTCCATCTCCTCCACGCTGGGTTCCATCTCCTCCGTGCTGGGTTCCATCTCCTCCACGCTGGGTTCCATCTCCTCCGTGCTGGGTTCCATCTCCTCCACGCTGGGTTCCATCTCCTCCGTGCTGGGTTCCATCTCCTCCACGCTGGGTTCCATCTCCTCCGTGCTGGGTTCCATCTCCTCCACGCTGGGTTCCATCTCCTCCGTGCTGGGTTCCATCTCCTCCGCGCTGGGTTCCATCTCCTCCGTGCTGGGTTCCATCTCCTCCACGCTGGGTTCCATCTCCTCCACGCTGGGTTCCATCTCCTCCGAGCTGGGTTCCATCTCCTCCGTGCTGGGTTCCATCTCCTCCACGCTGGGTTCCATCTCCTCCACGCTGGGTTCCATCTCCTCCGTGCTGGGTTCCATCTCCTCCGTGCTGGGTTCCATCTCCTCCGTGCTGGGTTCCATCTCCTCCACGCTGGGTTCCATCTCCTCCGTGCTGTGTTCCATCTCCTCCACGCTGGGTTCCATCTCCTCCACGCTGGGTTCCATCCCCTCCGCGCTGGGTTCCATCCCCTCCACACTGGGTTCCATCTCCTCCGTGCTGAGTTCCATCTCCTCCACACTTGGTTCCATCCTCTCCGTGCTGCATTCCATCTCCTCTGTGCTGGGTTCCATCCCCTCCGTGCTGGGTTCCATCTCCTGCACGCTGGGTTCCATTTCCTCCGTGCAGGGTTCCATCCACTCCGTGCTGGGTTCCATCTCCTCCGTGGTGGGTTCCATCTCCTCCACGCTGGGTTCCATCTCCTCTGTGCTGGGTTCCATCTCCTCCACGCTGGGTTCCATCTCCTCCACGCTGGGTTCCACCTCCTCCGTGCTGGGTTCCATCTCCTCCGTGCTGGGTTCCATCTCCTCCGCGCAGGGTTCCATCTCCTCCGTGCTGGGTTCCATCTCCTCCGTGCTGGGTTCCATCTCCTACATGCTGGGTTCCATCTCCTCCGCGCAGCGTTCCATCTCCTACGCGCTGGGTTACATCTCCTACGCGCTGGGTTACATCTCCTCCACGCTGGGTTCCATCTCCTCCGTGCTGGGTTCCATCTCCTCCGTGCTGGGTTCCATCTCCTCCGCGCTGGGTTCCATCTCCTCCGCGCTGGGTTCCATCTCCTCCGCGCAGGGTTCCATCTCCTACGCGCTGGGTTCCATCTCCTCCGTGCTGGGTTCCATCCCCTCCGCGCTGGGTTCCATCTCCTCCACGCTGGGTTCCATTTCCTCCGTGCTGGGTTCCATCTCCTCCGTGCTGGGTTCCATCTCCTCCATGCTGGGTTCCATCTCCTCCACGCTGGGTTCCATTTCCTCCGTGCTGGGTTCCATCTCCTCCGTGCTGGGTTCCATCTCCTCCATGCTGGGTTCCATTTCCTCCGTGCTGGGTTCCATCCCCTCCGCGCTGGGTTCCATCTCCTCCACGCTGGGTTCCATCTCCTCCACGCTGGGTTCCATTTCCTCCGTGCTGGGTTCCATCTCCTCCGTGCTGGGTTCCATCTCCTCCATGCTGGGTTCCATCTCCTCCGCGCTGGGTTCCATCTCCTCCACGCTGGGTTCCATCTCCTCCGCGCTGGGTTCCATCTCCTCCGTGCTGGGTTCCATCTCCTCCGTGCTGGGTTCCATCCCCTCCACACTGGGTTCCATCTCCTCCACGCTGGGTTCCATCTCCTCCACGCTGGGTTCCATCTCCTCCATGCTGGGTTCCATCAACTCCGTGCTGGGTTACATCTCCTCCGTGCTGGGTTCCATCTCCTCCACGCTGGGTTCCATCTCCTCCACGCTGGGTTCCATCTCCTCCATGCTGGGTTCCATCTCCTCCGTGCTGGGTACCATCTCCTCCATGCTGGGTTCCATCTCCTCCGTGCTGGGTTCCATCTCCTCCACGCTGGGTTCCATCTCCTCCGTGCTGGGTTCCATCTCCTCCGTGCTGGGTTCCATCTCCTCCGTGCTGGGTTCCATCTCCTCCGTGCTGGGTTCCATCTCCTCCACGCTGGGTTCCATCTCCTCCGTGCTGGGTTCCATCTCCTCCGTGCTGGGTTCCATCTCCTACGCGCTGGGTTCCATCTCCTCCGCGCTGGGTTCCATCTCCTCCGTGCTGGGTTCCATCTCCTCCGTGCTGGGTTCCATCTCCTCCGTGCCGGGTTCCATCTCCTCCGTGCTGGGTTCCATCTCCTCCGTGCCGGGTTCCATCTCCTCCGTGCCGGGTTCCATCTCCTCCGCGCTGGGTTCCATCTCCTCCGTGCCGGGTTCCATCTCCTCCGCGCTGGGTTCCATCCCCTCCGTGCTGGGTTCCATCTCCTCCGTGCTGGGTTCCATCTCCTCCGCGCTGGGTTCCATCTCCTCCGTGCTGGGTTCCATCTCCTCCGTGCTGGGTTCCATCTCCTCCGCGCTGGGTTACATCTCCTACGCGCTGGGTTACATCTCCTCCACGCTGGGTTCCATCTCCTCCGCGCTGGGTTCCATCTCCTCCGTGCTGTGTTCCATCTCCTCCGTGCTGGGTTCCATCTCCTACATGCTGGGTTCCACCTCCTCCGTGCTGGGTTCCATCTCCTCCACGCTGGGTTCCATCTCCTCCACGCTGGGTTCCATCTCCTCCACACTGGGTTCCATCTCCTACGCGCTGGGTTCCATCTCCTCCACGCTGGGTTCCATTTCCTCCGTGCTGGGTTCCATCTCCTCCGTGCTGGGTTCCATCTCCTCCATGCTGGGTTCCATCTCCTCCATGCTGGGTTCCATCTCCTCCACGCTGGGTTCCATCTCCTCCGTGCTGGGTTCCATCCCCTCCACACTGGGTTCCATCTCCTCCGTGCTGGGTTCCATCTCCTCCGTGCTGGGTTCCATCCCCTCCACACTGGGTTCCATCTCCTCCACGCTGGGTTCCATCTCCTCCGTGCTGGGTTCCATCTCCTCCACGCTGGGTTCCATCTCCTCCATGCTGGGTTCCATCAACTCCGTGCTGGGTTCCATCTCCTCCGTGCTGGGTTCCATCTCCTCCGTGCTGGGTTCCATCTCCTCCACGCTTGGTTCCATCTCCTCCGTGCTGGGTTCCATCTCCTCCGTGCTGGGTTCCATCTCCTCCACGCTGGGTTCCATCTCCTCCGTGCTGGGTTCCATCCCCTCCGCGCTGGGTTCCATCTCCTCCGTGCTGGGTTCCATCTCCTCCACGCTGGGTTCCATCTCCTCCGTGCTGGGTTCCATCCCCTCCGCGCTGGGATCCATCTCCTCCGTGCTGGGTTCCATCCCCTCCACACTGAATTCCATCTCCTCCGTGCTGGGTTCCATCTCCTCCACACTGAGTTCCATCTCCTCCACGCTGGGTTCCATCGCCTCCACGCTGGGTACCATCTCCTCCACGCTGGGTTCCATCTCCTCCACGCTGGGTTCCATCTCCTCCACGCTGGGTTCCATCTCCTCCGTGCTGGGTACCATCTCCTCCACGCTGGGTTCCATCTCCTCCATGCTGGGTTCCATCAACTCCGTGCTGGGTTACATCTCCTCCGTGCTGGGTTCCATCTCCTCCACGCTGGGTTCCATCTCCTCCGCGCTGGGTTCCATCTCCTCCATGCTGGGTTCCATCTCCTCCGTGCTGGGTACCATCTCCTCCATGCTGGGTTCCATCTCCTCCGTGCTGGGTTCCATCTCCTCCACGCTGGGTTCCATCTCCTCCGTGCTGGGTTCCATCTCCTCCGTGCTGGGTTCCATCTCCTCCGTGCTGGGTTCCATCTCCTCCGTGCTGGGTTCCATCTCCTCCACGCTGGGTTCCATCTCCTCCGTGCTGGGTTCCATCTCCTCCGTGCTGGGTTCCATCTCCTACGCGCTGGGTTCCATCTCCTCCGCGCTGGGTTCCATCTCCTCCGTGCTGGGTTCCATCTCCTCCGTGCTGGGTTCCATCTCCTCCGTGCTGGGTTCCATCTCCTCCGTGCCGGGTTCCATCTCCTCCGTGCTGGGTTCCATCTCCTCCGTGCCGGGTTCCATCTCCTCCGTGCCGGGTTCCATCTCCTCCGCGCTGGGTTCCATCTCCTCCGTGCCGGGTTCCATCTCCTCCGCGCTGGGTTCCATCCCCTCCGTGCTGGGTTCCATCTCCTCCGTGCTGGGTTCCATCTCCTCCGCGCTGGGTTCCATCTCCTCCGTGCTGGGTTCCATCTCCTCCGTGCTGGGTTCCATCTCCTCCGCGCTGGGTTACATCTCCTACGCGCTGGGTTACATCTCCTCCACGCTGGGCTCCATCTCCTCCGCGCTGGGTTCCATCTCCTCCGTGCTGGGTTCCATCTCCTCCGTGCTGGGTTCCACCTCCTCCGTGCTGGGTTCCATCTCCTCCACGCTGGGTTCCATCTCCTCCACACTGGGTTCCATCTCCTACGCGCTGGGTTCCATCTCCTCCACGCTGGGTTCCATCTCCTCCGTGCTGGGTTCCATCTCCTCCACGCTGGGTTCCATTTCCTCCGTGCTGGGTTCCATCTCCTCCGTGCTGGGTTCCATCTCCTCCGTGCTGGGTTCCATCTCCTCCGTGCTGGGTTCCATCCCCTCCACGCTGGGTTCCATCTCCTCCACGCTGGGTTCCATCTCCTCCGTGCTGGGTTCCATCTCCTCCACGCTGGGTTCCATCTCCTCCATGCTGGGTTCCATCAACTCCGTGCTGGGTTCCATCTCCTCCGTGCTGGGTTCCATCTCCTCCGTGCTGGGTTCCATCTCCTCCGTGCTGGGTTCCATCTCCTCCACGCTGGGTTCCATCTCCTCCGTGCTGGGTTCCATCCCCTCCGCGCTGGGTTCCATCTCCTCCGTGCTGGGTTCCATCTCCTCCACGCTGGGTTCCATCTCCTCCGTGCTGGGTTCCATCCCCTCCGCGCTGGGTTCCATCTCCTCCGTGCTGGGTTCCATCTCCTCCACGCTGGGTTCCATCTCCTCCGTGCTGGGTTCCATCCCCTCCGCGCTGGGTTCCATCTCCTCCGTGCTGGGTTCCATCTCCTCCACGCTGGGTTCCATCTCCTCCGCGCTGGGATCCATCTCCTCCGTGCTGGGTTCCATCCCCTCCACACTGAATTCCATCTCCTCCGTGCTGGGTTCCATCTCCTCCACACTGAGTTCCATCTCCTCCACGTTGGGTTCCATCTCCTCCACGCTGGGTACCATCTCCTCCACGCTGGGTACCATCTCCTCCACGCTGGGTTCCATCTCCTCCACGCTGGGTTCCATCTCCTCCACGCTGGGTACCATCTCCTCCACGCTGGGTTCCATCTCCTCCACGCTGGGTTCCATCTCCTCCACACTGGGTTCCATCTCCTCCACGCTGGGTTCCATCTCCTCCGTGCTGGGTACCATCTCCTCCATGCTGGGTTCCATCTCCTCCACACTGGGTTCCTTCTCCTCCGTGCTGGGTTCCATCTCCTCCACGCTGGGTTCCATCTCCTCCACGCTGGGTACCATCTCCTCCACGCTGGGTTCCATCTCCTCCACGCTGGGTTCCATCTCCTCCGTGCTGGGTACCATCTCCTCCACGCTGGGTACCATCTCCTCCACGCTGGGTTCCATCTCCTCCACGCTGGGTTCCATCTCCTCCACACTGGGTTCCATGTCCTCCGCGCTGGGTTCCATCTCCTCCGTGCTGGGTACCATCACCTCCATGCTGGGTTCCATCTCCTCCACACTGGGTTCCATCTCCTCCGTGCTGGGTTCCATCTCCTCCACACTGGGTTCCATCTCCTCCGTGCTGGGTTCCATCTCCTCCACGCTGGGTTCCATCTCCTCCACACTGGGTTCCATCTCCTCCATGCTGGGTTCCATCTCCTCCACGCTGGGTTCCATCTCCTCCACGCTGGGTTCCATCTCCTCCGTGCTGGGTTCCATCTCCTCCGCGCAGGGTTCCATCTCCTCCGTGCTGGGTTCCATCTCCTCCGTGCTGGGTTCCATCTCCTCCACGCTGGGTTCCATCTCCTCCACGCTGGGTTCCATCTCCTCCGTGCTGGGTTCCATCTCCTCCACGCTGGGTTCCATCTCCTCCACGCTGGGTTCCATCCCCTCCGTGCTGGGTTCCATCTCCTCCGTGCTGGGTTCCATCTCCTCCGTGCTGGGTTCCATCTCCTCCACGCTGGGTTCCATCTCCTCCACGCTGGGTTCCATCTCCTCCGTGCTGGGTTCCATCTCCTCCACGCTGGGTTCCATCTCCTCCACGCTGGGTTCCATCTCCTCCGTGCTGGGTTCCATCTCCTCCACGCTGGGTTCCATCTCCTCCACGCTGGGTTCCATCTCCTCCGCGCAGGGTTCCATCTCCTCCGAGCTGGGTTCCATCTCCTCCGTGCTGGGTTCCATCTCCTCCGTGCTGGGTTCCATCTCCTCCACGCTGGGTTCCATCTCCTCCGTGCTGGGTTCCATCTCCTCCACGCTGGGTTCCATCTCCTCCACGCTGGGTTCCATCTCCTCCGTGCTGGGTTCCATCTCCTCCGTGCTGGGTTCCATCTCCTCCACGCTGGGTTCCATCCCCTCCGTGCTGGGTTCCATCTCCTCCGTGCTGTGTTCCATCTCCTCCACGCTGGGTTCCATCTCCTCCACGCTGGGTTCCATCCCCTCCGCGCTGGGTTCCATCCCCTCCACACTGGGTTCCATCTCCTCCGTGCTGAGTTCCATCTCCTCCACACTTGGTTCCATCCTCTCCGTGCTGCGTTCCATCTCCTCCGTGCTGGGTTCCATCTCCTGCACGCTGAGTTCCATCTCCTCCGTGCTGGGTTCCATTTCCTCCGTGCAGGGTTCCATCCACTCCGTGCTGGGTTCCATCTCCTCCGTGGTGGGTTCCATCTCCTCCACGCTGGGTTCCATCTCCTCTGTGCTGGGTTCCATCTCCTCCACGCTGGGTTCCATCTCCTCCACGCTGGGTTCCACCTCCTCCGTGCTGGGTTCCATCTCCTCCGCGCTGGGTTCCATCTCCTCCGTGCTGGGTTCCATCTCCTCCGTGCTGGGTTCCATCTCCTACATGCTGGGTTCCATCTCCTCCGCGCAGGGTTCCATCTCCTACGCGCTGGGTTACATCTCCTACGCGCTGGGTTACATCTCCTCCACGCTGGGTTCCATCTCCTCCGTGCTGGGTTCCATCTCCTCCGCGCTGGGTTCCATCTCCTCCGCGCTGGGTTCCATCTCCTCCGCGCAGGGTTCCATCTCCTACGCGCTGGGTTACATCTCCTCCACGCTGGGTTCCATCTCCTCCGTGCTGGGTTCCATCTCCTCCGCGCTGGGTTCCATCTCCTCCGCGCTGGGTTCCATCTCCTCCGCGCTGGGTTCCATTTCCTCCGTGCTGGGTTCCATCCCCTCCGCGCTGGGTTCCATCTCCTCCACGCTGGGTTCCATCTCCTCCACGCTGGGTTCCATTTCCTCCGTGCTGGGTTCCATCTCCTCCGTGCTGGGTTCCATCTCCTCCATGCTGGGTTCCATCTCCTCCGCGCTGGGTTCCATCTCCTCCACGCTGGCTTCCATCTCCTCCGCGCTGGGTTCCATCTCCTCCGTGCTGGGTTCCATCTCCTCCGTGCTGGGTTCCATCCCCTCCACACTGGGTTCCATCTCCTCCACGCTGGGTTCCATCTCCTCCACGCTGGGTTCCATCTCCTCCATGCTGGGTTCCATCAACTCCGTGCTGGGTTACATCTCCTCCGTGCTGGGTTCCATCTCCTCCACGCTGGGTTCCATCTCCTCCACGCTGGGTTCCATCTCCTCCATGCTGGGTTCCATCTCCTCCGTGCTGGGTACCATCTCCTCCATGCTGGGTTCCATCTCCTCCGTGCTGGGTTCCATCTCCTCCACGCTGGGTTCCATCTCCTCCACGCTGGGTTCCATCTCCTCCGTGCTGGGTTCCATCTCCTCCATGCTGGGTTCCATCAACTCCGTGCTGGGTTACATCTCCTCCGTGCTGGGTTCCATCTCCTCCACGCTGGGTTCCATCTCCTCCGTGCTGGGTTCCATCTCCTCCACGCTGGGTTCCATCTCCTCCGCGCTGGGTTCCATCCCCTCCACACTGAATTCCATCTCCTCCGTGCTGGGTTCCATCTCCTCCACACTGAGTTCCATCTCTTCCACACTGGGTTCTATCTCCTCCACGCTGGGTTCCATCTCCTCCACGCTGGGTTCCACCTCCTCCGTGCTGGGTTCCACCTCCTCCGTGCTGGGTTCCATCTCCTCCACACTGGGTTCCATCTCCTCCACACTGGGTTCCATCTCCTCCACGCTGGGTTCCATCTCCTCCACGCTGGGTTCCATCTCCTCCACACTGGGTTCCATCTCCTCCACGCTGGGTTCCATCTCCTCCGTGCTGGGTTCCACCTCCTCCGTGCTGGGTTCCATCTCCTCCACACTGGGTTCCATCTCCTCCGTGCTGGGTTCCATCTCCTCCGTGCTGGGTTCCATCTCCTCTGCGCTGGGTTCCATCTCCTCCGCGCTGGGTTCCATCTCCTCCACGCTGGGTTCCATCTCCTCCACGCTGGGTTCCACCTCCTCCGTGCTGGGTTCCATCTCCTCCGTGTTGGGTTCAATCTCCTCCACACTGGGTTCCATCTCCTCCGTGCTGGGTTCCATCTCCTCCGTGCTGGGTTCCATCTCCTCCACGCTGGGTTCCATCTCCTCCGCGCTGGGTTCCATCTCCTCCGCGCAGTGTTCCATCCCCTCCGCACTGGGTTCCATCTCCTCCGTGCTGGGTTCCATCTCCTCCACGCTGGGTTCCATCTCCTCCGCGCAGGGTTCCATCTCCTCCGAGCTGGGTTCCATCTCCTCCGCGCTGGGTTCCATCTCTTCCGTGCTGTGTTCCATCTCCTCCGTGCTGGGTTCCATCTCCTCCGTGCCGGGTTCCATCTCCACCACGCTGGGTTCCATCTCCTCTGTGCTGGTTTCCATCTCCTCCACGCTGGGTTCCATCTCCTCCACGCTGAGTTCCATCTCCTCCACACTTGGTTCCATCCTCTCCGTGCTGCGTTCCATCTCCTCCGTGCTGGGTTCCATCTACTCCACGCTGGGTTCCATTTCCTCCGTGCAGGGTTCCATCCACTCCGTGCTGGGTTCCATCTCCTCCACGCTGGGTTCCATCTCCTCTGTGCTGGGTTCCATCTCCTCCACTCTGGGTTCCACCTCCTCCGTGCTGGGTTCCATCTCCTCCACGCTGGGTTCCATCTCCTCCGTGCTGGGTTCCATCTCCTCCGTGTTGGGTTCAATCTCCTCCACGCTGGGTTCCATCTCCTCCACGCTGGGTTCCATCTCCTCCACGCTGGGTTCCATCCCCTCCGTGCTGGGTTCCATCTCCTCCACGCTGGGTTCCATCTCCTCTGTGCTGGGTTCCATCTTCTCCACGCTGGGTTCCATCTCCTCCACGCTGGGTTCCACCTCCTCCGTGCTGGGTTCCATCTCCTCCACACTGGGTTCCATCTCCTCCGTGCTGGGTTCCAACTCCTCCGTGCTGGGTTACATCTCCTCCACGCTGGGTTCCATCTCCTCCACGCTGGGTTCCATCTCCTCCACGCTGGGTTCCATCCCCTCCGTGCTGGGTTCCACCTCCTCCGTGCTGGGTTCCATCTCCTCCACGCTGGGTTCCACCTCCTCCGTGCTGGGTTCCATCTCCTCCACGCTGGGTTCCATCTCCTCCGTGCTGGGTTCCATCTCCTCCGTGTTGGGTTCAATCTCCTCCACGCTGGGTTCCATCTCCTCCACGCTGGGTTCCATCTCCTCTGTGCTGGGTTCCATCTCCTCCACGCTGGGTTCCATCTCCTCCACGCTGGGTTCCACCTCCTCCGTGCTGGGTTCCATCTCCTCCACACTGGGTTACATCTCCTCCACGCTGGGTTCCATCTCCTCCACGCTGGGTTCCATCTCCTCCACGCTGGGTTCCATCCCCTCCGTGCTGGGTTCCATCTCCTCCACGCTGGGTTCCATCTCCTCAGCGCTGGGTTCCATCTCCTCCGAGCTGGGTTCCATCCCCTCCGTGCTGGGTTCCATCTCCTCCACGCTGGGTTCCATCTCCTCAGCGCTGGGTTCCATCTCCTCCGAGCTGGGTTCCATCTCCTCCGTGCTGGGTTCCATCTCCTACGCGCTGGGTTCCATCTCCTCCGAGCTGGGTTCCATCTCCTCCACGCTGGGTTCCATCTCCTCCGTGCTGGGTTCCATCTCCTCCACGCTGGGTTCCATCTCCTCCGCGCAGGGTTCCATCTCCTCCGTGCTGGGTTCCATCTCCTCCGTGCTGGGTTCCATCTCCTCAGCGCTGGGTTCCATCTCCTCCGAGCTGGGTTCCATCTCCTCCACGCTGGGTTCCATCTCCTACGCGCTGGGTTCCATCTCCTCCGTGCTGGGTTCCATCTCCTCCGTGCTGGGTTCCATCTCCTCCGCGCAGGGTTCCATCTCCTCCGTGCTGGGTTCCATCTCCTCCGTGCTGGGTTCCATCTCCTCCACACTGGGTTCCATCTCCTCCGCGCTGGGTTCCATCTCCTCCGTGCTGGGTTCCATCTCTTCCACGCTGGGTTCCATCTCCTCCGCGCTGGGTTCCATCTCCTCCGTGCTGGGTTCCATCTCCTCCACGCTGGGTTCCATCTCCTCCACACTGGGTTCCATCTCCTCCGTGCTGGGTTCCATCTCCTCCACACTGGGTTCCATCTCCTCCACGCTGGGTTCCATCTCCTCCGTGCTGGGTTCCATCCCCTCCGTGCTGGGTTCCATCTCCTCCGTGCTGGGTTCCATCTCCTCAGCGCTGGGTTCCATCTCCTCCGCGCTGGGTTCCATCTCCTCCATGCTGGGTTCCATCTCCTCCGCACTGGGTTCCATCTCCTCCGTGCTGGGTTCCATCCCCTCCGTGCTGGGTTCCCTCTCCTCCGTGCTGGGTTCCATCTCCTCCGTGCTGGGTTCCATCTCCTCCGCGCTGGGTTCCATCTCCTCCATGCTGGGTTCCATCTCCTACGCGCTGGGTTCCATCTCCTCCACGCTGGGTTCCATCTCCTCCACACTGGGTTCCATCTCCTCCGTGCTGGGTTCCATCTCCTCCGCGCAGGGTTCCATCTCCTCCGTGCTGGGTTCCATCTCCTCAGCGCTGGGTTCCATCTCCTCCGTGCTGGGTTCCATCTCCTCCGTGCTGGGTTCCATCTCCTCCACGCTGGGTTCCATCTCCTCCACACTGGGTTCCATCTCCTCCGTGCTGGGTTCCATCTCCTCCACGCTGGGTTCCATCTCCTCCGTGCTGGGTTCCATCTCCTCCGTGCTGGGTTCCATCTCCTCCGCGCTCGGTTCCATCTCCTCCATGCTGGGTTCCATCTCCTCCGCACTGGGTTCCATCTCCTCCGTGCTGGGTTCCATCCCCTCCGTGCTGGGTTCCATCTCCTCCGTGCTGGGTTCCATCTCCTCCGTGCTGGGTTCCATCTCCTCCACGCTGGGTTCCATCTCCTCCACACTGGGTTCCATCTCCTCCACGCTGGGTTCCATCTCCTCCGTGCTGGGTTCCATCTCCTCCGTGCTGTGTTCCATCTCCTCCACACTGGGTTCCATCTCCTCCACACTGGGTTCCATCTCCTCCGCGCTGGGTTCCATCTCCTCCGTGCTGGGTTCCATCTCCTCCGTGCTGTGTTCCATCTCCTCCACACTGGGTTCCATCTCCTCCACGCTGGGTTCCATCTCCTCCACACTGAGTTCCATCTCCTCCGTGCTGGGTTCCATCTCCTCCACACTGGGTTCCATCTCCTCCACACTGGGTTCCATCTCCTCCGTGCTGGGTTCCATCTCCTCCGTGCTGGGTTCCATCTCCTCCACACTGGGTTCCATCTCCTCCGTGCTGGGTTCCATCTCCTCCACGCTGGGTTCCATCTCCTCCGTGCTGGGTTCCATCTCCTCCGTGCTGGGTTCCATCTCCTCCGTGCTGGGTTCCATCTCCTCCGTGCTGGGTTCCATCCCCTCCACGCTGGGTTCCATCTCCTCCGTGCTGGGTTCCATCTCCTCTGCGCAGGGTTCCATCTCCTCCGTGCTGGGTTCCATCTCCTCCGTGCTGGGTACCATCTCCTCCGCGCTGGGTTCCATCCCCTCCGTGCTGGGTTCCATCTCCTCCGTGCTGGTTTCCATCTCCTCCACACTGAGTTCCATCTCCTCCACGTTGGGTTCCATCTCCTCCGTGCTGGGTTCCATCTCTTCCGTGATGGGTTTCATCTCCTCCGTGCTGGGTTCCATCCCCTCCACACTGGGTTCTACATCCTCCGTGCTGGGTTCCATCTCCTCCACGCTGGGTTTCATCTCCTCCGCGCTGGGTTCCATCTCCTCCGTGTTGGGTTCCATCCCCTCCGTGCTGGGTTCCAGCTCCTCCGTGCTGGGTTCCATCTCCTCCACGCTGTGTTCCATCTCCTCCGTGCTGGGTTCCATCTCCTTCACGCTGTGTTCCATCTCCTCCGTGCTGGGTTCCAGCTCCTCCGTGCTGGGTTCCATCTCCTCCACGCTGTGTTCCATCTCCTCCACGCTGTGTTCCATCTCCTCCACGCTGGGTTCCATCTCCTCCGTGTTGGGTTCCATCTCCTCCACACTGAGTTCCATCTCCTCCACGCTGGGTTCCATCTCCTCCACGCTGGGTTCCATCTCCTCCACGCTGGGTTCCACCTCCTCCGTGCTGGGTTCCACCTCCTCCGTGCTGGGTTCCATCTCCTCCGTGTTGGGTTCAATCTCCTCCACACTGGGTTCCATCTCCTCCATGCTGGGTTCCATCTCCTCCGTGCTGGGTTCCATCTCCTCCGTGCTGGGTTCCATCTCCTCCGTGTTGGGTTCAATCTCCTCCACACTGGGTTCCATCTCCTCCGTGCTGGGTTCCATCTCCTCCGTGCTGGGTTCCATCTCCTCCGTGCTGGGTTCCATCTCCTCCGCGCCGGGTTCCATCTCCACCACGCTGGGTTCCATCTCCTCCGTGCTGGGTTCCATCTCCTCCACGCTGGGTTCCATCTCCTCCGCGCTGGATTCCATCCCCTCCACGCTGGGTTCCATCTCCTCCATGCTGGGTTCCATCTCCTCCACGCTGGGTTCCATCTCCTCCACGCTGGGTTCCACCTCCTCCGTGCTGGGTTCCATCTCCTCCGTGTTGGGTTCAATCTCCTCCACACTGGGTTCCATCTCCTCCATGCTGGGTTCCATCTCCTCCACGCTGGGTTCCATCTCCTCCACTCTGGGTTCCATCTCCTCCGCACTGGGCTCCATACCCTCCGTGCTGGGATCCATCCCTTCTGCACTGAGTTCCATCCCCTCTGTGTTCGGCTCCATCTCCTCCTCACTGTCTTCCATCTCCTACGCATTGTTTTCCATCTCCTTCTCATTGGGTTCCATCTCCTTTGTGCTGGGTTCAATTGCCTCCTCTTTGAAGGATGATTTTGAAGAAGGCGTTAGGTATGCTTGACCTTCTTAGTCAGTGCATTGACTATAGAAATTGGGAGGTCATGTTGCAACAGTGCAGGACATTGGTTAGGCCACTTTTGGATCACTGCATGCAATTCTGGTTTCCTTACTATTGGAAAGATGTTGTTAAACTTGAAATTGTTCAGAAAATATTTACAAGGATGTTGCCAGGATTAGAGGCTTTGAGCTACAGGGAGAGGTTGAACAGGCTGGAGATTGGGAGGCTGTGGGGTGCTCTTATCGAGGTTTATAAACTCATGAAGGACATGAATAGGGTAAACAGCCAAGGGCGTCGAAAGGTAGAGGGGATAGGTTTAAGCTGAGAGGGGAATGATGTGAAAAGGACCTATGCGACAACATTTTCCCGCAGAGGGTGGTACGTGTATGGAACGAGTTGCCAGAGGAAGTGGTGGTGGCTGGTACTATTACAGCATTTAGAAGGCATCTGGATGGGTATATGAATAAGCAGGGCTTAGAAGGATATGGGCCAAATGCTGGTATATGGCACTAGATTAGGTTGGGATATCTGGTCGGCATGAACAAATTGGACGGAAAGGTCTGTTTCCGTGCTGTCCATCTCTATGACTCGACCACAGAATAAAGGGGAGCCTACCAAACTTGGTTTTACAGAAGTCATTTGATTATGCCTCCAATCAAAGGTTATTGTGGAAAATAAAAGTTCTTGGTGTGGGAGGTGAGATCATTAGCAAGGATAGAAGATTGACTGGCTGACAGAAAAGATTAGAGTGTTGTTGGTCAGGCAGCATCCGAGGAGCAGGAAAATCGTTGTTTCAGGCAAAAGCCCTTCATCAGGAATGAATGAACCACTCTAATCTTAACTCGAATCTGGCTGACAGAAAATTGTGCATAAATGAATCTTTTTCTGCTGTGACAAGTGGGGCCTGCAGGGGTCTCTGCTGGACCCTCAACCTCTTCCAATTTAGCTGAGTTAGCTGAAGGCCTGGTAGCTAAATGCACAGATGACACAAAATAGGGAAAGATGTTGTGGAGAAGACAGAACGAGGTTGCTGACAGATTAGACAGGTTGAATAAAATGAGCAAAAACCTGAAGTTGGTATATAGTGTGGGAAAATATGAAGTTGTTCACTTTGCATGGAACAATGAGGATTATTTAAATGAAGAATGTTGCAGGATGCCGAGTTACAGAGGGATTTAGGTGTTCCGCTGCATGAGTAGGAACAGTTCATAATCAATAAGGCTAATGGGATGTTGTCCTTTGCTGCGAGTGGAACTGAACATAAACTGAAAGATAGGTGAAAGCGGGTACTGCAGATTAGAGTGGTGCCGGAAACACACAGCAGGGCAGGCGGCATCCGAGGAGCAGGAAAATAGACGTATCGGGCCAATTCCTGACTACTCTAACCTTGACCACAAAATGAAAGATGTTAGGCTTCATTTACACAGGGAATTGGTGAGACCACACCTTGAATACTGTGTGCAGTTTTAGTCTCCTTATTTAAGGCAGGACGCAAAAGGAATGGAGGCGCATCAACGGAGGTTTTCGAGATTGAAACCCGGAATAAAGTGGATTATCTCGGGTCATTGTTTAAAAATTAGATGCTGTCATTTTAAGGATGGAGAGGAGGAGATTTCCTTCTCAGTCAGATGTAATGTGTTGCTTTTGAGGCTCTCTGTCTCAGGGGAGGGTGTGGTCTTTGAATATGTTTAAGATGAGTCAGATAGAGAATCAGGGATTATTGTGGGGAGGGGGCAGTGGAGGGGGATAGATAGGGATATGGGATCTGAAGCAAAAACATGAGTGGTGGAGCAGGCATAAGAGATCAAAATAGTGTGTTTCCACTCCTATTCCATGTGTCTGAGTGCCGCTTCAGGGCTGATACAAATTTGTATCCATCTCCCAAAACTACCCAATAATCCCATCCCAGAGTCCTTCCAGCTTCTATCAACAGGACCTGGCAACACTTGGCTTCCAAATGCATTCCAGATTCGAAAGTCTCCTCTGTGTCTTATTGTGGACACTGAACTCCCCTGTGGTGTATTTTGGCCATCAACACAGCGAGCTTGACCCCTGCTCCAGGCTGCACATGTTTGGCCTTGCATCTTACAGCTGCAGAATGCTGGGATAGGGTGGGGTGAGAGGAAGGTTGGACAGGAAGGTGTCCTCCAGAAATATGCGCACCGACAGGGAACAAAAGAGCTGAGCTCCGATATCCAGATGTTATTTCGACTTTGACCTTCCCTAGAATTTTCCACAGCAGCGAAATATTCCTGGGAAAAATTGCAGTCATCATTTCCAATCAGCAAGAGCACAGGATCTGCTTTTGTTATGTTAGCCAGTGAATAATCTTAATGCTTCCCGGCTCTGTGCACAGAACAGCCGAACTTCATTTACCAGGCCCCAGGTGTGAGCAGAGCACAGATATTGCAAATACACAAAGCATGCGCACAAATACACCAATGTCTCTGTGTGTGGAACAGGGTCAGCTGGTCCCACCATAGCTGGTGCAGTTTTTAACTCTTCGAGGAGAAAGTGAGGTCTGCAGATGCTGGAGATCAAAGTTGAAACTTTATTGCTGGAACAGCACAGCAGGTCAGGCAGCATCCAGGGAACAGGAGATTCGACGTTTCGGGCACAGGCCCTTCTTCAGGAATGAGCAGAGAGTGTTCAGCAGGAGAAGATAAAAGGTAGGGAGGAGGGACTTGGAGGAGGGGAGTTGGAAATGTGATAGGTGGAAAGAGGTCAAGGTGAGGGTGATAGGTCGGAGTAGGGTGGAGGCGGAGAGGTCAAGAAGAAGACTGCAGGTCAGGAAGGCGGTGCCGGGCTGGAAGGATCCGGCTGAGACAAGGTCGGGGGAGGGGGGATGAAGAAACTGGTGAAGTCCAAGTTCATCCCCTGCGGTTGGAGGGTTCCCAGTCGGAAGATAAGACGCTCCTCCTCCGACCGTCGGGTTGTTGTGGTTTGGCGGTGGATGAGTCCAATGACCTGCATATCCTCGGTGGAGTGGGAGGGGGAGTTGAAATGCTGTGCCACAGGTTGGTTGGGTTGGTTCGTCCGGGTGGCCCAGAGGTGCTCCCTGAATCGCTCCGCAAGTAGGCGGCCTGTCTCCCCAATATAGAGGAGGCCACACCGGCTGCAGCGGATGCAGTAGATGATGTGGGTGGAGGTGCAGGTGAATCTGTGGCGGATATGGAAGTTTCCCTTGGGGCCTTGGAGAGAAGTGAGGGGGGAGGTGTGGGCGCAAGTGTTGCACCTCCTGCGGTTGCAAGGGAAGGTGCCGGGAGTGGTGGTTGGGTCGGTGGGGGGTGTGGATCTGACAAGGGAGTCGCGGAGGGAGTGGTCTCTACGGAAAGCTGATAGGGGAGGGGAGGGAAATATATCCTTGGTGCTGGGGTCTGTTTGGAGGTGGCGGAAGTGACGGCGGATGATGCGCTGTACATGGAGATTGGTGGGGTGGTAGGTGAGGACCAGTGGGGTTCTGTCCTGGTGGCGGTTGGAGGGGCGGGGCTCAAGGGCGGAGGAGCGGGAAGTGGAGGAGATGCGGTGGAGGGCACCGTCGACCACGTCGGGGGGGAAATTGCGGTCCTTGAAGAAGGAGGCCATCTGTGTTGTACGTATTTTGAACTGGTCCTCCTGGGAGCAGATGCGGCGGAGACGAAGGAATTGGGAGAATGGGATGGCGTTTTTACAGGGGGCAGGATGGGAGGAGGTGTAGTCCAGGTAGCTGTGGGAGTCGGTAGGTTTGTAGTAGATGTCCGTGTTGATTCGGTCGCCTGAGATAGAAACAGAAAGGTCTAGGAAGGGGAGGGAGGAGTCCGAGACTGTCCAGGTGAATTTGAGGTCGGGGTGGAAGGTGTTGGTGTAGTGGATAAACTGTTCAACCTCCTCGTGGGAGCACGAGGTAGCGCCGATACAGTCATCAATGTAGCGAAGAAAAAGATGGGGGGTGGGGCCAGTGTAGTTGCGGAAGATGGATTGTTCCACATACCCTACGAAGAGGCAGGCATAGCTGGGGCCCATGCGGGTGCCCATGGCTACTCCTTTTGTTTGGAGAAAGTGGGAGGATTGGAAAGAAAAGTTGTTCAGGGTGAGGACCAGTTCGGTCAGTCGAAGGAGGGTGTCGGTGGAAGGGTACTGGGTGGTACGGCGGGAAAGGAAGAAGCGGAGTGCTTTGAGTCCTTCGTGATGGGGGATGGAGGTGTACAGGGACTGGATGTCCATGGTGAAGATGAGGCGTTGGGGACCGGGGAAGCGGAAATCCTGGAGGAGGTGGAGGGCGTGGGTGGTGTCACGAACGTAGGTGGGGAGTTCTTGGACTAATGCCGTCACTTCCGCCACCTCCAAACAGACCCCAGCACCAAGGATATATTTCCCTCCCCTCCCCTATCAGCTTTCCGTAGAGACCACTCCCTCCGCGACTCCCTTGTCAGATCCACACCCCCCACCGACCCAACCACCACTCCCGGCACCTTCCCTTGCAACCGCAGGAGGTGCAACACTTGCGCCCACACCTCCCCCCTCACTTCTCTCCAAGGCCCCAAGGGAAACTTCCATATCCGCCACAGATTCACCTGCACCTCCACCCACATCATCTACTGCATCCGCTGCAGCCGGTGTGGCCTCCTCTATATTGGGGAGACAGGCCGCCTACTTGCGGAGCGATTCAGGGAGCACCTCTGGGCCACCCGGACGAACCAACCCAACCAACCTGTGGCACAGCATTTCAACTCCCCCTCCCACTCCACCGAGGATATGCAGGTCATTGGACTCATCCACCGCCAAACCACAACAACCCGACGGTCGGAGGAGGAGCGTCTTATCTTCCGACTGGGAACCCTCCAACCGCAGGGGATGAACTTGGACTTCACCAGTTTCTTCATCCTCCCTCCCCCCACCTTGTCTCAGCCGGATCCTTCCAGCCCGGCACCGCCTTCCTGACCTGCAGTCTTCTTCTTGACCTCTCCGCCTCCACCCTACTCCGACCTATCACCCTCACCTTGACCTCTTTCCACCTATCACATTTCCAACTCCCCTCCTCCAAGTCCCTCCTCCCTACCTTTTATCTTCTCCTGCTGAACACTCTCTGCTCATTCCTGAAGAAGGGCCTGTGCCCGAAACGTCGAATCTCCTGTTCCCTGGATGCTGCCTGACCTGCTGTGCTGTTCCAGCAATAAAGTTTCAACAGCAGTTTTTAACTCCTCCAGTGAACCAAGCAACTGCAGCCACTTGCAATTATATAGCACTTTTAATGTAGTGCTTTGCAGGAGCATCATTCCAAAGTAAAATTTGACGCTGGGCCACGTGTTGGGACAGGTGAGCAAGAGCTTGGTCAAAGACGTACCTGTTAAGGAATGTCTTAAAGGAGCAGGCAGTGAGGTAGAGAAGCTAAGAGTTTCAGAACACAAAACCCAGGCAGTTAAAGGCACGCCTGGCAACACAGAAACATTCACACAACATATCTGAACAGTAAAGTGGTCACCCTCCACAGTGACAATTTTCTGAACAAAGAACAAAGAAAATTTACAGTCCAGGAACAGGCCCTTCGGCTCTCCAAGCCTGACCTGATCCAAATCTACTGTCGAAACCTGTCGCCCAATTCCTAAGCATTTATATCCCTCTGTTCCCCACCTACTCATGCACCTGTCCAGACGCATCTTCAATGAATCTCTCGTGCCTGCCTCTGCCACCTCTGCTGGCAACGCGTTCCAGATGCCCACCCTCTGTGTGAAGTACTTGCCGCATGTATCCCCCTTAAACTTTCCACCTCTCACATTGAAAGCATGACCCCTCATTATTGAATCCTTCACCCTGGGAAAAAGCTTGTCTCTATCCACCCTGTCTATACCCTTCATGATTTTGTAAACCTCAATCAGGTTCCCCCCTCAATCTCCTTTTTTCTAATGAAAACAAACCTAACCTACTCAACCTCCCTTCATAGCTAGCACCTTCCATACCAGGCAACATCCTCATAAACCTTCTCTGCACCCTCTCCAAAGCATCCACATCTTTTTGGTAATGTGGCGCCCAGAACTGTACACAGTACTCTAAATGCGGCCGAACCAACGTCTTGTACAATTTTAACTTGACTTGCCAGCTCTTATACTCAATACCCCATCCAATGAAGGGAAGCATACTATATGCCTTCTGGACCACTCTATCCACCTGTGCAGCAACCTTCAGGGTACAGTGGACCTGAACTCCCAGATCTCTCTGCCCATCAACTTTTCCCAAGGCTCTTCCGTTCATTGTATAATTCGCTCTAGAATTAGTCTTGACCTCAACTTATCCTCATCCTGCCACACTTGACTGTTTGTCTTGTGTTTTTCTGAATGTACACTTTGCATAAACAGTGATGAGATTGAAGTCTGGGAGGCAGACAGCATAAGATCATCCTTGACTCCCTCTGAACTGTCTCGAGGTTGCCAGATGAATATCTGCCTCGTGTCTTGGTACAAAGCTCAACACAATTAAAAAAAGTAGAGCTGTTGTTTTATGGTACTTTTCACCATCTGTGAGTTTGTTATAATGAGGAGGTGATGGCATCATGGGAATGTCACTGGATCAGTAATACAGAACCCCAGGTGAAAATTCTGATGATAGGGGATTGAATCCCACCATGGATCAATGGGAAAACCTGAGTTCAATAAGTATTTGGAATTAACAAGCTGAGTTATTACTGAGGTGGAACCAGTACAAACCGATGGCTTAAAGCTAGGCATATCGAATACTGATGCCCTCTGTGGGGTATTTGCTGGTCTAATGTAAGGAGAGATACGTTGGGTTCCAAGTGATTGATTGTCTTAGTTCGAGATACAGACAGACGTTTCTGCGGCCAGCAGCGAAAAATCAGAGTGGTGTGTTGCTTCCCTGGTGCCAGTATCGAGGATGTCTCTGAGAGGGTGCAGAACGTTCTCAAGGGGGAGAGGGCCCAGCAAGAGGTCATTGTACACATAGGAAGGGAAAAGGATGAGATCCTGAAGGGAAATTAAAAAGAGTTAGGCAGGAATTTAAAAAGGAGGTCCTCAAGAGTAGTAATATCTGGATTACTCCCAGTGCTATGAGCTAGTGAGGGCAGGAATAGAAGGATAGAGCAGATGAATGCTTGGCTGGGGAGCTGGTGTATGGGGGAAGGATTCACATTTTTGGATCATTGGAAGCTGTTTTGGGGGAGAAGTGACCTGTACAAGAAGGATGGTTTGCTCCTGAATTGGAAGGGGACTAATATACTGGCAGGGAGATTTGCTAGAGCTGCTCGGGAGGATTTAAGCTGGTAAGGTAGGAGGGTGAGTCACAGGGAGATTGTGAGGAAAGAGATCAATCTGAGACTGGTACAGTTGAGAACAGAAGCGAGTCAAACAGTCAGGGCAGGCAGGGACAAAGCAGAGAACAAAGTAGAACTGATAAGTTAAACTGCATTTATTTCAATGCAAGAGGCCTAACAGGGAAGGCAGATCAACTCAGGGCATGGTTAGGAACATGGGACTGGGATATCATAGCAATTACAGAAACATGGCTCAGGGATGGGCAGGACTGGCAGCTTAATGTTCCAGGATACAATGCTACAGGAAGGATAGAAAGGGAGGCAAGAGTGGATGGGGAGTGGCATTTTTGATAAGGGATAGCATTACAGCTGTACTGAAGGAGGATATTCCCGGAAATATAAAGAGGGAAGTTATTTGTGTGGAACTGAGAAATAAAAAAGGGATGATCACCTTATTGGGATTGTATTATAGACCTCCTAATAGTCAGAGGGAAATTGAGAAACAAACTTGCCAGGAGATCTCAGCGATTTGTAAGAATAATAGGGTAGTAGGGGATTTTAACTTTCCAAACATAGACTGGGACTGTCATAGTGTTAAGGATTTAGATGGAGATGAATTTGTTAAGTGTGTACAAGAACATTTTCTGAATCAGTATGTGGATGTACCTACTAGAGAAGGTGCAAAACTTGACCTACTCTTGGAAAATAAGGCAGGGCAGGTGACTGAGGTGTCAGTGGGGGAGCACTTTGGGGCCAGCAACCATAATTCTATTTATTTTAAAATAGTGATGGAAAAGGATAGACCAGATCTAACAGTTGAAGTTCTAAATTGGAGGAAGGCTAATTTTGATGGTATTAGGCAAGAACTTTGAAAAGCTGATTGGGGACAGATATTCGCAGGTAAAGGGACAGCTGGAAATGGGAAGCCTTCAGGAATGAGATAACGAGAATCCAGAGAAAGTATATTCCTGTTAGGGTGAAAGGGAAGGCTGATAGGTATAGGGAATATTGGATGACTAAAAAAATTAAGGTTTTGGTAAAGAAACAGAAGGAAGCATATGTCAGGTATCGACAGGATAGATCAAGTGAATCCTTAGAAGAGTATAAAGGCAGTAGGAGTATACTTAAGAGAGAAATCAGGAGGCAAAAAGGGGGCATGAGATAACTTTGGCAAATAGAGTTAGGGAGAATCCAAAGGGTGTTTACAAATACATTAAGGACAAAAGAGTAACTTGGGAGAGAATAGGGTCCCTCAAAATTCAGCAAGGCGGCCTTTGTGTGGAGCTGCAGGAGATGGGGGAGATACCAAACGAGTATTTAGCATCAGTATTTCATGTGGAAAAGGACATAGATGATAGAATGTAAGGAAATAGATAGTGAAATCTTGAGAAATGTCCATATTACAGAGGAGAAAGTGCATAAAAGAGGATAAATCCCCAGGACCTGATCAGGTGTACCCGAGAACTCTGGGGGAAGCTAGAGAAGTGATTGCTGGGCCTCTTGCTGAGATATTTGTATCATCGATAGTCACAGGTGAGGTGCTGGAAGACTGGAGGTTGGCAAACGTGGTGCCACTGTTTAAGAAGGGCGGTAAATGCACGAAGCATTAGACATAAGATGGATGAGCTTGAGGCTCTTTTGGAAATTGGCAGATACGATATTGTGGGGATAACTGAGACGTGGCTTCAAGTGGACAGGGCCTGGGAAATGAATATTCAAGGATATACGTGCTATCGTAAGGACAGACTGATGGGCAGAGGGGGTGGGGTGGCCTTGTTGGTAAGGGACGATATTCAGTCCCTTGTGCGGGGGGACCGAGAGTCAGGCGATGTAGAGTCAGTGTGGATAGAGCTTTGAAATACTAAGGGTAAAAAGACCCTCTTGGGAGTCATCTACAGGCCCCCAAACAGTAGTCTGGATGTCGGATGTAAGTTAAATCAGGAGCTGAAATTGGCCTGTCGCAAAGATGTCACTACAGTTGTTATGGGGGATTTTAACATGCAGTAGACTGGGAGAATCAGGATGGTATTGGGCCTCAAGAAAGAGACTTTGTGGAGTGCCTCAGAGATGGATTCTTAGAGCAGTTGGTGCTGGAGCCGACCAGGGAGAAGGCAATTCTGGATCTGGTATTGTGTAACGAACCAGAATTGGTCAGAGACCTCGAAGTGAAGGAGCCATTGGGAAGTAGTGACCATAATACAATAAGCTTCAATCTGCAATTTGAGAGGGAGAGGGTACAGTCGGAAGTGACAGTACTTCTGTTGAATAAAGGGAACTATGGAGCTATGAGGGAGGAGCTGGCCAAAGTTCAATGGTGCAATACCTTAGCAGGGATGACCGTGGAGAAACAATGGCGGATATTTCTGTGTATAATGCAGAAGTTGCAGGATCAGTTCGTTCCTAAAAGGAAGAAAGATCCTAGGAGGAGGCATGGGCGACCGTGGCTGACGAGGGAAGTATAGAAACATATAAAGTTAAAAGAGAAAAAGTATAACATAGCTAAGATAAGTGGGAAAACTGAGGACTGGGAAGCTTTTAAAGAGCAACAGAAGATTACTAAGAAGGAAATACACAGAGGAAAAATGACGTACGAAGGTAAACTGGCCAAGAATATTAAGGAGGATAGTAAAAGCTTTTTTAGGTATGTGCAAGGCAAAAAAATGGTTAGGACAAAAATTGGGCCCTTGAAGACAGAAACAGGGGAATATATTACTAGGAACAAAGAAATGGCAGAGGAATTAAATGGGTACTTCAGATCTGTGTTCACTGGGGAAGACACAAGCAATCTCCCTGAGGTAACAGTGGCTGAAGGACCTGAACTTAAGGGAATTTATATTTGCCAGGATTTGGTGTTGGAGAGACTGTTAGGTCTGAAGGTTGATAAGTCTCCGGGGCCTGATGGTCTGCATCCCAGGGTACTGAAGGAGGTGGCTCGGGAAATCGTGGATGCGTTGGTGATTTTTTTCCAGAGTTCAATAGATTCGGGGTCGGTTCCTGAGGATTGGAGGGTGGCTAATGTTATACCACTTTTTAAGAAAGGTGGGCGAGAGAAAGCAGGAAATTATAGGCCAGTTAGTCTGACCTCAGTGGTGGGAAAGATGCTGGAGTCTATTATAAAGGATGAAATTACTGCACATCTGGATAGTAGTAACAGGATAGGACAGAGTCAGCATGGATTTATGAAGGGGAAATCATGCTTGACTAATCTTCTTGAATTTTTTGAGGATGTAACTACGAAGTTGGATGAGGGAAATCCAGTAGATGTAGTGTACCTGGACTTTCAGAAAGCTTTTGATAAAGTCCCACACAGGAGGTTAGGGAGTAAAATTAGGGCGCATGGTATTGGGGGCAAAGTACTAGATTGGATTGAAAATTGGTTGGCTAATAGGAAACAAAGGGTAGTGATAAACGGCTCCATTTCGGAATGGCAGGCAGTGACCAGTGGGGTACCGCAGGGATCCGTGCTGGGACCGCAGCTTTTTACAATATATGTTAATGATGTAGAAGATGATATCAGCAATAACATTAGCAAATTTTCTGATGATACAAAGCTGGGTGGCAGGGTGAAAAGTGATGAGGATGTTAGGAGATTACAGGGTGACCTGGACATGTTAGGTGAATGGGCAGATGCATGGCAGATGCACTTTAACGTGGATAAATGTATGGTTATCCACTTTGGTAGCAAGAATAGGAAGGCAGACTACTACCTCAATGGAATCCATTTATGTAAAGGGGCAGTACAGAGAGATCTGGGTGTTCTTGTACACCAGTCAATGAAGGCAAGCATGCAGGTACAGCAGGTAGTGAAGAAGGCTAATAGCATGCTGGCCTTCATAACAAGAGGAATTGAGTATAGAAGCAAAGAGGTGCTTCTGCAGCTGTACAGGGCCCTGGTGAGACCACATCTGGAGTACTGTGTGCAGTTCTGCTCTCCAAATTTGAGAAAAGACATTCTGGCTATTGAGGGAGTGCAACGTAGGTTCACGAGGTCAATTCCTGGAATGGCAGGATTACCTTACACTGAAAGACTGAAGCGACTGGGCTTGTATACCCTTGAGTTTCGAAGATTGAGAGGGGATCTGATTGAGACGTATAAGATTATGAAAGGATTGGACACTCTGGCAGTCGGAAACATATTTCCACTGATGGGTGAGTGCCGAACCAGAGGACACAGCTTAAAAATACGGGGTAGACCATTTAGGACAGAGCTCAGGAGAAACTTCTTCACCCAGAGAGTGGTGGCTGTGTGGAATACTCTGCCCCAGAGGGCAGTGGAGGCCCACTCTCTGGATTCATTTAAGAAAGAGTTGGATAGAGCTCTCAAAGATAGTGGAATCAAGGGTTATGGAGATAAGGCAGGAACAGGATACTGATTAGGAATGATCAGCCATGATTATATTGAATGGCGGTGCAGGCTCGAGGGGCTGAATGGCCTACTCCTGCACCTATTCTCTATTGTCTAAAGACAAGCCAGGGAACTATAGACCGGTGAGCCTGATGTTGGTGGTGGGCAAGTTGTTGGAGAGAATCCTGAGGGACAGGGTTTACAAATATTTGGAAAGCTGAGGACTGATTAGTGATAGTCAACATAGGTTTGTGCGTGGGAAATCATGTCTTACAAACTTGATTGAGTATTTTGAAAAAGTAGCAAAGAGAATTGATGAGGGCAGAGCAGTAGATGTGATCTATATGGATTTCAGTAAGGTGTTCGACAAGGTTCCCCGTGGGAGACTGGTGAGCAAGGTTAGATCTCATGGAATACAGGGAGAACTAACCATTTGGATACAGAATTGGCTCAAGGGTAGAAAACAGAGGGTGATGGTGGAGGGCTGTTTTTCAGACTGGAGGCCTGTGACCAGTGGAGTACCACAAGCATTGGTGCTGGGTCCTCTACATTTTGTCATTTATATAAAGGATTTGGATGTGAGCATAAGAGGTACAGTTAGTAAGTTTTCAGATGACACCAAAATTGGAGGTGTAGTGGACAGCGAAGAAGGTTACCTCAGATTACAACGGGATCTTGATCGGATGGACCAACGGGCTGAGGAGTGACAGATGGAATTTAATTCAGATAAATGCGAGGTGCTGCATTTTGGGAAAGCAAATCTTAGCAGGACTTATACACTTAATGATTAAATCCTAGGGAGTGTTGCTGAACAAAGAGACCTTGGAGTGCAGGTTCATAGCTCCTTGAAAGTAGAGTTGCAGGTAAAGAAGGTGTTTGGTATGCTTTCCTTCATTGGTCAGAGTATTGAGTACAGGAGTTGGGAGGTCATGTTGCGGCTGTACAGGACATTGGTTAGGCCACTGTTGGAATATTGCGTGCAATTCTGGTCTCCTTCCTATCGGAAAGATGTTGTGAAACTTGAAATGGTTCAGAAAAGATTTACAAGGATATTGTCAGGATTAGAGGTTTTGAGCTATCGGGAGAGGCTGAATAGACTAAGGCTGTTTTCCCTGGAGTGTCGGAGGCTGAGGGGTGACTTCATAGAAGGTTATAAAATGATGAGGGGCACGGATGGGATAAATAGACAAAATCTTTTCCCTGGGGTGGGGGAGTCCAGAACTAGAGGGCATAGGTTTATGGTGAGAGGGGTAAGATATAAAAGAGACATAAGGGGCAACGTTTTCACATGGAGGGTGGTATGTGTATGGAATGAGCTGCCAGAGGAAGTGGTGGAGGCTTATACAATTGCAACATTTAAAAGGCATCTGGATGGGTACATGAATAAAAGGGTTTGGAGGGATATGTGCCAGGTGCTGGCAGGTGGGACTAGATTGGGTTGGGATATCTGGTTTGAATGGACGGGTTGGACAGAAGGGTCTGTTTCTGTATTAAGACCATAAGACCATAAGACATAGGAGCGGAAGTAAGGCCATTCGGCCCATCGAGTCCACTCCACCATTCAATCATAGCTGATGGGCATTTCAACTCCACTTACCCACATTCTCCCAGTAGCCCTTAATTCCTTGTGACATCAAGAATTTATCAATTTCTGCCTTGAAGACACTTAACGTCCCAGCCTCCACTGCACTCTGCGGCAATGAATTCCACAGGCCCACCACTCTCTGGCTGAAGAAATGTCTCCGCATTTCTGTTCTGAATTTACCCCTTCTAATTCTAAGGCTGTGTCCACAGGTCCTAGTCTCCTCGCCTAACAGAAACAATTTTTCGTCGTCCACCCTCTCCAAGCCATGTATTATCTTGTAAGTTTCTATTAGATCTCCCCTTAATCTTCTAAACTCCAGTGAATACAATCCCAGGATCCTCAGCCGTTCCTCATATGTTAGATCTACCATTCCAGGGATCATCCGTGTGAATCTCCACTGGACACGCTCCAGTGCCAGTATGTCCTTCCTGAGGTGTGGGGACCAAAACTGGACACAGTACTCCAAATGGGGCCTAACCAGAGCTTTATAAAGTCTCAGTAGCACAACGGTGCTTTTATATTCCAACCCTCTTGAGATAATTGACAACATTGCATTCGCTTTCTTAATCACGGACTCAACCTGCATGTTTACCTTTAGAGAATCCTCGACTAGCACTCCCAGATCTCTTTGTACTTTGGCTTTACGAATTTTCTCACCGTTTAGAAAGTAGTCCATGCTTCTATTCTTTTTTCCAAAGTGCAAAACCTTGCATTTGCTCACATTGAATTCCATCAGCCATTTCCTGGACCACTCTTCCAAACTGTCTAGATCCTTCTGCAGCCTCCCCACTTCCTCAGTACTACCTGCCTGTCCACCTAACTTTGTATCATCGGCAAACTTCGCTAGAATGCCCCCAGTCCCTTCATCCAGATCATTAATATATAATGTGAATAGCTGCGGCCCCAACACTGAACCCTGCGGGACACCGCTTGTCACCGGCTGCCATTCCGAGAAAGAACCTTTTATCCCAACTCTCTGCCTTCTGTCAGACAGCCAATCCTCAATCCATACCAGTAGCTCACCGCGAGCACCATGGGCCCTCACCTTGCTCAGCAGCCTCCCGTGTGGCACCTTATCAAAGGCCTTTTGGAAGGCTACTTGCGGAGCGTTTCAGAGAACACCTCTGGGACACCCGGACCAACCAACCCAACCACCCTGTGGCTCAACATTTCAATTCCCCCTCCCACTCCACCAAGGATATGCAGGTCTTTGGACTCCTCCATCGTCAGACCACAACAAAACGACGGTTGGAGGAAGAACGCCTCATCTTCCGCCTAGGAACCCTCCAACCACAAGGGATGAACTCGGATTTCACCAGTTTCCTCATTTCCCCTCCCCAGGTTTGTCAGGCATGACCTCCCCTTCCTAAATCCATGTTGACTTGTTCTAATCCGACCCTGCTCTTCCAAGAATTTAGAAACCTCATCCTTAATGATGGATTCTAGAATATTACCAAGAACCGAGGTTAGGCTAATTGGCCTATAATTTTCCATCTTTTGTCTTGATCCTTGTTGTACGTCTCTATGACTCTATGAGTCTATGGTGTGGTTCGGGAGCGTATAAACTGAAATGTGTGGCAGCTGTGACCCTGCTCCAGGGATCAGAGGATGGAGAAGTGAGACCTAATGGTAAAGAGGAGAATAACAGAAGTGATCGGCAGAGGGATCAAACAAGGACACAATCGAAAAGGAATGGGACAAGTAGGTTTTTTAAAATTCATTCACAGGATGATGGCATTGCTGGCTAGGCCAGTATTTACTGCCCATCCCAGAGGGGAGTTAAAAGTTAACCATATTGCTGTGGGTCTGGCCTACATGTGACGACATGTAGGCCAGACCAGGTAAGGAAGGCAGTTTCCTACCCTAAAGGACACTAGTGAGTCAGATGGGCTTTCCCCCCAACAATTGACAGTGGATTTGCGGTCATCATTAAACTCTTAATTCTAGATTTTTATTGAATTCAAATTCCACTATCTGCCATGGCAGATTTCAAACCTGAGTACCCAAGATATTACGTAGGTCTCTGGATTAGCAGTCCAGTGATAATACCGCTAGGCCATTCCCTACCCCAAAAATAATGCTAAGACGACAACCTTAGTGAGCAGAGCATTTGCGATAAAGTGGATGAATTAATCACGCAAATAGGAGGTTTAATATCAAAAAAGAGAAAATCTCAGCAAGTCTGGCAGCATCTGTAAGGAGAGAAAAGAGCTGACGCTTCGAGTCTAACTGACCCTTTGTCAAAACTCAAGAGGTTTAATATAGTTAGGATTTTGGATGTCCTGGGATAGGAACCAAATATCCAGGAGTATTCACCCTAAGGAAAGGCAAACAGAAAGGACCAAGCGATGGAGATGCATTGCTGGCCTAAGAGGAAGTTAGTGTGGTAGTGAGGAAGGATATTAGTTCTGATGATGTGAAATCTGAATGGTAGAACCGAGAAACACTGAGGGTCAAAAAGCATTAGTGGGGGTCATATATAGATCGTCAAACTGTAAGGGTGGTGTTGAGGATGGTATTAAACGGGAAAGTAGTGATCAGGTAATAAAGGAACATCTGTAACTGCGGGTGACTTTAATCTGAAAATCAAATTAGTCATCGTCTTGTAGAAGAGTGTGTGTGTGGGATGCTATTCCAAACATTGTGGAGTCGAGAGTGTGGTGCTTTAAAAGCACAGCAGGTCAGGCAGCTTCTGAGGAGCAGGAGAATCGATGTTTCGGGAATCGTCGATTCTCCTCCTCCTCAGAAGCTGCCTGACCTGCTGTGCTTTTCCAGCATCATGCTCTCGACTCTAATCTGCAGTCCTCACTTTCGCTCTCACATTGTGGACCCAACTGGAGACTAGGTCATCTTAGGCTGGGTATTATATAATTAGAAATGAATAATTGGCAAACAAACTGTGCAAGGCCCCTTAGGGATGAGTGATCATAATATAATAGCATTTCTCATCAGGAGGAGAGTGACGTAGTTGGTTCTGAGATTAGGATCCTGAATTGAAGTAGAGGTATTAAGATGAGAGATTGTGGGTTATGAGAAGTTGGGAAACATTGCTTTGAGGGATGAGAGTAGAAAGGCAGTGGCAAACATTCAAAGAGCACTTGGATGAACTCAAACAACTGGCCGTTCCTGTCTGGAACCAAAGTAAAATGGGCAAATTATGGTTTTCAAGAGAAGTTAGAGACAGTATTATATCCAAGGAAGAAGCATAAAAATTGGCCAGAACATAGCAACAGAACTGAGGATTGGGGGCAGTTTAGAATTCAGGAAAGGAAGTCAAAGGGATTTATTAAGAAATGGAAATTAAAATATACCACTAAGATTGCGGGGAACATAAACACACTGACTGTAAAAGTTCTAAAAGATATGAAGAGAGAAAGATTGCTGAAGACAAATGCCGGTCCCTTAATGCAGGAGAATTTATAATGGGAACAAAGAAATGGCTGACCTACAGAATACTGTACATATTTTGATTCACAGAGGAAGACACAAATAGCATGCCAGAAATATTAGGGAACACAGAGTTCAGTAACAGGAAGGAACTGAAAGAAATCAGTATTAGCAAGGAAATGATGTTGGGGAAATTGATTCGAGTGAAGGCTGATAAATCCCACTGGCCTAATAATCGACATCCCAGGTTACTTAAGGAAGTGTCCCTGGCATTAGTTGATGCATTGATGGTCATTTTCCAAGATTATTTAGACTCTGAAACAGTTGCTATGAATTGGAGAGTAGCTAATGTAACCCCTCTCTTTCAAAAGGGTGACAGAGAGAAAACCGAGAATTATCGACCTGTCGATGGTGGAGAAGATGCTGAAGGAGAAAGTGAGGTCTGCAGATGCTGGAGATCAGAGCTGAAAATGTGTTGCTGGAAAAGCGCAGCAGGTCAGGCAGCATCCAGGGAACATGAGAATCGACGTTTCGGGCATAAGCCCTGAAGATTCTCCTGTTCAGAGAAGATGCTGAAGTCCATTATAAAATAATTAATACCTGAGCACTTGGAAAACAGCAACAGGATCAGAGTTCAGCATGGATTCACACAAAGGAAATCATGCTTAATGAATCTATTGGGAGTTTTTGACAATGTCACTTGTTGAGTTGATGAAGGGGAGCCAGTGGATATAGTTTACTTGAACTTTCTCAACAAAGTTCCCCAATAAGAGATTAACATGCAAAATTAAAGCACATGGGATTGGGGCTAGTGTATTGAGATGGTTGGCAGAAGGGAAACAAAGGGATAAACAGACAGGAGTGGCACAGTAGCTCAGTGGTTAGCACTGCTGCCTCAAGGGTCTCCGGTTCAATTCCACCCTTGGGCGACTGTCTGTGTGGATTTCCGTTGGGTGGTCCGGTTTCCCCCCCAGAGTCCAAAGATGTACAGGTGAGTTAGAGGAGGGAACTAAATGTATTATATCTCCAGGTTTACAGAAGACACAAAACTGGGTGGGAGGGTGAGCAATTAGGAGAATGCAGAAGTGCTTCAGTGTGATTTGGACACATTGTGTGAGTGGGAAAATTCATGAAGGATAACATGGATAAATATGAAGATATTCACTTCGGTATGAAAAACAAGAAAGAAGATTATCATTCGAATGGCAATAGATTGGGAAAGGGGAGGTGCAATGTGACCTTGTACACCTTACATTCACTGAGAGTAAACATGCGGGTGAAGGAGGCAAATGGTTTGTTGCCTTCATAGTGAGAGGAGTCGAGTCCAGGAGTCAGCATGTCTTACTGCAATTGTACAGAATCTTGGTGAGGTCACACCTGGAGTATTGTGTGCAATTTTGGTTTCCTTATCTGAGGAAGGATGTTTTGTCACAGAGGGAGTGCAGCAAAGGTTTACCAGACTGATCCCTGGGATGACAGGACTGAGATTTGAGGAGTGAGTGAGTTGGTTCAGATTGTATTGTCTGGAGTTGAGAAGAACAAAGTGGGGGAGGGATCTCACAAACGCCTATTGAATTCCAAAACGACTCAACAGGTGAGGTGCAGGACGGTTGCTCCGAACATCATGGGAGTCATGAACCAGGGATCACAGTCTAGAGTAATGAAAAGGGGTAAACCTTTTCCTCACTGGAAGAGTCGCGAGTCTGTGCAATTCACAGAATCTGGCTGATGCCATTAGATTGGATGACTTCAAGAAGGAGTTTGGATATCGCACTTGGGACCAAAGGATTCAAAAGATACGGGGCAAAAATGATTGAGTTGGACAATTAACTGGAACTATGTTAAATGGCAGAGCAGGCTTGAAGGGCCGAATGGCCTACTCCTGTTCCTACTTTCTATGTTTCTCAGGTGACCATGTAACCAATGGTGACTATGGTAAGTGCAGATGTTGTTGACTCTCCAGCCATCCCTGAATGTGCTGGGCCTGAGTCTCCATGGTAACCCTGCAGCCTGACCATGAGGTGCAAGCTTAGCTGCATTATTGCAATCACAAGGGGACATGGTTTAAATTGAGGGGTGATAGATGTAGGACAAATATCAGACGTAGGTTCTTTAATTGGAGAGCAGTAGGGACGTGGAACGCCCTGCCTACAACAGTAGTAGACTTACCAACTTTAAGGGCATTTAAATGGTCATTGGATAGGCATATGGACGAGAATGGAATAGCGTAGGTTAGATGGACTTCAGATTGGTCTCACAGGTTGGTGCAACATTGAGGGCCGAGGGGCCTGTACTGCGCTGGAATGTTCTAATCTCTGGGCAAAAACAAACCATGCACCAAGAGACGGACTGCATCCAGATTCAGTTTCTTCACTCTGAGCACCGGTGCCTGCTATGTGCCTACCTGCAACATCTGCTCCTCTCTGAATATTGGGGCAAGATCCCTCATCTCAGATACCACAGGTTCACTTCCTGGCCTAGTCTCTCCGCCAGCCACCAAAATGCACTGTAGCTTTACTCCCTCACCCATCTGCAGAACCTGTCAGGGTGTGGAACACACCAGTGTGTGATCCCACACTCCGAGCACTAAAAGACCTCATTGATGTGCTCTTGGGGTTCTCCAGAGGAAGGTTTTCCAAAGGAAACACCACGCCCCCCAAGCTATCCTCTGGGGAAGTCATAGATGTCTCTGCAGTGGAAGATGAAGTGGTCCTTGGGAATCTGAAGGTATTGCAGCCACTGGTTGCAGTAGTTTTGGACACCTGGTTATATCACCGTGCCAACAGGATGATATATATTACTTACTCAGGTGGTGGGACATGGGTTTCTCCACTTCCTGCAGAAAGGGACTCTTCTGTTTTGTCCTGCCAGAGAAAGAATCCTTTCCCCAGAGGGGCTGAGGACTCCCCTCCACCTGTCCAATGTCACTTGGCCCTGCTATGAGATCCCACCCAGTTTTGGGATCTGCCCTATGGGATCCCGCCCTGCTATGGGACCCCGCCCTGCTATGGGATCCCACCCTGCTATAGGATGTGCCCTGGTTTGGGATATGTCCTGCTATGGGAAATCTTCCCCTGTAGGAAAGGGGGCAACTGAGTAAGACGCAAGTTGGTAGCATGGCTGTGAGAGCTAATGCCCACGATTGGGTGTTCCAAAGGAGTGATGTGCCATTGCAAAGGACGTGCAGGGTTAATAGTGGGGTCTATTGAGGGAGATTGAAGGAAGGTGTTGCATGCAATAGAGGGCAGGGAGTATCAGGGCATATTGTTGTATGCAAATCGCCACTAGTTACCTTTAATATGGAGTTATTAAAAAATCTCAATCAAGCACTGAAACAATGATTTAAACTTTATTGAGTTTTATTTTGGTTGCTACACACAATAAACATGTTAAGCCTCACAGTCCAATTCCACTTTTACCCTGGTAATAGTGGACCTTGGCAATCTCTCCACCAAATGGGTCTGCCTGTGGAAGGGTCCAGGGTTTGATCCTAGTGTTGTTTTTCAAAGGAGGATGTTCTAGTGTTTGATTCTTACACACATTTTTGTCCTTCAGATCATTATTGATGATCCTTTCATCCAAACTTTTGCAAGCCTGCATCTTGCCTTCTTAGCAGAAGTAGCTCTTTTGTTCCTTGTTCCATTTGGCTGTAATTATCTGTTCGGGTTGGCAAGGTCTCCTGTGCCAGGCCTGCAGGGAAAGGGCTCCTCTCCTCTTGCCCACCCATTTCCCAAGGAGCTCCAGGTCCATAGTCAAGGACTCTCAAATCCCTCCATTCCATTGCTTTCGGCAGTCTCCTTTCATTTATAATATTCAGTCCCTCTATTCTTCCTACCAAAGTGCATTATCTCAAATTTTCCCACATTATATTTCATCTGCCATGTTTTTTGGCCCACTCACTGAACCTGTCTATATCCCTTTCTGACGAAGAGTCATCTAGACTCAAAACGTTCACTTTTTCTTTCTCTCCCTCTCTCTCTCTCTTCCTTCTCCCCCTCTTCCTCCCCCCAACGAATGCAGCCTGAACCGCTATGATCTCCAGCCTAAAAGGTTGGTGCCAGATTTCCTCTTCTCCACCCTTTGTCCTCTTCCTTACCAGGCAGGGGCAGCCGTCAGATGGTAGCACTGCTGCTACTGGAAATCGGACTGGAATATCATCGTGACAATTCAGACGCCAATTAATACAGTGGGGTTGGTAATATACGGTGGGAAAACTTACTTGGCTTTGCAAGGGGAACCATTCACTGAATGTGATGTGACTCACACTTTGCCAAAAAAAAAAAATGGCATTTGTGAACAGCAGGATCCCAAATCTGTAGTAGTAATCAGAAAACTTCTTTTATAGAGTCATAGATTCATACAAAATGTAAACAGAGCCTTTGTCCAACTTGTCCATGCCAAATTTCCCAATCGAAACTAGTCCTCTTTGCCTGCAGTTGGCCCATAACCCTCCAAATCTTTCCTATTCCTGACCCTATCCCAAATGTCTTTTAAATATTGTAACTGGACACATATCCACCACTTCCTCTAGAAGTTCACCCCACACATGAACCACCCTCTGTGCGAAAATGCCCCTCACGTCCCTTTAAAATTTTTCTCCTCTGACCTTAAAAATGTGCCCTCTAGTGCCCAACTCCAGGGAAGAGCGTTGCTATTCACCTTATCTATGCTGCTGCTGATTTTGTGTGTGTAGGGTAAGCTGCTTGGTTGTGCTGAGTTTCTAACCTGATTGTTTGAACTAAAGGTGCTTTGGTGCCATTCGAAAGAGAAGCTGGAAAAGTCCCCCAGCATCCTATTCTTCTCCCCCAGAACCAGTCTGCAGCTAATTTCTCAGCATCTACATGGATGTGGCAAAGTGCTTCAGGGCCAATGAAATATTTCTGAGGTTTAGTCACGACTGCAGAAATCAGCAATCTGTGCGCGCCGCAAACTCCTCCAAACAGAGATTCATGATCAGGTGATTTGTCAGTGGTAGAGATGGAACTGGGACATCAGGACCAAAGTTGTTCCTCAAACAAAAATAAACAACCATGGATGCTGGAAATCTGAAACAAAAACAGAGATAGCCATAGAGACTCAAAGTCTGGCAGCACCTATACAGAGCCTCTTCTAGGGTCACTATGTTAAAATATTTACTCTGCTTTCCCTCTGCACAGACGCTGCCAGATTTGCTGAGTTTCTCCAGCTACTTTTGTTTTTTTGTGTGTCCTTTCCTAGTGCCTTGTGACCTTTTTGTAATCAGCTGGGCGAACAGACAGGATCTCAGTTTCATATCTGAAACATAATTCCTCTGGAGATGAGGAGAAACTTCTTCACCCAGAGTGGTGGCTGTGTGGAATGCTCTGCCCCAGAGGGCAGTGGAGGCCCAGTCTCTGGATTCATTTAAGAGAGTTGGATAGAGCTCTCAAGGATTGTGGAATCAAGGGTTATGGAGATAATCAGTGTCCTGTTCCTGCCTTAAGGATGATCAGCCATGATCATATTGAATGGTGGTGCAGGCTCGAAGAGCAGAATGGCCTACTCCTGCACCTATTGTTTATTGGCAGTACAGCATTCGCTGTTGACCTGGATTTTTGACTAACTCAAGTTAGTCTCGGAGTGGAATTCAAATCCATAACATTTCTGACTGACAGGAAAGTACTACTCAGTGACAAATGGAAGAGAGTGGCTTTATATTTTTGAGCTAATCCCACGGGATGGAATGGGTCGATGGGTGTAAAAATCACATTTACTGTGCTTCACATTTCCATTTCCTGAAATGGAGAAAGCCAATCAGATCCTGCATCCCTCTACATCAAACCTAGAAGAAGGAAATCCACACAAAATGAGGAGGTGCCCATCCTAAAGTTCTACTACCAATAAATGATCCATTTTGTTGTATTTCGGAGACAAGATATTCATTTCCATGTGCGTTTACTTCCTGCTGATCTCACCCCTTTCCCTTGGGTCTTGTTCCAACCTTGAGACAATGGCAAAAGCATTTACACACAAACCTCTTCCCAAACCAGAAACAGCTATTGATGTAAGACTTCCAACAAATAATAGAATTTCCTCTTCAACCTGATAAGAGAATCCTGTTTTGCTGCAGTGCACCCTTGTAGGTAAAAACTTCTGGGCCATGCTTTTGAACCCATGTTTAAAACAAGAAATGGCCCAGCAACAGGGTCCCAGGAAGGGAACACTTGATACCTTTTCTTATAACCGGAGGCTGAGGCTAATCCTATCAGCATTACTGATATGACTGAAAACAACAAATGCTAGAGATCACAACAGGTCAGACAACATCCATGGAGAGGGAGCAAGCTAACATTTTGAGACTAAATAACTCTTAATCACCTTATCTCAGAGATTCCTGGGGCCTTGCATTTCTGAGAAATGTGGACTTTTTCCATTTCATACACTCACTGGTGATGAGGATGACACAAAGACTGCAGAGGGATGTAGGAGCAAATTACCACAGATGCTGGATGCTGCACTGAAAACAAAAAGTGGAGATCACACGGGTTCAGGCTGCATTCCGGGGGATGGGGATGGGGGGGGGGGGGGGGGGGGGGGAGCAGAGAGCGAGAAAGCGAATGGTTCAAGTCTAGATGACTCTTTGTCAGAGGGATGTAGACAGGTTCAGTGAGTGGGCCAAAAAACATGGCAGATGAAATATAATGTGTGAAAATGTGAGATAATGCATTTTGGCAGGAAGAATAGAGAGACTGAATATTACAAATGAAGGGAGACTGCAGAAAACGATGGAATGGAGAGATGAGTGTCGTTGACTATGGACCATAAAAAGCCAGCATCCAAGTTCAGCAGGTGATTTTTTCTTTTATTCACTCGTGGGATGTGGGATTGCTGTCTGGCATTTATTGCCCATTCCGAACTTCACTCGAACTGAGTGGTTGGTTAGGCCATTTCAGAGCACAGTTGAATATTCAATCACATTGCTGTAGACCAGATTTCCTTCTCTGAAGGACATTAGTGAGCCAGATGGGATTTTTCTGACAATAGGAAATGGTTGCATTGATTCTTAATTCCAGAATTTGTATTTTGCGATTGAAATCAAATTCCAAAGGGGGATTCAAACCCAGGTCCTCAGAACATTAGCAAGAATACTGTTAAGCCATTGCCTTCCTGGTGAATAGCAAAGACAAGTGGAGTGTTGACCTTATTTTCAAAGGGAATGGTGTATCAGTTGGAAGGTTTTGCTAAAACTATTAAAAAATTACTCGACCGGCCACAGCATGAATACGGTCAGCAGTTTTGGGTCCCTTATCTAAAGAAAGTTAAACATTCTGCCTAGATAGCAGTAGATTGACAAGCTAAGGCAAGAGAATGATTCTTGCTCAGTTTCTATAAAATAGAATCCAGAATTCAGTGATCTTGGGGATATAAGAAAATGGACTGGCTGTAACGAAGCTAGAAAATAGAAATGTTTCAATTGGAATTCAAGTTTTTTTTAAAAAGTTGGGTAAGGAGGAAGTGACGTGTACAATTGAAATGATGCAAAAAGGCATTTGTTGCTAAAGTAGTACCACTAGTGTAGCCAGGACTTATACACTTAATGGTAAGGTCCTGGGGAGTGTTGCTGAACAAAAAGACCTTGGAGTGCAGGTTCACAGCTCCTTGAAAGTAGAGTCATGTGTAGATAGGATAATGAAAAACAGGTTTGGTATACTTTCCTTTATTGGTCAGAACATTGAGTATAGGGGTTGAGAGGTCATGTTGTGGCTATAAGATGTTGGTTAGGCCACTTTTAGAATATTATGTGCAATTCTGGTCTCCCTCCTATCGGTGAAACTTGAAAGGGTTCAGAAAACATTTACAAAGGATGTTTCCAGTGTTGGAGGGTTTGAGCTATAGGGAGAGGCTGAATAGGCTGGGACTGTTTTCCCTGGCGTGTTGGAGGCTGAGGTTTATAAAATCATGAGGGGCATAGATAGGGTAAATAACCAACGTGTTTTCCTTGGGTGGGGGAGTCCAGAACCAGAGGTTTAGGATGAGGGGGGAAAAAATTTAAAAGAGACCTCAGGGGTAACGTTTTCATACAGAGGGTGGTGCATGTATGGAATAAGCTGCCGGAGGATGTGGTGGAGGCTGGTACGATTGCAACATTTAAGACATCTGGATAGGTATATGAATATGAAGGGTTTAGAGGGGTATGGGCCAAGTGCTGGCAAATGGGACTGGACTAGGTTGGGATATCTGGTCAGCATGGAGTTGGACCAAAGCGTCTGTTTCCATGCTGTACATCTCTATGACTATGACCAGATTATAATTCAACAGGTTTATTTGGAAGTACTTGCTTTCAGAGTGCTGCTCCTTCATCAGGTAACTATGGGGCAAGATCATAAGACACAGAATTTATAGCAAAAGATTATAGAGTCATGCAACTATAATGATATATTGAACAAACCCAGATTGCTGTGAAGTCTTTCACCGTTTAGAATGAATTGCAGGTTTCGGTTCATTAATATGTAAATCCCAGAACTTCTTTTAAGTCACATTCTCGATATAACTTAAGGTGACATCTCAGCTAGGACACACTACACCAGCATTCTCCATGATGATGGCATTGCTGCAACAGTCTTGGTATTCAATTCCAACAACTACCAATCTCCTAGCACCATCTTACAACACATCTGCTTCATCCTTGACTACAATGTTTTCACCTTTGACAACCAGTTCTTCAAACACACAAAACAGCCATGGTGATCAGATTTACACCCAAATATGCCAACATTTTTATGCACAAGTTGGAAAAAGGCTCCTTTGCTGCACAGGACCTCCAACCAACACTGTATATCAGATACATTGACAACATTTTCTTCCCCTGGCGAGGAATCACAAACAACTGCCAGTGATATCAACAGGTTTCTTCCTACCAGACTTACCATGGGCTACTGTTTAGTATCTAGCTCATTCTTGGACACACTGATCTCCATCAAAAGATGGGCACCTCAGTCCAACCCACAGATAACCTCACGATGCTACACTTCTCTAGCTTCTACCCAAAACATATTGAAATAGCCATCCTCTACAAACAAGCCCTATGCATCCACAGGATCTGTTCAGATGAGGAGGAATGTTGCAGACACCTGAAGGATGCACTCGTAAGAACAGAATACGATGCTCAACTTATTGATCGCCAGTTCTGACGTGCCACAGTGAGAAACCGTAATGACCTCCTCAGGAGACAGACCCAGGATGCAACCAATAGGGTACCCTTTGTTGTCCAGTACTTCGAGAGTGGAGAAACTACGCCATGTTCTTCATAACACATCAATGAGGATGTACACCTCGCCAAGCCCTTCCCTATGCCCCCACCTCTCACCTTTAAACAACTGCCAAATCTTAGATCATTGTTCGCAGCAAACTGCCCAGCCTTCAGGGCAACATCAGCCACAAAACCGTACAACCCGGTCATCCAACCACTACAAGACATGTCAGAGTATCGACATGAATACCACCATTACGCTTGGGGACAACACCCACTATGTACATGGCAGACAACATTGACCAAGTTACTTGAGTATCTATCACATATGCTGCAGGCAAGGATGCCCTGAGGCATGGTACATCGTCATAGCATCTGCTTGGTCTTGCCAATGGATGACTGGACACAGTGCAACAATCACCAGACAGAGATATTCCCTCCCAGTTGGGGAACACTTCAGTGGCCAGGGACATTCGACCTCAGACATTGACCTCAGACCTTCGGGTGACCATCCTCCAAGGCAGACTTCGGGATATGCAACAACGAAAAGTGGCCAAGTTTGGTACCAATGAGGATGGCCTCAACTAGGACCTTGGGTTCATGTCACACTACAGGTGACCCCATTGCACTACACACACGCACATATCACACTCATGCATACACTCTACCAAGCATGTAGATATGCAAGTACACACTCACGTGCACTCACACACACAAGCACACACACAGGGTGAATTTGCATTTGCAGAATTGTATTTGCGGATACATTCTATTTTTGCTTAAAAAGCACACAGTCAATCCATGTAAAGTTATATAAATTCCTACTTTGGAAATAGGTCCAGTCTGTCTCACGATTGAGATACAGACAGACTCTAACCTCACATTGTCTGAGCTGAGATGTCAAGGTTTTATAAAAAAAAGTAAGTTATCTCGAGAATATGACTTAATAGTAGTTCTGGGATTTACATATTAATGAACCGAAACCTGCAATCTATTCTAAGAGATGAAAGACTTAACAGCAATCTAGGTTTGTTCATTATTTTAATTGCGTGACACTGATATTTTGCTATAAATTCTGTGTCTTAAGATCCTACCCCACTAGTTACCTGATGAAGGATCAGTGCTCTGAAAGCTAGTACTTCCAAATAAACCTGTTGCACTATAACCTGGTGTTGTGATTTTTAACGATGCCCACTCCAGTCCAACACCGGCAACTCATACTATATCTAAAGAAAGATATACAGGCATTGGAGACAGTCCAGAGAAAATTCACAAGGTTGAAACCAGGTATGGAGGGACTATGGTCGAGTTGATTGGGCTTATAGTCATTGGAATATAAAATAATGAGAGGCGACTTTACTGTAACAAAATTCTCAGAAGAGTTGTTGGGAAAGATGTGCAAAGGTGATTTCCCCTCATGGGAGAGTCTAGGACCAGAGGGTATCATCTCAAAATAGGGGTTCACACATTTAAGACAGAGAGAATTTCTTCACTTAGACAGTAGTGAACCTGTGGAATTCTTTACCACAGTTATGTGGAAGAAGCAGGAATTGAAGATCATCAGGTCAGCCATAATGGCATTGAATGGTGAATTAGACTCAATAGGTTGAATGGCTACTTCTGCTCCTACATGTTGTGGTCTCATGGCCCTTTGATAATTCATGTCTGAAAGCTGTGGACCTGTCTAACATGTTCCCACACTCAAACTGGTAGCAGCAGTTTCAGATGAATGATAATGAAACCTCAGATTCCAAGACAAGAACTCTTCTATAAACAGCCCATTTCCTTGTTTTTGGTAGATGGGGTCCCGATTTAATTGTGTATACTCTGCTATTGTTATAGCAGTGACGAGTAAGAAATCGCCACTCGTTATCTGAATTCTTTTCTACAATAACAAGTGTTCCTTCTTTTGTTAGTTTGAATGACACATCAAAAACCAGTGTGTCAATCTCATATTTTGAGACTGGTTTTACAGTAAATCAGCACCAAAAAAGAAACTTAAGTAAATGTTTATGATGACGACTGATTTGAGATCTGAACTGGGCTGTTGTCCTTACCTATTTTGGTTAGTCAGGAAGCCGGAAATTGGAAGTCAGTGTAAGTTCACTAAAGGATAATCTCCTGTATGTCAGGAACTGGAATCAAGTGCTTTCCCTGGTATTCTGTGAAATTTACAGGAACTTTAGGGGCAGTGTCCATTGTGGAGGTTAAACAAGAAAATGGAATAATACTGTTCACTTAACTTAGTCCACACTGTAACAGATCAAACCATACAGAACAGGAGTCAAAGAATAGCTGGTATACAATGAACAGTTTTGGACCCCTTAAATGAGGAAAGAAAAGCTGGCATTGGAGGTAATCCAGAGAAGGTTCACAAGGCTTATACCACTCATGAAGTTAAAGAAGCAAAATACTGAATACTGGAATATTGGAAAACTGAAACAAAGAATGAAATTGCTGGAGAAACTCAGGAGGTCTGCCAGCATCTTTGGAAAGAGAAAGAGAAAGAGTTAATATTTCAAGTCCAGTATCATACCAGATCAGAAACATTAAGTACTTCTCTCTCTCTACAGATGCTGTCAGGCCAAATGAATTTCTCCAGTTTTCTGTGGTTGACTAAGTATAGAGGGACTGTCTTAAGAATTCTGTTTTGCTACCCATGGCTGAGTTGGTAATCCTCAGCTTCACTTTCCTGCCTTTTCCCCACAACCCTCGATTTGCCCACTGACTAAGGTTCTATCTCAGCAGCCTTGAATATACTTAATAACCCAGCCTCTACTCTCCTCTATAATAAAGAATTCCACAGGTATATTACCTTCTGAGAGAAAAATTCCTCCTAATTTCTGTCTTAAGTGTGCAACCCTTTATTCTGATATAATGTTTCTGAACCTAGACTCCCCAGAAGGGGGAAAAAAAACACTTTTTTGCATTTACCCTGTCAAGCCCCTACAAATCTTGTGTATTTCAATGAGGTCACCTCTCATTTTAAATTCTCCATCTGTATTTGCCTCTGCCTCGAGAAAGCAACCAACATAATCAGAGACCCCTCCCACTCCAGTTATACTCTCTTCACCCTCTTCAGTCTGGCAGAAGATATAAACATTTTATACACATACAAATAGATTCAAGAACAGCTTCTTCCCCACTGCTATTGGACTTCTGAATGGAACTCTCAATTTTTAAATTTAATGTTGATCTCGCTCTTTGTGCGCGTTCTCTGCATCCGTAACATTGAACAGAGCGAAGAATACAATCACCCTGTGATCATTGTCTGGTATGATCTGCCTGTACTTTACACCAAACAATTTTTCACTGTACCTAGGTACATGCGACAATGGTAAATCAAATCAAATCCTAATAAGTACAGGATCAATCTACACAACCTCTCCTCATAGGATAGTTAGTGTTAAATCTTAGCCTAGTGAACATTTTCCAGGCCAACTCCAGTGCCACTTTATTTTTCCTTAGGTAAGGGGTCCAAACTGTTTATAGTATTCCATAGAACTTTGTCCCTAGTCTTATACTCCACTCTCTTTGAAATAAAGGGCAACATTCCATTTGCTATCCCTGTTACCCACTAAAAAATACTAGCATCCAAGTTATGTACAAGAACCACCAAATTCCTTTTCTGTCTATTTTTCAGCAGTCTTTCTCTGGTTTAAATAATATTCAGTTCCTTTATTTTTCCTGATAAAGTACATAATCTCCCATTTTGCCTCACTGAAATAGTTTTTCCCCCACCCTCTTACCCATCCATACGTCTCTGCAATCTTTTCATGTCAACCTCATCACTTGCTTTCCTACGTCTTTTTGTACCATCCACAAAATTGGTTAGAGTACATTCAATTTCCTCTTCCATGTTATTAACATATATTGTAAATAATTATGGTCCCAGCACAGATCTGTATGGAACTCCACTTGCTACAGGTTGCCATCCTGCAAATGGACCCCATACCCTTGTCCCAATTCCCTGTCATAGAGTTATTGAGTCATACAGCACAGAAAACTAAACGAGTCCTACTTCTCTGCGTTTGGCCTATATGCCTCTAATACTTTTATTAGTTCACACAGAATTGATATGCAGCAGAAGGCCATTGAGCCCATTGTGCCTGCACCAGTTCTATCACACAGAGTGCCAATTTTCTCCATATCCTTGCAGGCCATTTCGATCCAAATAATCATCCAATGCTCTCCTGAATGCCTCAAACAAATCTGGCACCATCACTCTTAACAGAGCCCTCCATATCCTCACTTACTCACTGAATGAAGAGGTTTTCTCCTCACTCCTTTTTCATTTAATTTCCACATCATTTTAAATCTGTGCTCCTTATTCTTGCTCCTTTTACCAGCGGGAACAATCTTTCCCTGTCTACTCTATCCGGCCTCATCTACCAAACTCCTCTCAGCCTTCTTTCCCCTGGGGAGAACTGTCCCAATTTCTTCAATCTAACCTCATTACTGAAGTTTCCCATCCTGGAGCCATTCTTGTAAATCTCTTCTGCACATCTTTCCTATAATGCAGAACTCCAGTATACATAATACTCCAGCTGAAGTCGAATAAGTGCCTTGTACAAATTCAGCATCACCTCCCTGCTCCCTGTATTCCATGCCCCTATTAATAAAGCAGAACACACTGTTTAATTTATTGCTCTCTCCATGTGTCCTGCCACCTTCAATGATCTGTGTACACATACACCTGGGTCCCTGAGGCAACTGATCAGGACGAGGGAGAAAAGCACTACCTACACAGAATATACCATCAAGGCCAGAGGCTTTACCATTGAGAGATGAGGATAATTTCAGGGCTGTGCGCGCAAAACAAATACAGACTTCAATGGAAATAAACTGAGGCATGAGGACAACAGTGTATATAGTTGGTAATTTGCTTAAAAATGAGCATGATAACACGTTGATTTTTTGTTGCATAAAGAGATGCTTGGATTGAAATGCGATCACGTGCAAATGTCTGTTGTAGTCATGGAACTTCAAGCAGGAGGCAAATATCCAGTAGGCAGTAGGTTAACTTCAATAAAGCCGTTGTGTTGAACACTCAAAATGCATGCCAATTAAAACTTTGGCAGAAAGGCCAGTGGACAACTTTCCAATCCTACTGCTAAGTGAAACCCTTACTTGGACAATTAAAGCCCTCTTAAAAAGTTTTCCCCTTGCAGCCACTGGAATTCAATTAGCAACGGGCAAAGGAGCTTTCACATAGGGTTTGCTTTTCTAGCTCCCAATCGCCATTGAAAGGCTGTAAGCACCTGAGCTTACGTGTCTAATGTTTTGCCGAAGGAAAGTATGTGCTTGCGACTTGTGACTCAGCAGTAATGATCTGAAGTGTCACAGTAACTCCAGAGAAACTGAAGCTTTGTGTAAATCGGACAGTGAATTAGACTTAATAATGTGCACTACTTATCAGCCGAATTTGAATTTGTCATGAATTGTGCCATGTAAATAGATTACAATGGACAACATGAAAGTGGTCATCTGTGAGCACAAGCTAAAGCTTTCTGTCAAAGTTCATTACAAGCAATAGACAAATGCTTTTTCCAAGGTCACATGAGCAAGACTCAACAAATTAATTGATCAAACAGATGTGAAAATGTGACATGCTTGTGATGTTCGTCAGTTGTCAAACTGAACATTTGCTGGAGACTGGAAACCCCTTGACTTACAGCAGGATCAACTCACTCAGGGGAGAAAGGGTCATCTGATCAGTGCCAAGAGGTTAGGAATGGAGCAGGCTGATCACTTGTTCTAGTCTGATCAGAGTGGTCCATGTCAAAGGTTCACTTTTGATTGTAAGTATTGCATGAAGAATTCAGTATTCCTTTCCAGTACACATTTTGAACAGTAAAAGAATTAAGGGTTATGGTGAGCCAGCAGTTAAGTGAAGCAGAGCCCATGAAAAGATCTTTTTCAATGACACAGCAGGCCTACTCCTACTCTTTTTTTGCCTTGTATTTCACTTTAATGAAGACCATGGGAGACTATATTCCATTGTTAGGATTGCTTGGATTATTCATATCCCAAATAAATCTGATGGATTAGGGAAAGTGGGAATAATGGCCTAAACTCTCCACTTGATTCTCATTATTGAAACTGCTCATCCATTCCAATTTTCCTGTAATGTGTTGCCCACAACTTTAAACACTACTCTAGCTGAGGTGTAACAAGTCCGTTGTACAAGTTGGAGGTATTCTATGCTACAGTTTATAAAGCCCAAGATGCTACGTGTTTTATTAGTGACACTCTCTACCTGTGCTGCCAACTTCAACAATCAGTCCACATACACACAGGTCCCTCTGCTCCTACACCCACTCAGTACTGCACCCCTGATTTTATATTGTTTTTCTTTGCTTGAATACATCACTGTGGATTTCCATCTCATCTGGGAAGATAGTCCCCTCTTGTTGAACCACTGGACAATCCAATTAGCCAGGTGCTTTGTAGTCTCAACAACCCAGACCAGTCTGAAGGTACAAAGGGACCTAGTTCATAGATCTCAGTTGGGAATGTGAAGTAGTTGGAGATGTTATTCCAATGGATGCAGGGAATTCCTCACCCCAACTTACTTAGCAAAAGCTACTGGCCATGCACTTGTCAGAGGCTTCCTCCTGCAGTGGTCACAATCTGACTAAAACAGCACACTTCCATGTCTCCTAATTCACTGTAAAGTGGGACAACAGTCAGGGGCATTGGCAAGGAAATGGCAGACAAGTCACAGTGGCTCAGTGATTAGCACTGCTGTCTCATGACACCAGGGATCCAGGTTTGATTCCAGCCTCAGGCAGGGCTGTCTGGGAGAGTGTGTAAATTCCACACTGTGTGCGCAGGTTTTATCCAGGTGCTCTGGTTTCCTCCAACAACCAAAGATGCGCACACAGGTTAGGTGAATTGGCCATACCAAATTGCCCAGTGTTGACGGATATCTAAGTTAGGTGCATTTGTCAGGGGGTAAGAATAATAGGGCAGGGGAATGGGTCTGGGTGGGTTAGTCTTTGGAGGGTCAGTGTGGACTTATTGGGCTGAACAGCCGGTTTCCACACTGTAGGGATTCTAAGTCACAGTGTCTTGTGTGACACCTCCTTAACCACCTTCAAACACACCAGAAAATAGTCTAGATGTTCCACTTCCCTAGCATATTATGTTGCGATTCCAACTCAATCAGATTCAAGTAGCCAAACAGTGTACTCATGTTGTTATTGCACATGGTCCAGGGTATATGCAGGTTATAGGTATGTGTAAGATCTTGGCAGATGGAATTTAAATGTGGGGAAAAAGGTGACAGGAGAGGAGTTTAATATTATTAAAATGGAGAAAGACTGCAGATAGTTACAGTATTTGAGCATTCTCCTGCACGAATCTCAAAAAAACCTATCAGAGTTCAGCAGTTAATACGAAAGCAACTTTCAAAAGGGAATGGAAAATAAAAGTTGGAGATTTTGTTAAAACTACACGAATCACTGGCCAGGCCACAGTTGGAATATGGTGAAAAAAGGTTAGAGCCCATTAGAGATGGAGGTTCACAACAACCACCACAACAGAAAAAAAGCCCTTTGACCCATTGAGTCTGTGCTGGTCAAAAATCACAATCAAATTATTCTAATCCCATTTTTCACATGAGCCTTGGTATTGCAAATATACATCTAACTATGACTTAAATACGGGAGGGTTTCTGTCTCTATCACCACTCTATGGGTAAAACATATTTTCATCAGATCGCCCCTAAACTTTCTGCCCTTGCGCCATAAATCTATGCCTCTTGATCATTCCTTCCTGCCTATCTTATGCACTTCACAATCTTATTTCCTTATCTAAGCAAGTACAGTCCAGACATGGCTCACTCAACAGATACCAGGTGTGAAGGGTCTGTCTTGAGAGGGGAGGCTGTGGAGGTTGGACCTGTACTCAATGGAACTTAATTAGATGACTTTATTGCAATAGGGAACTTGAAGAGTAGATCTGAAAAAGTTGTGTTGCTGGAGGCAGCATCAGAGCAGGAAAATCAACATTTTGGGCCAGAGCCCTTCATCAACCCTTCCTAATGAAGGGCTCAGGCCTGAAGCATAGATTTTCCTGCTTCCCGGATGCTGCCTGACCTGCTGCGCTTTTCCAGCAACACACTTTCAACTCTGATCTTCAACATCTGCAGACCTCACTGTCTCCTAGATCTGATAAAGACTGGTTCAGAAGGCAAAATAAAAGGGGTTACGACCCATTTAAAACAGAAGAGGAGAAACTTCTTCAGAGGGTAGTAATTCTGTGGCATGTTACTGTACAGTGGCTGAACCAATGAGTCTTATCAAGTCTGAGATAGACATATTCTAAATCAGTAAGGGAGTCAAAACATTAAGAGGATAAAAAGGCAGAAAAGTGGAATTCTGAGGAGAGTGAGGATCATCATCATCTCAGCAACGACTTCACGGATGGAAAGCAGACCTGATGGACTCAATTGCCTACTTCTATTCATCATCAGGTCAGATGCGACCAAAGCAGGATACCCAAATTTATCAACATTAGTTTTCATCTCCACAGATTGCAATCTGCCTGTTTCACTCTGCCAACTTGAAAATCTATAGCTCTGTATTTGCTGTGCTATTACCTTTACAAATATGGTCAGTGCTACCCTACAGAGGTAATATATAGTGGAGCTATATTTCCTTCCAGTTGCACAAGATGAAACTTTTTCTCCCCGCTTCCCCCCCCCCCCTCCCCCGCAAAGTGTGAGCAAATCACAGAAAATTTAATATGTAATTTAAATCCCAGCGTCTATCATCATGATTATATTTGGTGACAAACCTATGGATTTGTTCAATTCAGTTTCCAATCTGTCACATTAGGATTTCAACTCTTGGTCTGTTATTGGCCCATTTTCTGATATATCTGTCAATACTTAAAAGAATACTTTTTTGGATGGCAAGTTTCAGGAACTTATTTCTATTTATTCCAGTCCACTGTGTCAATGAGACAGAATACATTAACAATCTGAATAACACAGCTTACTGTGCCTCAAGTAAGATACCCAATGCATATTCCATTCAAGTTATTTAGAGAAAGGAATATGGGAGGGACACCCCATCATAAAACACTAGGATCACTGCTCAGAACATCTTTCCTAGGTTATTTCTACACTCAAGATTATCCACAATTGTTTTTTCCCTCTTGGCAAATCACTTTTGAAGAACCATGTCAAATGTCTAATTTTCAAATACAATCTATCATAGATTTGAGAGTCACTATTAGACAAATATGCTTACTCTTTCATAAATTTGTGCTTTTTGATCAACATCTTCAATTTTAGTAATTTAGTTCAATTGTGAATTTATTGGTTTATTGATTTGTTTCACCAAATTGTACAGTAACATGTATGATTTTCCAATTAAGGCACAGATCAGAAGCAGGGAATCCAGCCCCTTTAGGCCTTGTCGATCATTCAATACAATCAGGTCTGATCTCATCTCTGCCTCAACCCCACTTTCCTGCCCACTCTATAACCCTTTAACCGGTTAGACAAATTTTTAAATTAGCAACTCCTGAAATTTACTCAATGTCTCAGCAGCATCCACTACACTCTGGGGTAGTGAATTCCAGATTTACAACCCTTTGAAAAGTAGTAATTTCTCCTCAGCTGTGCTTTAGTTTGGCTACCCCTCATTTTAAATTCATGGCCTCTTATTCTAGTTTGCCCCAAAGTATCCTTTCAACATCTACTTACCAATTGCTTTTACCATCTTATAAATCTCAGCCTTCCTTATTACCTGCTGTCTCCTCATTAATTTTTTTATTTTATTTTTTTTTTTTAAGTTGACCACACAGAGACCCAGATCCCTCTGCATCAAAGCACTCGGAAAAAGTTTCTCTCCATTTAGATACAAGTTGCCTTTCTATGCTTCTAACCAAAATGGAACACACATTTATCCAAGTTAAACTCCAGCTGTCAAGTTTTTGGCCCATCCACCTAACCTATCCATATCTATTTATAAGTTTCTCATTTCTTTATTGCACTTTTCCACATAGCTAAATTTGCAGATGACCCTAAACTGTCACACCTTCTCCTCCTGCATCCAAATCATGAACTATATAGATTGCAAGTTGTCTGGGCCTGAAAACCAAACCCTGGTGACACCTCATTTGTTACAGCTTGCAAACTAGAAAAGCAGGCGAAAAAAGCAGATACTGTAATTTTACCCAGGCGGATTTGTATTCACAGCAAATTTCAGTGAAATTCAACAGTTCATCTTTCTCCAGCCAAAAGTAAATTTTCAGTAGCAACTGTAAATTTGTGAACCTAAAATTCAATATTTATAATGTCATTTGGAGTATACTGAAGGTTGTCAAAACTTATTCCTATTGCTAAACAATCATTTCTTGAATTAACTTTTAAAAATACATGCAATAGAACTTGTGTTTTATTAGAGATAGAGAAACCGCACAGATTTGTACACTGTAAATACAATATTTTATAAATGTACAATAGCATATTATTGGCAAAGGATAAATATTACAAAAACTTAGACTCTTGGAAGCACAGTTGAAATAAACCCAGGAATGCCATAACAGAATTTCCAAAATACAGTAACTACATGCAAAAGGCATGTGTATAATTGCAATATGTAACAAAACCACATACTCAATGCAGTATCATTTTCTTTTGCTCGTTTTGATGTCACAAGCACAATAAGCAAGGACTTCCTAAACATTTTGACATTTAATTTCTGCACCAATTTGCATGGAAGAAGTGTTTTTTTTAAAGTTTGAAAAACATGCAAGTTGGACATCCAACTGAATATCATAACTAAGGCTTCTTAAAGAAGTGTAAATTGGGGAAATCAGTACTTATGATAAACCACAATCAATTGCCTTTTAAAAAAACCCAGATTGAACAATGTTAGTAAATCAGAACTTTCCTGATGAAAAAAGTAGATATCCAGTATATTTGATCCACTAGTTCTATTCAGCACATGATTTCTGAATACAATGCACTTAAGACCATACTATCCTGCATGTGTATACATGTACATATCTAATCAATTACTGCCAATACCATTTACAGGATAAAGTGGCTAAAGGGGACAAAATAAAAATCACAAACAGCTTCACATCCAACCCATTTTGAAATTTGGACCCAAAAGGAGTATACCCGAGAAGGATCTATTTGAACTTGAAGACAGAAAATAAAGGGTTAAAAGTCAAGTGCTGTATGAAAACTCACTGCTGCAAACAGAATGCTGCACAAGCAATTCTGATGACATAGGAAGTGGCACTAACTATCACCTGCTTTGCGAGGCACCTGGAACAGTGAGGTTTTTCTATAGAACTAGTCACGTGACTATCAGGAAGGGGGTGGAACACAAAAATACACAAAATCTCAGCACTTGTCTGTAATTAGCAAGCAGCTTGGAAATCCCTTTGGTGTCCAGCTTCTCCCAAAAGCTTGTCAATAAAGCAGTGTCTGATTTACTATTAAATTCATAACTGGTTTCTTTTTTAAACCTACAACAAACAATGCTGGGGAGATGACAAATTTTAGGAAGCGTAATCAAAAGACAAAGTGAGCAAAAGCCATGAATCTGAAACAATTTTACAAATGTGCATGTATTTTTAAAAACAAGCCAATAAAGCCAGCCACAGCATATAGAGGAAGACATATCCTCCATTCAACAGCAGTACATTGACTTTCCTTAAAATCTGGCAGATAAATCAGTAGATTTTTGCTTCATAAAAGTTTGATACCAAAATTCAGTAGCAATCTTTTCACAAGCAGCAACTTAAGCAAAGACAGCACCCAGTACAATAGGGTTAATTGTTGGACTTGAGTATTTCACATTAGCGGAATACTTGACTAAAAGACAAAAATTCTCTTACATCCTTACTATAAATGAAAGCTAGGGATCCATATGCTTATTTGATGTTCTATGAGAAGAGCACCAAGGAACTGCTCAATGTGTTTACACTAAAGTTCATGGGAAGTAGAGTCAGGCATTTGCTGATGGTCAGAAGATAAAACCATTATTCATCGATCCTTGAACTTTACTCCAGAAGAAAAAAGAAAACCGGAGAATGTGGCTTTGTCAAAACACCCCATGTTGCCCATACATTTGTTTAAAAGAATACATTAAAAAATTTCATTTGACATAGTAACCAAAGGAAATCTTAACTCTCAATCTGCATGATTTACAATAATGCCTAAATGTGAGAATACAACTGGTGTGTGGGATTTTGAAATTGTCTTACATTCTAGTCAAAAGACCAAATTATTTGGATCACATGAATATAAGAATAACCATTTAACTGGAAATTGCTTAAATCATACATGGCTGGGCAAACAAAGGACGCAAGCATACCTCGTCATTCCGATTCAGTGAATTGACCTCAAAATTATGTGCTTCAATCTGCACCACCAGCTCCCTGAAAAACTAAACAGCATCACCCAAGTAACAGTGCCTGGACTACTTTCTTACAGTCCTAAAGAATTGTGTCAGCAGTTAGTTCAGACACCCTGCTCACAAGATCAAATGAGCCAAATGTTGCAATGTCAAAACAAAAAGAAAAAAAGCAATGCAATGTATTAAAAAAAACTTTTGGTGAACGTTTCCCAGTACATAGATTGCACACATCCCCACTATAGTGTTGGGCTAACCCAACAATATCACTCAAAACATTAATAGCATGAATCATAGAAAAAAAAGAGATACTTGGTTTAATTAGTCTGTATCTTCCACAGGTTCTTTACCTTCCAAATATTCAGATATTTAAATTAGTAGTTCTGCAAAAACAAGAACTAATTTCATTCGACCCCCTCCATCCAACTACAAAATAAATTCCCTTAGGATTTACTTGAAAAGTGCAGAATACTGCTTGTTCAAATTTCTGGTTCTTCCCTCTGTTGTCTGAACATCCAGAGAAACTCTCCACCTCTAGATTCCCAATGGGAACATTAAATTTATGGATAATCTGTAGCTAAATTGAAAAACGATCCTCTTTGGAATTTAAAAATAAATGGCTTAAAGTGGTGCAAGAGGTTGAAGTTGCCATGAATCTCAATTTTAATATTAAATATTGAAGAGTCAAATTGTACTATCCATATTAATGTATTCATGGAAGCTGGGAGCCAATGACTCCCATTGACGACTCAAGTATAAACTTATTTGCTTTTCCCCTTTTGATGGGAGATGTGCATTGTTTCTTAATTGCACTTTAATTAGATTGTGGATGGAGTTGAGCAATTTAAACAAGAGATTTCAGTTCAATGTTTGGTGCATTATTTGGGGACATTCCTTTTAGATGATCGACTTTTCAGTTTTTTTGAAAATACATGGATAGCATATTCTTACAGGTTGTAGATTTGTTAAACTTTCAGTAGCTGCACTGTGACGTGAGTAGTTACAATTTTTCACACAAGTGTCACAATCAGTGTTTGGATAGCATATCAGCAAGAGGTGGTAAGACTAACATTTGAACATGAGGCAGCTTAAAATCCACTCAGTAAAGCTCACATAAAAACAACTTACTGTATTTCTGGGATTTACTACATACTTTCAATATCTCATAGCATTGATTCACTAGAGCAAGTTTTGACAAGACTTGAGAAAAAAAACCAAAAATTTAGTCACACAAAAAAACGTGAATACTAGACAAGCAATACTTAGTGTCATAGTCTTCGATACAACCACAATGGAAGAGATTGTATAGAGCATTTTTTTTAAAAAAGTAAAGTATAAGGCCTAGAAATCTTGAATTAAAATAAAAATGCACAAAGCAAAGCAGAAAAGGACAGGTGACGTGTAGAAAACAGCTACACATACACAGTTAAAGGCAGAAAAGCGTCAGCATACTAAGTTACAGCATTTTAACATGAATGCATTTTAACTGGTGGATGCATAGTTATTTTCATATTTTGCTTAAGTACTTAGGTGTGCACGCAAATGCAGTTATATAGAAAATGCTTAAATATACAATTCACAGTTCTTCACACGATGGAGTATGGTTCAGTTTTTCTTTGCCAATGTTATAACCTCTTACTTTATACAGTCACCATACAAGCCACAAAATGGATCAACTGCTACCAACAAGTCACAGCAAAGTTACAAATGACTGAACAAAATAGGAACCCCTCCCAACAGGACACGGTAAAGTCTCTAAACTGTGTCCAGAAAGTCCTGAAAATACTTTCATACGCGGCAACATTTGGCTCGACACTGGAGTGCTTTTTGTAATATTTGCAACATTGACCTACCCAAAGATGACTGAACAGGTAAATACTAAACCATGATTCAGAAGCTGCAAAATATAAGGCAATAAAGCAAACTATATTTATAAAAACATCTGTTCTTTTCAAGTGAAAAACAAACTACCCTGGATTTTAAAAAGGGCTAACCCCAGTTATTCACTACAGTGCTAAATGTGGATAAAATAAAATCCCAGCTTCCTGATAAAAAAAAGTGGACAACTTGAATTTCTATACAACTCCTTGCATTCAAGGTGACACCTTAGAGTATTTCAACACAATAAGTGCAGAAGAGAAGTGATGGGACCTCATGCCTTGAAAGATAATGATAATTCAGGCAATATATTACCTTTAGAGTTCAGATTTACTGCTTCTGAAACAAAAAGTTAGTGATAGAAAGATGCCGAGGAATGCAACAGTATACAATGACCTCAGGTTACAACAAGATGCTTTTTAAAAAAAGGAAAGAGAAATGCTTTCATTCTCAGATCATATTTTAGTGATAACATTTTTATGGAATACATGTTTCCTAATTAAAGTTTGATTTTCTCCCCTCTATATAGTGGAAAGAAGTATTTTACTATGCAAAAGCTTTTTGTTACATCATTTTGTCTACCTGCCTAACTTAGGTATCAAGACTTCAAAACTGTCTACATTCCAGTCTTTGTCTTCCTCGGAGACAAGATAATCACTACTCAGTATCACTCAGCTAGCTTTCTCTTTGATGGTGGAATCAAGTGCTGAGGAATTTCACTGGGTAGCTCATGACCTTCCAGTTTAACCTTAATTAAGTGATTAGCCAATGCAAACTCCTCATCATCCAACATGCCATCCTTATCTATGTCTGCCAGCTTCCAAATCTTTCCCAGCACAGTGTTTGGAAGCTTGGATTTTACCATCTCCTTCTTTGCATTCGCTCCAGTGACTTTCCCATTGATGGGAGAGAGGGTGTAGAAAATCTCATCATAGCTTGGCTTATCTCGGATCACAACCCATTCCAGGTCATCAATGCCCTCGCCAGCTCCTTCACCATATCCATGCCCAAATGGGCCATTTATTGTGCCTTCAAAGGCCCCACCTTTCACAATCTGGACAGGCCGCTGGGTTTCCTCCTGACGTACTAGGGTCATGAGCTGAGCAATGTCATTTCCCAACATGTCATCGACTGTCTCCAAAAGTTTAAGCTTTAGTGGCTGAAACTTTGCAAAATCCTGCACCTGCAGTAGATCCTGAAATCAAAAAAAGGACGTAATTAACTAGAGCATGGTGAGGACTCCCTGCTCATGCGAGTACAGCAACTTGGATTTGCACCAAAAGGATGCATATCAAGGGAACTACAAATCAGTTGTGAAATTAAAATCTTAAACCATGTACTATGATCTGTAACAGCATAAGACTCTTGATTGCAGTGTTTCTCACAAATACTATGAAATTTTGAACCATAGCTCAATTCAATTATTGCAAAAATACTCCTATGCCTTTATCACTTCTATGGACTTTGCTGACCTGATTCCCATCGCACTCCTAACAAACTTTGGCTCATTCAAGTCCCTGTATTCTATAAACTTACTCTTGATTCAATAGAGGAATGTTCAGCTTTGTACTAATGCACAAGGTTTTTCCAACATGTACATTTTCTGCAGCCTATTCTATTCTAGGATTCTACAAACCTAATTGCCAGAAACCAATTTTATTGATTGGCAATAAAGTACAGGCAGTGGGAGGGTGCCTTTGCCCGAGGAAGGCAGCGGAGTGGGTAATATCTAAGAATTTAGCACATATGGGGAAAAGAGGTGTTTCTAGTAAGCTTTACTGCAAGAAAAAAGTGCACTGAGTAAGGGGTTCAAAGAAAGTGGAGTACATTTTACAATTTCAGCATTTAATTCCCAATTTTGTGCAGATTAAAATCAGAAACTGGTTATGTTCAGAAAACAATTATATCACTTCATTATAAAGATTACTGGCAATGCTAAAACAATGTGGGCGGCACGGTGGCACAGTGGGTGGGCGGCACGGTGGCACAGTGGTTAGCACTGCAGCCTCACAGCACCAGAGACCCAGGTTCAATTCCCACCTCAGGCGACTGACTGTGTGGAGTTTGCACATTCTCCCCGTGACTGCGTGGGTTTCCTCCGGGTGCTCCGGTTTCCTCCCACAATCCAAAAAAGTGCAGGTTAGGTGAATTGGCCACGCTAAATTGCCCGTAGTGGGAGGTAAGGGGTAAATGTAGGAGAATGGGTCTGGGTGGGTTACGCTTCGGCGGGTCGATGTGGACTTATTGGGCCAAAGGGCCTGTTTCCACACTGTAGATAATCTAATTCAAAATCTAATTCGAATTCAATTTGGGAGGCGTCGGTTGTATTAACTATAATTAGCACATACTAGATAAGGCAGGGCAGGTGATATGCTGCAACTGTCGAAATTGGGAACTTTTGGATGCCTGTGAGATCCAGGATGTGGAGGTGCCAGTGTTGGATGAAGTCAGAAGTCACAGAACACCAAGTCATAGTCCAACAAGTTTATTGGAAAGGTGACATTAGGTGATGAGGGAGCAATGCTCCATAAGCTTGCAATTTCAAAATCAACCAGCAGGAACTTCAGCTCAGTTATGGAGTTGGGTTAACCTGCAGATACTGCAGCAGTCCAGGGATAGATTGGTTAGCTGGACACATTACTCCAAAAGACAGTGACATTCCTTAGGATAAGATCTTCTAATTCAGTCATGAGGGACAGGAGGCTGTGACTTCAAGTGAAGCAGGCAAGGGGATGCCGGACAGGAGCATCATTCTTTGCTATTGCCCAACACATTTGACATTTTCTTGACTTGTATGGATGAGCTAATTGGCCATGGCACTGACATACAGGAAGCAATTCAAGAGGGGGAATAAGATGAAATGTAGCGGTAGGAGGAGAAACATGAGAGTAATCAGATCAGCCATGATCTAATTGAATGGCAGAAAAAGTCAAGCAGGCAGAGTGGCCAGCTTTGGCTCCTAATTCATATGTTTGTATGCTGATGTACAGGTTGTTCTGCTATAATGGATGTTTCATTAATGCAAATTCATGGTAGTGCGATTAACAAATTAGGAACACTTTCTAAAGCGTAAACGTTTAAAACGTATTGGCTGTAATGCAATTACATCGCCAACACTAAGTGCTGATTCACTTTTTCTGATTTTTCTGAATCACGTTATGGAAGAACTACCTGCACGTGTAACATGCAAGAAAAAAAGGCGATTGAATTAACTAGATGGATATTGATTAAATATCCAAAAATTACACCGTTGCCACATTTTCATTTGTGCATTCTTGTTAAAAATAATATACTAAAACAAGTTTAAGACAGTAGTGCTAATCTTGCATTAGTGGCAATTTTGGATTTTAAAAAGAAAACAATGAACATAAAAATGAACATCTCAAGACTTTTTATCTTTGATAAATGCTTTTTCTTCAATAAACAGATAGTACACTTGACTATTGACTGTTACATGGATAATGCTTTCCAAGAGTACAAACTATATAAACTGTCAAAAGTGTATGTACTCTGACATTTCAGTACAAAAGATGCAATAAATTTGTATCACATTGTATTGTGCCAAATAACAATATTAAAGAATGTTAAAATAAACTTTGCTACCTGCATTTTCTTAGTGTTAGGAAAATCCCCAGGGGATATCTGATGTTCTCGTTCAATCCGGGCATAAATATCTCCGAGGCTGTTGATTAGTTCTTTTTTCTTGCTGTCTTTGCCAAACACAGCTGGCATCTCTTTTCGTAAGGCACTGATAATGTAGGCATGAACCTGGGAACAGGAAAACAAAACACAGGCAAATGAATTATATTCCAATTATACAAGTACTCAAAACCACATTTGACAACAGAAGACAGAATATTTCTAATTTTTGGCACGATTCAAGTATCATAGTAGCGTCCAGAGGTCATGAGTTCAATACCAATCAATCAATCGCAAAACAAAAATACAGGTTTGCACTCTGCAAGAATCTTCTCACCTATCATTTGAGGACTACAACAAACACAGAAGTTAGTATTGAAAACTTAATCTGTTGGCTAATGTACTCAGGATGGGAATCCAACTCCTACCCAGTCTGGTCTGCACATTACTCCAGCTCTCAACTAAGTGCATGCCTCAAAGACCTTCTGAAACGAGTGTCTCATTTTAACCATAATAAAGTTCAAAAAAGATTAAAAAGAAAATTAGTCAGAAAGATCTAATGGTAATGATCCAGCAAAATCATGCCTATCATAACACATATCTGTTTCCTTTAAGTGGAGGATTTTCCACATGGTAATGGGTCTGTTCAATTTCATGTATTTCTGCTCTCACTCCTTAAATCCATGATGGGTATCCACCCCACCAGCTTCCACAAATCATCGTCTCTTCCTGCTCCATTCCCACAGTCACCAGCATGATTATGTTCTTTTTATGTTGCTCTATCAGGATTCCAAAAGACAACACCAGTGATAGCCTGGCACACTCCTAATCAATCCCTAATTCTTCCCTCTTATTTAAGGCAGTTTTTCATGCAAGTATGAAAAATTGATTGGGGGATCATTGACACACTTGTTTTAATTTTCCAAAGCTCCCTCAATTTAGGGACACTCTCTAAATGGTCTCAATATCTCAGCTTTACATTGCAATGCTTTCCAGGGTCATGCCTTTTTATTCATTGGCACCTCAGCCAAAGTTTTAAAAAAAGATTCTCTGTAGCTTGGAGGTTGCCATGACTTCTACAACTTACTAGCAAAAGTTAGTCCTCACATTTTGTTCAAAGCCTTGCCTGCACGTGATGGTTTTCCAGTGAACGATTAGGAAGAGGAGGGTTTACAATGGGCATTGGGGAAAAGAGTAACAATTACTTCGTGTGAAGGAGCAAGATGCAATGCAGCTAGGAACGGCTGTGCCGAGAGGCCCGATGGCCAAACACCAATTAAAGCAATAACTTCTGAGCATTTCAAGTACTTTTTGCACCATTAAGTCACCATCCTTTATTTGGAGGTGGGTCTGTGTGTATAGCAAATGGCCGAGCGGCATAATTGTTGAATTGTTAATTCCGAGACCAAATTTAATGTTCTGGGACCGGGTTTCAAATCCCACCATGGTAGACAGAGTCAGAGTCAGAGATATACAGGATAGAAACAGACCATTTGGTCCTACCTGTCCATATCGACCAGATATCAGAACCCAGTTTAGTCCCACCTGCCAGCACCAAGCCCATATCCCTCCAAACCCTTCCTAGTCATATACCCATTTAAACTCCTTTTAAATGTTGTAATTGTACCAGCCTCCACCACTTCCTCTGGCAGCTCATTCCATACACTTACCACCCTCTGTTTTAAAAAGTTGCCCCCGAGGTCTCTTTTATACCTTTCCCCTCTCACCCTAAACCTATGCCCTCTAGTTCTGGACTCTCCCTCTTCGCTGTCCACTACACCTCCAATTTTGATGTCATCTGCAAACTTACTAACTATACCTCTTATGCTCGCATCCAAATCATTTATGTAGATGACAAAAAGTAGAGGACCCAGCACCGATCCTTGTGGCACTCCACTGGTCACAGGCCTCCAGTCTGAAAAACAAGCCTCCACTACAACCACCTGGTCTTCTACCTTTGAGCCAGTTCTGTATTCAAATGGCTAGTTGTCCCTGTATTCTATGAGATCTAACCTTGCTCACCAGTCTCCCATGGGGAACCTTATTGAACGCCTTACTGAAGTCCATATAGATCACATCTACCATGCTGCCTTCATCAATCCTCTTTGAAGTAACAAAAAAAATATTCAATCAAGTTTGAGAGACATGATTTCCCACGCACAAAGCCATGTTGAATATCCCTGATCAGTCTTTAGATGGTGAAATTTGAATTTCAAATCAACAAATCTGGAATTAAGAGTCAAATGACGACCATGAAACCATCATCCATTGTCAGAAAAAAAACCTACCTGGTTCACCAATGCCCTTTAGGGAAGGGAAATGCCATCCTTCTCTGGTCTGGCCTATATATGACTTCAGACCCACTAATGAGTAACTTTTAACTGCTCTGAGCAATTAGGGATGGGCTATAAATAGTTGCCCAGCCAGCGATGCCCTCATCCGGTGAATGAATATATTAAAAAATGGAATGGAACCCTTACAATAAGCAGGATGTGCTAGAGTACAGTCAAGCAAACAGTTGGTGGCTTTGTAGTGGATATTGGTGGATAGCACTCCCAGAAATGGAAAGAGTGAAGTCAAGAGACAAAATAAATCAGATGGAACCAGGAGAGAGCAAGAGCAAAAACAAAAGCTATGTTTTTCATTTCTGGACAAAAGCATCATTATATTAGTGGAGGGGGCATGGTCAGAATACTGCAGAGTGGGCATCAAGTGTCTGTGGACTGTTCCACATAACCCATCAACTACAGCATAACTGGGATCCATGTGAGCAATTGACTTAGAGGGCGATTAACAAAAACAAGTGTTATTGGAACCTTGGGGTCATGCTTGTGACCACAGACTTACAGCAAAGTGTTGTGTGATTTGCACAATTAAGAATAAAGCATTACAAATTAATACAAAAGCATAGCAGAATTCTGACTGATATTACTTCCCTTACTACAAGTGATGAATGATAAACTCCGACTCTTTTCATATTTACAATGTTCCAGGAAGTAATATGCATCCCAAAGGAAACTGCGTCTGCTGGGAGGTTTGACATTAAGCTTACTGATCAAATTAGCAACTAGCTGTACTTCAATGAAAGCTTGTCCAAGAACAACAAGCTAGGTGTTACATACTCTTAACACCTGACCGGATATGGGCAGGTTTCATAGCCAAATTTTAGACAAAACATCAATTGCAACCTGGTCATTATTTCTAACAGTGTAATCAATATTTTTCAAAGGGTCAGCAAATTTTTTTTTTAAACCAACAGGTAGGCAATTTGATAAAGCACACAAAATGGCCATGTCCCATTCTTTACAATGCATACAAAAGCTTAAAAAAAAAATCAAGGTTTGTGGCAAGCTTGATCTCTTCAAACGCCCAGAAGCACCAACTCGAAGTTGGCTTTGTGCATATTGGTAACCTTCCTTTATTTATGCTTCCGTAAGTCAGAGCTGTACAATATGGAAACACACCCTTCAGTCCAAACGTTTGCAAAAAAAAAAAAAAAATGCACCACAGATCACCCCTATGATTTCCCCACTGGACCTCAGCACACTGGCACTTGAAGGCATTTATCAGTTTATGCCTTCCCTGAATTTAGAGCTGGAGAATAAATAGTACTACAATATAGATCAAATTAAGTTATCACTTGGTATCAAACTAGAGATCCTTATATAGAAAAGTGAAATACTGTGGATACTGGAAACTGGCAATAAAAGCAACATCTGGAGAAACTTAATTCTAGCAGGGTTGGGGAAGGGGTGTGGACAGGTGGTGGTAGGGGATATGCAAGACAGGGAGTTGAGTAAACAGTCTGAAAGTGAATCAGAACTCAAGAGCGCTTGTTAAATGCATTATATTTAAAAATGCTGTTGACAGATGGGAAAGATACATCACCTCCAAGGTTACCATTCTGCAGGGACCATTCCATTTATGACATCCTGATTCATACCGGTCACTCTCAGCATTTCCTCTGCACCACAGCACATTCCCAGGTAATGACATGGTCTAACACTTACTCTTTCCCCTCCTACCTCCTTACTACCCAAGACCCCACACATACCTCCCAGGTGAGACAGTGTTTTATAAGTATGTTTAAATTGGTTTACTGTATTCACTGTTCACAATGTAGTCTCCTATAACATGGCAAGGTCAAATGCAGACTGGCTGAATACTTTGCTTGTAAGAATGGTCCCAACCTTCCAATTGCTTGCAACAAAATAAACTTGCTCCCATGCTAACAACTCTATCCGGGGCCGGTGTTACTGCGAAGCTCAATGCAAACTGGAGAAACACCACCTCATTTCCCACCTGAAGACTTTACATCCTCAAGGACTTCAGAGTTCCACAACTTAATTGTATGACCTCTCTTCTCCATTTTGATTAGCTACTTCATCCTGTTTGCTTTCCTCAGTATAGCAGACCCATTTTTTCCTCATGTACCACCATTAGAGCTCCCTTTCAAACTACAGTTTTGTTTAGGACATCTGCACTTCCTCCCATTTTTGAAAACATCCACTATTTTCCAATCCTTTTCAGTTCTGAAGAAGTCATATTGAATTCTAAAAGTCAACTCCTGCTTTTCTTCACTGATGCTGCCAGATTGGTGGAGTTTCTTCAGCATTTGCTTTTATTCCAAGATTCTCATGTTCTATAGGATTCTATCAGACAGTGGGACATTTGGACACTGGAAGAGTGAGAAGAGAATCATTTTGGAAGGTCGAATTGGAATACAGGGTTAAAGGCATGATTCTTGGCAGTGTGGACTAACATGATTCTTGGGGATCCATGTTCAAGTTAATACGAGTCATTAAGGCATATGGTGCATTGGCTTTCATTAGCAGGGGGATTATGCTGCAGCTCTATAAACTCCTGTTTAAACCACACTTGGAATACAGTGTTCAGTTATGGTCGCCTCATTATAGGCAGGATGTGGAAGCTTCAGCAAGGGTGCAGAGGAAATTAACCAGAATGCTGCCTGGACTGGAGGGCATGTCTTATGAAATAAAGCTGAGGGAGCTAGGGCTTTTCTCACTGGAGAAAAGAAGGAGGAGTGATTTGATAGAGGTGTAAAAGATGGGAGGCATAGATGGAGTGAATAGTCTTATTCCCAGGACAGAAATGGCTATCACAATGATTGGAGGAAGGTTTATAGGAGATGTCAGAGTTAGGTTCTTTACACAGACTGGCTGGTGTGTGGAATGCACTGCCAGAGGTGGTGGTAAGAGAGTCAGATACATTAGGGACATTTAAGCAACTCTTGGATAGGTACATGGAAGATAGTACAAAGGGTATGTAGATTAGTTTGGTCTCAGTAGGATAAGAGGTTGGCACAATATTGAGGGCCGAAGGGCCTGTGCTGTTCTATGTGCCATTATGCACTAATCTTTTGTTTTGAAAAAAACTAGCGAAAATAAATGAACATGCTTTTAGGCAGAATTAAAACACTAAGTATATTTAATATTTAATTAAATGGTTTTTAAAAAAGATGCCTAAAAATGGAAAAGGGCAACTGGGGACCACAGGTATGGTGGATGATTATTAGAAAGTCAGATTAGCTGTCTTGGAAGCACACATCAAGCATAAACTTTCTGGATCTTAATTTAAGTTTCAAGGGACTGTTTTGGGATTTGCAGGAATGTAGACTTGAGGCTACAACTGTGTTAGCTGAGATCTAGGCAAACAGTACTGGCTAGTATGCTAAATGGCCTACTTCTGTTCTTAATTCATAAGCATGTATTAGCTCTATTACCAACACAAGAGAGCGTACTAATCCAAAGCTACATAATATTAAAATGATTAAAAAAATAAAAATTATTTTGGTCAGAGGCAACAGTGAAGCATCATTCATTTCAAGAACAAAATAACAAAGAAAATTACAGCACAGGAAAGGCCATTTGACCCGCCCAGACTGCACCAGATTCTCTATCTAAACCTGTCTCCTATTTTCTAAGGAGGTGTATCCCTACCCATTCACATAACTGTCCAAATACATCTTAAATGAAGCTATTGTACCAATCTTGACCACCTCCACTGGCAATGCATTCCAGCACCCACCACTCTCTGCGTAAAGAAATTTCCATGCTATTTCCCTTAAACACTTCCTCTCATCTTGAACTCATGAATCCTAGTAATAGAGTCCCCCACTCTTGGGGACAAAAAGCTTCTTGCTATCCACCCTGCCTATACCTCATTATTTTGTAGACCTCAGTCAGGTCCCCCCTCAACCGCCTCCTTTCTAATGAAAAGAATTTTAACCTACTCAACCCAACACCCTCCATTATCAGGCAACATCCTGATGAACCTGCTCTGCACCCTATCCAAAGCATCCATATCCTTTTGGTAATGTGGTGACCAGAACTGTACGCAGCATTCCAAATGTGGCTGAACCAAAGTCTTATACAGTGTAAGATGACCTGCCAACTCTTGTACTTAATACCCTGTTCGATGAAGGAAAGCATGCCATATGCCTTCTTGACTATTCTGTCAACCTGCATTACCACCTTCAGGGTACAATGGACCAGAACACCCAGATCTCTCTGTACATCAATTTTCCCCAGGACCTTTCCTTTACTGTATAGTTTGCTCTTAGTCATAGAGATGTACAGCATGGAAACAGACCCTTCGGTCCAACCCGCCCATGCCGACCAGATATCCCAACCCAATCTAGTCCCACCTGCCAGCACCTGGCCCATATCACTCCAAACCCTTCCTATTCATATACCCATCCAAATACCTTTACACTGTTGCAATTGTACCAGCCTCCACCACTTTCTCTGGCAGCTCATTCCATACACGTACCACCCTCTGCGTGAAAAAGTTGCCCCTTAGGTCTCATCTTTCTCCTCTCACCCTAAACCTATACCCTCTAGTTCTGGACTCCCTGAACCCAGGGAAAAGACTTGGTCTATTTACCCTATCCATGCCCCTCAATTTTGTAAACCTCTATAAGGTCACCCCTCAGCCTCCGACGCTCCAGGGAAAACAGCCCCAGCCTGTTCAGCCTCTTCTCATAGCTCGAATCCTCCAACCATGGCAACATCTTTGTAAATCTTTACTCAACCCTTTCAAGTTTCACAACATCTTTCCGATAGGAAGGAGACCAGAAATGCACGCAATATTCCAACAGTGGCCTAACCAACATCCTGTACAGCCGCAACATGACCTCCCCACCCTTGTACTCAATACTCTGACCAATAAAGGAAAGCACACCAAACGCCTTCTTCACTATCCTATCTACCTGCGACTCCACTTTCAAGGAGCTATGAACCTGCACTCCAAGGTCTCTTTGTTCAGCAACACTCCCTAGGACCTTACCATTAAGTGTATAAGTCCTGCTAAGATTTGCGTTCCCAAAATGCAGCACCTCGCATCTATCTGAATTAAACTCCATCTGCCACTTCTCAGCTCATTGGCCCATCTGGTCAAGATCCTGTTGTAATCTGAGGTAACCCTCTTGGCTGTCCACTACACCTCCAATTTGCACTACATCTGCAAACTTACTAACTGTACCTCTTATGCTTGCATCCAAATCATTTATGTAAATGACAAAAAAAATAGAGGACCCAGCACCGATCCTTGTGGCACTCCACTGGTCACAGGCCTCCAGTCTGAAAAACAACCCTCCACCACCACCTTCTGTCTTCTATCTTTGAGCCAGTTCTGTATCCAAATGGAGAGTTCTCCCTGTATTCCATGAGATCTAACCTTGCTAATCAGTCTCCCATGGGGAACCTTGTCAAACACCTTACTGAAGTCCATATAGTTCACATCTACTGCTCTGCCCTCAATCTTCTTTGTTACTTCATGCATCACTACACATTTGCCTGGATTGAATCCCATCTGTCGTTTCTCTACCCAAATCTCCAATCTATATTCTGCTGTATTCTGTGACAGTCCCCTTCACTATCTGTTACTCCACCAATCTTAGTGTCATCTTCAAATTTGCTGATCTGACCCAGCTATACCTTCCTCCAGATCATTTATGTATATTACAAACAGTGATCCCAGCACGGATCCCTGTGGAACACCACTGGTCACAGTTCTCAGTTTTGAGAAACTCCCTTCCACTACTATTGTCTTCTATTGTCCAGCCAGTTCTCTATCCATCCTGGACCCCATGTGACTTTATTTTCTCCATCAGTCTCCCATGGGGAATCTCAAACAGCTTACTGGAGTCCATATATGTGACATCTACAGCCTTTCCCTCAATCAATTTTGTCACTTCCTCAAAAAGAATTCTATTAAGTTGGTAAAACATGACCTTCACTGCACAAGACAACGTTGCCCATCACGGAGTCCATTTTCCTGAGATCCTATCTCGGCATTTTCTCCAGCAATTTCCCCATCACTGATAACTGGCTCACTGGTCTATAATTACCTGGATTATCCCTGCTACTCTTAAGGAGACATTAGCAATTCTCTAGTCCTCTGGGACCTCACCGATGTTCAAGTGAATTAAATCAATACTGGAGGAGAGTTTTGAATGAAACACAAGAGAACCATAAGACAGTTGGAGGTGCAAAAAGCACTGGAAAAAAACGTGCATTGAATGTTGAAGTCAACGGTGCAAGAGGAGAGAGTTATAATTTTCACCAACACAATTAGGCTTAAATAAAACTAAACTATGGACATTGGAGAGACATGAAACAAAAACAAATTGCTGGGGACACTCAGCATCTGTGGAAAAGGAAGTAAACACTGATGGAGAAAGTAAAGTCGCATGGGGTCCAGGACGTACTAGCTAGATGAATAGAGAACTGTTTGAGCAAATGTCACTGGACTCAAAACATTAACGCTGTTTTCTTCCCATAAATACTTATTTTCTCCAGCAATTTCTATTTTTGCACATATTTTGGCTTAATGCCAGGAAACACTTATTCATACTGCTTGATTAATATCTAATTGAACCTATTGGACAGATCAACAAAAACAAGTGCTCTAATAGTAAGAGGCAATTTTAATAACAATGCTTCAAATAAATTCATTTATTTAAAATAGACATTCTGATGTGAGAATGAATCGTTTTACAAATATATTTCCCTGTCACAGACTAATGCAGTGGCTCATTTTCATTTTTCCCTAATGGCATGGTTGTCTTCCTGTAAATCAGCTGTAATATTGTAAGCAAACTGGACTTAGATTTTTAAGCTTTGATTTAGCTCGCTCAATTTGAGCATTATAAAGACTTTTTAAAAAGCATACCACCAATACAAGGGCAGGATACCATTTTGCATTAAAGCTTATTTCAGAACTTAATTGTTATACCACATATTCCACTAATTCAGTTCCAGAATATCAATGACTTGTGTTATAAAGGCAGCCACCAGCCAGTACAGATTGCATTAGAAGTAATACATCAAGTCCTGTAATTAAAGTAGTGGGGAGGAATGGTGGTGTTCTAATATAACTTGATAGTTCCATTCCAGTGCAATCCCATGTTAAGAAAATTGCAAAACAGCAACATCATTTAAAGCAAATGGTACTGAAATAATGCTATAACCAATACACGTAAGGAAAGTGTACATTCTACACATAATAGACTAAATTCTTCAACTGCATTATAGCCAATTCATGTTGAAGAAACATGTTATAGCGAAACCAACAGTAGGTGAAATTCTTCAGGAGGTTAGATTAATTTTGAACTCTCCTCATCCCCAAATACTTATTAGCCTTGAATGCAAATGCCTGATCACGTGACCAACATTTCCGTCAGTGAGTCAGCATCTGTCAGTCTGAAAATTATATGGATATTGTGAAAGCTCATGTGAGAGAAAAAACAAAAAAGAGAGGGAGTTTAAATATAATGATAGATTTGAGAAATTTGGCTTATTCTCCTTGGAGGAGAGTAGATTAGGAAGTGACTGCCCAGAGATTTCCAAATTTAACGATCAATTTTGACAAGGCAAAGAAGGATATTATGTTTCTACTAGTTGGTGTTAGTGTGGGAGATGTTAAATTTGAAGCAGCCATTTTGTCACATATTAAAAGGCTGGAAACTATTTTAAATCTGTATTGGCTTGCTAAGCTCGTATTTTCCCAGGCTCAGCAAGACGGGTGGACTTGCAGCTGTACTGCTACCTGATTAATGAATTCTTTTCTTGCATGGGAATATTCTTCTCTTTTGCAAGCCCCTATGGTATACTAATGCTTGCTTATCAATTACTAACCAACATTAGCCTCTGTCATGTAGTGTCTGGACAGTGACTGGGCAAAGTGCCTATCTTCATTATCCTGCAATTAACAGTTTGCTAATTGTTAAATGACTAACCAATATAATCAAATCATTCAACTCAATGCATCTCAGTGACTTGTGACCATTCGGTCAACTTGTCTCTCCCAGTGAGCTCAAGAATAAACAGTCAATAACTTTGTTGGGCGCAATTACTTATCTAAATTGGACTGCTACTAGCGAGTCACCCACTGCATAATTCATTTCATCCCCAACATTTAGTAACTAGGAATCACAATTGCAAGATTGTCAGTGAGAGGACTAGGGGTGAGAGGAGGAGAAACCTCTTCATTCAGTTGCTCGGATTTGAAATGCGTTGCTTGGGAGAGTGGTGGAGGACGATTCATTAAGGAGGATTCAAAACATTTGAAATGGATGAAATTTGAGTGCTAATCGAGATAGGGCTGTAGAATGGGATTAGCTGGATCACTTTTCAGATCCAGTACAGATATGGGTCAAATGTCCTCCTTCTGACCAGTAAATTCCATTTAATGACTATTTGGAAAGATTGGTCAACGAACCAGTTTCTGAGTTAACACGAAGTGGAGGTTTTTTTTTTAAATACCTTGAATAAGAAAAATCCTTAAAAAAAAATGTTTCTGACAAGAGGGAAGATATTGTAATGCATAACTAACAATGCAAGTTGTGGAAAAAAATGTCCAAACATTCTGCCGGGCTTATGGAAATAAACACTTCTGAAACTTGCCAAAATTCAGACTTGAATGATTGCTGGTAAAAATGTAGTCCCTTGTAAATGTCAGACAATACAGTGAATTGTAGGTGGAGTGTCATATTGTAAAATCTCCAGCACGTATTTGATTTATCAAGGTGCAGATTAAGTCACTTTAGGTCTCGTGACAAAGTTCAGCAAAGATGAAAAGCATTATGTAAATCTTTCTCAGAAGAGAGGCCCAGAGATGGCTGAGATGCCTCTTAAAGCAAAGTACAGGCAACTACAAAGTACATACATCAAGGCTAATGCATGTTATTTAATGTGCAAAAGTAACCTGCTGATCCTTTGGTAGCAAAGACTGGAGAATTATAATGGGGAAATGCCAGAGTCTTCACAGTAGGAAGTACAAAAAGCAGATCAAAAATTGTAGGGAACCACATACACTCTTTCCTTTTGCCAACATATTTTCAAGGCATAGAGTGGGGAGACTTTGGGGTTGTTGCAAGACTGCCCAGTTGAGAAAAATCATTGGGATGGAGGCAGAGAACAGAGTCAGTGGCTGCAGCACAATACCAAATAGGTTTGTCCATGCTCTCAGCCCGGAGTTAAGAGCAAACAAAATCGGGCCATCGTAACTAATGAATAAGTCTACAAACAGTTTAGCAACTGCAAGAAAGTCAGCTTCAGCAGTATACATGTAATTTTTCAAGGACTCTATAGAAGGGAATAGTTAGAAGTTGAATTGGCTTTTTTTAAAAAAAAAAATTAGAGTGCACATCCTTAAACAGTCACCATGTATAATTAAGTCAGTCTAAAGATGACTCAGAGGATTCCCATTATGGAATTAAAAAGTAACTATTGGTCAATGTAAAGAAAAAGCTCAACATTGGTTTAGTTACTGATACCCATTTTCTAATGAATCAAATGTAACCTTACTGCTAAGTGGGTATTAGACCTAAATTGTACACAACTACACAGCTACTGGCTTGCTAAAACCATCTGCATAACTAGCAGGTTTTGTTATTTTATTTGCAAGACAGGCTCATAGCAGATGTCCTTCAAAAAAAAAAGGATGCTGAAAGACAGGCAAGCACAGGAGATAAGTATTTCTAAGGAACAAATAAACAGGAAAAGAAACTCAAGCTCCGGAAACTCGATAGTTCATTATAATGAATTATTACAATGAAACTGTTCCACTTAAAGGCAGGGCACTTTGACCTTTCCAACTCGCCTGTAAGGATTATTAAAATTGATGATATTCCAAAAAGCATGCGAGATCAAATAAAGATAACCAATGTTTATTCCTGAATTTAGAAGCACATTAGTCCAGTCAGTGACAATGCCACAGTGCTCACTGGCAGAAGGCAGAGAATGGGGATAAAGCAGCCCTTTTCAGGATGGCAGCTCGTGACCAGTGAAGCTCTACAGGGGTCAGAGCTCCCTACACCATAATTAATTCCGTCTCATGTGCAAATGTGACGTAATTAATGATATAGATGAAGGTATTAAAAGTAATATTAGCAAATTTATTGATGACACAAAGCTGGGTGGCAGGATGAAATGTGAGGAGGATGTTCGGAGAATACAGGGTGACCTGGACAGGTTAGGCGAGTAGACGAATGCATGGCAGATGCAGTTTAATATGGGTAAATGTGTGGTTATCCACTTTGGTGGCAAGAACAGGAAGGCAGATTACTACCTAAATGGAGTCAAGTAAAGGGGCAGTACAACAAGATCTAGGTGTTCTTGTACAGCAGTCAATGAAAGCAAGAATGCAGGTACAGCAGGCAGTGAAGAAAGCTAATGGCATGCTGGACTTTATAACAAGAGGAATTGCGTATAGAAGCAAAGAGGCCCTTCTGCAGCTGTACAGGGCCCTGGTGAGACCACACCTGGAATATTGTGTGCTGTTTTGGTCTCCAAATTTGAGGAAAAACATTCTGGCTATTGAGGGAGTGCAGTGTAGGTTCACGAGGTCAATTCCTGGAATGGCAGGACTATCTTACGCTGAAAGATTGGAGCGACTGGGCTTGTATACCCTTAAGTTTAGAAGGCTGAGAGGGGATCTGATTGAGACGTACAAGATTATTAAAGGATTGGACACTCTGGAAGCAGGAAGCATATTTCCGCTGATGGGCGAGTCCCAAACCAGAGGACAGTTTAAAAATAAGGAGTAGACCACTTAGAACAGAATTGAGGAGAAACTTCTTCACCCAGAGAGTGGTGGGTGTATGGAAGGCTCTGCCCCAGAAGTCTGTGGAGGCCAAGTCTCTGGATACTTTCAAGAAAGAGTTGGATAGAGCTCTTAAGGATAGTGGAATAAAGGGTTATGGGGATAAGGCAGGAACAGGATACTGATTGAGGATGATCAGCCATGATCATAATGAATGGTGGTGCTGGCTCAAAGGGCAGAATGGCCAACTACTGCACCTATTGTCTATAATTAGAGCATTGGATGGCCAGTAAACGTAACAATGCAACAATTTCATGGGAAGCTAGGCTCAGCGATCACTGCTGGAAGTACTACCATATGACCCTGCTGTGCTTCTGCAGCCTCCTGTCCTTCCATGCCTTCTCTGTCCTGAGTTGCAGTATTAGTTCCTGCTCCCTGCAACCTCTGGTGAATATTTCTTGTGGAGGGGTGTAATGGAGGGAAAAGAGTGACATTCTGTGAAGATCTTTTGGAAAGGGAAACAAATAATTGAGCTCCAAGAGGAGAACAGATGAAATCATTCCTGCAGCCCTTTATTTTGGAGAGCATTTAAAGGGGAAGATAGAAACACTGAATTGCTACAGTGCGGAAGTGTGCCATTGAGCCCATTGAATGCATGCTGACCCCTTCGCAGGGCATCCCAGACTCACCCCAGCCTACTCTTCCCTGTAATCCTACATCTCCCATGACCAATCCAACTAGCTTGCACATCTTTGAACTGTGGGAGGAAACTGGAAGAAACCCATGCAAACACAGGGAGGACGTGCAAACTCCACACAGACAGATAGTCACCAGAGCGTGAAATCGGATCCACGTCTCTGGCATGGTGAGGCATCAGAGATGGCCACTGAGCCACCTTTCTCACTGTGCAAATGGGAATGAAGTTATCATAAATTTAGACAATGAAAGATGGGAGAAGGCTGGAATGTAGCCTAAGTAGCAGTTTGGAAACCAAATAGTATGTACACTATATAATAATAAAAAGCATTATGCAACTTTAGGAATAAAGTGTCTCTATATGTAAGAGCCAATTCACCCAATTAGAAATAAAACTTCAAAAGTCTTCTTCTACCTTCAGTATACTATGTGGCCATCTAGATATTATGTATGTATAATTGCCAAACTTGGAACTACATCAAATGGGTCAAACATTCTTTGGTAATAAATATTAAAAGATATTTGCAAGACCAGCCTATTAAGATTAGCTTTACCCCGGCAATTAATTTTGATTACTTTGTAGTACAGAGATGCTACTTTAATTCCCCACAAACAATGATGAAACTAAAATCTAGTGTCAGGTTTCACTCAATATCCTAGGGGTGAGTCCAAGATCTCACACTTCAAATGCAACTTTCCTGTGGGAGTCTATTGGAAATGGTGTCACAATATCAAAGGTCTCAAAAGGTTTAGGATTACAAGTTAGGGGAAAAAAAAAGGGATTAAGGAGATGGTGCAAACAGAAATAGCCGTAGGTAACACACCAAGGCAAATAAACACATCAGGAGTAACAGTTATGATCCAAATTGCTGAAATCAAAATGTTGAAAATGGATGGTTGTAAGACACCTAACCAGATGTGTTTTTAGAGCTTCATTTCAGAAATCTAGGGGGTGGAGTGTAAGGTAAGAGTATACAAGAGGTGACTGGAAAAATCACAGAGGGGCTTGTAGTTCCACAAAGCAATGATCTGATTTCAGACTCCCTCATATACAGAAGACAATATCAAAAAGCAGCAAATACAGAATATTAAATTGAAGGAGAAGTAAACAACTCTTTTGCCAAGATAAAATGTTTTCACATCCTGGATGGAGGGAGGGAGAGGAACTAAATTTCTTATGCTTGCACAGATGAGGTTGGTGGTGGTGAGCAAGTAGTCTTACCAGGGTGAGGGAATAGCCACTTTGAATTTCTGGACAGATGCGAGGGTTTGGTGGGACTATCATGATGAAAGTGGTGGAAATGAACTAAAGGATATGGAGGCTGGTGAAAGACAACTGTATCCTAATATGGTTTGAGGAGGATGGAAAAAAAAAGTAATGGAAATTAAAATGGTGGGAAAAATGGAATTGAAGAGGCCGAGGGGAACGTTTGATGGAGAAGAAACAACATACTTGGGACTCAAACAGAAGTGGTGTTGTCAGAACAGATGCAAGGGAAACAGAAGCTATAAAAGTATCATGGAAACTGTAGATGTAACAGGAATGAAAAAACCTCAATGAATATAGCTCTGGGTGCCAGTGAGGTTAGGAAAGAAGTTTGTAAAGCATTTACTCGTCGTGTAACTAAGTAATGGAAGCATTACAATTGGAATTTCCTTTTAATAGCAGGCAAAGTCTACAAAAAGTAGAAGTTATGCTATAAAACAGATCGTGCTAGGTATGCATAACACCACATTTTCCCTCCTCGTGAAGAGCTACATGTTGTGTTCTGTGACCATATTATTGTCTGGATCATTGTCTTGCACCTCTGCTCATTATCAATAAAACATGTTCCCTCTTACAAGAGAGCTTTGAGTCATCTACTGAACTTGTGTTCAGAACACTGGCCTACTCATTAGGCCATTCAGCACTTCAAACCTACTCCCATTGAATAAAACGGCAGATGATCCCATTACAGTCTCATCTACACTCCATCTGCTTAAATAACTCTAGGCTCCCTTCTCCATCAAAAACATAATACCGCCTTGAATAAATTCAATGAGCCAGGCTCTAGTGTTTCTTGGTGACAAGAATTCTGCAAGCTTACATGCAAAAGAATGCTCACCTTCAATTTAAAAAGGCCTCTTGTGCTTAGCATGCCCCCCAGCTCACCTCTCCTGCCAGAGGAGCTCAATTGCCAAGCAATGACTATCTTCAAGAGAGAATCAAACATCCTTTCCTTGATGGTCATTGTTTCTTGGTCAAAATCCTGGAATACCCTTATTAAAATACTGCAAGTACCCTACACCAAGTGCTACAGCAATTCAAGGAGGGAGCTCATCACCATATCAAAGGATGGGCGATAAATACTGCTCGAGTCATTAACATCCATGAAGTTTTTTTTTTAAATCCTTCACATCCACCCTATCCAATCCCCAAAAAATTACCTGCGGTTCCATAAAGAGACCTCTCATTCCTCATAGTATAGGCCTATCCTAAAACCTTTGACATAAGCAAACCATTCATTCCAAGAAGGAATTGAATAACGTTTTTTCTAAATTGCTAACAATTTTTCCTTTTCAGAAAAGAAGGATAACAAAGTTGTACACAATACTCCACACAAAGTCTCACGAAGGCAGTGTACAACTGCAAGAGACTTGAGCAATACATCCAATGTCCAAGATGAACCCAAGACCACCTTATTCAAAAAAATTTAGCAAGAGCCATACTGACAATTTTAACAATTGTTAAACTGCGTTGAAAACTTCACTATCAAAACAGTACAGAAAATGTGTACAAAAGTTAAAAATCACAACACCAGGTTATAGTCCAACAGGTTTAATTGGAAGCACACTAGCTTTCGGAGCAACGCTCCTTCATCAGGTGATAGTGGAGGGCTCGATCGTAACACAATTTATAGCAAAAATTTGCAGTGTGATGTAACTGAAATTATATATTGAAAAATTTGTCTGTTAAGCCTTTCATCTGTTAGAATACAGTAATAGTTTCACTTCTTTCATGTGTAAATCACAAAACCTTTTTTTAAAAAGTTGCATTCTCAGGTTAGCTGTTAACAATGGTAATAGCTAGACAATATGTTGAAGGTTCTGGATCAGTGGTGCTGGAAGAGCACAGCAATTCAGGCAGCATCCGACAAGCAGCAAAATCGACATTTCGGGCAAAAGTCCTCCATCAGGAATAAAGCATGTTGAAGGTGTTAGCCCCCCGTGTTCTCGGTCTGTGACCTGATGTTTAGATTGTTACTCACTTTTTACATAAATTCATGCAGGTTTTGAGCAAAGTGCAATGTAACTCTGCAAGTACAAATCCACCCCACAAAATGTGCGCGCATGTGGGTCTTTGTCTGTCTGTGAGGGGGTGCGTGTGTGTCTGTGTCTGTGTCGTGCAATGGCGATCACCTGTAATGTGACACGGTTGAGGCTCTCCCTATGGGTACCGAACTTAGCTATCAGCCTCTGATCACCATTGCACCACACACACACACACACACACACACACACACACACACACACATGTACCCCCTCACAGACGTAAGACACACTCACACATAGACAAAGACCCACATGCACACACATTTTGTGGGGTGAGAATTTGTACTTGCAGAGTTACATTGCACTTTGCTCAAAAACTGCATACATTCATGTAGAACTCTGAACTCAAAAACTGCATGAATTGATGTAAATCTGTTATCTCACTTTTTAGATTAGAATCAATCTAAACATCAGGTCATAGACAGAGAACACAGGGGGCTATCACCATTGTTAACAGCTAACCCAAGAATGCAACTTTTTTAAAAAAAAGGGTTTTGTGATTTACACATGAAAGAAGTGAAACTATCACTGTATTCCAACAGATGAAAGGCTTAACAGACAATCAATTCTTCAATGTATAATTTCAGTTACATCACACTGCAAATTTTTGCTGTAAATTCTGTGTTACGATCGAACCCTCCACTATCACCTGGAGTGTCGCTCCAAAAGCAAGTGTGCTTCCAATTAAACCTGTTGGACTATAACCTGGTGTTGTGATTTTTAAACTTTGTACACCCCAGTCCAACACCGGCATCTCAAAATCAGAAAATATGTAGTATAGATGCTATTTTTAAAGGGTAAGTAAAAAAGCCAGTAGGAAGGATTTGATAGCTTAAGCCTTAATCTACAGAGAAGGTTTAAATAGGTAATTCAATGAAGTACAGAAAATAAAATCTTAAATATGGTGAAAGCAAATCCAATCATCAAAGCAGCCAAAGACACAAAAGCAAGCAAAAGAATTAAAACAGGAGATCCACAGAGTTATTTGAAGAATATAAAGCCATTCTGGATGTGCTGCATGTGTACAAACCTTTGCAAGTCGTGCCCTCTTGATCAGGTCATTGAGTTTTCGTAAAGCAGCATTTCGAGGGAGGCTCTGGATATCTTTAAATAAATCTTGTTCCTCAGCCTCAAAAAGCTTACGATTGTCTGGAATCAGAAGAGGATGAGACCAGAACGAGCCAATGTATACCCTTATCACTTCAGGAGTATTGACAATTTTGCCTAAAGACCACATAAGAGCACCATAAACTCTCATTAGCTGCTGGGTCTCAATTTGGTCTGCCTTGTTCAGCACTACACGGATCTTGTCTTCATGATTCTTGAGTGCTTTGATAACTTCAGAAAACTCATCAGATATATCCAGCTTATGAGCATCAAAGAGAAGGATGATTCGGTCAACACGCTCAGCGAACCATTCCAATACTGCAGCAAAGTCATAACCTAAAAAGAAACATTAAGTATGAACAGTTTAATTTTAAGACTACCAAATAATCTAGATCACATTGAAAACAGAGGCAGCAGAATATACAGGAATGAAAGAATACAAAACTGCCACAGCTGATGATTTCTCTCCTCTGGGTTACAAGAGCTAATTTGAATTTAACTCTGACTTGAATTTCAGATACTTTTTTCCAGATATTTTACAGAACAAATTAAATAGTATTTCATTGCATTTTACAGGTGAAACTGTTGAACAAGTTTAGTTTAAGCAAAATGCACATTTGGGAATTTTAATTCTCCGAAATTATTTGTTAAAAATCAGTTGAAGTTCAATCTATACATCATCCTACAGCATGTTGCGTCTAATGAATCTGAAAATATTTTGTTTTGCTCCCAAGTCATCTTATTCATCTACATTTGCACCTTTACTTCAGACAACAGTCACACAATGCTCCTCAGTCAGCCCTGTACATTGAAACTGAACAATGGTGCCACAGATCTAACAATCTTAAATGCAAACAAATACACAAATAAAAACAGGCCACAAGAATTGCTATTGCTGAAACTATAATGAGAAAGGTAGGAACATGTTTTTATACCAGAGGTAGCTGTAATCGTGGGAATGAAGTTAATAGAATTCTAATTATCACTGGAACATAGAAGTCAGTAGGTATAAAATAAATCAGTGAATGCTCTAGAACTCAGGTGGAATTCTATATTGTTTGAGGAATAAATGTTGGTTCTTTAGGTAGTTTAAAAATGTGTTGCTGGAAAAGCGCAGGTCAGGCAGCATCAATGGAACAGGAGAATCGACGTTTCGGGCATAAGCCCTTCTTCGGGAATCCTGTTCCTTCGATGCTGCCTGACCAGCTGCACTTTTCCAGCAACACATTTTTAAGCTCTGATCTCCAGCATCTGCAGTCCTCACTTTCTCCCTCTTTAGGTAGTTACCTGGTATGTCCAACTGTGAAGGACAGCTCAAAAGAAAAGGGACTTCAGAATAAAGTCTGTTAATTTCAATTAGTGGAAGGAAACATTTAAGGTATGCTTGCCCAAATATAGATGCAAAGCACACACTGCTCATTTGTGGATTGTAATCTCTTTTCGGTCTCTGCTTTCCCATCCAAGGTCAAGTTGGAATTCCATATAGAAAAGAAAAAAGCTTAACTTTTGTTTTACATTCTAAAACGTCTTGTAGGAATGAACTGAAGAAGTGGGGAAAAAAAAACCATTCAGGTCCATCATAATAGTTTGTTACCAGATTATTTTTGCCCAATTTTTCAATTGAAATCATTATATACACAACTATTGATACCTTTTCAAAGTGGAAGACAGTGGGAAAGGCCATTGAAGCTGAGTGTAACTTCCATATGTACACAAACTACAACTGATCTATCCAATAAGGATTGGCCTTCACAAGCTCATCCCAAATCCATCATTAGTTCAAGCTGTCAGCAAGAAAATCTTACCCAGTTCACCTTGCTGGTAGCCTATATAGTTGCTACAAAACCAAATCAGTCTTTACATTGGATATGTACAACAGTAATTTGCAGAAACGTCATTTTTCTTGGAATTAACCACTTGATCTACAACACAACCTCTGGAAGTCATCTGATTTTCATTGGGTTTAAATATTTAAGCCTTAAAGTGAAAACAAATGTTTTGTGCAGCACGTTATTGAAATGCATTCTCATCTGTAACAGGCAAAAGATTGCATGAGCTCAATTGTGCAACTTTTTTTTTTAAACAATGTTAGGCAAAGGAGCAGAAACATTAAGGAGATGTCAATAAATTAAACATTAAAACAATGCAGACCTAATGAACCTCATCAGGACTTTCCTACCTTTTTGCTAATTGCTTGGATCCCAATACGAATTTTAAAATTCAGTATTTCAAACTGGAACATTCTTCATGATCCAGCTACAACTCTGAGCAATAAACACATCCACAGATTCACTATGCCCAGAGAAAAAAAATTCCACCTCATTTGGTGTTAATAGATGGTTCCTCAGGTTAGTGTCCTAGGTCTGGCACTTACTCTCTCTACAGTCAGCCCTGCCCCAGCTCAGGGCCTCTCTCTCAGACCTGCAAAGGACCTCTGTGAATCCTTCTCAGGATGAAGAACAGCAAACAATTTTTCTCCACTTATCGGACATCAAGGAATGCAAGTACATCTACAAACCTGAAGAGGTCTTGCCTGAAACATCAACTCTCTTGCTCCTGGGATGCTACCTGACCTGCTGTGCCTTCCAGTGCCACGCTTCATCAACTGATTTCTCCAGCATCTGTAGTCCCCATGGTCTCCTAATGTACAATACTGTTCGAGACTACTCAGATGCTGAAGTAGTCTTAATTCAAACAAAACCTAGACAACATATAGGCATGGGCCGATAAAGTGGAAAATAAAACATGCACCACAATTGCCAGACAATGACCACCACCTTTGAAAGATAGAATCCCTACAGTGTGGAAGTAGGCTATTCAGCTCATTGAATCTACATCAAACTACCAGAAAAACATCCCACCCAAACCCACCATCCTACTCTAAAGGTGGGTAAACTGGCAGCATGGATTAGTACTTGGGACCGATGTTGTAGCCATTTTGGAGACATGGATAGAGCAAGGACAGGAATGGTTGTTGCAGGTTCTGGGGTTTAGATGTTTCAATAAGAATGGGGAAGGTGGTAAAAGAGGGGAAGGTGTGGCATTTGACTGACAATGACAGTATTATAGTGGCAGAAAGGACGATTGACGAGTACTCATCAACTGAAGTAGTATGGGCAGAGGTCACCCTGTTGGGAGTTTTCTATAGGTCTCGGAAAAGTTCCAGACATGCGGAGGAAAGGATCGCAAAGATGATTCTGGATAGGAGTGAAAAATAACAGGATAGTGGTCATGGCAGACTTCAACTTTACAAATACTGACTGAAAATGCTACAGTTAGAGTATATTAGATGGATCAGTTTTTGTCCACTAAGTACAGGAGGGTTTCCTGATAGTATGTAGAAAGGCATCAAGAAGCAAGGCCACAGTGGATTAGAGGTAGGTGAGCACTTTGGTGATAGTGACCACAATTTGGTTATGTTTACTTTAGCAATGGAAAGGGATAGGTATATACCGCAGTACAAGACTTAACAGCTGGGGGAAAAGGCAATTATGAGGAGATTGGACAAGATTTAGGATGCATAGTACAGGGAAAGAAACGGCAAGGGACAGGCACAACTGAAACGTAGAGCTTGCTCAAGGAACACACATTGCCTGTCGTTGATAAGTATGCACCTGTCAGGCTGGAAGTAGTCGAGCCAGGGAGCTGTGGTTTACTAAAGAAATTGAATCTCTTGTCAAGAGGAAGAAAGAGGCTTATGTTAGGATAAGATGTGAAGGCTCAGGCTCACTTTAGTGCACTGGAGTATTACAAGTTAGCTCTCTCTTTAGGCCCTTCCTAAAGAGAGTGGACATGAGAAGTTTTTGATAGGTAGGATCAAGGAAACCCCTAACGCTTTTCTACAGCTATTTCATGATTAAAAGAATGACCAAGATTAGGACCTATCAAGGACAATAGTGGGAAGTTGTGCATGGAGCCATTGAGAGAGGAAGAAACTTTGCCCCTAGTCATTAAACCTTCTGCCTCTTGGATGGATCAGAGAGAGAATGATGGCAAATATCATGTCCAGAACAGCTGGTGTCACAGACTAGGATCAATAGAATGATCCATTTATTATGTTGTTTACTATTGTCCTAGTATGGATTAATGATTGGCTAGCCATCAGCTTCTATCCGAAATGCTTTAATTTTTTCTAGCCTACTTCATTGGGGGTGCGGGAGGGGAGAGAAGAGGGTGAGAACTTTTATCAAGCACTTTCTGAAAATCTAAATATACTATTGCCATTGGAAAAAAGGTGCTTGCAACACAATGGATACATCCCCACCTTGGAGTCAGGTGGCTCAGTTTTAAAGACTGGCCTGCTTGTTGCAGAGGGGACACAACATCTCAGAACACTAGAAAATATCTCCTACACTCATCAGCTCTTTGAATTTTCATAGTAACAGCTTAAAAAAAATGTTTAAACATAATCATGAGACCACTAATCCAGAGGAAAAAGCCCGAAAAACTGTGGATGCTGGAAATTCAGAACAAAAAACAAATTGCAGGAAAACCTCAGCAGGTCTGGCAGCATTTGTGGAGAGAAAGCAGAGTTAACATTTCAGGTCTGTGACCTTTCTTCAGAACATGCTGCCAGACTCTGGAGTTTTCCCAACAATTTCTATTAATTCAAAGACCTAGATAATGTTATGGCCACCTGGGGTTGAATCCTTTATGGCAGATAGTGGAATCTGATTTCAAACAACGACTATGGAACAGTTATCAATTGTCTGATAAACCCGGTTCACTAATGTCACTTGTGGGAGATAAACTGTTGCCCATACCTGGTCTGGCCTACTACTCCAGACCCACAACAGCATGGTCAACTCTGAACTGAGGGACAGGTGAATGCTAGCCTAGTCCAACACCCACATCCCATATATTTTTAAAAAGTCTATGCTGAATATATCCAATTAGGTCATCCATGGTCTGAGGAGTCATATTAAACTTGAAATGTCAACTGTTTCTCTCCCGATGCTGCCAGGTTTTTCCAACATCTTCTGCGATCATCCAAATGTCAACTTTGCCGTGGTTTACAATGGATTCTAGCACATTCCCTACTATTGATGCAAGGTTAAGCTTCTGGTTTTCGCTCACTCCCTTTTTAAACAGGGCAGTGATATGTCCTACCTTCCAATCTGCAAGAATCATTTTAGATACTATAGAACGAGAAGATTACCATTCCTCATTCTTTGTAGCCTCTTGGATCTCCGAATCATGGCTGCAGAACGTGAACTTGGAATTGGATGTCAAAGTAAGCTAGTTTATTTTGAAAAGGATCCAAGATTTGTCCCAACAATTAAGTTTCCTGTGTTACATCACATGGCAAGGTACATCATATGTAGTGAGAGAAACAAGTTTTAATCCAGTGTTTTGTCCAGTGCAGAGTTCAACTTAAACAATAAGTCTAGACTATAGTGCAGAAAAAAAGTGTGACGTTTCAGGCAAAAGCCCTTCATCAGGAATAGAAGCAGGGTGACTGCAGAGTGGAGAGAGAAATGAGAGGGGGATAGGATGGGGAGAAAGTAGCAAGTACAAAGTGAATGGGGGTGGGAATGGAAGTGGTAGGTTAGAGTGGAGGGTGGAGTGGATAGGTGGAGAGGAAGATAAGCAGGTAGGACAGGTCATGGGGACACTGCTGAGCTGAAAGGTTGGAGCTGGGGTTGGAGGAAAAAAAAAAGAGAAACTGGTGAAATCCATATTGATGCCCTGGGGTTGAAATCGTCTGGAGGTGAAAGAGGTGGTGTTCTTCCTCCAGGCGTCGGGTGGTGAGGGAGCAGCGGTGCAGGTCCTGGACCACCTTCATGTCCTTGGCACAGTGGGAGAGGGGAGTTGAAATGTTGGGCCACAGGGCAGTGGGATTGATTGGTGGTTTTATACAATAAAGCTGTTCATAGCAATCATTACATGTCAAAAAGAAAAGGCTTACCCATCCATTCCTACAGTAAGATCCTACTTCAAAACTTAGCCATTCCACATAAAAAGATGGTACTATAAACACAAACATGGCAAAAGAAACAAAAATCCAAAACCATAACATTTATAACATTAAGTGATTTTGTTTAACGCCGACATTTTCATTTATCTTCACTATACAAGTATCAAGTTTCCCCAACATAAATTAAAAGCTGAAAAATAATCTGCAAAATAAAAGCTGCAAATAAATATACCTGGATAGGTAGAATTAAAGAAATTTATTCTTGGCATGAGGGAGAGGCAGGCAAAGCACTAAGCCTTCAAGGGCAGAGTCAAACTCTATGGACAGGTAGCAGCTTCCTTGCCAAATCTTTCAAGTACTCATTTATAAAATCCAATTTCGTAGTGTTTTCCTGATGGGATTTACATTTGGGACAACAGGATTCCTAGTCCAGAGAGTCAAACTCTGGAAGTGAAATTTCATTTTAGCTTTCATTTGTGTTTTTGTAACGTACAAGCCACAAAAGGTTAAAAAGGCAACAAAAGTCATTCAGCCCATTCTGCACAGTAGGAGAGGATCTACAACCTTTAAACTTTTGTAATCAGTCTATACCCACCTCCTCTTTCAGAGGAGAGATTGGACAATTACATGGTCTGTAACAGAGCATCAGTACAAACTAGTGTTGCAGATGCCAAGACTGCCTTGAAAAAAAGATAGGAATATAATCGATCAGAGGCTTGCAGGCCTCTGATGGTAGTTTTTTTTTAAATCCTGAAAATAAGAAAGCTTCTCCAAGTTAGAAAAGCAGCCATTTGAAATATGGACAATGGTAATTAGTGGTAGAAAGCATCAGACATTTAAATAAGACATGGCTGTGATATTGATCAGAGGGTCTACATCATGAAGTGACTATTTATGTAAGATTAATATGACGACTCACTGAATTGTCTGCCAATATCCCAAAGTTTGCTCAAAACAGACAACAGCTCAGAATAAAAAGCCAAACAATGTGTTCTATTTTTTTTCCCCCCAAAAGATATACTTTTCCTTAAAATCGAGAAAAAAAATTCACTAAACCAAAAAGGTGTGCAGAGGCATGGGGAAACAAACATGGAACAACAGGAGAGATCACGGAGTCCTGAAGCCTTCCCTTATACTTCAATAGGAGAAGTGGATTTTGTTTTCCCTAAAAGTGAAGCAGGCATTTTGCAAGCTTAGCTGCTTGTGTAAAGCTAGTGGTGTAAGCGTTTAATAAGTGACAGCAATTTAGAAGAGAAAGCTGCTTGCTTTCATTTGAAATACCTCCATATGGGCATCGACTGAGCGATCTGTACCCTTCCTCTTGCTCTGCTCAAAAATATAAAAAAGAAAAGAATGGTTGAGGAACTGAAGGTCAAAAAAAAGTGACAAGATTGGATTTGTAACAAAAAAAAAGGAGAAACTAAAAAAAAACAATTTGAAAATTGTAGTAAACTTCTAGCTCAGACTGAAAAGTTAACGTGTGCAAGATGATCATTGAAAACCATTATACTGTACAATTACTTTCCAGCTCTTAGACAAACAATGAAGCCGCCAAAATGTTGTTGCTAGCATTGCTACTTACTCAGCAAGTTATTTGGAGTTGGTACAGATTAACCATACCTCATTTCAACAACAGATCAGGTTAAGCAGTCTAGATAAGTATTTTGTTTCCAACAGTCTGGAATGGCAGTCGGTCTGTCTTCTGCCTCTTCCCAATGGTTTACAATCCTCAAAAAAACCTCCTTAACTGTCAAATTTGAGATCATGCTGATTGAAGTGATAGAAATTAAAGTTTCATGAAATACTAATTTAGATGTTTAATGAATCCATTCAATAAGCTTTGCGACATGAATGGCTTTATGTAGACCAAATATCTCAACATACTTGCGAATACATAAAACAGTTGCTGAAAAATATAAGCATAGCATGACAAAGATTAAGAATACGTAACTGATGAAAATACAAGAGTTCATAATTCCAACGGCTATTTTCTTCTTTCATTAGAAATGAGTTAGCTAAAAGCTTTCTCGACTAATTCAATCCCACATTGCACCATATACTGGCTCATTCTGTCAATCCAATTATCTTGCCTTGACCATGAAACCTTTGTTTAAAGCTGCTCCAACTCCAGAGATCCTTCAATACAACTGGGGTGTTTTAAAAAGATACAGGCAGCTATTAGCTAGTACAATGAGCATGGGAGAGTGCTACTTAGTTATCCTTTGGTATTTTCTGCTCTGTCCAGTTCAAACCTGGCAACTCCACATCAAACCTCAACTTAGCCTGTGAAAGCTATCCTCTATACTACACTGTGGCAGTGAATAAAATAAAAGCAAAAGCAAATGGAGGGACTCTAAAATACAAGAACAGAAATTATCTAAACTAGTTATTGGTCACGACTACTTTGGACAGGTGACTTCCGAAGTGTCTGCCAATGTCATAAAAATCTGCTAAAACAGATCCAATATAGAAAAGATAGATTAGACCAAATACGTAATTGGCAAATCTAAGTGCAAAGTAGTACATTTTGTTAGGAAGAAACGTACTTGGACTTAAAATGTACAAACATCAGAGTAAACAAAAAGAAACTTTGAGGCTACACACAGACAAATCAGCCATACAGATATATCTTCCTGTTAGTTTCAAACAGGAGGTTGTTGGAGGAACTCAACAGGTCAGGCAGCATTTGTAGAGAGAGAATGGAGAGCTAAGGTGAGGCAATGGTCTGGTAGTATGATTCCTGGATTGTTAGTCCAGAGGCAAGTAATGCTTGGGACCCAGGTTAGAACCCCACCTCTGCATATGGTGGAATTGGAATTCAATAAACATGCGGAATTAAGAATCTAGTAATGACCATGAATCCATTGTTGGTTTTTAAAAATATATTCCAAAACACTCATCTGGTTCACTTGCACCCTTCAGGTAAGGATGGCAGCTTCCCTCCCTAGTTTGACCTACATGCATCTCCAGATCCACAGCAAGATGTTTGACACTTGAATACTACTGAGCAATTAAGGATGGGCAATAAATGCTGCTCTGGCCATTGATGCCTCATCCCATGAGTGAATTTAAAAAGTCGTGTGCCTTCTCAGAGTCCAGAAATTCTCATTTGTTTTAGATCTCCAGCACTGACACATCTTTGTTTTAATCTAATTTGTTTCAGTCACCTTTTACTTTTGTGCTTGTCCTGCAATAGATTCAGATTTCTCCATTTTCCTTCAATGATTTGGTGGAAAATGGAAGAGTGGGAAAGATTAGGGATACACAAAAGATGACATGACATTGGAAAAGTACATCTACAGAAGGGAGAAGTAGCACATAGACATAGTAAGGCTAGAATTGCAATGTGGAAGATTTTCCTAGTTTCCAGAGATATTTAAAAAAGTGTATCTGCACTAAAAGGCAAACTGTAAAATAAGTCCCACTGACTTACAGTTATAGCTTCTCAAATCTTGTGCTCTTTTCCCAAAACCTGTTAAATATTTGCAAACCACAATTTAGTCTAGTTCTCTTTAGGCTATAAAGACTAACAACAGCAACTGTGAAACGAGCTAGATGGTAGCACAACAGGAAAGTATTTCTCACATTTTGAATAGATCACGCAGGACAACCATACTCCAAAGCCAGATTGCCAAAAATATAAATCCAGTGTAACATTCACAATAAGCACAGCTCTTGACAACAATTCTGTATCAGGTTTTCACTTTGAAGTCCCTGTGGCAATAACAGCTGCCAAATTATGAAGATCTCACATTAAAGTGCCAAATCCAAATATCCTTAACACCAAGAGCAATTCAAAGTAGTTAATTAATTTTCATCTCCAGTAAAATGTGTATTTGAAAAGTTCTACAATAAGTTCATTCTACTTTGCAAGAATAACCCAATGGTTTAAGATAACTGTGCCAGTCAGCAACTTTTACAAACTGACATGAGCCCTTCACATTCCTCATTAAAGATCTGAAAGGTTACAAGGCTGGTCAGTCCCGCAAGAAAGAGTGAGCTAATTTTTCAAAATGATAAATTGTGCAAAAATGGAAAAACAAAAAATTTTATATTCCTCAAATCTATGCTTCCTATGTATGAGAGGCTGGCATGTGGATGAAAAGTATGACTAGAACAGGAGACAACTTACTTTCTGTATGCTGGCCAGCATCCACTGGGAGAATAGTATGAAAGAAAGATTTCTATCTCCTCCATGCTGAGTGCCTTCAACACCGTTTTGGGGTTTCAAGCTTTCAGCTCAGCCAATTAGCATCTCAACATTAGAGACAAAAATCAAGTCTCCAATCAAAGACCATATTAGTGGCCACAGTCTATTACCCTGTACGGTTAGCCTATGGTCAATAAACCAATTCACAGGTAATAGTGCCTTTGTAGCTGGCAGATGCATGGCATTAATCAAAGACTATATTGACATCTTTAAGTCATATGGAATTTATGAAATAAATCACCCATTTCCCTCCAAAAAGGATGACTATGAGAAGCATAGTTGCTTGGTTATTGTTTTAAAAAATTCTCAAGGTCAGGTTCGTAGGAGAGTAGTCTGACACAGAACAAACGACCAAGAGGCGAGACTGCTAGAATATGGGCATTTTATTCCCCGCAGTGTCGCACAACGGGTCTGGCTTATACTCACTCTACATGTTACAAAAACTGGGAGCCGTCAGTTCTCGTAGAGCGGTTGCCAACAACCCACGCTCGGCGGTTAAACGTAACCCCGGAGCAGACTCACCGAACTGGAGACTTTTCCAGCTGATATACTCCCTTCCAGATATAAACATTCATGTGAACAGCAGAGCAAGGCTAAAAAACACATTCCATTCTGGTTACATACAGATAAGAAGATTCACACGGGACTAAGCAACACCTCCATTCCGGTTAGATTCACACATGTATTGGGACATAATTTTTAACCGTTTCACCACATTCCACTGCTTGGAATTTTACACCACAGTTATGTAACCCAAACTAAGTTTGCAGGTATGTATGACATGTCACATTGCAGTTTCTGTTAGAACACATGAACCGAAGACTGACCAGTTAGGTTTTTTTTTTATAAAAACTTCGCTTGTGGGATGTTGGCAGCAACGGTGGGGCCATCATTTATTTCCCATACCCAATTTTGCCTTGAACCGAGTGGCTTGCTAGGCCATTTCAGAAGGGAGTAAGAGTCAACTTCATTGCTGCAGGTCTAAAGTCACAGGCAGGCCAGATCAGGGAAGGACAGCATATTTCCCCACCCCAAAACTTTAGTGAAAAAGAGTGCTATTTAGTACACAGTTTGATATTCCCTATTAAACTAACTATTTTATTGAATTCAAATATCTGCCATTGCGGACTTCAAACCTATGTTCCCAGAACACTAATCTAACACACTGGGTTGTTAGTCTCGTGCAGGGGTGGGCAATTAATTCTTCCAAGGGGCCACATGAGAAACCAGAGTTGTGTTGTAGGGCCAAACCAACAATAAGTTGAACATAATTCTGCTCTGTATTAATTTTCTCCCATTGTTAAAAAGTACTAAATTATATATAGTTTTGCACTGAAACTTAAAAGAATAAAGGATATTCTGTTACAATAAAAATATGAAATTGTGGAGTAGGTCAAATGTAGAAATAAGCAGTAAAAACAATAATTTCAGTATTTAACATGTTAACCTCAAACCAATAATGAAAACTGGTTTCATTATTGTTCAGTATTACAAACAACTATACAAAAAGCAATAAGTGCTTTTGATGTTTTTCAGTTCATTTTACTCGTTTAGTGAGAAAAGTCCAGTCTGTTTTGGGCTTGACCAGAGGATCTGTATTTGGATTTGTTGAACTTCCTCACTGAGAATGTCTGGATCTACCTATATATGCGAACAAAAAGACAACTAGAATCTGAGCATGCCTCATGTGTGGAAAGTTTTCCCTCAGAGGAGGAGTAAAAATCAAGCAGCGAGACGGACCTACAGCGGGCGCATAGAGCCAGAAGGTAAGCGAAGACCAGTTTAAATTAACGTTTTTCTTTTCGCACTTTGAAAAAAAAAAACAAACTAGGAGCGGGAACCCAGAAGTCATCAACAGAGGCTTCTGGGAAGGTAAGAAGAAGTTTGAGGGGAGAAGGAACCAGAGACACTACACGTGTAGTGTCGCCCACCCTCCCTCCTCCCTAAAAAAAAAGGACTCAGTCGGCTGAACAGGTAAGCTACTTAGTGTTCTTGTTTTGGAGATGAAGTATAGAGTGGAGCACAGGCAGTGGAATGTTCCTCCTGCAGGATGTTTGAGGTAGGGGTGACCACCGATGCCCCTGCCGACTTCACCTGCAGGAAGTACAGCCAGCTCCAGCTCCTCAGACCACGTTAGGGAACTGGAGCTGGAGTTGGATGAACTGAGGATTAATCGAGAGGCTGAGGGGGGCAGGGGGGCGGGGGGGGGTGATAGATAGAAGCTACAGGGACATGGTTATTGCCAGAGAACAGAGGTAGCTGGGTAACAGAGGTGGGAAGGAGAGGAAGCAGGCAGTACAGGGATCCCCAGTGGGTCGTTCCTCAACAATAAGTATACCGCTTTGGATACTGTTGGGGGCCTTGCAGGGGTAAGCTGCAGTGACTGAGTCTCAGGCACAAGGTCTGGCTCTGAGGTCCAGAACGGAGAGGGGGAGAGGAGGAGCACGCTAGTTATAGGAGACTATTATTAGAGGGACAGACAGGTGGTTCTGTGGACATGGGCGAGACTCTCAGATGGTTTGTTGCCTCCCTAGTGCCAGGGTCCGAGACACCTTGGACCGTGTCTTCAGAATCCTTAAGGGGGGGGAGGGGGCACATTGGCACCAACGACATAGGTAGGAAGAGGGGTGGGGAGGTCATTCAGGAGCTCACGGAGTTAGGCTGGAAGCTAAAAGCTAGGACGGACAGAGTCGTCCTCTCTGGGTTGTTGCTGGTGCCACGTGACAGTGAGGCAAGGAATAGGGAGAGAGTGCAGTTGAACACGTGGCTGCAAGGATGGTGTAGGAGGGAGGGCTTCAGGTATTTATGGAAGGTGGGACCTGTACAAGCAGGACTGGTTGCACCTGAACCAGAAGGGCACCAATATCCTGGGAGGTAGGTCTGCTGCTAGCACTCTTCGGGGGGGGGTTTAAACTAATTTGGCAGGGGGGGATGGGATCCGGACTTGCAGTCCAGCAAGTAGGTTAGCTGTTTTTCAAGATGTTCAAGAATGTAGGGAGGCTGTGGAGAAGGTAGCACTGACAGGGAATACTTGCAGACACAGATCGGCTCAAGTGTGTATACTTCAACGCAAGGAGTATCAGAAATAAGGTGGGTGAACTTACCCCGTGGATCAGTACTTGGGACTACGATGTTGTGGCCATCACTGAAACATGGATAGAAGAGGGACAGGAATGGTTGTTGGAGGTTCCTGGTTACAGATGTTTCAGTAGGATTAGAGAGGGTGGTTAAAAAAAAAGGAGGGGGGTGTGGTGTTGCTAATTAGAAATGGTATAACAGCTGCAGAAAGGCAGTTCGAGGGGGATCTGCCTTTAGAGATAGTTTGGGCTGAAGTCAGAAATAGGAAAGGTGCAGTCACCTTGTAGGGTGTTTACTATAGGCCCCCCAATAGCAGCAGAGATGTGGAGAAACAGATTGGGAAACAGATTTTGGAAAGGTGCAGAAGCCACAGGGTAATAGTCATGGGCGATTTCAACTTCCCAAATATTGATTGGAAGCTCTTTAGATCAAGTAGATTGGATGGGGCGGTGTTTGTGCAGTGTGTCCAGGAAGCTTTTCTAACAGTATGTAGATTGTCCGACCAGAGGGGAGGCCATTTTGGATTTGGTACTCGGTAATGAACCGGGACAAGTGATGGGCTTGTTAGTGGGTGAACATTTTGGTGACGTTGACCACAATTCTGTGACTTTCATCTGGGTTATGGAGAGGGATAGGTGCGTGCAACAGGGTAGGTTTTACAATTGGGGGAAGGGTAATTATGATGCTGTAAGACAGGATCGGAGGAGCATAAGTTGGGAGCAGAGGCTGTCGGGGAAGGATGTCGTGGAAATGTGGAACTTTCTCAAGGAACAGATACGACGTGTCCTTGATATGTATGTACCAGTCAGGCAGGAAAGAAATGTCGTGTGAGGGAACCTTGGTTGACGAGGGAGGTTGAATGTCTTGGAAAGAGGAAGGAGCCGGCTTACATAAGGTTGAGGAAACAGGGTTCAGACAGACCAGTGGAGGGATACAGGATAGCCAGTAGGGACCTGAAGAAAGGGATTAGGAGAGCCAAGAGAGGGCATGAAAAATCTCTGACGGATAGGATCAAGGTTAACCCAAAGGCATTTTATGTGTATGTATGAGAGAAACATGAGAATGACGAGAACGAGGGTAGGTCCAATCAAGGACAGTAGTGGGAGACTGTATGGAGTCGGAAGAGATAGGAGATGTCTTGAATGAGTACTTTTCTTCAGTATTTACAAATGAGAGGAACCGTATTGTTGAAGAGGAGAGTGTGAAATGGACTGGTAAGCTAGAGGAGATACGTGTTAGGAAGGAAGATGTGTTGGACATTTTGAACAACTTGAGGATAGACAAGTCCCCCGGGCCTGATGGGATATATCCTAGGATTATGTGGGAAGCGAGAGAGGAAATTGCAGTACCGTTGGCAATGATCTTTTCATCTTCATTGTCAACGGGGGTGGTACCAGGGTACAGGAGAGTGGCGAATGTTGTGCCCCTGTTCAAAAAAGGGAATAGGGATAACCCCGGGAATTACAGGCCAGTTAGTCTTACTTCGGTGGTAGGTAAAGTAATGCTAAGGGTACTGAGGGATAGGATTTGAGTGTATCTGGAAAGGCACCGCTTGATTAGGGACAGCCAGCACTGATTTGTGAAGGGTAGGTCTTGCCTTACAAGTCTGATTGAATTCTTTGAGGAGGTGACCAAGCATGTGGATGAGGGTAGAGCAGTGGATGTAGTATACATGGATTTTAGTAAGGCATTTGATAAGGTTCCCCATGGTAGGCTTATGCGGAAAGTCAGGAGGCATGGGATAGAGGGAAATTTGGCCAATTGGATAGAAAACTGGCTAACCGGTCGAAGTCAGAGAGTGGTGGTAGATGGTAAATATTCAGCCTGGAGCCCATTACAAGTGGAGTTCCGCAGGGATCAGTTCTGGTCCTCTGCTGTTCGTAATTTTTATTAATGACTTGGATGAGGGAGTCGAAGGGTGGGTCAGTAAATTTGCAGATGATACGAAGATTGGTGGAGTTGTGGATAGTGAGGAGGGCTCTTGTCGGCTGCAAAGGGACTTGGATATGATGCAGAGCTGGGCTGAGGAGTGGCAGATGGAGTTTAACCCTGCCAAGTGTGAGGTTGTCCATTTTGGAAGGACAAATAAGAATGCGGAATACAGGGTTAAATGGTAGGGTTCTTAGTGAGGTGGAGGAACAGAGGGATCTTGGGGTCTATGTTCATAGCACTTTGAAAGTTGCCACTCAGGTGGATAGAGCTTGTAAGAAGGCCTATGGTGTATTAGCGTTCATTAGCAGAGGGATTGAATTCAAGAGTCGTGAAGTGATGTTGCAACTGTACAGGACTTTGGTTAGGCCACATTTGGAGTACTGTGTGCAGTTCTGTCGCCTCACTTTAGGAAAGATGTGGAAGCTTTGGAGAGGGTGAAGAGAAGATTTACCAGGATGTTGCCTGGAATGGAGAATAGGTCGTATGAGGATAGGTTGAGAGTGCTAGGCCTTTTCTCATTGGAACGGCGAAGGATGAGGGGTGACTTGATAGAGGTTTATAAGATGATCAGAGGAATGGATAGAGTAGACAGTCAGAAACTTTTTCCCCGGGTACAACAAGGGGACATAAATTTCAAGGTGAAGGGTGGAAGGTATAGGGGAGATGTCAGGGGTGGGTTCTTTACCCAGAGAGAGTGTGGTGGGGGCATGGAATGCACTGCCTGTGGGAGTGGTAGAGTCAGAATCTTTGGTGACCTTTAAGCGGCAATTGGATAGGTACATGGATGGGTGCTTAAGATAGGACAAATGTTCGGCACAACATCGTGGGCCGAAGGGCCTGTTCTGTGCTGTATTGTTCTATGTTCTGCTCTGCCACAAGTGTGTCAGAGTGCAGGTCAATGAGTTCAAGCTGAACATCACTAGGTGCATTCTCCACATGGCATGTAAATGGAGAAAAAAAAAGTGCATTTCGTTCTCAACCGTTTTAACATCTTGAAATTGCCTTGAAAATTCATCACAGTGCTTCTAACATAGAAGAGTACCTGTGGAAGTAAGCAGCTGAAGGTGGGGCTTCCTTCAGTGCTGGAAGGTAGGTGAGAATGGTGAACTCCATTTGGCTTGAGAGATGCTACAACTTTCTCAAAAGCCTTCACGAAGTTTTACATTTCATGCACAAAAAGGCCCTTGCACTGCAATTTCACATTTAGTTCATAAGTGCAGTCACATCAACAGCAAAACCAAGGTCTGCAATCCAGTCTGTATCTGAAAGCTGTGGAATGCCATTCCCTTTCTTCACACAAATCTTGAATCTCTTCTCTCAGCTCCCATACACTTTTCAGCATTTTGCCCAGGCTGAGCCACCTGACAGCTGTGTGGTAGCCTATGTCCTGACGTTCAGTCTCATTTTCCTCCAAAATGGAAACTGCCTGTGATTCAAAGCTCTGGCCCTGATGAAGTTAATTATTTTAGTTAAAAATTAACTATGTGGTTGATGTTGTAACACTGACTTGCACAACACTTCCTGATGTATAAATATAAATACACCAATTTCTGTTCAGCGTCAATTTCTGTCACTTTATCCTGCATTCTCTTTAAGAGTCCAACAATTTCTCCTATTACATTTGGACAACCATCCGTTGTCACATCTACCAGCTTGTCGCATTTTCGTCCCAACATGTCTAAATATGCATTTACCTCCATGAACAAATCATTACCAGTTGTTGTTCCTTTCATTGATTGCATAGCTGCCAGTTCTGTGATTTTAAAGTCTGCAGTTGTCCCAAGTACAAAGATGAGTAGTGTCAGGTACGTCGCAGCTCTCATCCAAAGCCAAAAAAAAGTCAAAAGTCAAAGTTGACTGCTCTGTGCTGCAGCTGAAGCTCCACATTTCTCACAATGTCCCCAATCCTTCTCGTTACAGTGCGTTGGGAGAGGGGCACATTCTCAAATGCCTCTTTCTCCAGGGATATTACTTCTGCAGAGTCCAATAAACAGCCCTTAATAAACTATCAGAAAACATGTTTACTGTTTCTGGTGATTTTGTGGGATATGACATAACTTATCTTGACAGGTGCATCTCTGGATATGCGAAGTTTTGCAAAGAGTCTTTGCTGGTTATGCAGCTTAGCTTGCAAAGCATCCAACTCCCTTGCCCGCTCGCGATCAGACAAGTTGCTGTACTTCTGTGTTTGGTCAAGTAGCAGTAATTCAAATTACAAATCCTTGAACACAGCAACCTGTGCACCACAAACAAAGCACACAGCTTTACCTCTGATTTCTGTAAATAAATATCTAGCAGGCCATGTCTTGTTAAAAATGCAGCATTCCATACCAACTTTTTTTTGGCGTGAGCCGACATTGAGGGTTAGCCAGCAAGCATCACTTTTAGCTGTTCACGCACACACATGTGCATCCATAAATAAAAAAAAGCATCCTTTTCAAAACAAAAACAGTTGTATTGTGTGCATGGTGTAAATACTTTTTCATTGATCTTCTAATTTAAGATTGACCTCATGTGGGCTGGACAGGAACGACCAAAGGGCCGGATATGGCCTGCGGGCCATAAAATGCCCAGGTCTGGTCTAGTGACTTTACCACTGCCTCTCCAAATAGCTAACCAAAAATTTGTTATGGATAAGAGTAATTTACAGTTCTTTCCTGGGTTGTGTGACTCCCTCAATGAATTTGAGGCCAAAAATCATATTTGAAACAAAAACTTATTAAAACTGCATAGAATTACAAGGCACAGGGCAGCACAGTGGCTCAGTGGTTAGCACTACTGCCTCAGTGCCAGGGACCCAGATTCAATTCCAGCCTCTGGCGATTGTGTAAACTCCACACATTCTCCCTATGTCTGCATACTCCGGTTTCCTCCCACAATCCAAAAGGTGTGTAGGCTAGGTGAATTGGCCATGCTCAATTGCCCAGTGTTCAGAGAGGTGTTAGTTAGGGGTAAATGTAGAGTAATAGGGTAATAGAACAGGTCTAGGCGAGATATTCTCCGAAGGGTTGGTGTGGACTTGTTAGGCTGAATGGCCTGTTTCCACATGAAGTGCTGAAATTTGAGTTCAACAGCTTAGTCCACATTTAGGTCGTCTTAAATAAGTGCTGTGGTCTTCCTACATTCCAAACTTAGACTACTGGATCAAAGTACGGAAGCCAAAAAAGGTAACAACTGGTCATTTTCTTTTTGAAACTCAAACACTTATATTCAGGTAGACTTATGCTTCTGATAAAAGCAACATAAAACTGGAGTGATTATATTCAGCCTATGTTTGCAATAACATCAAATTTCTATGTAAACTGGCAGAGAATAGAATTTTAAAAGTCTAAAAACTATAAATGCTTCTAAAAGAAAAAAAAACAATTAGCAACAAGTATGGGCCCATTACAGACAGATAGACAAGCTTGTAATAGGAAAACAGTAGCAGAAAAGCCAAGTCCATAGGGTCAGCTTTCAGAGAGGAAGATGGAAGTTTTCCCAAAATAAGTAAGAGTCTAATGACTGGAAAAGGATATATATTGGTATCACCTTTTCCAAGTAGCATTGGAGAAATTAACAGGAATGAAAAGTAGATAAATCCATGGGATCCTATGACTTTGATATGAGACTGCGTGGAAGAAGTGTCTACAGAGTGTGGATACATTGGTCATCTTTCAAACATCTGGTAAATCTGCAACAGTACCTGCAGTTTGCAAGGTGCAAATGTAACTGCACCTGTTTGAGAACTGTGTATATTTAAATTTACATTTAAAATCACCTAAAAAGACTAAACTGGATAAAAGGCAACTAATTGTATCTATTTAAAAACCATCAAGTTAAAATAACCACTTGAAGACTTGAGGCAGAAACTCAGGGAGCTAAGATGGAAGCTTAGAGCTAGGACAGTTGTTTTCTCTGGTTTGCTGCCCGTGCCACGTGCTAGTGAGGTGAGGAGTAGGGAGAGAAAGGAGTTGAACACGTGGCTACAGGGATGGTGCAGGAGGGTGAGTTTCAGGTTTTTGGATAATTGGAGCTCTTTCTGGGGTAGGCGAGACCTCTACAAGCAGGATGGTCTTCATCTAAGCCAGAGGAGTACCAATATCCTGGGTGGGAAATTCACTAAAGCTATTAAGGTGGATTTAAACTAATACAGCAGGGTTGTTAAGGAGGCATACAGTGTCTTGGCCTTTACTAATAGAGGGATGGAGTTCCAGAACCAGGAGGTTATGCTGCAGCTGTACAAAGCTCTGGTGTGGCTGCACTTGGAGTATTGTGTACAGTTCTGGTCACCACATTAGAAGGAGGATGTGGAAGTTTTAGAAAAAAAAAGTGCAGAGGAGATTTACCAGAATGTTGCCTGGTATGGAGGTAAGGTCTTACGAGGAAAGGCTGAGGGCCTTGAGGCTGTTCTTGTTAGAGAGGAAGTGGTTGAGAGGTGACTTAATAGAGACATACAAGATGATCAGAGGGTTAGATAGGCTCTCCCTGTCCACCCTTTTTCCAAGTATGGGGACAGCAAACAAGAGGGGACAACTTTAAAGTATGGGGAGATAGGTATAAGAGATGTCAGAGGTAGTTTCTTTACTCAGTAATAAGGGTATGGAATGCTTTGCCTGCATTGGTAGATTTGCCAAGTTTAAATGCATTTAAGTAGTCATTGGACAGGCAAATAGACGTACATAGAATAGTGTAGGTGGGATGGGCTTCAGATTAGTATGACAGGGTGGTGCAACAGAGGGCCGAAGGGCATGTACTATGCTGTAATGTTTTATGTTCTATGTAAAACAACTGATTACATTACTGAAGTCACTAGGTGCACACCAGCACCTCTTGAATGCAGCACAGAAGTCTAAAAGCAATGGCCTCCCTGGTCAAGAAACTGCAAGTTAATTTTGCTTGAGAAATCAGCTGGGAAAAGCCATCAACAACCTTCATTAAAATTATCCATGACAAGAAACACACCAAGAATCCCAAAATTCAGTAATTATTGCAGGTGAATACATTTCTGGTCTTAATTATTTAGGGAGGTGATGCTTTAGTGATCAGGTCATGTCACGTCACAATAATCTAGAACTCCAGACAAGAGGACATCAGCTTGGATCCCACCATGGTTGCTGGCTAAATTTGGAATTCAACTAAAATCTGGAGTGAGAAGTTAGTGCAATGGTAAAATGTCGGTTATAGTAAAAGCCAATTTGATTCCCTTTAGGGAAGTGGAAAGAAGAAAAAAATAACAAACTTATCCGCTGGCCTACACCTGACTCCATACACAGCAATATGGTTGGCCCTTGAAATTGTCTCATGAAAATTACCCAGCAAGTTACATTTGTAGCCAGTGATACCAACATTCCATGAAGGAATAGAAACCAGAAAAATATCATCTGAAATTTATAAACTTAAAAAAACATTCCCCTAGCGATCTGTCCAATATTTAACCAAGCAACACAAAGTTCTCATCGTACAGCAGGAACTTGTGGCGAATAAGCTGACTGCCGCTTGTTACAAGAGATTACATTTCAGAAATAGCAAAGCATTTTTGTAGCCATTTGACTAACTAGAGGTTGTGAGCAGTTTGACAAACTCCTTTCTTTGGCACAAAATTTCAAAACATGCATTACTTGAAGCTAGAGGCACGAATAGAATATTTCCTGAAAAATTGAACAGGTTTCAGCAGCTTTGGAAAGAAGATTAAATTTAGCTCTGCTAGTTTGAGGGGGGGGGGGGGGGGGGGGGGGGGGCAGATGGTGCAACAGTGCAGGGAAGGAGTGCTGATAAATAACAAAGGAATAGGCTAGCCATTAAATCATACAGAACTGGGATAAAAGGCTAATTAATTCAAACATCTTTCCAGGGTAGGATATATCACCTCTTGCTCAGTATCCAAATCTTGGAATCAATTGGAGTTTTGACAGAGGTCAAAGTTATTGAAGGAAATGTTTGGCATGAAGGAACAAAACATGCTTTTTGGGAGGCAACATTAGTACTGGATGCCAATCTATAAAATAAAGTGCTGGGGCAAATCTAAATCTGTAATTGGTCTAGATTTTGCTGGCAGAAATGGAGAATTCATTAAAATGTGAGTAAAAGCATTATATAGAGGTTATATTGATTTTAGACCAAATCTTGTCTCAATGACCGATGATTACATAATCAATTTTAGAATGTGGCCACTTGGCCCACTATCTTCACTGGAGTTATTTACCTTTCCTTTAATATTTTTGTAGGTCTTTATTTTTATGCCAATGCCTTGAAGTGATCTTTGCTTTGATAGCCACTGATGGCAAAGCATTTCAGGTTTGAAATTTTAGTAGTTTTTGATTCTTCCTTCACTGTGCTGCAAAATGATTTCCCGATTAATTATTGGCAGCCAGTGGAACATTTACTAGTCTTCCTAAAATTTTCAAAACTTCAGCTGGAATTCTTCTTAACACAGCTTCAGATAGTCATACAGAGTCCTGTTTACTTAAAACTAGTTAACAGAAAAAAAGTAATAGTAATACTAGAATATTTTTCTTGATGTCACTTTTAGACAAGAGATTTGAACAGATTTGATGAGGAGAGAATGAGCACAAGTGCTTATCCAATCTCCCAGACATTACTGTAAACTTACTGTTCAAATTAAGCAATGCCTATTGTAGCATTAAAACACTTGGTGTGCAAAGTCTGACCAATTATCAGCTTCCTTCTAAAATCAATTTTTAAAGACTATTTAATGTTTTCAAATGCCTGGTCAAGGACTTTTCAATGTTTCCCATTGCTTTGATCCAGAGTAATCTTGTGCCAGAGAGAGAAAGTAATCCAAGGAGCAGGAGACTTTACTGCTCCTCAGATGCTGCCTGAACTGCTGTGCTCTTCCAGCACCACTAATCCAGAATCTGGCTTCCAGCATCTGCAGTCATTGTTTTTACCTTTACAGAGTACAAAAGTTATTCAGAAGATGAATGTTAACTGCCTTCTCTCCACCAATTATGCCAGACCTGCTGAAATTATCCAGTACTGTTTTTGTTTCAGATTTCCATCATCCATTTAATTTTACAAGTTTGATTCCTAGGATGACAGGGCCAACATATGGTGAGAGGTGGGATCAAATCTCAAACCTACAAAATTTAAAAACAGCATTTAAAAAAAGGGTAGATGCAGCAAAAGTGTTCTTGATAATCAGGGAGTCCAGACCAGGAGCCACAGTCCAAGTGACAAGGTTAGACCTTTCAGCACAGATAGGGAGGAATTTCTTGCGAGCTTGTAGAATTGTGTCACAGGAAGCAGTTAAAACCAAGATATTGAAAACTTGAGATACACAGATTAGTTTTAGGACAATAGGAAATGAGAGTAGGAACAGAATATGGTGTTGGATAATTAGCAATCAATGCCTGAGCCAGGTTGAAGGGCTGATTGTGCGTCGAACCAGGTGTCTCTCGCAAAACAATAACAAGCAGGTTATGGCTCACCAAGTGCTGCTTAATAGCACAGTTGATGACACCGCCCAGCACTTTACTGAAGGTCAAGTAGTAGACTGTTGGGTCACCAATTGGATTACCCTAAATCAGTCTAGGATGCATCGGAGCTATTTTGCACATGGATCAGGTAGATGTCAGTTTTATAGCTTGGCTAGGGGCCATAACAGGTTTAAGAAGTCTTCAACACGATTGCTAGAATGTAGTCAGGGTCTATAGCTATCCCTAGTTCCAATGCTTTCAACAGTTTCATATCATGTGGGATGAGACTCACTTTTGCAAACACTGGCATTGGCAATGCTGGGGACCTCTGGAAGAGATGGATCATCCACTGATCACTTGTGGCTGCCAAAGGCTGAAGCATCAATATGCTGGGCTCCCCACAGAGGATTAGAATCTCAATGGAGTGACCTCCTCTGGTGAGGATTGTTCAGCTGATCAGCACCATTCGCAACTAGGTATGGCAGGAATAGAGCCTAGACTGGATCTGTTGGTTATGGAATTTATTCCCTCCATCACTTGGAGTTTATACTGTTTAGCATGCTAGTCCTGTTTTGTGGCTTCTCCTGGTCAACATCGTCAGGTATGTCTGGTGCCGTTCCTGGCATGCCCTCCCACACTTCATCTTCAGAGGCCTTGCCTCTGTCAAAAGGTTAGTAGGCCAAGTAACTAAATGGAGCTGAACTAGTTCAGAACTCCTTCGATACATGAAACAGCTCCTGCTTATCTAGCACTGTTGGATTTTTCAGTAGACATATGCAGTCTCCTCTGGTTAGTAGACTTCATGCTACACAAGTTAAGGTCCTGACCATCTCAAAACTGGAACTAACCTCCTAATTCCCCCCAAACCTCAGTTATACTACCACTACCTCCATTTGAGTAAATCATCTGGCAAAAAAAGACCCACATTCTTTAGGAGGAGGAGGGAAGGAACTGAGTACTCTAATTAGTGACTAACTGGATGAAGGAGGGAGACAAGTTAAAAGGAAAATTCAGCAATTGGTAATCAAAAATCAGCTTCGAAGAAAGGAGTGAGGATGAATTGCTTGCAAACGTGGAAGGCTAACCTTGGTTTTCACAACTTAGATAGCTGTGAACTACATATCCAAGATAAATCTTGTAAATTCATTGTACAATTAAGTGATTGTAAATCTGAAAATGAGATCAATATCAGAGACACCATAACAAGGATAACAACTGCTTGGTTAAAACACATGTGCAGGTGATAGAAATGCATTAGAAGTGACCAGTCCATTTAAATGATTTTTCCCTTATCAAAATCATGGCATTATGGACCAGGCCAGACCTCTGCAAATCATTTTTAAAAAGTGGCCTATACCCTAACTTTGCTAGTTGTTTTAAGTGTAAAGCAGATATTCTAGGAGAGATTCAGCTGGTCCAACCCTTGTTTCAAACAAAAATTTACTTACAAGATTATCAAATGAAACATTAATGAGAAAAAGTTATTCGGTACTCTCTCAAACCGCAGATTATCCCAACTTTAATGATGTTGTTCCAAATTCCTGCAATAAACCCCTAAACACTGGGTCTTACAAGAGAGATGTCAGAGGGAGGGACGGCAAAGAGATTTACGGAGCACTTATGTAGCTGTTTCTTGGATCAGCAGCCTCAAAATGGATTACATTCTCTGAACAGCTAGACTGCCAAATCCAAAGCAAACCAGAGAAAGGCTGAGTGGGAGAACAGGCCACTCCTCTTTCAAGTTTCATTTAAAAAAAAAACACTTTGAAAGCCCTTTTGAGGTAGTACCTGTTAGCTATAATCAAATTGGCCCAAAACCTTTAAAAATAAACCCTCCTAGAATCTCTACATTTATGAACTTTGTTAAAAAAAAACCAAAGGACAATGTAACCTTGTTAAAAAAGGAGCAGCATTGTCACACTAAACACCAATATGCAGATAAACAATTTGTCACTTATATCTCTGATCCTGTACCAATTTAAATATGGTGACATCTAGTGCATGTTGTAGCTTCAAGTTTAATGGAGACTTTAGCACATTGATGAATTCAGTTTATGAAAATTCAAATCCACCCTTATTAAAACATACAGACGATATTGCTGCAACGTGCCAACACTACCTCTATGAATTAGAGAGAGAATAGAAATTAGCCCTCAAACAAGCGTTACGGATGGATGGAACATCAGTGATATGCCGAAGACAGAACTAAAGAAAAAAAAAGTGAAGTTCACTGGTCGAGCAGAATAAAAGCTGACCGTAACAGTTAAGATATTTGCTTCACAACCTTCTGAATATAGCACTACTTACCAAACAACCCTGCAACAGCACTACATATTTAAAACAAACCCACCATTAAATAAAAAATATAAAGGCTGAAACAATTCTTCATTTAGATCAAGCAACCATTTATAGAAAAAAAATGACAGTTTCTAGCTAGTTTCCCTTCAGGCTAGAAGATATTACAGATAAGCATCTTTAAAAATAAAGAAAAAGAAAAATGGAAATAAAAGACAATTGGGTTGATGACACACAAAAAGGCAAGTGCAAAGCTGTATAAAAAGGAAAATAAGGTAAAATAAACTGTCACATGATTAAAGAACAAAAACCAGGTGGAAGAAAGGGCTCATGCAACATACTTGGCAATGCAAATTTTTATTTCAGGAGAAACTATTTGCTGAGATAGCCAGTAATGCTGTCATTGGTTCAAAGCAGGAAACCAATTAGGAGTCACTACATACTGAAATAATGTAGCTCTCAACCTCACATTTGCTACATGTTAACATTACTGTTGAAAAGTTTTATTTCCTACTTCTTTTAAGTTCAAGATACAAAGTCACACCAGTAAAGAAAAAGGGTAATACAATGCATCCATATTGTACTCCAAGAGTAAAACTGTTACAGCAAATATAAGGCTTTAAAAATTAAACCAGTGTATCTCACAATCTCACCTCGGCTGATGCGCTGCTTCTCTCCAGAGAGGATGCCAGGAGTGTCAATAATGCTAATGCTTTCAAGCACTGGGTTTGGTAACTGGGCACACATAAATCTGCAAGACAAAAAAAATTTGTGTTTCAGTCTCCATTAAGCTTGCTGATATAATACTGCTATTTCCAAATAAACAATTTTTGCCATATTTTTCATTTGTGCAGACATATACTGAGTTTTAAATCATAATAGTAAGCAGTGGCCATTCAGCCTATTCTATTGGTGCTGGCTTCTCAACTGATCCTATTGACTTTCCCCATGATTCTGCAAGTATTCCCTCCAAGCGATTATCCAATTTGCTGTTGCAGATCTGGGTTAAAATTTGTCTCCATCACACTGACAGCTAATGCATTCCAGATCCTAATTTGTTGCTCTGTAAAAAGTACTTCCCAGATGTCCAAATTGGACATAGGTTTTTAAAGAATTGCTTCTTTGTATCAACCCTTCCAAATGGAAAGTTTCTCATCTATCCTGTATATCATTTTGATACAATCTTAAACTCCCCCTTTTGAAGACAGCAACTACAATTTCTCTAAACTGGTCTTGTATCTGCAGCATCTTATCCAAATTACATGGCAATTATCTTTCAACACTTTCTACTGCCTTTGTATGCTCCCTGAAATATACAATTCTGCACATTTCTAATGTTAAAGTGGAGATCAAACCAGTATTTTATACAGAGCTGAAAATGTGTTGCTGGAAAAGCGCAGGGGGTCAGGTAGCATCCAAGGAGCAGGAGAATCGACGTTTCGGCATAAGCCCTTCTTCAGTATTTTAGACAGGCTATCATAACTTCATTTTTATTTTGCTAACTTGGCTTATTAAAGACTTCCTCAAACTGCCTTGTAGGTCTTCAGTATTTTTATGTGCACATGTTCCCAGGTAACTTTACTCCTTGATTGCATTTAGAGTCACTTCTTCAATCAGAAAGCTTTCTAGTTTTCCCCCCATACCCACAAAAACCAACAAACTTCATGGATTTGGGCCAAAAGGCAAGTGGATGAAGTTAGGCCACAGATCAACCAAGATCTCATTGAAAGATGGAATATGCTTGAGGGGCTGAAAGACCCAAATCCATTCCCAGGATTCCAAGAACAATGCTATTGTTTCTGCACTGCCATCATGACAACATATTAAACCCATACCATAGGCCTCAAGCCTGTGGGAAAGGATGGAACCTTTGAGAAGCAATAATCAGCTTCAGGTCATTTCAAAAGAACTCAAACAGTGACAAATAAAAAAAAAAAAATCAATACATGCTTAGACGCAACTCTTCATTCAGCTCAAGGCAGGCACAAAAACAAAGGGAGGACAAAGGTGGTATTTTGAAAACTCCCCACAGGCCTCCCTCAAACAACACAACATATCAATGCATATCATTCTTCAGAAATGGACTCTAATGCAGCTTCTGGAAGGGACAATTCTTGCCAGCAGGTAGTGTTCTAAGTATGGAAAAGAAACCAGAGAAAGGAAAGCAAACAATCAAGGCCAAAGCCCACTTCCCCCTCCTGGAAATATCTGCCAACATATATGGTCAGATGCAGATCTAGGATCAGGAGGAGTTGCACAAGGATCCATAAAAATCAGTGACCGATGACAGAATTTTCTAGGTGGAAAATTATACTTGTAGCAAGTGTTTATCGTGGGCAGCACGGTGGCACAGTGGCTAGCACTGCTGCCTCACAGCGCCAGAGACCCGGGTTCAATTCCTGCCTCAGGCGACTGTGTGGAGTTTGCGCATTCTCCCTGTGTCTGTGTGGGTTTCCTCCAGGTGCTCTGGTTTCCTCCCACAATCCAAAAACGTGCAGGTTAGGTGAATTGGCTATGACAGGTGAAGGGGTAAATGTAGGGGAATAGGTCTGGGTGGGTTGCGCTTTGGCAGGTCGGTGTGGACTGGTTGGGCTGAAGGGCCTGTTTCCACACTAAGTAATCTAATCTAAAATGTTCATAACAACAGTGTTATGGGAAATAAGGGAAACTTATTGGAGACAGATGGAAGTAACCCCGGGTCTTGTTTGCCTTGCATGTGTCTTTATACTAACTACAAAAAAAAAAATTGGTCTTGATGATGATGGTCCTTTGTTAATTAAAAAAAGGGAGAGTCAGTTAACAGTATTCACATGGACAATAGGTACAGGAGTAGGCCATTCTGCCCTTCGAGCCTGCACCACCATTCAATATTATCATGGCTGATCATCCTCAATCAGTATCCTATTCCTGCCTTATCTCCATAACCCTTGATTCCATTATCCTTGAGAGCTCTATCCAACTCTTTCTTAAATGAATCCAAAGACTGGGCCTCCACTGCCCTCTGGGGCAGAGCATTCCACACACCCACCACTCTCTGGGTGAAGAAGTTTCTCCTCATCTTTGTCCTAAATGGTCTACCCCATATTTTTAAGCTGTGTCCTCTGGTTCGGCACTCACCCATCAGCAGAAACAGGTTTCCTGCCTCCAGTGTCCAATCCTTTAATAATCTTATATGTCTCAACCAGATCTCCTCTCAGTCTTATAAACGTAAGGGTATACAAGTCCAGTCGCTCCAGTCTTTCAGCGGAAGGTAGTCCTGCCATTCTAGGAATTGACCTCATGAACCTATGCTGCACTCCCTCAATAGCCAGAATGTCTTTCCTCAAATTTGGAGACCAGAACTGCACACAGTACTCCAGGTGTAGTCTCACCAGGGCCCTGTATAGCTGCAGAAGAACCTCTGCTTTTATACCCAATCCCTCTTGCTATGAAGGCCAGCTTCTTCACTACCTGCTGTACCTGCATGCTTACCTTCATTGACTGGGTGTACAAGAACACCCAGATCTTTGTACTGCTTTTTACCTAAATTGATCCCACTCAGGTAGTAATCTGCCTTTCTGTTCTTGCCAAAGTGGATAACCATACATTTATCCACATTAAACTGCATCTGACCACTCACCTAACCTGTCCAGGTCACCCTGTAATCTCCTAACATCCTCATCACATTTCACCCTGCCACCCAGCTTAGTATCATCAGCAAATTTGCTAATGTTATTGCTAATACCATCTTCTATATCATTAACATGTAGTGTAAAAAGCTGCAGTCCCAGCACTGATCCCTACGGTACCCCACTGGTCACTGCCTGCCATTCCAAAATGGAGCCATTTATCAAGACTCTTTGGCTGACAGGAAACAATCAACTTTCAATCCAATCTAGTACTTTGCCCCCAATACCATGCACCCTAATTTTGCTCGCTAACCTCCTATGTGGGACTTTATCAAAAGCTTTCTGAAAGTCCAGGTACACTACATCTACTGGATCTCCCTCATCCATCTTCAGAGTTACATTCCAGTAGATTAGTCAAGCATGATTTCCCCTTCATAAATCCATGCTGACTCTGTCCTATCCTGTTACTACTATCCAGATATGTGGTAATTTCATCCTTTATAATAGACTCCAGCATCTTTCCCACCACGGAGGTCAGACCAACTGGTCTATAATTTCCTGCTTTCCCTCCCACCTTTCTTAAAAAGTGGTACAACATTAGCCACCCTGGAGTAGACAGAAGCACAGTGATTTGTTGCTACACAAATCTGTAGTTAAACAGAATTCTCAAACGAGATTTTAAGAATCTGTAAAATCAAAACAAGTTACTCAATTGCACTGAAATAATTAAGTATGGCCAGGTTCAATCATTTCACATTTAAAAATAAGTTTTAAAATTTACCCCACCTAACTTGCATTGTCAAATGTGCAATTTCCAGAGGAACCCGATTATCTGAATGAGATAGGAGGTCGCAATAGAAACATTACAAAGAAGTGTTTCCAACAATGATCGTATCTTTTGTTTACAGTGATTACACAGGCACCACCTCCAAATGACAGACCTCCCACCCCCTCTTTCCCTGGAGTTCTAGAGGGGTGTACTCTAAACCACCCTCCCCTTCCCCAGATAATCTGGCCAACATTGCCCTGTACAGGGCAGAGTGGAACCGGTCAAAAAATTGCAGTAAAAAGTTATGCGTGCGTGCTATTTGGAGACTTACCCCACAAAAGGCAGCAGCCTTGTCGGTGTCCAGTCCAGCTGCCCTGAAAGGGGTGGGTGGGGGGGGGGGGGAAAAAAAAGGTGTTGGATGTGGTGTTGGAGGTGGACGCATCAGTGTGTGCTGCTGTCTCCTGAATGAGGAACAGACTTTTAAAAACTCTGAGCCTCAATGGAAAGGCAGTTAATGGATTAACTGAACAGAAAAAAAAAAGTGCCTGCCCATCTCGTTTGGATAATCAATGGTTCCCTGTAACTAGTGGGCCTCAATTCCTAAAAAAAAAAAACAGTATTTTGTTTCCTAACAAAAAACATAGAAGCTGGACTAATTCTTAAGCCACCAAATCCTTGAAATTAGGGTCATAGATGTACAGCACGGAAACCGACCCTTCAGTCCAACACTTTGGTTTTCCTTGGATAGAAACTTGTAATTCAACACATCTACCTTAGGTATCCAAAGGAAAATGGATTCCAAAGGTCTTTGACAATCAAGTGGTAATAACATATGCCTGAACAAAGATTCCACAGCAATAATCACTTGTCTGGACTCCCGTTGCAACTGCAACAGAAATTTCACACGTGGTTGTATGTGTGGTGTCACCCAGAACTTCTAACTGAATTTCATCAGATCCGGAAAATAAATTCCAAGTAAACTCTAACCTCGGTCCAAGTTATACACAACCCCTTATTTATTGTCAGAACTCCTTTCCAAGCAGCACTGAGAGAAAAAAAGTGTCCATACCTCCTTATCAAGGGTAATTGGGTATAGGCAACAAACTAATCTTGCCAGTGATGCGCAGGTCTCCAGAACAAAAAAAAGTAAAATCAGAGGCGTTGCAGTTCCAAGTATCAGCACAAAATTCTTCCTAATTAAAATCTTTTTAATCAAAAGGGATAAAAGAAAAATTGCATCCACTCTCACTGATCAAAGTCAAACCAATGACAAAAAAAAATCAAAATTGTTAATGTAGGGACAGGTTTATAATTGCATCAACATCTTAATAAAAACTACCAGCAGTATGCACTCTGCTGTAACAGAGTGCATTAAAATACATTTAAACACTATTAATCATACAGGCAGGTACCAAAACTCAGATCATCACAAAAAGTTGAGAAAGATGACATGACTAAGCTTAAAAAAGGTCAAGACTAAAATGTGGCAAAGTGAAGTAGGAACAAAAATTAAAGAATATTTCCAAAATAAAGAATATATCTGAAGGTGAAATTCAGATAAGCAGGAGGAACAAAAACAGTTGGCTTGAAATTATGCAGTTTAATAATTTTACCCTAATTCTTCATGCATGAAACATGCTGCTTAGAGACATAGCGTAATACATGCACGGTGCTTGCAGGATTTGGGAACAGAGTTGATGTCAATGCGAACAACTACATCTGCCAGAAACATCCCCATTCAGATCGCCACATGGGAGGTAAGAGTTAAATTCAAACAAGCATCACAAACTCAAGAACACAATGTGAAGTGGCTTAATATCCAAACAAAAATAAAGTTGAAACGTTGTCCTCTTCCAAATATGGAGGAACACAATGAGCTGAACTGAAGTGAACATTTGGCATTTATTCTTTAATTTCATGTTCATTTCTAAGACAACATTTATTGACCACCCTCAACTACCAGAGAAGTGATACCTGAAAAGTAGTAAGATGGCAGCTCACTTTCAATAAGCACTCTGTCCACTACAGAGCAGTGGGAGCACTGTATAGTGAATGCAGTAACTCACCAAGGCTCCTTCAGTAGAACCTTCCAAACCCATAAAAATAACCAGCTTTGGACAGATGGAGCACCTCTGGGCCACCCGGACGAACCAACCCAATCACCCTGTAGCACAGCATTTCAACTCCCCCTCCCACTCCACCGAGGATATGCAGGTCATTGGACTCATCCACCGCCAAACCACAACAACGCGACGGTCGGAGGAGGAGCGTCTTATCTTCCGACTGGGAACCCTCCAACCACAGGGGATGAACTTGGACTTCACCAGTTTCTTCATCCCCCCTCCCCCCACCTTGTCTCAGCCGAATCCCTCCAGCCCGGCACCGCCTTCCTGACCTGCAGTCTTCTTCTTGACCTCTCCGCCTCCACCCTACTCCGACCTATCACCTTCACCTTGACCTCTTTCCACCTATCACATTTCCAACGCCCCTCCTCCAAGTCCCTCCTCCCTACCTTTTATCTTCTCCTGCTGAACACTCTCTGCTCATTCCTGAAGAAGGGCATGTGCCCGAAACGTCGAATCTCCTGTTCCCTGGATGCTGCCTGACCTGCTGTGCTGTTCCAGCAATAAAGTTTCAGCACAGATGGAAGATAACACTATATGGAAATTCTCAAAGCCACACAACATTGACTTGGAAATACAAATCACTTGTCCTGCTGTTAGGGAGTTGCAGGATTTTAACCTAGCAACAAGTGAATATACCCGTATCACATGGCGAGCTGTGGCCTTGAACCACTGTAGTTAATCACCTACAAGATGAATTAGAGATCAGCATACAAGAGCCAGTGACACTCAAGGAAAAAAAAAGTGATACACTGTAGTCAACTCAAAATGAGATTCAATCTCATTGAACTTTCCATCTTTTGATGTGTGCTCACAGATAAAGATTAGTTGGACTGTTTTGAATCCACCCAGACTGCAAATCTGAACATCTTCAGCACTTGCCAGATAAGACTCCAATTTAGGGAGATCTTTCTGGAAAACTGAATACTTTGAAGAGATGCTGATTGCCGATATTTGTCCACCTAGAGTTTTGACAAATATTTGGCAACTGATTCAACAGTCCCATTGCTAGGGTTTGGCCACTCTTGAAACAGGCAGGCTGCTCTCAACACAAACATCATACTATACAAGGTAATCATACCTCCACCATAAAGAGGCCTCAACAAGTGACTGGTTATCAGATTGACTATTCACATCCTGTTGCAAAGATTCAAGACAACCCACATAACGGGGTTAGGCTGTATATCTTGGGGCTTAGACTTGCAGTTTTGCAAGTCTACACAAGAACCCTATATCTCAATAATTCAGGCCACCTTCAAATGATTTGTAGACAAAGCCCATGCTTGGCCTGTTTTAAACACCTACCTTTGAGATTATATCCTTTAATTTCATATTCTGAGAAAATCTATGCATTTTTCCGAATCAACCCAAAATGCTATTCCACATTTCTGGACCAGCTGGGGCTTGAACTTGGGTCTTTTAGTGCAGGAGGTAGAAGACAAGTAAATATGGAAGTATTGAGCTGCTGTTAAAACTTGAAGGGATGGAGTAGGTTAGGTAGGACCACACTAGTTCAGTGATTCTTGGGTCCTCTTTATAGGAAGTCTCATGAAGCACACAATGGCTTGCTTCCACTCTTTGAAAGTCTCTTATGCTACAGTTTATCATAGGTGGGGGGACAGATAGTAGCTGGAGAAAATGGAAAATGCAAAGCCCTGGTTTCCATATGCTCCATTCTATTTAGACAACTTTAGATTGCCAGCAAAAAGACACTGGATGTACAAGTTCTTCCTAGGGGCTTTTCCTAAACCCAAATTCAGAAAACTCCACCAAAGGTTGAACTTCTGCCACCCCATCCCAGGAAATTCTTGAAGTTGCCACAATCAGATCAGCTTTCTCACACATCTGTTTTGTGTGCCAAGACAGACATGCTGGCATGTCCTCCACCTTTCAGAGGAAGGAAAAGGAGGTTTCACTGATGTCTCAGCCATTATAATGCCCTGGTGGGGATATTATCCCCTCCTAATATCTTAGTTATCAAAATGACCTTTTGTTTTAAAACAGCCTGACAGGTTAGAGTTGTGCCAAGTTCACAGCAGGTACTTTTTTGCAGGATGGATCAGGGACACTAACATTGAAGACACTGCCTTTATTGAATTGCTCTTGCCAACAGGTACTAAAAAGCCCTGCCCTGGAGTACTGCTCCATTCTTGGCCACAAATGGAATCAGGTTATGTCCATGATCTGTATATACAGTCTTCACTGTGTGAAAGCACCCTGTAGATCAGCTAACTGTTTGAGCTCATGTTCTTCCATCACCCACCATTTGTGCTTTTGGTCACAGGTTTTTTTTTTGCAGGACGTGAACCTTCAGCAATCTTGAGCTGCTTTCCGATTCAAGCTGGATGGCTGACTCAGTTTCAGGAATACCTTGTGTATGTGATTCATCAACTACTGAAGAATGGTGTCAGGCAGTCAAAAAGGAGAGGCTTAACCAGCAGAGCCAACTGAGATGCAAGGAACCAGCTCAAGTTCTAGCACTGCTGCAAGAATCATAGAATCCCTACAGTGTGGAAGTACGCCATTTGGCCCAGTGATCCCCACACTAACGTTCCCACCCAAAAAAAAAAATCACTCCTTCTACCTTATCCCTGTAAGGAGACATTTCCTGTGGCTAATCTACCCAGGTTGCACATCCCTGGAAACTACAGGCAATTTACCATGGACAATCCAGCTAACTTGTGCATCTATGGACCATGGGAGGAAACTGGAGGACCCATTCAGACACTGGGAGAGTATGCAAGCTCCAAATAGACACTGGACTGAATTGACACAGGTAACTGGCACTGCAAAGTAGCAGAGCTAACTGAGCCACCATAAAACATCCATGGTTTTACTCCTGGATGGTGTTGAACTACCAACCTGCCACATGACAGCCAAACATGCTAATCAATTGCAAGAGACTATTGAATCACCTTTGAGGTCAGTGGATCTGGGTCATCTGTGAAAGCACTGCTAATGGTACTTTCCAAATGCTTGGAAATGCCTCAAGGAGATAGTGCTTCATTTCTCTCAAACATTAGGGGAGCATTTGGGAAATACAAGGTTCAATATTCAGGTTGGAAAAGAAAACAAAAAAGGTAATGATGAAGGCCCCTGACTGGAAAAGGGCAGATTTTAGCATTCTAGAATTTGAACTGGAGTAAGTTGCTTGGAATTCGCATTTTTACTCACTAAACAGTGAGTGAAAAATGGGAGAGATTTTCAAAAAAAGAGATGAAAAAGGTGCAATTAAATACCTATGAGAAATAATACAGGGTATCCAAAGCCACAGAATCCTGGATGACTAAGGATATTGATGAGAAAATAAAGGAAAAGGGGTGGCATATGATGCACATTGGAATGTAGCAACAGAAATCAAGAAGAGTCACTCGAATTCAGGAGGGAGGTTAAGGCTGGAATAAGGAAGAAGGAAATGATAGCATACTACACTAAATATGTTTAAGAATATTTTTGATTTGGTTAAGAAAGACTAATGAAGGATATATTCTGGATTAGTGGTGCTGGAAGAGCACAGCAGTTCAGGCAGCATCAACGAGCAGCGAAATCGACGTTTCAGGCAAAAGCCCTTCATCAGGAATAAAGGCAGTGAGCCTGAAGCATGGAGAGATAAGCTAGGGGAGGGTGGGGGTGGGGACAGAGTAGCATAGAGTACAATGGGTGAGTGGGGGAGGGGATAAAGGTGATAGGTCAGGGAGGAGAGGGTGGAGTGGATAGGTGGGAAAGGAGCTAGGCAGGCCTTTACCCAATTAGAAAGATGGTAACAATGCCCTAGTTGAAAATATGCGTTGAACAACTGACTAGTATAGCAATGGGTACAGGGGTGTTGTCAGCCTTTTTAAGCACTCCAGGTAGAGAAGTCACCAGGTCTGGATGGCATGCATCCTAGACTGCAGGGCAAGGGAGCAACTGCCAAGCTATGACAGAAAATTAAGGCCTCTCTAAACAGTCAGCCCTAGGAGTCTGGAGGATTATAAATATTTGTGAAAGGTGCAAAGGATAACTCAGGAAATTACAGACTGGTTAACTCAACAGCAATTGAAAAACTGAGAAGCCATAAGATAAACATACACAGAAAAACCAAGTTAAATACTTAACACAGTCAACATGGTTTTATCAAGGGCACAAATTTACCTGCACCTCCACACACATCATTTACTGCAACCGCTGCACCCGATGTGGCCTCCGCTACATTGGGGAGACAGGCCACCTGTTTGCAGAACATTTCAGAATACCTCTGTGACACCCGGACCAACCAACCCAACACTAACTCCCCCTCCGCCAAGGACATGCAGGTCCTTGGCCTCCTCCATCGCCAGACCATGGCAAGATGACGCCTGGAGGAAGAGTGCCTCATCTTCCGCCTAGGAACCCTCCAACCACAAGAGATGAATGCAGATTTCTCCAGCTTCCTCATTTCCCCTCGGCCCACCTTATCTCAGTCCCAACCTTCGGACTCAGCACCGCCTTCTTGACCTGCAATCTTCTTCCCGACCTCTCCGCCCCCACCCCCACTCCGGCCTATCACCTTCACCTTAACCTCCTTCCATCTATTGCATTCCCAACACCCCTCCCCCCTACCTTTTATCTTAGCCTGCTTGGCACACCTTCCACATTCCTGAGGAAGGGCTTATACCTGAAACATTGACTCTCCTGCTCCTTGGATGCTGCCACACATTTTTCAGCTCTGATCTCCAGCATCTGCAGTCCTCACTTTCTCCTTATCAAGGAGATGTCATGCCTGACAAATTTAGTGGAGTTCTTTGATGAGGTAACAAGCAGTGGAAGAGACCAAGTGAATCGGATAGAACTTGGTAGGCAGGATGTGGATAAGTGTGAGATTATTCACTCTGGTAGATAAAGCTGAATATTTACAAAACTGCTTAAACTGGAAAGCAAGGTGCCCAAAAGGACCCAATTGTCCTTGAGTCAAATGTTAGCATGCAGATGAAACAAGCAATTATGAAGACAAATGGTACAATGCAATAAGATGTTTTCCTGCAGTAGAGTTCTGTACAGCCTTGATCATTGTAGACAGCTTTGTTCCTTTAAACAGGGGACAGACTCACCAGAAAGTGGGTGCAACAGAGGTTAAACCCTTTGGATTAAGGCTATGGGCCAAGTGCTAGAAAACAGGGCGAGAAGTTAAGTGGTAGTTTTTGACTGGTGTAGACACAATGGACTGAAGGGCCTTTTTCTTTGGTGAAGATTGGACTCAAACAAAAGTCTGCACTGGTTTTGTACTGTTTTTTTGTCAGAAGGATTTTAGCTACCAAAGCCATTGTGTGCATGCATCCTTAAATCCTCCCATTACCAACTTCAGAATAGAATCTCCGTTACAAATTAAATGAGTAGTCCTTAGAGCTTACTGGAAGCTATTTGCACTGATTTGGGTTGTCAGAAAGCAAGCAAGGTATAAACAAGGCGTGCCTCTGATCTTAAGGACTGCAGAAACAGCACAAGTGAACTTGCCAGTTACATCTTAATTCCCTTTTGATTTATCCCTTAAGTGTCTATTTCTTAGAGTGGGGTCGAGAATTGAAGACTGGGTTTAAACCAAAACACAATAGACTACTTTGTTAGGTTTGTTCAACTAAAACTATTCTATATTCATAAATTCATTTTGTTTAAGCTGCAAATCTGGTCTGGTGATTATTCAGAAAGTCTGGTACTGGCCATTCAAAACACACTGGTTAGGAACTATCTGGGTTTGTGAGCCAGTATTTTCATTTACCTGCTACAAATGCAGGGTTAAGGAGACTGATGTCATTTGGCTGTCTTTGGCATTACCAAATAGATTTTTGCCCAGTTCTTGGATTATGCCTCATTCTTAAGTGAGTACTTTACTGTGATAAGTATTTGATTCATAGATCAAGTCTCTGAAGCTTAGCAGTGTAATGTTTGGCTACTTTTCAGTCTACAGACATTCGTATCTAGACCAGTAATTAACAGGGTTCATTCTATAGGGTGATAATTAAAAGTTTGCCACATTAAGTATAGGTTTTCCATGCATAGCATTTTATTTGAAGTTTAAAAAAAAATTAGAATGCTCAAGACTCACTACTGAAATATATTAAAAATGCTTAATGTTTAAATAGACTGCATTTATTTTTCCAAACATGTTTAATTTAGTTTTAAGGAGAAAGTGAAATTTACAACTGGATTTCCGTAAGATTATATTTACAAAGCCATGGTTTGAGACAACTGGCTGTTCTACACCAGCTTTTAAAATCCTGGACCAGATTCACAGTCATTTAACAACATTCTTGTTTGATAACTTCAAAGTCTGCATTATTCCTGGCTTCTTGCCATCACCCTCAATTAAATTCAGCCAATTGCAGCTAAGTTTATATTGATTCTCAATTCTCTCTCATCCTTGGTCAATTATCTGACCAGAGATAAGATGCAGAAAAGGCAGCACTACAGCAAAAAAGATTGAAGCATTTGAAATCAATGCCTTACCAACAAGATATCTCGAAGCTCTGAAGTGACGTTAACATTAGAATTCTGACAGACATCTGCACCATTTTACAGTACAGAATTTCTAAAGAGAAATGATGTATCCAGTGCTCACTGAATTCCCCAAGCAGCCAAAAAAGCCTAGAAAAAAAAAAATTCAGAACTCGGGACAAGAAAACTCTCTGCATGAAAAAGAACTCCAATATTCATTCTGGACAGAAATGAAGTGAAGTGATCAGATTATAAAAACTAGAGACAATTGCCAGTCAGAAATCAATCTAAAAAAGGAAAAAAAAAGGCATTTCAACTTAAGTGAAAATTTGTCTGTAAAGTAACATTTTGGAATTCTATTTAAAGCTCAAATCATTTTTCATTTTTGTATTCCATGCCAGTTGATTTTAAAAGCAGAAGAGGAGATAATTCAGTTCAATGAATCAACCCTTTAGATTTAAAAGCTGTTGAGGTAACACTTTCTCCCCCACTTGCCAAGTGCTGTACTTAGTATCTTCTCGCTTCAAACTTATGCTACTTGTAAATCACATTCTGGTAAAGTTAGTTTCAGTTAACTAGAGGCAACAAACCATTTCCACAGGTCAGGCAGATTAGGTTCAATTCAGATATCCTTACTTTTAGTTGTTAAATTTATTTCTAATACATTAGTCTTTTCAATTGCCTGCAAGGGGAGGTAAGAAAAATTGTAAACAGAAGTTCAGAAATGTAACTTAGTTTGGAAACCAATGAAAGTTTTCAAGCAAAACTATAATACATCTTAGTTAAATCACAAAAGTCTAATAAGCTCACTTTAAAAAAAAACAGCCCATCTGCACCACTGTCCAAATGAATACTCGTAATTGATATTCCTGTACCATTGTCTCTGCATCAATCCATTCCTTAGCTCAAAATGGGGAATAAATACATAGCACACGTGACTAAATTCTGCCCAGACTAGGTGGGTCTCATCTCTGGGTATTGTTCATTGAATGAGCTCCTTTCAAATTACTGGGAGGTAGATATTAGTAACTCAGTGTCTATTGTGAAGCAACATGATCTATAAAGCCAAAAAGCAACTGGAGTCCTTGGGAAGTGCTACAATTGTGGGGGAAAAAAACTAAGCAAAACTTTTAGTAATGCAACATTGGTATAAGCAGTGTTTTCAATAAAAAAAACTATTTAAAAATTGAGACAGATCCTCCTCAGAATGCCACCCTCAAAAAAGTAAATGGATTAAACTGCACATGAAAGGCTAGAGGGATTCAGATTAAAAAGATTAAAAGAAGCAGCTGGCCAAATCACAGAATACAACATTTCATTCCTCAAAGTCATGCAACACAGGTCAGAAGGAAGGGACTGATGTTAGATTAGATTATTTGGTGTGGAAACAGGCCCTTCGGCCCAACAAGTCCACACCGCCCCGCCGAAGCGCAACCCACCCATACCCCTACATTTACCCCTTACCTAACACTACGGGCAATTTAGCACGTACATCTTTTGACTGTGGGAGGAAACCGGAGCACCCGGAGGAAACCCATGCAGACACGGGGAGAACGTGCAAACTCCACAGTCGCCCAAGGTGGGAATTGAACCCGGGTCTCTGGCGTTGTGAGGCAGCAGTGCTAACCACTGTGCCACCGTGCCGCCCACTAAAAATTGTTCCCCTTGCTAGAGGAACTAGGCTTTAAAACTTCAAAAGGGTGCAGAAAAGATTTACAAGGATGTTGCTGGGGATGGAGGGTTTGAGATATAGGGAAAGGCTGATTAGGCTGGAGCTATTTTCTCTGGAGCAAGGCTGAGGGGTGACCTTACAGGAGGTATACAAGGTCATGAAGGGCATGGATAAGATGGATAGCCAAAGTCTCTGCCCAGGTAGGGAGTCCAGAATTAGAGGGCATAGATTTAAGGTGAGAGCGCAAGATTTAAAAAGCGACCCAAGGTGTAGCTTTTTCATGCAGAGGGTGATAGTGCACGGAATGAGCTATCAGAGGAGGCTGATACAATTAAAATATTTAAAAGACATCTGAATGGATACATGAATATGAAGGATTGGACAGGATATGGACCAAATGGGGCAGGGGGGTGGGAGGTGGGGGGTGTTAAATAGGCTAGGGCTATTTTCTGTGGAGCATCAGAGGCTAAGGGGTGACCTGATAGAGGCTTATAAAATCATGATGAACATGGATAGGATAAATAGACAATGTCTTTTCCCTGGGGTGGGGGAGCCCAGAACTAGAGGGCATAGGTTTAGGGTGAGGGGAGAATGATGTAAGACACCCAAGGGGCAACTTTTTCCATGCAGAGAGTGGTACGTGTATGGAATGAGCTGCCAGAGGAAGTGGTGGAGACTAGTACTATTGCAACATTTAAGAGGGATTTGGATGGGTATATGAATAGGAAGGATTTGGAGGAATATGGGCCAGGTGCTGGCAAGGTGTGATTAGATTGGGTTGGGATATCTGAGCTGAAAATGTGTTGCTGGAAAAGCACAGCAGGTTAGGCAGCATTCAAGGAGCAGGAGAATCAATGTTTCGGGCATGAGCCCTTCAGGAATGAGGAGTGTGCCAAGCAGGCTAAGATAAAAGGTAGGGAGGAAGGGGCGTTGGAAATGCGATAGGTGGAAGGCGTTTAAGGTGAGGGTGATAGGCCGGAGAGGTCAGGAAGATGATTGCAGGTTAGGAAGGTGGTGCTGAGATCGAGGGTTGGGACTGAGACAAGGTGTGGGGGGGGGGGGGGAAATGAGGAAACTGGAGAAATCAGAGTTCATCCCTTGTGGTTGGAGGGTTCCTAGACGGAAGATGAGGCACTCTTCCTCCAGACGTCGTGTTGGCATGGTCTGGCGATTGAGGAGTCCAAGGACCTGCATGCCCTTGGTGGAATGGGAGGGGGAGTTGAAGTGTTGAGCCACGATGGGGGGGTTGGGTTGGTGTCCCAGAGGTGTTCTCTGAAACGTTCCGCAAGTAGGCGGCCTGTCTCCCCAATATAGAGGAGGCCACATCGGGTGCAGCACATGCAGTAAATGATGCGAGTGGAGTTGCAGGTGAATTTGTGGCAGATATGGAAGGATCCCTTACGGCCTTGGAGGGAAGTGAGGGGGGGGGGGGGGGGGGGGGGAGAAGGTGTGGGCGCAAGTTTTGCATTTCTTGCGGTTGCAGGGGAGGATGCCAGGTTGGGGTTGGGGGGGGGGGGGGGGTGGACCTGATAAGGGAGTGGTCTTTTCGGAACGCTGATAGGGGAGGCGAGGGAAATATATCCCTGGTGGGGTCCATTTGGAGGTGGCGGAAATGACGACAGATGATATAATGTATATGGAGGTTGGTGGGGTGGTAGGTGAGGACCAGTGGGGTTCTGTCCTGGTGGCGATTGGAGAGGCAGGGCTCAAGGACGGAGGAGCAGGAAGTGGAGGAGATGCGATGGAGAGCATCGTCGATCACATCTGGGGGGAAATTGCGGTCTTTGAAGAAGGAGGCCATCTGGGTTGTACGGTACTGGAACTGATCCTCCTGGGAGCAGATGCGGCGGAGACGAAGGAATTGGGAATATGGGATGGCGTTTTTACAGGGGGCAAGGTGGGAGGAGGTGTAGTCTAGGTAGCTGTGGGAGTCGGTCGGTTTATAGTAAATGTCCGTGTTGATTCGGTCGGTTGGTCGAGATAGAAATGGAGAAGTCTAGGAAGGGGAGGGAGGAGTCTGAGATGGTCCAGGTAAATTTGAGGATGGGGTGGAAGGCGTTGGTAAAGTAGATGAACTGTTCAACCTCCTTGTGGGAGTATGAGGCAGCACCGATACAGTCAGTCATCGATGTAGCAGAGGAAAAGGGCGAGGGGTGGTGCCAGTGTAGCTGTGGAAGATGGACTGTTCCACATATCCTACGAAGAGGCAGGCATAGCTGGGGCCCATGCGGGTGCCCATGGCTACTCCTTTGGTTTGGAGGAAGTGGGAGGATTGGAAAGAGAAGTTGCTCAGAGTGAGGACCAGTTCAGTCAGTCGAAGGAGGGTGTCAGTGGAAGTCAGTGGATATCTGGTCAGCATGGACAAGTTGGACGGAGGGGTCTGTTTCCATGCTGTACACCTGTATGACTCAATCACAAAAGGAAGCAGCTCAGAAATTATGAAGATGAATTAGATAAAATGCTAAACTGACAGGATTAGATTCACTAATGCTCAAATGTGTTTCTGTCAAAGACCTGAACCATGATATTAGATTGGAAAGACTAGGAAATACACCTTGCACAAAAAGGTGTTTAAAAAGTTGATCAAGGGCTCAGATTTTGAGAGGGGGAATTAAACAGATCAGACTAAGATAACCAGAATGCATCTTTCACTCAGGGAAACAAAGAGACAATGTAGCAATCTGAAAAAAAAAAATCTATGGCTCGTTTAAGCAAAACAGCTCACAAAACCAAAAAACCTTACATTCCACCAGTGAATGTAATAACTGTTGCCATCCAAAACTGCAGTTTTCCAACTTCCAATTTGAAATATTTTCATGCAAGTTAACATTTAAAAATTTTTTAAAACTACAAAAAAAAGGTACAACTTTTCAGACTCATCCATAATGCACTTATTGTTAAAGAAGAATTTCAGAAAGAAAAAACCTGCACAAAGCAAATGAGGAGCAGGAATCACTTTCCTGTTCCACCATACATGGCTAATCTGATCGCTGCACATTCCCATCAACCCTGACAACCTTTCACTCCCTTATCAATAATTTGTGCCTGAAAGATATTCAAGGACTTTGCTTTCATCACGTTTTGAGGAAGGGAGTTCTGATGACTAATCTGGGAGGAAAATAAAAATCTCCTAACAAGTCCAAATGGGTGACTCTTAATATAATGGAGAGATGCAGCAGCATGAGTATTGCAGGCAGGCCAGCATGTGCTGTCTGCCCTAATTGCACTTGAAGTATTCAACTTACTCAAATTTTCCTTATTATCCACTACTTGGATGATAGATTTTGAAATTTATACAGAAGGACTCCCAGGTCCCTGTTAGGCTGCAGAAAAGTTTCTCTTCACTATCTAGGAGACATTCAACTCCTCTATCCTTCTTGCTGGAGTATATCGGAGAGGTTGAGCCTGTACACAGCTTAGAGTGACAGGTAATTTTACTGAAACGTTAAAAAAAAATTCTTAAGGAGCTTGACATGGAAGGATTGTTGGCCCTTACTGGAGAGTCTAAGGCCAAAATCTAAGAGTAAGGGGTCTCCCATTAGGGCTAACAGTGAGTAGTAGGAAATTATTTCTCAGAAGGTAATTTTACAGAATTCTTCACTGCAGAGGGCTGTAGAAACATATTCAAAGCAGAGATTGATTAAGTATTTGTCTGGTGTCAGGAGATCAAGACTAATTTGAATAAGGCTGGAAAAAGTGACATTTCAGGATTAAATCAGCTATGACCTAGTGATAGATTGGACACAATGGGCCAAACGGTCTACTCCTGCTCTTGCGTCTTATGGTCCAAAACCACAATTAACATCTTTGAAACAAAGAATCAACCTTTCCAGTTGTTAAACCTGATGAAGATTACATATCAATTCTAAAGCCCGAATGAAAATAAACAAAGTGGTGAAGTTACAAAGTAATCTAAAAAGAGCTGAAGCTGGATTGCCAGATTGAATCTATCAAGGTCATCTTTATAACCAGAATGTAAAGATAGCTATTGAGAGAGAGAGAGTTCTACCTGTAATATGGTCATTCAACAACAAAAAGGTGTCACATTGCATTGTCTACTTATTAAAGTTCATGCACAGAAGAGGGAAAAAAAAATACATTATTCAGTCCTTCAAAATTTATGATATTAGGGCTGATCAGATTGTGGACTTATGTCCATTTCCTTGTCCAGTTCAAGGTTTTTATTTAAAAAACTAGTTCAGCATTGATGAGCCTCCTAAGCTGTTGGAGGTAGGTAGTACAGTTGAAACTTTATTGCTGGAACAGCACAGCAGGTCAGGCAGCATCCAGGGAACAGGAGATTCGACGTTTCGGGCACAGGCCCTTCTTCAGGAATTCCTGAAGAAGGGCCTGTGCCCGAAACGTCGAATCTCCTGTTCCCTGGATGCTGCCTGACCTGCTGTGCTGTTCCAGCAATAAAGTTTCAACTTTGATCTCCAGCATCTGCAGACCTCACTTTCTCCTCGGTAGGTAGTACAGGGCAACCTTGATTATCCTAATGGCATGGGCAGAGAGTTTTGCTTGGATAATTGAATGTTCAGATAAATTAGTTTACCCAAGCATCAGGACCTTCAGATCTTGTTCAGCTAATTCAAAGTTTGGATAATCGAGGTTGCCCTGTACGTCTATCCAAGCCCAGGCATCAGCCAGATGATAAACTGCCTACACTATATCCTGTTAAAAAAAAAAGTAGGACAAATCCAACCCAGTCAATTATCACTCCAAACTACACAGTCATTTGACTGATGATTATCTTCAACAATGCCATCGAACAGAAATTACTGGATAAACTCAGGTCTAGCAGCATCCGTGTTTGGTTCTTTTCCCGAGGTTTCGCACACAAAATGCAATTTGCACGTACCAGCTTCTGCAAACAGTTAAAGTTTATTAAAGCTTGTACAAGCTAGTTGACCCCCTTTGACCCCATACCCCTGCTTACAGGGATGTGCGGTGGTGTCAAAGTGAGGCCCTGAACAAAGAAAATACATCCTCTTATACATCCAGTTGGCCATGCTTACAGATACTCTGGCTACTCCCCCACAGTCACATGCCACTCAAGACAACCGCCAGTTACTAACAGTCACAAGTTACCTCAGGTACAATGGCAGGAGATCATCTTCAGAGATAACGCTATTGCCCTAATCCTGTGGAATTGTTATGCAGACAATTTCCTGACTCAGTGATTCCCCAAGACAATGTAGGTGTTGCATACCTAGCTTCAAGGGATGGCCAGAAAGCATTTCTGGATGGATCAGATTGAATGATAGTTTAACATGACAATAGCAAGGGGGAGTAGCAGCAAATGACTGTCCACCTGAAGGGTGAATTACAATGGCTGGTCATCCACATTCTTGGATTGTTGCCCCCAAAGATATTAAAAAGATTAAACTGCACTATTACATTAATATCCAGAGAGATATGCCCATTTATTCTTTAAAGATTACATGTGGAGAGTAACCAGAGTTCACAACTAGATCAGGGACCTTTCTTCAGAACTGGGTATGAAGCAGAGATCCACTGGCAATTAGTTTCAGATCTTTAGTATCTACAATTCTTTGGTTTATTTTGTAGTGCTATTAAGTAGCACTTGCTTTGCAATAACCTGCTCAGTGATGTACAGTTAGAGTTCTGCCAGAGCCACTCAGCTCCTGATCTCATTACAACTTTGATCCAAACATGGATAAAAGATCTAAATTCGGAGGTCAGGAAAGAGTGACTGCTAGAGAGGTTCAGAAAAGGAACACCCTCTACCTCTCCCTCCCAATCTCCAAAACATGCAAAATTAAAAAAAGTGTTCAAGAGATTCATCTTATAGCTCAGCAGAAACGCTGAAAAGTAAATCAGATTTGGGAAATCAAAATCCGATCTTGCTTGCCATACATCAACTTTTCTAAATTTACTAGTTTAAAATACAAAGATGTACTAGCCTGTTCAAAAAGGCATTGCCAAAAGCATTAAGCTTCCGGAATGGCTTTTTTGGATCCACCACCAGAGCATTTCCAGGGATCACTCCTTCTACATCCCCATTCATTACAGCAATGAAGCAATCAGTAGTTGGCTCAGGTCCAATCCTCATTCCTGGGAAATCTTGTTCAAGAAGGTACCTGAGATAAAAACCAGAAGTAGTTATCAATGTTTCTCACCATTCCAGGAAAAAGGATGCAATAAACATTAAAAAGTCTTAAAATTAAGCAAAGGTTGCACTGTAACCAGAAATCTGAATGGTCATAAAAACAAACGTATGGGAGTCACCTTGATGGAAGGAATCTCATGATTACAAAAATTACAACACTGCACAAAGTTTTCAAGGAGCTTTCACTCAAATTTGAAGGAACTATGAAGCTGCACCCCAGGTCTCTTCGTATGGCAAAACTCCCCAGGGTCTTACCATTAACAGTACAGCTAAATTGCCCGTAGTGTTAGGTAAGGGGTAAATATAGGGGTATGGGTGGGTTGCACTTCGGCAGGGCGATGTGGACTTGTTGGGCCGGAGGGCCTGTTTCCACACTAAGTAATCTAATCTAAAGACCTGCCATGGTTTGCCTTTCCAAAATGCAACACCTTACATTTACCTAAATTGAAACTCCATCTGTCACTCCTTAGCCCATTTGCCCAACTGCATAAGGCCCCATTGAATCCACTCAGGAGGTCATCTTCATTATCCACTGCACCTATTTTGGTGTAGTCTGCAAACTTACAACTCATTTAAATAAAGATGAAAAAGTAGTGGCCTCAGCACTGATCCGTGTCACACTGCTGGTCATAGGCCTCCAGTCCAGAAAGCAATCCTCTGTTACTCTATCTCCTACCTTCAAGTCATTTTAGCATCCAATTGGCTTGCTCCTCCTGGGTGCCATGAGATCCAACCTTACTAACCAATCTACCATTTGGAACCTTGTCAAAAACATCTGAAGTCCATACAAACAAATGTCTACTGCCATCTACCTTCAATCCTCTTTCTCTTCAAACAAAGAAATGTCAAGTTAGGAGACATTATTTCCTCACACATGTTGACTATTGTGAATCAGTCCTAGCCTTTCTAAATGCATGTAAGTCATGTCTCAGAATCCCCTCCAACACATTACCTACCACTGACCAGGCTCATCAATCTGTAGTTCCTGGCTTTACCTTTCAGTAACAGCACCACATTAGCCACCCTCCAGCCTTCCAGCAGCTCAGCTGCAGCTGTCAGTTATACAAATATTTCAGCAAGGGGCCTGAATCTCTTCCCTAGCTTCCCACAAAGTTCAGGGAAACACCTGATCAGGTATTGGAGATTTATCTATCTTTAGATTAGATTACTTACACAGTGTAGAAACAGGCCCTTCGGACCAACAAGACCACACTAACCTGCCGAAGCGCAACCCACCCAGACCCATTCCCCTACACCTAACACTAGGAGGAATTTAGCATGGCCAATTCACCTAACCTGCACATTTTTGGATTGTGGGAGGAAACCCACGCAGACACTGGGAGAACATGCAAACTCCACACAGAGTCACCTGAGGCAGGAATTGAACCCAGGTCTCTGGTGCTTGAGGCAGCAGTGCTAACCACTGTGCCACCATGCCACCCAACGTTTTAGATGTTTTAAGACCTCCTGCAACATGATCTCTTTTCAAAACATCACTATTTCCTCAAGTTCTCTAGCGTCCACACCCTTCTCCACTGAAAATGTTTGTTTAGTATCTCACCCATCTCCTGTGGTTCCACACAAAGATCAATATGGCCATCTGTAAGGGAACCTATTCACTCCTGGTTACACTTTTGCTTTAAACGTACTGACCATCTCTAGATTCTCCTTTACTTTATTTGCCAAAGTTCCCTGTTTGCCCTCCCAATTACCTTCTTAAATACACTTTAAGGGATTCACTTGATCCCAGCTCTCAAACGGAGTGCCTCTTTTTTCTTGACCAGATCCTTAACTTCTTGTCATCCAGCATTCCCCTTCAAACTAAACAGGAACATAGTGAGAGTCCAGAGATACTCTTTTTAAAAAACCTCCCACTTCCAAAACACTTATTTGGGAAGCTGTTTGCAAGAAATCTTTTAAATTCCTAGACTAATACTGTCAATATTGCTTTACTTCAATTTAGAACTATATACAAGGCCTGTCTTTTGCCAAAATTCTATTAACTTTAAAGTAAGCATGATCACTTGCCACCACTGACACCTCAGTCACTTGCCCTATTTCCCAAGAGAACAAAGTTTTACATCTTCTCTAGGAGATGCAGCCACACAAAGTTATTTCTTAGTCTGATTTTCTGTTTCAAATATACACTTGACAAATTCCTCTTCAGCCAAACCATTAACACTAAACAGTCTATAATTTGGAAAAAAAAAGTTTAAATCTTCAACCATTAAACCCTATTATTCTTCTTACACATAGCTGAGATCTCTTACATGGAGGTGCAAGTTTGCTCAGAGCTGGAAGGTGCTATCCTCCCTGGAGAGGCAATTGTCTCCCCATTACAGTATCCAAAAACCTTCCAGCTCAACAAACAACCTTACATCTTGAACCTCAACCAGAGCTACAAAATCTTATTGAAAACCTCCATACACACTTGCTTCTCAATTTTTGACAATGGAGGGGGCGTACCTATAAGCATAACCCCAAACATTATGATCATCCCCTATCCTTATTTCTCATTTTTCAGTTCCATATGACATCACTGGATAATCTCCCAGAATTATCTTACACTCGAAATGTTATCCCTAATGAAAAATGCCACTCTCTCTTCCTCATCGCCACCCCCCCGCCCCCATTCTTCCTTTAGGATCTGTACCGCAGAACATACTCCCCACCAGTATATTAGTCCCTTCCAATTCATGTGGAATCGTTCTTCTTTTACATATCATTTCTGCCCTTGAAGAGGCTCCAAAGATCCAAAAACAAATAAAAAGTGATTCCTTGCTCTCTGCACCAGCTCCTCGGCCAGACATTAATTTGCTCTATCATCCTAGTTCTGCTCTCATTAACACATACTACTAGTAGGCCAGATATTACTATTTTCATGGTCCTACTTTTTAAAAACCTTCTGCCTAGGATCCTGCATTCTCTCTTCAGAACCTTGTTCCTTTCTTTAACTATTTCATTGGTATTAACATGCACAAGACTTCCTGGTAGTCACTCTCCCCTTTCAGAGAATTCTGCACCCTCTCCAAGCCATCCTAGATTCTTGCACTGGGAAGAACCTCCCCAACATGAGAAAGGCCACAGAAACACCTGTGTGTAATAGGGGAATATCCAGCAGAGCTCAATCAATCACTTGGAACCTGACATACCCAGTCATTACAGGACAGTGACCTTGGTATCAGTGTTAAAATTCCCCGAGAAGGCTTCTGCCCCTACTACAGTAACCAAAACAGGGGGAAAAAAAAAAAATCAGACAAACGTGACAGAGGAGGGAGGATCAGAAGGCCACATAACCCCTGTACTAAAGGAAGACCTGAAGCCACACCTTGCAAAAAGGATAGAATTAACAATTAGCCAAGATAACCAGCATACAGGCCAATTGCAGGCAAAAGGTCAGATTCCAATGAATGGTCAGCACAAATGAATTGAACCAAAGGATCTGCTTGCACTGTATAACTCAACTGTGTAGAGTCAGTACAAATACAAACAACCATTGCTCCCTCTGCAGTAATGCAGGTGGGCATAACGAATGCAGATAGAATCAAATTTCTCTGAACATTACTAGGGTCTTAGGGTCAGATTTCACACATAGCCCAGTTTCCTCCAATTAACTGAAGTTAATCAATACATTTCCAACTACTCTATGGCATATTGACAGCCCAACAGGGCAACCTGCTTATCTTATGCATTGCCTCCACCCCTTCTCCCAGAGCAGGGCAAGAGGTAGCATCATTTCTGAGCAATATCCTCAGCCTTCCTCCCTGGGGGTACAGTGAGGGAGGGTCAGTGCAGCCTGATTTCCCTGTGCAATACCCTCTCCCTCTCACCCAGGGGGGCACAGTGAGTGAGTGAGGGTCAGTGCAGCCTGATTTCCCTGTGCAATACCCTCTCCCTCTCACCCAGGGGGGCACAGTGAGTGAGTGAGGGTCCGGCTGGTGTGTGCTCACCTGATGAAGGTGGTCTTGCCGGTGGAGTACTGACCGACCAGCAGCAGCATGGGCTTGTTGTCGAAATCCGCATTGTCCAGGGCGGGCGAGTGGAACTCGTGGAAGCGGTAATGTTCCTCCAGGGGAAGCAGTTTGCTTTTGTAGAGCTTCTTCAGGCCGTCCGTCACCGTCTGAAATACCTCGGGATCCTTCTTGCCGCGGTCATGCGCCCCCAGCCAGCTGAACATGCTGCCGGATAACCTGGGAAAGTGTAAACCCAGACTAAAGCAGCAGTTTACAGCGACAACAATAACCTCCTTAAAGCCCGAACCCCCCTCCCCTGGCCCCTCCTCCTGAAAGTCTCCCCGAAGCCGCTCCGCTTTAAGGAGCCGCAGCTCGAGACAGCTCCCGCCCCCGCGCGCCGTCCTCTTCCAGTGACGTCAACCAACGGCTTCATCCTGCACGCGCGGGTCGGGTGTGGGGGGAGGAGACCGTCGGAGCGGGAATTTGGCCGTTCAGTCCATCGAGTCTGCTCCGCCATTCAGGCATGGCTGATAAGTTTCTTCCCGTCACCGTTGACAGTCAAGAACTTAGCTATCTCCGTCTTATCTCACTAAACTAGCCAGTTTCACTAAGCTTGGCTAAATTAATTAACTAACTAGCTTCATCAAATTAGGCAACTATGTTAGCTCACTTGACTAAATTTAATTAACCAACTTCAAGTTAACTGACTGACTTAGCTCATTAACCCAATTAACTAACTAGTTTCACCATGATTTGGAGATGCTGGTGTTGGACTGGGGTGTACAAAGTTAAAAATCACACTACACCCGGTTATAGTCCAACAGGTTTAATTGCAAGCACCAGCTTTCAGAACACTGCTCCCTTTATCAGGTGGTTATGGAGCGTAAGATGGTAAGACTCAGAATTTATAGCAAGGGTTTACAGTGTAATGTAACTGAAATTATATATTGAAAAAAACCTGGATTGTTTAAATCTCTCATCTGTTTGAATGACCATGTTGGTTTCCACGATTTGGAGATGCTGGTGTATAGAGTAGTGGTGCTTTTACGCATGGTGATGCCTGCCATCATGTATGTGGCAGGTACTCATGTGACTCAGCCATCATTGTCTATCTCATACACTGCAGGCAAGGATGCCATGAGACATGGTACATTGGTGAGACTGACAGAGGCTGTGGCAATGAATGAATAGACACCGCAGAACAATCAACAGACAGGAGTGTTCCCTCCCAGTCAGAGAACACTTCAGCGGTCCAGGACATTTAACCCTCAGACTTAGAGTCATAGAGATGTACAGCATGGAAACAGACCCTTCGGTCAACCTGTTCATGCCAACCAGATATCCCAACCCAATGTAGTTCCACCTGCCAGCATCCGGACCATATCCCTCCAAACCCTTTCTATTCATATACCCATTCAAATGCCTCTTAAATGTTGCAATTGTACCAGCCTCCACCACTTCCTCTGGCAGCTCATTCCATACACGTACCACCCTCTGTGTGAAAAAGTTGCCCCTTAGGTCTCTTTTATATCTTTCCCCTTTCACCCTAAACCTATGCCCTCTAGTTCTGGAATCCCTGACCCCAGGGAAAAGACTTTGTCTATTTATCCTATCCATGCCCTCAATAATTTTGTAGACCTCTATAAGTTCACCCCTCAGCATCCGACGCTCCAGCGAAAACAGCCTGTTCAGCATCTCCCTGTCGCTCAGATCCACTACCGAGTGGCCATCCTCCAAGGCAGACTTCGGGACAGGCAGCAATGAAAAGTGGCTGAGCAGAGGCTGATAGCCAAGTTTGGTACCCATGGGGCTGGCTTGGGTTCATATCACACTACAGGTGACCCCATTGCACTATACATCACACACTTATATATACACCCCTCGCAGACTTGTACCCATTTATACTCACACACATGCACCTGCTCTTCACAGATATACACATAAAAGTTTGTGGGGCGAATTTGTCCTTGCAGAGTTACATTTTACTTTGCTCAAAAGCTGCATGAATCCATGTAAGTTTTTGTAAATTCATTTTTTTAGATTAGAATCAGTCTAAACATTGTGGCACAGACAGTATCACACAGGGGAGCTCACACCTTCAATACATTATCTGGGCAGACAGACACTAATTGTTCAAATTCACTTGAGAATGTAACTTTTAAAAAAAAGTTTTGTGATTTACATATGAAAGAACTGAAACCAACATGGTCATTCTAACAGATGAGAAACTCAACAAACAATCCAGGTCTTTTTCAATATATAATTTAAGTTACATCATACTGTAAACTTTTGCTATAAATTCTGTTTTACAATCTTACACTCCACAAACACCTGATGAAGGAGCAGTGCTCCAAAAGCTGGTGTTTCCAATTAAACCTGTTGGACTATAACCTGGTGCTGTGTGATTTTTAACCTAGTTTCACAGGAAACTGCTGAGTTAACTCATTCAGCTAGATTAGTTGGAGGTGCTCCCCTTCAGAAAGGCAAATGCAGGACTTATACACTTAATGGTAAAATCCTGGAGAGTGTTGCTGAACAAAGAGATCTTGGAGTGCAGGTTCATAGTTCCTTGAAAGATAGGATGGTGATGGATGAGTTTAGCATGCTTTCCTGTATTGGTCAGAGGATGGAGTATAGGGATTGGGGGGGTCATGTTGCAGTTGTTTAGGACATTGATTAGGCTACTTTTAGAATATTGAGAAATTTGAAAGTGTTCAGAAAAGATTTACAAGGATGTTGCCAGGATTGGAGGGTTTGAGCAACAGGGAGAGGCTAAATAGGCTGGAGCCATTGTCTCTGGAGTGTCAAAGGCTGAGGGGTGACCTTATAGAGATTTTTAAAATCACGAGGGTATGGATAGGGTGAATAGACAAAGTTTTTTTTTCCCCTGGAGTGGGAGAGTCTGGAACTAGAGGGCCTGCATTTAGGGTGAGAGGGGAAAAATGTAAAAGGGATCTAAGGCATAATGTTTTCAGGCAGAGGATGGTTTGAGTGTGGAATGAACTGCTGGAAGAAGTAGTGGAGGCTGGCACAATTGCAACACTTAAAAGGCATCCAGGTGGGCATAGAGTGATGTAGGCCAAGTGCTGGCAAATGGGACTAGATTAATTTTGACTATCTGGTCGGTATTGACGAGTTAGACTGAGAGGTCTGTTTTCGTCCTGTATATCTCTATAAGTAAATTAACCAACTTACGTGAGTTTTCCAACTGAGTTCATTTCTAAATAGCTGAACTCCATTAACAAACTGAGTTAGCTCAATTAAAACAGCTGAACCCAGTTAAACAGCATTATTAACTCTCAACTAGATTAACAAACTAGTCCAGCTGACACAGTTGGGTTAATGTAGTGTTCAATCACTTTAACCTTTCCAACTGAGTTAGTTAAAAAAGCTTAATCCACTCAACTGACCTAAGTAATCAATCGACTCAACTTAATCAACTAACAAAGTTAAGCTTCTGAACCAGATAATCATGAGTCTGGTATTCCCATGTATCTGCTGCCCCTCTCCTTCAAGCCTAGCCCTGAAAAAGGGTTATACCTGAAATGCTGATTGCTTGACTTTCTGATGCTGCGTGGCTTGCTGTGTTCTTCCAGCCTCCTGCTCTTCTCCTTTGGTTTAGAAATCACACATTTGGTACATATGGTACTGTCAAAGGAACCAAGGTGAGTTTCTACAGTGTGTTTTAAATATAGTTGTCACATATGTACAATAATGTTGACTTTGTAACAAATTCTAATTGCTTTTTTAAAATGTACTCAGTCTTTTTTTTAAAAAAAAACTTCCAAAATGTCTTCTGACTTCTCTTGTGATTCAGCTACCATTAGCTAGTTGATGAAACCAGACTGTACTTAAGAAAGATCAAATGTTATAAATTCAATAAATACTTCTACAAATATACATTAAAATATAAGAAATGTAAGAGTAGCCATTTGAGTCTAGCCTGCCCTGCATTTCAATAGCTTCATGGCTGAGCTGTCCAAGAACTTAACTCCTGCTTTGTGTGAGCTCAGAGTACTTGACTCCTTGCTGTTTAAATACATTCAATGATCTAGCCCCCATAGTTTCCTATAGTCAAGAATTCCAGACATTCACTATATTTAGATAAGTGATTCCTTCACATTTCAGTTAAATGCATGTCCCAATATTCTACTGCTAACTGGAAACAGAAACTCATTGACCGTGGCTTCCTTGGAGGTATTTCCTATTTTACTGAACATGGAAAATAGTAACCATTCAATTCAGGAGCTGAGACTTAGAGTTATCTTGCTAAATGACAAAGGGTAGATTTATGCTAATCTAATACTTAATATAAAAGCATGATTTCACAGTCTGTGATAGCAGCCATGTTGGGTTTTAAACTCTGGACCTTCAGATTGAGACTAACATGTTGCCTACTGTGCCACCAGCCTGCTGAAGGGCTTATGCTCCCGAAACGTTGATTCTCCTGCTCCTCTGATGCTGCCTGACCTGTTGTGCTTTTCCAGCACTACGTGCTGAACTCTGAGCTCCAGCATCTGTAGTCCTCACTTTTTCTCCTGGGTTTTGAACTGCATTCAAACAGTCTAAGGATAGCCATTTTCTACAGAGACCTTACAACAATCTGCAAGTCACAACTCTCATCTAAACTGTGAATAGCATGTGAGCGTTTGATTCTGATCTTGATTCTGTCACTGGGGTCCTTCAGATGAAAAGGATGTTTCTGTTGTGCTGGCAGCCCTAGTAAGGAAAAGGATCTTTTACTTACTCCCTGAGACTGCTCTACCAACTAAATGCACCTCCAAAGGCTAATTTTGAATATTAGATTGTAAAAGCTATTGTAACTGCTGAGCACATCAACAATATGAATCACAGAAGGTTGGTCTGCATGTCCAACAAGTAATTAAGAAGGCAAATGGAATTTTGTCCTTCATTGCGAAAGGGCATTGCTAAAAGCAGAAAGGTAATGTTGTAGCTGTACGAGGAGTTTTGGTCTCCTTACTTGAGAAAGGATATATTGGCACTGGAGGGGTGCAGAGTAGGTTCACTAGGTTGACTCTGAAGTTGAGGGTTGGCATATGAGGAGAGACTGAGTAGAATGGGGTTATATTCATTGGAATTCAGAAGAATGAGGACGGGATCTTATAGAAACACAATTATGAAGGGAATCGATTTTAAAATAGTAGATGGGATGTTTCTACTGGCAGGTGAAGTTAGAAGAGAGCATAGCTTCAAGGTTACAGGGAGCAGATTTAGGATTGAATTGAGAAGGAACTTTGTAACTCAGAGGGTTGTTAATCTGTGGAATTACTTGCCCAGGGAAGTAGTTGCTGCAACCTTAGTAAACGCTTTTTTAAAGCTAAGGCAGATACTTTTTTTGAAAAATAAAAGAATTAAAGGATACGGTGAGAGCGTGGTTAAGTGGAGCTGAGTCCATGAAAAGATTAGCTATGATTGCATTTAATGGCAGAGTAGGCTTGAAGGGCTGGACAGCCTCGTCAGTCCTGCTTCTAGTTCTTATGTTCTTCAATGACTCACTCAACACGACAGACCAGCTGATATTACAAGTGCAAACTATGCCTTTATTGGTCAGTGCATTGAGTATAGGAGTTGGGATGTCATGTTGTAGCTGTGTTGAACATTGGTTAGGCCACTGTTGGAATATTGTGTGCAATTCTGGTCTCCCTGCTTTAGGAAGGATGTTGCCAAACATGAAAGGGTTTGGAAAAGATTACAAGGATGTTGCCAGGTTTGGAGGGTTTAGGGAGAGGCTGAATAGGCTTGGGCTATTTTCTTTCCATGTCGGAGGCTGAGTGGTGACCTTTATAGAGATTTATAAAATCATGAGGGGCATGAATGGGGTAAATAGTGAAGATCTTATCCCTGGGGTGAGATGTCCAAAATTAGAGGGCATGAATTTTAGGTGAGGGGAAAGATTTAAAAGGGACCTAAGGGGCAGCTTTTTCTCGCAGAGTGGAGCACGAATGGAACGAGCTGCTAGAGGAAGTGCTGGTACAATTCCAGCGTTTAAAAGGCAGCTGTGTATATATTTGAATGGGAAGGGTTGAGAGGGATACAAGCCAAATGCTGGCAAATAGCACTAGGTTTACCTAGGATATCTAGTAGGCATGGATGAGTTGGACTGAAAGGTCTGTTTCCATGCTACATATCTCTATGATGCTATGACCAGAGAGTTCAGAAGCAAAGGTTACACTTGGGGTTACAGGGTAGGTCATGTAGGACTGAGATGAGGAGAAATTTCTTTACCTAGAGAGTGGTGGGCCTGTGGAATTCTGTTTCAAAAAACAGTTGAAACCAAAGTACGAAATCTTTAAGGAGAAAGGACTGCAGATGCTGGAGATCAGATTCCTGAAGAAGGCCTTATGCCCGAAACGTCGATTCTCCTGTTCCTTGGATGCTGCATGACCTGCTGCGCTTTTCCAGCAACACAATTTCAGCTACGAAATGTTTAAACAAGATTTAGATATGGTTCTTCGGACGAGAAGGATCGAAGGGTTCAGGGAGAAAGTGGGAACAGGGTACTAACTTAGATGACCAACTATGATTACATTGAATGGCGAAGTAGGCTTTTTTTAGATTAATTTACTTAGTGTGGAAAGGGCCAAATGTTTGTCTCCTGTTTCTGTTTCAATATTTGTAGCTATTATATGTTCTATTTTCTATGTTTCTATAATTTATAGTGACTATATGTTGCTTCAAGATGCAAAACTGAAAAAAGCACAACTGTGACTGGCAAAGGATGTTCAGAGTAAATAAGATTTATAAAAGCCTGGAAGATTGCCTAAAATCACAGTAATTATATGATTGGATGTTCCCAGAAAACAGCAGAAGAGGATCAGTAAATTGATAAGGAAAGGGAAAATAGAATATGAATTGAAACTAGAAAAAAAGCATAAAAACACTCTTAAATGCTTGTATAGGTTCATAAGGAATAAGTATTTGGCTGAAATGAACATGGATCTATTAGTCAGTCAAGTGAATTTGTAATGGTGAATACAAAATGACAGACCTAAATGATTAGTTTGTACTTGATTTCACTACGGAAGTGTTGGAGTGGGATTTTAAAGAGGTGTCTTGAGTCCCATGTTCAGCACAATCGATCTTTATATGGAGCAATTAATGGTATCCCAGCCACTGCCATGCAAATCCTATCAATTCATTTTTAATAAGTTATTTGGAAGGCTAATATAATGTTAGTCTTTATTGTAAGAGAACTTGACAGGAATAGTGAAGTATTGCATTCATTGCTCAGGCCTTTGAGTAGATGAGTTGGGATGTTAAGTTGAATTTGTACAGGACATTGAGGCCTGTTTTGGAGTACTGTGTTCAGTCTGCTCTCCCTGTTATAGGAAAGGTATTATTAAGCTGGACAGGGCTGAGAAGAGGCTTACCAGGATGTTGCTGGGAAAGGAGGATTTGAGTTGTCAAGCGAGGCTAGACAAACTGGGATTATTTACACAAGTGTAGGAGTTTGAGAGGTGACCTGTTTGAGGTTTATAAAATCATGAGGGGTATAGATCAGGTCAATGGTAGATGTCTTTTCTCTAGGGTGGGACATTTCAAGGCTGGGGTCATATTTAAGGTGAGAGGAGATTGTCCCTCATGTCTCTTTTTTTTTAGACAATGCTTTTGTGGTTTGTGTGGAATGAACTTCCAGTTACAATGTTTAAAAGGCATTTAGATAAGTACATGAATAAGAAATGTTTGGAAGGTTACGGACCAAGAACCAGCAGGTGGGACTAGTTTAATTTGGGATTATGGTCAGCATGGATTAATTGAATCGAAGGGCCTGATTCTGGGCTGTATGACTCTGACTAAGTCATACTAAGAAGGGAGGCAAAGTGGTGACTTGGGTGTGTCTGCAGGCAAAGTAGTCAGAAATTAATGACCTACTGATATCCTGTTATTTAACATCAAAAGATACCTGCTGATCCTTTAGTGATTATAGGAGAATTATTATAATCGGGAAATGTTAGAGACCTCACAGTAAAGGCACAAAAAGAAGATCAAAAATATTAGGGAACCACGTGCCCTCATTCCTTTTGCTAACATAATTATAAGGCTTAGAGAATATGGAACTCAAAATGTGTTGCTGGAAAAGCGCAGCAGGTCAGGCAGCATCCAAGGAACAGGAGAATGGACGTTTCGAGCATAAGCGATTCGCGATTCTCCTGTTCCTTGGATGCTGCCTGACCTGCGCTTTTCCAGCAACACATTTTCAGCTCTGATTTCCAGCATCTGCAGTCCTCACCTTTCTCCTCCATAGAGAATGTGGAGACATGGGATATTGCAAGACTCTAGGTTAGAGTGGTGCTGGAAAAGCACAGCAGTTCGGGCAAGATCCGAGGAGCAGGAAAATTGATATTTCGGGCAAAAGCCCTTCATCAGGAAAAGCGGCAGAATGCCTAAAGGGTGGAGAGATAAATGAGAGGAGGGTGAGGTGAAAGTAGCAGAGAGTACAATGGGTGAATGGGGGTGGGGATGGAGGTGATAGGTCAGGGAGGAGGGTGGGGACACTCACCCAGTGTAACTCAGCACTGTTCCCATGACTTGTCCTACCTGTCTATCTTCCTTTCCACCTATCCATTCCACACTCCTCTCTGACCTATCACCTCCATCCCCACCCCCATTCACCCAGTGTACTCTTTGCTACTTTCTCCCCACCCCCACCCTCCTCTCATTTATCCCTCCACCCTGCAGGCACTCTACCCCTATTCCTGATGAAGGGCTTTTGTCCGAAATGTTGATTTTCCTGCTCCTTGGATGTTGCCTGAACTGCTGTGCTTTTCCAGCACCACTCTAATCTAGAATCTGATTTCCAGCATCTGCAGTCATTGTTTTTACCATGTTGCAAGACTGCTTAGTTGAGAAAAATTGTTGGTTTGGTGGCACAGAACAAACAGGATGGCTAAGAGTGCAGAACTTGGAATAATTGTTACCAATATTCATTATTCAGAGAGAATTTTAATAAATAAAAGCCAGTAACTTCCTAGGACCTGCTCAGCTTTATTCAAAGGTTCTAACAGATGTGGCTGCAGGGATAGTGGATCCATATTCCTGCGTGATACATACTAGCAGGTATCAAAGATTAACTAAATGACAGGAAACAGTAGACAGAAATGGACCTTTTTCAGATTGGTGAAAAGTATAAATTCATGTGCTGAATGTTATGCTCATGGTTAATTTTAACCAGCAACACAGAAAAGATTTATCCTGTGTAGTAATCTGTTTAAAATTCGAGAGGCCACGAACTATTTAAAGTACAAATTAACAACTTTTATTAAAGTATAACAGAGAATAACTAACTAACAACTATTTTATAACTTCTTCCTCTAACCTGTCTTTTACTCTTCGTTCTATAATGCTAATCTGATAAAACCACCACCGATTTTAAGATTTACTGAAAAATTCACATTTCAAAACCAGTCAGCAGTCAAATCTTCTCTTTATCTTCTTTGGTAGATTTGCCCTACAGGTCAGTGTGCAAACTCCACTTCTAGACAGGTACCTCCTAAGAGTCCTGACTAGCAGCCTATATCTGTTTGGTCTTTTGGCAATCCTCTAACTGTTCAAATTTTTCCTGGTTTTATACCCCCAAAGCATCGGATTGTGTCATTGGCGTTTAGTATTATCAATATACGAAATTCAAACTTGATTGCAGTCTTTTGTTTTTGTGTGTGGGGTATAATTTAAACTGGCCTAATTCAACCAGCTACCTTAGCTACTGGACCGCATATTACATTGATCTTGTTCAGAACACTTGGTGCTGTCAGGTAGTTCTGCTCGCTTTTAACTCTTGAGGTATAGTATACCCACATCTTCATAACATGAAGGCATCAATGCTGGGCCCTCAATGTTTTACAACTTTTACCAATGACAAATGAAGTATCAAAAGTATGGTTGCTAAATTCGCTGATGACACAAAGGCAAGTAGAAAAGTAAGTTGTGAAGAGGACCGAAGGATAAATGTAGATTTTGAGTGGACAAAGATATGGCAAATGGTGTGCAATTTAGGAAAATGTGACATTTCTCATTTTGGCAGGAAGAATAAAAAAAATATCTAAATGGTGAGAGATGCAAAGGGATTGAGGTGTCCCAGTACATGGATCACAAAGATTTAGCGTGCAGATGCAGCAAGTAAATTATTAAAAAATAATGTCACAGTGAAGAGAATTACAAACAAAAGTATGCAGGTTATTCTTCCATTATAGTGGACATTGTGTAAGGAAGAAGGATTTGAGGAATGGGATAAGGCAACCGTGGTTAACCAGGAAAATCTTAGTACAGTAACAGATCGAAAAGGAGAAAACAAATTGTGAAAGGTAACTGTTAAGCCAGAAAGTTGAGACAGCTTTAAAATAGAACTCGGTAGTAATAAAGGATGAGAATGTAAACATTGAGCATAAATCTCAAGTAATATCAAGACAGACAGCAAGTACTTAAGAAAGGGAGGTGCCAAAGTCAACACAGGCACCTTTAGAGAAGAGTTGAATAAATACTTTGCTTCAGTCTTCATGGTAAAACACATTAACAGCATTTCAAAATTACCTCAAAGAGAAAAAAAGACAGTAAGTATGTAAATAACAATTACCTGAAGAAAAAGTGCAAGGGAAGCGAATGGTGCAAAAGATTGAGTTGCCTGGACCAGATGGGATATATCCTAGGACATTAAAGGAAGTACCTACAGAAATAGTCATGCACTAGTAGTAATTTTCCAAGAATCCTTAGATTCTGGAAAAGTCCCAATTGGTTAGAAAACTTTTTTAAAAAAGGAAGGAGACGTAAAACAGGTTACTTTAGACCAGGTCACTTAGACTATTTTCTCAATAACAAATTGTATTAGGATGGAATAGCAAAGCATTTAGCAAATCATAATAAAATCAAACCGAGTCAGCAATTTCTGAAGCGGAAATTGTCCTGAAAAATTAACTAGAATTCTTTTGAGAAGATAAGGAGTTTGGATAAAAATGATGCAGTGTGAAGACAACATATATTTTTTGTTTCTGAAAATGTTTGAGTTAACATATATTAGGCTCCTTTAATATGGTAAGAGTCTATGGTATTGGAGGTAGTATACATGTATGGATAGAGTGTGTCTTGCTCATAGAAGACAAAGGATAGCAACCCTGTAACTAATTGAGTGCTATGAAGGGAACCAGTGTTGCGGTCACAAATACTTACAATAAACAGTACATCAATGACTTGGATGTGGAGAATTAAATATAATACTGTAGCCAAGTTTATGGATGCTGCCTGAACTGCTGTGCTCTTCCAGCACCACTAATCCAGAATCTGGTTTCCAGCATCTGCAGTCATTGTTTTTACCAAGTTTATGGATCACACAAACAGGTGGGAAGTGTGTGGTGAGATGACACATGTCTGCAAAGGGATATAGACAGGTGAAGCAAATGGGCAAAACCTGGCAGATGTGATATAAAGTAAGGACATGTGAAATTATACACTTTGGTAGAAAGAGTATAGGAGCTGAATATTATTTTAAATGGAGAAAGACTATAGAAATGTACAAAATAGAAGAATTTAGAAATCCTCATCCATGAGTCTGTTGTGGGGAAAATCACCAGCCTCAGTCAGTGTTGGTATTTAACAACTGACTTTATTGTACAAGGAAAAACCGGAGTCGGGGGGGGGGGGGGGGGGGGAGAAAGAGAGACACCAACAGCACAGTGGCCAGTTGTGAGTCCTCTCTCAACCTGGAGCGCATGTCAAGATATTCTTATACATTTTGTAGCATCAGTGATGTTGTTGTCTTTGTAACATAGTTTGTTTATTATAAACATTGTAGAATAATTAATTGTTTCGGTGCAGTCATTGACCATCCCAATGTGGTCATTGTCAATTTCAATGTCTGTGTGGAAGTCCATTACTGTAGTAATGGATGTTAATCGCTCTTTCCTGAGAAGGACAATTCCTGCAGCCCTGGTTATTAGCACTTTGTATTGAGTCCATATCAAATGGTTAGCATTTCTATCAAAGAAATGGTTTGCTGGACCCAGACATCTCGGTGGGCAGTACACGTTACTCGTATTCTCTTTCCCCCACCTGATTTAAACTAATCAATGAGGTTGAGTGCATTTTGCTGGCATCTTGGAGCAGTATCTGTGTTTGCTCTGCTGTCTCTCTCCATATTGTGGTCTGACAGCCATCTTGTGTATGAAGTGGCCAACTTATGGTTCAGTGGCCATATTGTGTATCTGTGTGCCTACTGTCACCCTGTCCTGTGCCACCTCCCACTTTTAAATCACAAAATGCTAATATTTAAATTCAGCAGGTAATTAGATTAAATTCCCTACAGTGTGGAAACAAGCCCTTCAGCCCACCAAGTCCACACCGATCCTCCGAAGAGCAAACCATCCAGACCCATTCCCCTACATTTACCCCTGCACCTGACACTATGGGCAATTTAGCATGGCCAATTCACCTAACCTGCACATCTTTGGACTGTGGGAGGAAACCAGAGCACCTGGAGGAAACCCACGCAGACACTGGGAGAATGTGCAAACTCCACACACTGTTGCCTGAGGTGGGAATTGAACCCGGGTCCCTGGTGCTGTGAGGCAGCAGTGGTAACCACTGAGCCGCCCCCATAGAGGAGACAAATGGAATGTTGGCCTTTCTTTCAAAGGGAGTAGAGCATGAACAGTTTTTACAAAACAGCCTTCCTTTTAAGACATTAGTCAGACCACAGTTGGAATACCTTAGCTAAGGAAAGATTTAGTTTGTATTAGAGGCAGTGCAGTGAAGGTTGACTAGATTGCTGCCGGATATGGACAAATTGTCTTGTAAGAAGAGATTGAGATGGTTGGGTTTAAACTAATTGGAATTTAGAAGGATGAGAGGTGACCTCCCTTGAAACACTAGCTTCTAAGGGGAATTGACAGAGTAGAGGTAGAGAGATTGTGTTGAAAACTGGGATGAGGAGTTTCTTTATCTCGAAGTGTAGTGAATCTGTGGAGTTCTTAAGTGTTTCCCAAGTCTGGGAAAAACAGATTTTTCATCAGCAAGGGAATCGAGGGTTGTGGGGAAAAGGTAGTAAAAGGGACCTGAGGGTAATCTAAGCAGCCAAGATTTTATTGAATGGCAGAACAGACCGGATGGATTAAATGGTGTACTTCTGCTTCAATAACTTATGGTCCTGTAGTTTGCATTTGGAGTACTGTACTGTGTATAGCTTTGGTCTCTTTATTTGAAGAAATATGTCAGTGCATTGGATGCAGTTCTGAGAAGATTGACTAGTCCATGACCTGGTATGAGTGGCATGTCTTTTGAGAAAAATGTTAGACAGGTTAATGTTGTATCTGTTTAGGAGAGGTGACCTTGAATGAAACAGACCAGATCCTGGGTGACCTTAACAGTTATGTTGTGGAAAGAATGTTTCCTCTTGTGGGCGATTCTAGAATTAGCGTCAGCCTTTGAAAATAAGGCATTGCCCATTTCAGACAGCAAAAAGGATGAATTATTACAGATCTTAGGAATCTTTTTCTTCTAAAGGCAATTGAAGCAAAGTCTCTGTTCTTTAAGGCAGAAATGGGTAAATTTCAGAAAAGCAAAAAGAAGAAATATAATTGGAGTTAGGCATGAATGTGGAGTGATGAGATCTTAATGAATTGCAGAGCAGTCTAGAAGGGCTGCGTGGCATATTTTTGCTTCTAATTCATGTGTGTGTTTGTGCGTTGAGTTGTCATCTTCCAGAATGTCTTGGTGTCTTCATTGGTGCCACAAGCCTGGAAGCTTTAACAAAAAGGAAGGAGAGGGGGAGAGAGAGAGAGAAAAGGGAGCTCTGGCAGGTTAGCATGCTATGATAAATAAGACAAAAGGGAGGATGGAAACCGACCATGGTACTGAGGTAGAGTAAGCCATCTAAGTTGAGGGAAGGTGATTCGAGGAAGCTTTGCCAACTGCCAAGAAGAGGTGTGGTGCTGGAAAAGCACAGCTGGTCAGGCAGCATCCGAGGAGCAGGAAAATTGACGTTTTGGGTGTAAGCCCTTCAGGAATGAGGCTGGAGGGGTAGTTGAGGTGAATAACCTCACAACCTTTTTAAAAACAAAATGCTTGGATGAGCAATTGGCAAATCATAACATTTAAGTGTAACTTTGGCAGTACAGGTTTGATGGACTGAATGACCTCTACTATATGATTCCAGCAAATAGTGTAGAAATAGATACTGTTCTCTGGAGTCATAACTAGGTGTTATGTTGTCTGGGTTGAATATGTCTCATTGTGACTGGAAAAGGAGTTGATGTGGGAAAAGGAGAATAAAATAAACTCTCGTAGGAAAATGACATGGGTGTATCTGAGAATATGGAAGTTTGAGTGTTAGGTTTCAAACACAGAAAAATGGGAATGGAAAACAGGATTTTTACAAATCAGGTTGTTAGTGTCACAAGGATCAGGACTGAGCTTGGCTGTTTACAACACACATGGATAGTTGAACTAAGTGTAGTGCATCCAAGGTTGCTGATGGTGCACAGCTAAGAATAGAACTAAATAATAAGGTCTTAGGAGCGTTACTGAACGAGACCTTGGAGTGCTGGTTCATAGTTCCTTGAACGTGGGATTGCAGGTAGATAGGATAGTGAAGATGGTGTTTGGTATACTTGCCTTTATTGGTCAGTGCATTGAGCATCTGAGTTGGGAGGCCATTTTGAGACTGTACCAGACATTTGTTAGGCCACTTTTGGAATACTGAGTAATATACTGGTCTCCGCTCTAGGAAGGATGTTGTGAAACTTGACAGGGTTCAGAAAAGATTTGGAAGGATGTTGCCAAGATTGGAGAGTTGAGCTGTAGGGAGAGGCTGTGTAAGCGAGGGCTATTTTCCCTGGCTCAGCAGATGCTGAGTGTCCTTTTTTATAGAAGTTTTATAAAATCATTGTGGACATGGATTGTGTAAATAGACATGATCTTTTCCCCAGGGTGGGGGAGCCCAGAACTAGAGGGCATAGGTTTAAGGTGAGAGAGGTAAGATTTAAAAGAAGCCTAAGGGGCAACATTTTCACCCAGTGTGTGGAATGAGCTACTGGAGGAAGTGGTGGAGGCTTGCAGAATTACAACTTTTTAAAAGGCATCTGGATTGAGATATGAATCAGAAGGGTGTGGAGGGGTATGGGCCAAACACTGGCAAATGCGACTAGATTTATCTAGGATATCTGGTCAGCATGGATGAGTTTCCATGCTGTACATCTGAATCTGTTTTCACATACAATCAACATCAGTGTGATAGGATAGCAGCTCTGAGGTGTTGTGCAGAAGTGAGATCTGTGGAATGTGTTTGAATTGGTGAATGCAAGTGACATTTCTAATTTTACTCAGGAACCACTTCACAGTGATGACAAGGATTAGTTATTATAATAAATGGAATAGCCATGATTGTTTGTTTGAGTTGCACATGAATTGCAGTTTGATGGCAGATGTATGGCTTCATTGAACCAATGGATGTCTGAGCAGGGCCCCACATCCCAAGCATGTCCACAGACATAGAGAACAAGAGTAGACCATTTGGCCTGTCAAGCCTGCTGCACCATTCAGTAAGATCGTGACTGATCCAACATTCCTTAGGCCCACTTCCCTGCCTGTTCTCCCTATCCCCTTGATTCCCCTACTGATCAAGAATCTATCCATCTCAGCCTTAACTATTACACAAGGACCGTGTCCCCACAGCAGAATGGTTAAGAGTTTGAAAGATTCCAACCTGCTAAGAAAATAAATTCCTTCTTCTGTGTCTTATATTGGCATCCTTTTAATGCTGAAATTATGCCCTTTTGGTCCTCGACTCTCCCATGAGGGTCACATCCTCTCAGCAATTGCCCTGTTGAGCCCCTTCAGGATCTGATATGTTTCAATCTCATGTTCTAAACTCCAGTAAGTAGAATCCCAACCTGTTTACGCTTTGCTCATATGACAATTCCTCCATCATCCGAAAGGAGCCTTCACTGAACTGCCTGCGATGAAATAATATTGCAAGGGCAGGGTCCACCGGTTTATTAATTGGTGGACTGAACTTCCTTGTTCCACATGAAATAATTACAGCCCTTGTTGTTCCTCCATTGACCATTTTAAGGGCTTCCTTGGGGGCAGGGAGGAGTTGAACATGAGGCTTAGTAGTTCAGAACGTAATTTGTCAACGGGGTTCTGGGACACTAAACGCACTCGCCCAATGATGTTACAGTACAGCCTTCAGATCATCTACCTTTAGGACTGGAAGAGGGATGTAGAATATTGACAGGATGTGTGCATGTTTAAAAGCATCTGAATATTTTATATTTGGAATTGTACTCAAAATACAACCAGAGTATGTGACATTCTGCATGGATTTCTGTGTAACTTGGATCAGCTCAGTCACACTGTGAAGCTGTTTTTTTTTTTTCAATGCTAATTCAAACCCATATCTTCTTTATTGAGAGACTGGTTGTTGAGATGTCTTTGTTCCCCAATACCTATATTAAGCGAAGTTAATAAGATTCTGCAGAGATTGAGACTTGCCTATAAAGCTATCTCATGTATTAAGAAACCTGATTGAGTACTTTGAAGAGGTGACAAAGAATAATGAAGGCAGCGCGGTAAATGTTGTCTCTGGACTTCAGCGTATTCAACGAGGTTCTGTATGGTAGACTGGTTAGCAAGATTACACCACATGGAATCCAGATGGAGCTAGCCCATTGGATATAAAATTGATTTGAGGGTAGGAGACAGATGGTGGTGGTAGAGGTTTGTTTTTTGGACTGGAGGCCTGACCTGCTCTTGTAGCCATCGTGTTTTTCTGGTGAGTACAGTTGAGTTTCTGATCAATGATAACACCCAGAAGGTTGATAGTCAGGGATTAAATGATGGTAACACTATTGAATGTCAAGGGGTAGTGATTAGATTGTCTCTTACTGATGATGGTCATAGCCCAGCATTTGTGTGGCACAAATGTCACTTGCCAGTTGTCAGTTCAAGCCTGGATATTGTCCAGATCTAGCCACTTGTGGAATACAGTGTCCAGTTCTGGTCACCCAGTTGTGGGAAGGATATTATTCAGCTGGAGAGGGCTCAGAAGAGATTTACCAGGATGTTGATGGGTATAAAAGGTCTGGGTTTTAAATAAAAGCTGGAGTGTAGGCAGTTGAGGCATCCTTATAAGATGGCCCACAGCGCCTAGCATGGTGATAGTGCCACACAATAAGATGGAGGTTATTCTCAATGTGAAGGTGAAACTTCTTCTGCACAAGGGCTGTGCTGTAGTCGCTCTTATCGATCCTGTCATGGGCAAGTGCATCTGCACCTGGCAGATTTGGTAAGGATGAGGTGAAGTATGTTTTTCCTTGGTTTCCTCCCCACCTGCCGCAGAGCCAGTCTAGCAGCTATGTCCTTTAGCACCTGATCAGCTCAATCAATAGTGCTGCTGCCGAGCACTGTTGGTGGTGGACTTCGAAATGCTCCACTCAGAGTATATTTTGTGTTCTTGCCATCCTCAGTGCTTCCTCCAAGTGTTGTTCAATATTGAGGAATGCTGATTCATTAGCTGAGGGAGGACAGCATGTGTAATCAGCAGGCAGCTTCCTTGCCCATGTTTAACCTGAAACCACTAGGGCTGTTTTCCCTGGAATGTGGGAGGCTGAGGGATGACCATATAGAGGTTTACAAAATTGAGGAGCATTGATAGGGTAAATAGGCAAAGTCTTTTCCCTGGGGTCGGGGAGTCCAGAACTAGAGGGCATAGGTTTAGGGTGAGATGGGAAAGATATAAAAGAAACCTACGGGGCAACTTTACCACACAGTGGTACGTGTATGGAATGAGCTGCCAGTGGAAGTGGTAGAGGCTGGTACAATTGCAACATTTAAGAGGCATTTGGATGGATATATGAATAGGAAGGGTTTAGAGGGATATGGGCCGGATGCTGGCAGGTGGGACTAGATTGGGTTGGGATATCTGGTCGGCATGGACAGATTGGACCGAAGGGTCTGTTTCCATGCTGTACATCTCTATGGCTCTATTTTGCAGTCTGTCTCTTTGATCTCATTAGCTATTTTACTCTGAAATATTTCAACACAATTATTTCACTGAAATGTGGAAGTTTTTGTATCTAATAATAAACATGTGATCAGTGACTTGGATTTCCTTCAGTAAGAATTGATCAGGAGACCAAGTGTTGTGATGCATCACCCTCTTTTTATTTTACAGTGAGACTAATAAGAGCAGTTGCAAAAACACATAAACACTGGCTCAAAGACAATGGCTTCTTCCCTCCACATGAGAAACCTGTGAATAAACCACCTGTTAGCAGGAATCATATTGGAATAGATCATTTCTTGAAACCCATTCAGTCAGTCTATATTGTGTGTTTTGAGCTCTGTGGTGGGAGAGATCTGAAGCTGAGTTTTATTGTCATTGGATTCTAATTTCATGTTGGGATTCTTTCTCTGTTTTAAGAACCAGTTTGAAGCTCCTTCACTCCTGATTCCCAAAACCTTCCACTTGTTCTTCCTCATCTGGATTCAGCTGTTTTCTGAACCTGCACTGACCTGAGTAAAGCTGAATTGGATTGAGAAACAGCCTTCCTCCTCATCCCTACCACCATTTCCAGAGCCTGCTCGTTAGGAATGGCAGGAAAAGGAATATTCTACTACCCAGAGGGGGTGGAATTTTCACCCTGACCTGTTGTTCCTGATGACAGTAACCACAGTGACCCCCTTCCACCCTCTTTCTTCCCTCCTAGTTTCTAGGTCATTCCAGTTCAAATTTAAAGTACCCACAATGAGCATGGGTACATGTTCTTTCTGCTTTCTTTAATTTGGCCTTGTCTGGCTGTTTTTGTTTGCAAGGCTCTCATCCCTCCAGGCTCAATTCCACATCCCTCTTCTTCCTCCTCACTGACCCCTCCTGGTTCTGAGCCTCAATGCAAGCTCCCACTCTCCTGCCCCCTTCCCTTGTGCTGCAGAGTTCCACAAATGAAACCTCTGACCTCAGGCACTACAGCTCAAAGCTGATTGTTGTAGTCATCTGATGTTTATTTAAAGTGCCTTTATGATTCTTGTGTGTCACTGACTTTCAGATAAAGGTGGGACATCATTACAAAAGGATCACAACAATGCGTATTGATGGGATACAAATCCATTCCATGTAGGAATACTCCACAGGGCAGTTCCAACACTGACCAACCTCAAACAACTAAATTCTGTAATACCTCCCACTGTCAATGAGCTCTTACCACATCGTGAAACATTCTGACCCAGCATGACTGGGTTGAACAGAAGTCTAATCCATCATCCACACCATCCCTGTCTCAGATTGTATGCAATTCATTCATTTAAATAAGATTAGAGAAGAACATTTAATCCCTGCTTCCCAATGAAGAAAGTGAGGACTGCAGATGCTGGAGATCAGAGCTTAAAAATGTGTTGCTGGAAAAGCGCAGCAGGTCAGGCAGCATCGAAAGAACAGGAGAATCGAAGTTTCGGTCATTCCTGAAGAAGAGCTGATGTCCGAAATATCGATTCTCCTGTTCCTTTGCTGCCTGACCTGCTGCGCTTTTCCAGCAACACCTTTTTAAGTTCCCAATGAAGAACCCAGCACCCCATGTATGATTGAATTTAATCCTGTGTACGTGCTGTATGAAGTTTTTAAACTGATGTCACCAATGCCCCACAGTGGTGGTTGGTCAGGAATGAATCTGAAACACTGAGCAATTTTCTTTTATTTAAAGGAACAAGAGCATCCAGGTCTGCTCTGTCAGGGGTAGTCAGTGACCAGAGTTAGAACCTAATGTGTGGCTGGATGACCACATGGTTCCTCCATATTAGATTGAGGGAGTAAACAGACATGTAGCAGATGAAATAGAATTTGGTGAAATGTGAACTGAGCCAAATATGGAAAAAAAATAACGAGTGGAATAACTTTTATTGTTGAGTAACTGGAAAATTTGAGTGGCCTGGATGTCCTCCATGAACTGCAGGAAGTTCATGTATAAATTCAGCAAACTGAGGAAAACCAAGAGCATGCTGATCTTCACTACAATGGGAGTGAAGAGTCCGAATCTCTCATTTCAGTGATATATGTGGGATCATAGTCTTTTGGTCCCTTTACATAAGGAAGGATGTACTTGCCCTGAAGGGGAATGCAATGACTGTTCATGAGGCAGACAACAAACTACAAACACCTAGGTTCCCAAGCTGCTTCCCTTTCTTCAGAATTGTATCCCTTACCTTATTTATAATTGCTATCATGGGAATTTGGCTAAAAGAGAGGCAAGGATGGCAGCTCAACATCCCTGGACACAGTTTTCTGGCAGGACAGAGAAGGGGATATAAAAGGGTGAGTGTGCCAGGAGTCTTGTCAAGAGCACTCTAATGAAAAGGATCTCTTGCTGAGCGAGAAAGGTTGAAGTTAACCATAATGCTACTGCCAGAGTGCTATCAGTTGATGATCCATTGTCATAGATGAAGTAATGGAGATGGGTTAAGGATTTTCCATAAGAAATCCAGGTTGTGTGTCTTAGATCAGTATTAAAATCCTATGTCCAGGCTAATGTTAGCTGCCTGTAGAGAAAGTGATATAAAAAAAATCTTTCGATGTTCTTAGAATAGCATCTCCTATAGAGAGAGGAAGAGGAGAAAGCGAGAGAGGCAATCAGTAAGATTTAGTGACAGGAGTTGAAGTAGACAGAAATTAAAGTTGAAGTGTTCAAGCTGCAAGACGGTGTGTATGTGTACAAGTTAAACTGACTTAAGTTGAAACATCAAAGTACTTTGAGTCAACAGATCCAGTTCAAAGAATGGCAGGTGTTCAGGAATTGATAGAGAGACCCAGATGCCCTCAACCTGTGAAATGTGGTATCACTTAATGAGTGGAATGTTTAGTATTCACCTGAACCTTTTTATTGTACAATCATTCTTTCTGGTTTGGATTTAGTGTTGCCTTCCTTAGCAGGAAGGTTATTTTCTGATACAAACTTTCTTACTCTGGGATTTCATGTAGAAAATCCCAAATCCCAACAGTAAGTAAGTCCTACCTTAGATAAGGAGACCGTAATTCCACACACTATTCTACGTAAAAATCAATATGTACTTTGCAAATGATTAAAATAGTTTAAGACAGGTAAGCACATTTTACTATTTATGTCTGTAAAGGTAACAGAACCTTACAGAAAATAAATGTTTTGGAATTATTAATAAAAGCTAAAGAAATTGTGTGAAAAATTTCTTGCTTCAAAGGTTTGGTTGTCATCTTCCAAATCCTTCAGGAATTCAAGCACTTGTTCTTATTGTTTCTCTTACAGTTTCCTATCAACAGCCCTGCAATATGAATATAGACATGTAATTCTCATTTCGTGTGACCAAATCTGCCTGGATCTGAGTAGATTATCAGGACGATATGAACAGGTAACAGTCAATCGGGTCACTGAACGCTCCACCGTTCAGTTCAATCCCAGCTACAGGAATTTAATCAATGACCTCGTAGAATGGGCAGACATGTGGCAGATGGAATTTAGGACAGATGTATGAGGTGAGGTACTTTCGGAGAAGGAATGTTGGGAGTACTTATTGACGGAATGGTACAGTTCTGAAGAGTGTGCAGGAACAGGGAGCTCTGAGGTACACTCCTCATTGAAGGAGGCAGCACATATTAAGGAAGCATGTGGGACCTTGAGCTTCCATACTAGATGTATGGAGTATAAATGGAAGGAAGTAGTGCTGAACCTTTGTCAACTATTGGTGTTAGGTCACAGCTCAAGTATTTTGTGAAGTGATGATCACTAGACGTGAGGAGGGGTGTGTGGATCCATCCCCAATCATCCTTGAGATAGCTGTTAGCTGACTTCCAGACTACTTCTGTATGTTTGGTGTAGGTATTCAGACAATCGCGGTAGGAAGGGTGTTTCAGGAATTTGACTTGGGAAAACTGAAAGAACAGCGATTTTTCTATTCTGGATGGTGAGTGGCTTGAAGGCGAATTTACAGGTGTTGGTGTTTCTTCATATCTGCCGCCCTTCTCTTTGCAGGTCAGAGGTCATGGGTTTGGAAGGTGTGAAGGAACAAAATCAAATCTGGAAAAACTCAGCAGGTCTGAAAACATCTGTGGAAAAGTTGTGATAAAGGGTTACTAGACTTGAAATGTTAACTCTGGTTTTTCTATCCACAGATACTGTCTGACCTACTGAGTTTCTCCAGAACTTTCCATTTCTGTTTCTATTTCCAGCATCGCAGTTCTTTTATTTTATTTTGCTGTCTCAGGATTCTTGGTGATTCCCTGTAGTGCATCTTGTGGATAGTACACACTGTTGCAACTAAGTGTCAGTGGTGGTGGGATTGGATGCTTGTGGATGTGGTGCCACTGAACTAAACTGCGTTGTCTGGGATGGTGGCAAACTTGTTGTTATTGGAGCTGCCCTTGCCAGGCAAATGGGAAATATTCCATCACACTACTGACTTGTGCCTTTGTGGATGGTGGGCAGGCTTTGAGGAGTCAAGAGGGGAGTTATTTGTTGCAGGATACCTAGCATCTGACCTGTTCTTGTAGCACGGTAATCATGCTGATGAAGAACCTTTGCTTGAAACATCGATTCTCCTCCTCCTCCTCCTTGGATGCTACCTGACCTGCTGTGCTTTTCCAGCACCGTACTCCAGTCTAATCTCCAGCATCTGCAGTCCTTGCTTTCGCACAGTAGTCTTTTGACTCGTCCAGTTGAGTTTCTTGTCAATGGTAACCCCCAGGATGTAGATAATGGGGAATTCTGAGATGGTATACTATTGAATGTGAAGGGACAGTGTTTGTATTCTCTCTGTTACCTATCATTTGTATTGAATATTACTCGTCGGTCCAAGCCTGGATACTGCCCAGGTCTTGCTGTGTTGGCCATGGGCTGTTTCAGTATCTGAGGAGTCGCAAATGGTGCTGGACTTCATGGAATTAATCAGTGAATATCCCCGCTTTTGACTTTTATAATGGACAGAGGGTTTCTGATGAACCAATGGAATATGTTTGGGCGTAGGTTACTACCCTGAGGAAGTCCTGCAAGGTGTCATAGAGCTGAGATAACAGACTAGGTGTAACCTGTCCAGTTTGTACTGGTGCCACTTGCCCAGAAACAGTCTTAATGTCGCAGGAGTTCACAACCCTCCCCTTGCACCATCTTTCTAGCATGTCTTCAATTAAAATATACTGTACTCTGACTAGAATGTGGTAATGATGATGATGATGATCTCAACATCACTACCTTTTTAAGGTCATATGATTCAACTTACTTTCTAACTCCCTATATTCTACTCTTAGGACCTCATCCCATATTTTATCCTTTTGTCATTGGGACCAATGTGTACCATGATGACTGGCTGTTGACCCTCCTCCTCCTCCAGGATGCCTTGTAGTCACTCTGACATCCTTGACTCAAACAGCAGGGAAGTGACGTACAATCATGGCATCTCATTTCTTGCCAGAGAAACATCTCTCTATACCTTTACAAATGAATCCTGATAGCTATTGCATCTGCAAGCTCACCCTCCTATCTTGTGCTCCACTGTAAACTGTGGGATCTGAAGTATCTCTTTTGCAGGAAATAGTCACATGGGGTTTCTGCACTAATCCCCTTATTCTGCTTGGTGGTCACCTATTCCCTTTCTGCCAGCGGCATATGAGCCTGCGGTATGAACATCTCCCTGTACATGTTATCCACATTGTATAGGTCACTGTATATTATTGAGGAACAACGGGTACTCAATAAGTGCAGTCTGCGGATTCCTGTGCAATAGACCTAAACCAGGAGATGCAACCTGCCTGGAGACTAGCCACCCTGAGACATCTAGGAGATGATGACCAGACTACTCCAGCCCCAAGGCATCATGATTGCCCAACACTGAAACAGCTCCTGATCAAGAACCAGCAATGACTGCAACAAACATTACATTTCTCAGAAAGGCAGGAAACTTGCCAGCAGGATGCATGAGCCCAACTAGCCACCAAAAGGCATGACCAATTATCACTAGTATCCATATTCACAGACTAAGAGGGATGCCAGTTCGCCTGGGACAATACATCCATCCTGGGATAGACTAAACAACGACACGCATGGGAAATCCAAGAGGCCTGGCATTCAAACCAGAACACTCTTAACTAACGTATCGACTTGCCCCCATTTACCAGTCTCTCAGAAAAAGAACCAGAAGTGATACCACCCACGATGACAGACCAAAACACATCATTAGCAAATGGGACAGAACACGACCTCACTGGAGGCTCACTGATGTTAACTAGCACTGTGATGAAACATCAGAAGAAATCTACCAGCTCAGCGAGCAAACATACAACCTGATTTTTGAGAAGATTTGTAGCTCAAGCTGAGGTTTTGGATGTAGGTTTGCTCGCTGAGCTGGCAGGCTCATTTCCAGATGTTTCATTACCCTACTAGGTAACATTTTCAGTGGACCTCAGGCGCAGCACTGCTGAAAATTCCTGCTTTCTCTTTATTTATGTTTGGGTTTCTTTGGGTTGATGTTATTTCCTGTGGTGAAGTCACTCCCTTTTTCCTTTCCTCAGGGGGTGGTAGATGGGGTCCAACTCGATATGTTTGTTGATAGTTCTGGTTGGAATGCCATCTTCTAGGAATTCTCGTGTGTGTGTGTGTCTTTGGCTTGTCCTAGGATGGATGTGTTGTCCCAGTTGAAGTGGTGTCCGTCCTTATCTGTATGTTAGGATACTAGTGAGAGAGTCATGTCTTTTTGTGGCTAGTTGGCTAGTTTTCTGCCTGTTTGTCCAATACAGCCCTTGCACGGTATTTTGTAAATGACATTAGCTTTGCTCGTTGCCTGTATAGGGTCTTTCAAGTTCATTAGCTGCTGTTTTAGTGTTGGTGGGTTTGTGGGCTACCATGATGCCAAGGGGTCTGAGTAGTCTGGCGGTCATTTCCGACATGTCTTTTGATTTAGGGGAAAGTGGCTAGGGTCGCAGCAACAAACCCAAACAAGCAGACAAAACACATCCAGAAACCCGAGCCACTCTCCCCTACGTCAAAGACCTATCAGAAATGACAGCCAGACTACTCAGATCCCTTGGCACTGTGGTAGCCCACAAATCCACCAACACACTAAAACAGCAGCTAATGAACTTGAAAGACCCCATACAGACCGCAAGCAAAGCTCATGTCACTTACAAAATACCGTGCAAGGGCTGTAACAAACACTACATTGGACAAACAGGCAGAAAGCTAGCCACCAGGATACATGAACACCAACTAATCACAAACGACATGACCCTCTCACTAGTATCCTTATATACAGATAAGGAATGACAGCACTTCAACTGGGACAACACATCCAACCTAGGACAAGCCAAACAAAGATATGCAGGAGAATTCCTAGAAGCATGGCATTCCAACCAGAATTCTATCAACAAACACATTGAGTTAGACCCCATCTACCACCCCCTGAGAAAAGGAACACTAAGTGACTTCACCACCACAGGAAATGACATCACCAACCCAAAGAAACCCAAACATAAATAGAAAGCAGGAATTTTCAGCAATGCTTTTCCTGAGGCCCACTGAAAATGTTACCTAGTAGGGTCATGAAACGTCTGGAAATGAACCTTCCAGCTCAGCGAGCAAACTTACATCCAATATAACCTGATATTTATAGCTATTTACAGAAACCTGGCTGAGGGAGGGACAGGACTGGCAGCTTAATGTTTCAGTGTACAGATGCTATGGAAGGATAGAAGGGGAGGCAAGAGGAGGGGAAGTCGCATTTTTGATTAGGGAGTATATCATTATACTGAGAGCAGATATTCTTGAGGTTTCGTCCATTGAGTTTATCTAGGTAGAGCTGAGAAATAAGGGAGATCGTTTTTATAGCATTGTATTATAGCTTCCTCCCCAATAGCCAGTAACAAATTAGTGAACAAATATGTAAGGGAGATAGGAAAAAGCTGCATGAATAATAAGGTTGTAATAATTGTAGGGGATTTTAACTTGCCTAATGTCGACTAGGCCTTCCATAGCATTAAGCGCTTGGAAGGAGAGAGACTTGTGTGTTCAGGAAGAAATTCTCATGCCCCTTCTCTAGTCAGGCCATCTAAATGCTGCAAGACTTGACCTCCTCTTGTGAGATAAAGCAGGGCAAGTGACTAAAGTATTAGTGGGATAACATTTTGGGACCAGTGATCATTCCATTAGTTTTAAAGTCGCTATAGAAAAGAATAGGTCTGGTGCACAAGTTAATTTTTAATGGGGACAAGGCCAATTTTGATGGTCTTCAACATGAACAGTCAAAAGTTGGTTAGGAGAGGCTGTTTGCTTGCAAATGGGGTCGAGTAAATGGAAGGTTTTCAAAAGTAAAATGAAGTTTCAAGGCCAGCATGTTCCTATTAGCATAAAGGATAAGGCTGGCAGGAATAGGAAACTGTGGATGACCAGGGCCTCAATAAATCTAGGCAAGAAAAAGGAGGCATATGATATGTATAGACAGCTGGGATGAAGTGAATCTTTGAGGGTGTCTGAGTATGATTTGAGAGAAATTAGGAGGGCTAAAAGTTGGCTTTGGCAGATGAGGTGAAGGAGAATCCGAAGAGATTCTATAAATATGTGAAGGTGAAAAGACTGCAAAGTGTTGTGTTTTGGTGGGTCAAATGAGGCAGGATTTTCAGTCAAGTGTGGCCTGGCGAGTATTATAGAACAGAGATTAGATTACTTATAGTGTGGAAACAGGCCCTTCGGCCCAACAAGTCCACACCGCCCCGCCGAAGCGCAACCCACCCATAACCCTACATTTACCCCTTACCTAACACTACGGGCAATTTAGCATGGCCAATTCACCTGACCTGCACATCTTTGGACTGTGGGAGGAAACCGGAGCACCCGGAGGAAACCCACGCAGACACGGGGAAAACGTGCAAACTCCACACAGTTGCCTGAGGCGGGAATTGAACCCGGGTCTCTGGTGCTGTGAGGCAGCAGTACTAACCACTGTGCCACCGTGCCGCCCACAGATCTCTGACTGCAGGTTTGTAGCTCCTGGAAAGTGGAGTCACAGGTAGACTGTTGTGATGAAGGCTTTTAGCATGCTTGTTTTAATCAGTCAGAGCATTGAGTTTGAGAGTTGGGATTTGTTGCAGTTGTACAAGACCTTTTGAGGCCATGTTTGAAGTACTACATGCAGCTCTGGTTGCCTGACAATAGAAAGGATTTTATTAAACTGGGAAGAGTGCAGAAAGGGTTGACTGTGATGCTACCTGGACTGGAAGGTTTGAGGTATAAGGCGAGGTTGGATAGGCTGTACCTTTTTTTTTCCCCTCGAGCATAGGAGACAGAGGTGACCTTTATAAAATCATAAGGTAGATAGCAAACAGCTTTTCCTCATGGTAGTGGAGTCTAAACGTAGAGGGTATAGGTTTATTGGAGGGGAGTGATACAAAAGGGTCCAAAGGTGCAACTTTTTACACACTGGGTGATCTGTGTGGAATTGACTGCCAGAAGCTGTGGTAGAAGTGTGTACAAGTGCCACTTTAAGACACCATTTAGTTGGGTACTGGATGGGATAGGTATTCAGGGGTGTGGACCCAATGGGTCTAATCCAGTTGTGAAAACTAGGTGACTTGGGCAGTTTTGATGCTTTAGGCCGCCATGACTATATTGGTAAGAGTGATCACTGCACTGTCCTTGTGAAGACGAAGACCCACCTTTTTACATTTAAGAAAACCCTCCACTGCTTTGTGGCACTATCATCATGTTAAATGGGACAGACTTCAAACAAATTTAGCAAAGCGCGACTGGCAATCCAAGAACACTGAGGGCCATCAAGAGCAGCAGACTAGTACTCCAATACAATCTGCAACCTCATGTCCCAGCATATCCCCTGTTCAACCAATACTATCAAGCCAGGGGTTCACCCTGGTTCAGTTGGACTGTGCAGGAGGGCATGCTAGGAGCAGCACTAGGCAAACTGAGGAATGAACCCTGCTGAAGCTAGAAATCAGGACTATTTGTATGCCAAATAGCATAAGTAGCAAGTGATAGAGCCCAGGGATCCCATGACCAATAGATCAGATGTAAGCTTTGCAGCCCTGCAAAACTCAAGGAGGGGGTTCCACAAATATCGCATCCTCTGTGATGGGAGAGACCGGCAGATCAGTGTAAATATTTGCAACAATCTTGCAGTTTTCCAAGATGGCATCAGCGCAATAGGCAGCGTCCGGGCTCAGCCGGGGGGGCTCGTCCTTTCTGTCCACTACTCTTTTGTATTTTTAAACAAAAATTGTGGTTATTTTAAACCTACCTTGGCTTGTGAAGAGTGGCGGCGCTGCAGCAGCCGAGAGCCTGAAGTTGGACAACTAGCAATTGCTGAGTTGGGGCTGAACAAGGACAACCAGGGGTTGGCAGGCCAGTGCAGAACAGGACGGTCAGTAGGCTGGTGCAGAGTGGGACAGCCTACCCTTAGCAGGTTGGTGTGGAGCAGGACAGTCAGCAGTTGATGGGCCTGAGCCAGGCGGTGCAACCAGCGGGCACAGTGCCTGAACAGTGGTCTGCAGGCTGGGCATCTGGAGGGGTTGGGTGGCAGACTAGGATTCGGTGCAGTCAGCCTGTCACAAATCTTGAACCCAGCAGTGCGGAGAGAGCGAGATCACATTCGGAAAGCCCAAAGTGTGAAGGGACTGCAGGCTATAAAAGGACTGTAACACTTACCTTTTAACTTTTATCTTCCTAATTTATATTATGAAGAACTGTCATGTAGAACCTTGGCTTTTCCCTATTTCTCTATCTTGGTAGTTGAGATTTGTACCTAAGGACATTTGTACCTAAGATGGTGACATTTTCACTGTACTCCTGTACTTGAATACACATGACAGTGAACCTGATTCTAATCTTCAGCTAAAAGTGCCAAATGGATGATCCATCTCAGCCTTCTCCAGACCTTCCCAGTAACAAGATACCAGTCTTAAGCTAATTTGATTCACTCTACGTGATGTTACTAAATGATCAGACGTACTGAATACTGCTACAACTGTGGGGCCCTGACAACATTCTAGCAGTAGTACCAAAAACTTGTGCTCATGAATGTGCTGCTTCCCTAACCAAGCTATTCCAGTACAGCCACAATGCTGCTGCCTCGTCTCCCTACCTTCCTTTCCTGAGTAGCTTATTTAACACAGTCTGTCCCTGCCATGAGCTAGATCTCCACATTGTAATTCCACATGTATAATCTGCATCTGTAACTCCTCTGCCTTAGTTATTATGTGCACATGCTAACTCTGTTTTGGACTTCCTTCCTTTCTTCCCCTATTCTGACTTCACCTGTTAACTGAAGAGCCATACCAGACTTGGTATGAGTTTTCTCTCTCTCCTCAGATGCTGGCAGTGCTGCTGAGTTTCTCTGTTTCTTCCCTCATCAACCTGCCTCCAGGTGTTGTTCCAAATGGGGCTGGTGGGACACCCCTGCTCGAGAAGAGCCCTTTGCTGATCTACTGTAGAAATCAACTAAACTCACCTGACCAAGTACCCACCATCAGGAAGGTTTCCAAATATAACCATTGGATCTGTAGGTGCAGGTAGAGTCTTGACTTCAGGAGTTGTGAGCACGTACACCACGTTCCACTCCCCAAGGTGCAGTGACCGGAGCAATTTGTTTCATAGAACAATACAGCACAGAACAGGCCCTTCGGCCCACGATGTTATGCCGAACATTTGTCCTAGCTTAAGCACCCATCCATGTACCTATCCAATTGCTGCTTAAAGGTCACCAAAGATTCTGACTCTACCACTCCCACAGGCAGCGCATTCCATGCCCCCACCACTCTCTGGGTAAAGAACCCACCCCTGACATCTCTCCTATACCTTCCACCCTTCACCTTAAATTTATGTCCCCTTGTAACACTCTGTTGTACCCGGGGAAAATGTTTCTGACTGTCTACTCTATCTATTCCTCTGATCATCTTATAAACCTCTATCAAGTCACCCCTCATCCTTCGCCGCTCCAATGAGAAAAGGCCTAGCACACTCAACCTATCCTCGTACGACCTATTCTCCATTCCAGGCAACATCCTGGTAAATCTTCTCTGCTTCCACATCTTTCCTAAAGTGAGGCGACCAGAACTGCACACAGTACTCCAAATGTGGCCTAACCAAAGGCCTGTACAGATGCATTCAACTCTTGAATTCAATCCCTCTGCTAATGAACGCTAATACACCATAGGCCTTCTTACAAGCTCTATCCACCTGAGTGGCAACTTTCAAAGTGCTATGAACATAGACCCCAAGATCCCTCTGTTCCTCCACCTGACTAAGAACCCTACCGTTAACCCTCTATTCCGCATTCTTATTTGTCTTTCCAAAATGGACAACCTCACACTTGGCAGGGTTGAACTCCATCTGCCACTCCTCAGCCCAGCTCTGCATCATATCCAAGTCCCTTTGCAGCCGACAAGAGCCCTCCTCACTATCCACAACTCCACCAATCTTCGTATCGTCTGCAAATTTACTGACCCACCCTTCGACTCCCTCATCCAAGTCATTAATAAAACTTACGAACAGCAGACGACCCAGAACTGATCCCTGCGGAACACCACTTGTAACTGGGCTCCAGGCTGAATATTTACCATCTACCACCACTCTCTGACTTCGACCGGTTAGCCAGTTTTCTATCCAATTGGCCAAATTTCCCTCTATCCCATGCCTCCTGACTTTCCGCATAAACCTACCATGGGGAACCTTATCAAATGCCTTACTAAAATCCATGCATACTACATCCACTGCTCTATCCTCATCCACATGCTTGGTCACCTCCTCAAAGAATTCAATCAGACTTGTAAGGCAAGACCTACCCTTCACAAATCCGTGCTGGCTGTCCCTAATAAAGCAGTGCCTTTCCAGATACTCATAAATCCTATCCCTCAGTACCCTTTCCATTACTTTACCTACCACCGAAGTAAGACTAACTGGCCTGTAATTCCCGGGGTTATCCCTATTCCCTTTTTTGAACAGGGGCACAACATTCGCCACTCTCCAGTCCCCTGGTACCACCCCCGTTGACAGTGAAGATGAAAAGTTTCTGTAAATAAAAACATTTTATCCTGTAAGTGATGCCTCAAATGATCACAGTGAGTCAGAGGTTACAGGTGAGGGGGGGGCAGGGTGACTTTGCTGAAGTGGGGAAGACACTGATAGATTGAATAATAGTCTCTGAGTGACACAGTACAGTCGGAGGGACATGGGAGTCATTCACTAGCCATCATTTATTGCCTATCCCTAGTCGCTCTTGAGCAGATGATGGTCAGCTGCCTTCTTGAATTGCTGTAGTCTATGTATTGCTCCTGTGCAGGCTATTTTGGTCTATTTTTTTAAACAGTTCATCACACTGACCAGCCCTTGTCATACCTATGTGCAAATTTTTCCCTCATTGTGGAAACACTTATCTTTTGAATGCTGTGACTGATTTTACTTCTATCACTGTTTCAGGCAGTGCTTTCCAGATCACAATGCTACAGGAAAGGTTATCATAGTCTGACCAGACCATCAGGCAACTCTCACCCGAGAGAAAGCTGGTGGTGGTTTTACCCGAGGGTTACCACACTTCATGTAAAGGGGGAGTTTGAGAAGGTTTTGCTTTATGGTAACCTCTGCCTATGCAGGACTTAACCCATACTGTTGGTTTTAGTCTGCACCTCAAGCCAGCTGTACAACTGATTCAGCTAACCAGCCCCTTTGACAACACCTTGTTTAAATAAATGTTCTCTCTGGTTCTTTAGTCAATTTCTTTAGTTCACATCCTCTGATTATTAATACTGCTGCCACTGGATTTCTCCTTTTAACCTTCATGGTTTTGAAAACTTCTCTCAAATCACCCATTAACCTTTCTATTCTCACATAAGTAACCCCAATGTCTGCATTCTCTCCATGCAGTAGCCCAGCAGACGATCATTGCAGTAAATCTGGTATCATTGCAGTAAATCTCTCCAGCACACTCTCCTGGGCCTTGGCCTACTTCCCAAAATGCAGTCCAGTATTAAACTTCACACTCTCTTGAAAAAGCCTAACCAGTGTTTTAAGAGGGTTTAACATAATTTCCTTACTGATGCAATCCATTCTCATTATAAAACCAAGAATTCTATATATTTTTGACTACCTTCTGACTTTGTCCTGCCTATTTTTGAATAAAGAAACAGAAATACTAGAAGTTATCTGCAGGTCTGGTTTCATTGGGGCGAGGGGAGAAGAGAAATGGAGTTCATGATTGGAATTTCTATTTCTACTGCTGAGGTGGGAGAGACAGAGACACCCCTTCCCCCCCCCCCCCCCCCGCCTCAAAAATGGGAAAGCCAATTGAGTCAACTCCTGAATCAATTATCCACAAGCCTCTCTGCCAATCAGATATTGGCACAGTGATGTCCCACCCTGTTTGAATTGGCCAGTCAGTAAGAGAGATCGACCTGTTGAAGGCCCAGTCTGCTGGCATGGATCAGGAAGAAGTGATATTTCTGGAGGGGAAGAGAGAGTCACGGGGACAGGGACGTGAGGGAAGGTGATGGGGTTAGGGCCTGGTGGTGGTTTTCAGCAGCGTCCCTGAACATTATCTGTGCCCGTTGTTGCCCCCAGATTGTGGCAAATCAAGTAGGTAAAAACAGAACGTGGCAAATCAAGGCCCAACCTGACCAGCAGATGCCCCATTAATAACTATCCGGGAGGCTGCCACATTTCTCTCAGATCAGGCAAGTGGCAGCTTAAGGCTCTGAAATGGCCATAAATTGACCTCTGAAAGACTTTTTAATTGGTCATTGGTTCAGGAAGGTTGAACATTGACCTTCCCACGAAGATTGTAATTGAGATGGCTGGAACCATAAGACCATAGAAATTAGGCTATTTGGTCAATCAAATCTGCCCCACCATTCAGTCATGGCTGGCTGAGTAGTGGTAGATGGAGTTTAATTTGGATAAATGGGAAATATTGTATTTTGGTAAAATAAATGAGTGCAGGACTTGTACAGTTAATGGTAAGACACTGGCTGGTGGTGTTAAACCGATCTAGGGGTTCAGGTACATAGTTCTTTGAAAATAGCATTGCAGATATACAGGGTGGTAAAGGCAGCATTTAGCATGCTTGCCATCATTGCTCATACCATTAAGTAAGGGAGTTGGGATGTCATGTTGAGGTTGTATAGAGTATTGGTAAGGCCACTTTTGCAGAGCTATGTACAGTTTTGATTGCCCTGCTGTAAGAAGGATATTATTAAATTGGAGAGAGTTCAGAAAATATTTAACAGGATGTTGCTAATACTGTAGGGTTTGAGTTATAAGGATAAACTGGGACTTTGTTTCACTGGAAGATAGGAGATTGAGGGGTGACCTTAGAAGTTTATAAAATCCTGAGGGGGATGGATAAGGTGAATAGCAAAGGTTTTTTCCTTTTGGGTAGGTGTTTTCAAAACCAGGGGACATAATTTTAAGGTTAGAGGAGAAAGATTTAAAAGGGACCTGAGGGGCAACTATTTTACACGCAGGATAGTTCCTATAAGGAATTAATTGCCAGATGAACTGGTAGATGCAGGTATAATTACAACACTTCAAAAGATATTTGGATCTGTTCATGATTAAGAAAGGTTTAGAAGGATATGGGCCAAATTTAGGGAAGTGTGTACTTTTAGACGTGGGAAACCTGGTTGGCATGGACGAGTTGGACCAAAGGGTCTGCTTCCATGCTGTATGACTCTGAAATGTTCCTCAAACTTATTTTCCTGTCTTCTCCCTGTAACCCTTGATGCCTTACTAACAGGGATATATATTTCCTAATTATTTCCCACTTCTGGGGTGGGGAAAATCCCACCCAATGTTTCAGGTCAATAACCTTGCATCGGAACTGTAGAAAATTCAAAAAGTGTTAAACGTTTTATCAGGTTTGCAAAAGTTGATTGTTTGGTACTACCTGTGTTTGTTTGAGCCACTGTGTAGCCCTGAATGAAATTATGCTGACATGAGGCCTGACTGCATGTCTTTACAGGATGTACCATAGATTGATGTCTGTTGAGAACTGTTGCAGCATATGGAATCAGGATGAAGAAGGCATTTATCAGACGATGGTTTCAGAGAACACTTTCCCACACCTTTTTAAATCCCTTCAATTCTTTTTTTTCCCCCTCTCCTATGCTTGTGTGAATGAGTTGGTCAGTGCCTGATTGGCTCCCTTCATGTTGGAAACCTATGCATTTGGACTGCCACAGATTAGAAAGACCCCTGCCAGCCAACCTACCCACCCACAACTCTGTACTGACTAATGGATCCACAAGACTGACTCACTGCCCGGATTGCAATCCGAGGTATTGGCCCTCCCAACTGAGAACTCATTGAGCAGATGCCTGACTGTGGTCAATCCCTGGATGTACTGTATCAGGACCCCTGACTGTCTTCATAGCCTGCACGGAGGACTACTCCACTAAGACATGACCATTTGGTAGCTGCCCCTGCAGTGTATGTTTGCCACAGAAGATGCTGGCATTGGTAAGTGGTGTGGGTGTGAGATTGACGTAGTACTCTGTCATCTAGAAAGATGACCCTTTTGACTGAGAGCTGCTAATTAGCAAGGCAAACTGCCTGTTTGTGTGACTGCGCAACCTGGCACAGCCAGGAAAAGCACAAGCATGCAGGTAGGTGCTAACTGAGAGACCGCCTAGTCCAATCTGTGAGGTGGGTGTCCGTCCATGCACTCAAAGTATCCTCTCAATACTATTTGCTGAGACATTCTATGGTGCAGTTCTGTGCTTTGAGCATCCTGTAAATTGGTTCTGAGCATCACAGAGACTGAAGTCACCAGGAATTCACTCTGGCTTTCATGTTGAGAATTTTTAGTATCTAGTTTATTCAGCACATTTAGCAAAGGAAGAATCTTTATGTTTGAGGTGAGTTGCAGTGAAATTAAGAACGTATAATCCTGCTTAATTGGCAAAATGCTGCTGCCTAACAACTTTGCAAAGGTACAAAAGATACTTGGCTTCATGGCATTTCTCACCCGATAGGTCATGTCAGTCAGACCTCTAGAAGATTCCTCTCTGAATTTGAAATGCACCTCCCACTTAGATTGTTGGACTATAAAGCCTGCATCTATTAAAACAGTTTCCAAATTGACAATGTGATCGATCAACCCTCCAGGATTCACATTGGCAAATTCATTGGGAAATGTCAGTTTGTGTGGAAGATTTCAGACAAGACGAGTTAGAGACTAAAGGATTGTTTTCAATTCTGTTGTAATTAAAAGGAATGCATAATGGACCTTCAGCATTGTTAAAAGCTGAATAATTGAGAAGCATTTTCAAGCCAATCTCCTCTGTATGACACATCATTCCATTAACCTTTTGCAATCCATTGGATGACTGGGCATTGCATCTCTTAATTCTAAGACAAGAGCAATTGTGTTATCATATGAGAAAACAACCAACACCAAAAACATCAGTTGAGAGAACCATCCTAAAGTATAAGAGCTAATTTAGGACTGTGAACTAAAATGAGAAAAGGAACTGCTTGAGACCAAGGAAGCTATGCCAGAAGATATTTGCAGTTTTAGAAACCAGTTACTGGAACATGTTGGAAGTTTGATTTTGGAGGAGTTGTTTTATTTGAGTAATGAGGGTGAATTCCAAAAAAAATCAGCATTGACTGACTGCTTCTCCAGGGCAATTTTGCCCAGTAATAATCTTTTGAAATGCTTTTTAATCCGCATCAGTTATCATGGGCTTGGGAGGGATCAGCATAGTAACAAACACTTGAATGGTTCCTGAGCAGGTGGTTATAGCTATTAACACCAAAGGCTACTGTGATATGTACCTTTGTCAAACCAAATGGGTTATGTCAATGTTGAATCATGCCTTTTTGGATTTGAAAATGTCCCAGTCAGATATATCAAACGACAAGGACTAGTATTGCCAAGAACAGTAATACTGAGCGCTGTGATTGCGTTCCCTGTTCCTTAACCTAAATGGGAAACCCTAAGCTGTTTAGTCATGTATTGATTTTATCTGAAATTTGCATTGAACTTCAGCACAGTAGCTGTTACTTGAACAGATTTATTATGAAAACAGGTAAATGTGATACGGTCAGCAGAATGACAAGCAGCCTTTGAGTAGAATAAAAACTAAAATAAAACCTAAACATTTGCCTTGTCATTGCCGAATCTGCCAATATTCTAGGTTTTCCTATTTGATCTGGCTGAGCCAAGTCAATGGTCTGATTCCAAGTGAGATTCAGAGACTCTGAATTCTGCAGTGAATAACTGGCCTCCTTTCTTCCCCATGCTTGTCTACCATCTGCAAGCCACAGTGCAGGAGTGTGAGTGAAGACTTTAACTTGCCTGCTCCAACAGCATGCAGTAACTTGACACTATCTTGGAAAACGTAACCTGTTTGATTCTTGTGCCTGTTCACCATTATCAACATTCACTCTCTATTCTCTATGAATGCATCATGGCAATAGTGTGTACAGTGTTACCAGTTAATGCTTCTCTAACCTCCACAATTACTGCAGTGAATGTTCAGTGCAGTACCTCCAAGTACATGCTTCATTAGAAAAAGAGATCATAGCTGCATATAGCACTCTGGACGCAGTCTCACCAAAGCCCCTTGTACAAGGGCAATGAGACCTCCTCATTCTTGCTCCTCAATTCTCTTTCAATAAAGGCCTTTATTCAATATTCCATGTTTTTAAAATAATTTTATTTCAGAGAATGTGGGTATCAGCAGCAAGCCCTTCAGTTATTGCCTATTTATCTCTAATTCTTTTGATTGAAGTGACTTGCTAGGCCAGTTAGGAGAGCATTTAAGAGTGATGCACATCACCACAGCGTTAAGTCACATGTAGACTAACCTAGGTAAAGATAGCAGATTTCCTGTTCTACAGGATATGAGTGAACCAGATGTGGTTTACAAGAATTGATTAATTCCCATGGTCACCATTGCAGAGACTAGATTTTCAAATCCAGTTCTAGCAACTATTTGAACCCATGTCCCTAAAGCTGTTATAGCAAAGAGAAATATTGCAGATGATATAAATCTTAAATAAAAACAAAAATGCCAGACAATTTCAGCAGGTCTGGCAGTTTTTGTTGAAAAAGTTGATGTTTCAAGTCTGATTAAAATGTCTCAGACTTTAAACTTCCATTCTGTTTCTCTCTCCACAAATGCTGTCAGACCTAGTGTCTTTCTCCATCAGTTTGTATTTATTTCTCCAAAGCATGAGGTTATCCCTCTGGACTATGCCGCCATCTCCCCGTCTTGATTTTTTTTTGTACCTTTGTATGCCAACTTGCTGAATTTCATGTACTGGGACATCCAAATAACCTTGAACACCAACGTTAAATTCTTATCATTGTTAAAACAGTTCTGATTTCAATCTTACATGAAAAGTGAATAACCTTGCATTTTCCCACGTTATAATCCATTTGCTTAACTGATGTAGATTTCATGGCAGACACACATTCCTCTTCACAGCTTAAATCTCCACTTGGCTTCATGTTATCCACAAACTTAAATACATGACACTCCATTTTGTCCAGTAATCCTACAGTGAACTCGTTTCCTAATTCTTGGGTGCAGGTCACCAACTACTGGGAAATTCAATGTTTAATCCTAAAGATGTTCTAATATTTGTACCGATTTAATTTAATTCCACTGTTGCTTCAGACCTTTTGAGTTCCTACTATTCGTTATAAAGAAAATACATCTGTGCGAAGACAGATTCAAAGATAGTGTTTCATATCTGTCACTTCCCTCCTCCCTGTCACTTTCCTGTCTTAGCTTCTCAGAGTTTATCAGTTTTATATTTGCCCCTCTCATTTCTGATTTTGGAATCTTTATAATAGGTAAATTCTTGTCTGGTATGCTCTTGTAGACTATTATTCCTCTTTCTTATCAATACTTTGTCATCAATTACTGTCGTCTATATCTCCTCCAAATATTAAGTTACTGGAATTGTCAGAAAAATCCCTTTTTAATCTAGTAATTAATTTGATAAGACACGGATCGATCAGTTTTCATGTGGAATTTGTTTCTCGATGTACTATGTCCACATGAAGAAATAATACAAAATCCTTCAAGTTTTTGGCAATGTCGACACCTTTTCCTATACACTAACTAATCCACGGTGACCCCAAGATGGCCAGAGAGCAGTATCTCACAGCTGCCTGTACCTTCTGTATGCAGCCTGTGTATTGATTTGACTTTGCAGCTGAACAGGATAAGGGGTGGGGGAATGGGGTGGTTTCATTGAAACTTGCCCTCTTCCATCTAAAACAGAGACCTTCAGCCGCCTTTCAGAAACCGGGTTAGATTGAGTGAAGACGGGAGCAATAGGAGAGCTCCCTGCCTCAACAGTCCTTATGTTGACCCCTCTCTGTGAGCACACTAACCTCTCACTCCACCTGCTGCTGGAGATGAAAGCCCTGATAGTCTTACTGCACAAGCTGGCAGTGGGAGCCAGGCAGGTGATGGCAGCTCATGTCGAAAGTGTTAATGAGGCCCAAGGAGTAATTTCAGTCCAGTCTCATGGTTCAGGGTTGGAATGTGCACTGCAAGTTATGGACTAAAAACAACATGGAAACAAACACAACAGAACAGAGGAAACTCTCAGCTGTGCTGACCTGCTTCTGAATGACTCGGACCCACATGAGACGGTCAACACCATCCCAGAAGTCAATCACCTCATCCCCTATATTCTGTGCACCAATTTGATGTCCAAAGAGGACAGACAATTAGAATGATTCTCAGTATCTTGGTGTTCTCTCAGATCACTGGTAAATACACTGACTCAACATTCGGTGGATCTGCAGTTTAAGCACAGAGCTACAATCTTTATATACTGTTTGATTATTCTGAATACAGTTTAGCTTCAAGTAGGATCAGTGTCTTGGAGAACCATTCTAGCAGATATGCAATTTTTTTTTGTTCTGACTTTGCAATGGATTCAGGAATCATTAACACTGTGCCCAGGCTCCTCGGAACTCAACACCCGGGGAAAGTTGTTTTTGTAATGGCTATTACTGGTCACTATTGCCCTGACATTTACTCTCCACTATTTACTGTTGCTGGTATAGGTGTAAATATTGTCTTAATTCATATGTTTCTAACTATTTAAAAGGATCAAAGGCTGTAGGGAAAACTCAGAAGGAAGAGATCGAAATACATATTAGCCATGACTGAATGCCAAGCATTTATCTTAATCTAAGATCAACCTAACCTACACACCCCTCAATTTACTGTCATCCATGTGCTTGTCCAGCAGTTGGTTAAATGTCCCTGATGTCTCTGACTCTACTACACACCTCTGGCAGTGCATTCCATGCGCCCACCGCTCTGTGTAAAGAATCTACCTCTGACATCTCCCTATACCTTCCTCCAATCACTTTAAAATTATGACCCCCTCTTGATAGCCATTTCTGCCTTGGGGAAAAGTCTCTGGCTATCTAATCTATCTATGCCTCTTATTACCTTGTACACCTCTATCAAGTCACTCCATTTCCTTCTCTCCACTGTGAAAAGTCCTAGCTTAGTCAACCTCTCTTTATAAGACAAGCCCTCCAATCTGGGCAGCATCCTCCTCTGCACCCTCTCTAAAGCACATCCTTCCTATCATGAAGTGACTAGAACTGAACAAAATATTCAAGTGTAATCTAACCAGTGTTTTATAGAGCTGCAGAAAAACCTTGCAGTTCTTAAACTCAATTCCCCTGTTATTGAAAGCCAAAACATCCTACACCACCTTCTCAACCCTGTCAATTGGGGTGGCAACCTTGAGGAATCTACATATGTGGACCCCAAGATCCTGCTGTTGCTCCACACTGTCAAGAATCCTCTCTTAACCCTGTGTTCAGCATTCAAATTTGACCTTCCAAAATGAATCACTTTGCATTTATCCAGGTTGAACTCCATCTGCCAGTTCTCAGCCCAGCTCTGCATCCTGCCATTGTCATGTTGTAGCCTGTAACAGCCCTCAATATCTACAACACCACCAACCTTTGGCAGACTTACTAACCCACCTTTCCACCTCTTTATCCAAATCATTTATAAAAATTGCAAAAAGCAGAGACCCAAGAACAAATCCTTATAGGATACCACTGGTCACTGACCTCCAGGTGAAATACTTCCCATCCACTACCACTCTGTCTTCGTTCGGCCAGCAAGTTCTGTATCCAGACAGTCAAATATCCCTGTATCCCATACTCCTAACTTTCTGAATGAGCCTAATGTGGGGAACCTTATCAAATGCCTTACTGAAATCCGCATCCACCGCTCGACCTTCAAACTTGTTTCGTCACATCCTCAAAGAACTCCAGGCTTTTGAAACATGACCTGCCCCTCTCAAAGCCATCTGGACTAGCTCTAAGTGAACTGTTTTTCTAAATCTTTTCCAGTACCTTGCAGACATAAATCTGAGTAATGCATAATTCCCAGGAATTTCTGTTCCCTTCCTATCTTACATTTTCGTCCCTCCAGTCAGCCAGAGTGAGGATGCAAAGTGCATTGCCAGAAGCACAGCCATCTCAATCCTAACTTCCTGTAGTAGCCTTGGATATATCTGGTCCATCTCTGGGCAGGTATCTATCTCAACACTTCCCAGAATTTCCAGATATGCACTCCCTTAATATCAATTTGTCCACAGAGTTCTCATTATCAACAAGATCCCTCTAGTGAATAAGGAAGCAGAAAGCTCATTTAGGGCCTCCCCTACCTCTTCAGACTCGAGGCGCAAGTTCCCTCCACTACCCCCGATCGGCTCTACTTCTCTCTGATCATTCTCTTATTCCTCACATACATGTAGAACACCTTTTTGGGTTTTCACTAATCCTTCCCATCATGGCTTTTAGATTAGATTCCCTACAAGTGGCCCAACAATCCCAGACAACTGTCCAAACAGTAACCCACCCAGACCCAGTCCCCTATATATTAGAATACTTAGTGTGGAAACAGGCCCTTTGGCCCAACAAGTTCACACTGATCCACTGAAGCGCAACCCACCTAACGCTACAGGCAATTTAGCCTGGCCAATTCACCTAATCTGCACATTTTTGGACTGTGGGAGGAAACTGGAGCACCCGGAGGAAACCCACGCAGACACTGGGAGAATGTGCAAACTCCACACAGACAGTTGCCTGATGTGGGAATGGAACCCGGGTCCGTGGCGCTCTGAGGCAGCAGTGCTAACCACTCGGGGCTTTCTTGTGCCCCCTCCTAACTCTCTCCTCAGTCCATTTGTGTTTTTTTTTTTCCCTAGCTACCCTATATTCTTCTAAAACTGTACCAGATTTATGCTTCCTCAGTCGTAAGTAAGCTTCCTTCCTTTTGATGAGAAGCTCCTCTGCTCTTGTCAACCAAGCTCCTTCACCTTACCTTCCTTCCCTGTCTCATGGGGATAAAGTTATCCAACACTCGCTCCTTAAACAGCTTCCACACTTCTGTTGTGCATTTCCTGTAGAAACATTGTTCCCAATTTCTACTCCACAGTTCCTGTCTAATAGTGGTATAATTTCCCCTCCCCCAATTACATACCTTCCCATCTGGTCTGTTACTATCCCTCTCCGTGGTTATGGTAAAGGTGAGGCAGTTACCAAAATACTCTCCCACAGAGATCTGACACCAGGCCTAGTACCCTCTAATTAATAATGCTACTCCCTCTCCTCTTTTACTCCCTGCTCTTTTAAAAAGATCTAAACCTTGGAACATCCAGCAACCATTCCTGCTCCTGTGAAGTCCATGTCTCTGTTATGGCCACAACATTGTAGTTTCAAGTACTGATGTACGCTCTAAGTTCATCACTCCTATTCCTGACCTCCTTGCATTGAAACAAACACAACTTAATGCATCCCTTTGACTTATCAACTATGTATCCTTGCTGACAGACTCTGCATCCTATTTCTGCCCATTCAACAACTACCCTCTTCTCTGATCTATAGCTCTAATTCCTATCTCTCTGCCAAACTAATTTAAACCTCCTTAAGGGTGCTAGTAACCCTCTTCCTCCCCCCCCCCCCCCCCCCACCATGAAATTGATGTCCCTCCAGTTTAAGTGCAGCCCATCTTTCATGTACAGTTTCCACCTTCTCCAGAAAGTACCCCAATGATCTATGCAGCTGAAGCCCTCCCTCCTTCCCCAGCCCTGTGCTGCACTTGCTCTCTGTTCCTTGCCTCGCTAGCATGTGGCACCAGTAGTAATCCTGAGATTACTACTTTGCTTGTCCTGCTTTTTCGCTTCCAACCTAACTCCCTGAAGTCACTTTTTAGATCATCATCATCTCTCTTTCTGGCTATATCATTGGTGAAAACAAAGACTGCAGATGCTGGAAACCAGATTCTTCTAGATTAGAGTGGTGCTGGAAAAGCACAGCGGTTCAGGCAGCATCCGAGGAGCAGGAAAATCGACATTTCGGGCAAAAGCCCTTCATCAGGAATAGAGTGCCTGCAGGGTGGAGAGATAAGTGAGAGGAGGGTGGGGAGAAAGTAGCATAAAGTACAATAGGTGAGTGGGGATGGTGGTGATAGGTCAGAGAGGAGGGTGGAGTGGATAGGTGGAAAAGATGATAGGCAGGTAGGACAAGTCATGGGGACAGTGCTGAACTGGAAGTTTGGAACTGGGGTGAGGTGGGGGAAGGGGAAATGAGGAAACTGGTGAAGTCCACATTGATGCCCTGGGGTTGAAATGTTCCGAGGTGGAAGATGAGGCGTTCTTCCTCCAGGGGTTGGATGGTGAGGGAGCGGCGGTGAAGGAGGCCCAGGACCTCCCTGTCCTCGGCTGAGTGGGAGGGGGAATTGAAATGTTGGGCCACAGGGAGGTGTGGTTGATTGGTGCGGGTGTCCCAGAGATGTTCCCTAAAGCGATCTGCTTTCTCCCCACCCCCACCCTCCTCTCATATATCTCTCCACCCTGCAGGCACACTGCCTCTATTCCTGATGAAGGGCTTTTGCCCGAAACATCGTTTGTTTGTTTTTTTCCCCCTGCTCCTCAGATGCTGCCTGAACTGCTGTGCTTTTCCAGTACCACTCTAATCTAGAATCTATATCATTGGTGCCAATGTACACCACAATTTCTTGTTGCTCAACCTCCCCCTTCAGACCTTGGACCAAGAAGGCTACGTACCTTCTGTGATCACAGAATGTCCTGTCTGTTCCTCTAACTATTGAGTCTCCTACCACTAGCACTTTTCTATCTCACCAACCCCCACCCACCCCCATGCTTAGTGCCAGATACCTGGCCACTATGGCTTTCCCTGGTAGGTCATTCCCCTAACAGTATCCAAAATGGTGTACTTATTATTGAGGGAACAGCCAAAGGGGATCCCTGCGCTGTCTACATGTTCCCTTTCTGTCCCTGACTGTAATAACCCATCTACCTTTTCCTGTACCTGAGGCCAGACTACCTTCCTATAACTCCACTCTATTACCTCCTCCTTTGCATCCTGAATGATCTGAAGTTCGTCCAGCTCCAGTTCCCTAATGCAGTTTCCGAGGAGGTGGCTTTGGGTACACTTTCAGTATGGACAGTAGTGGTGACACTTAGCTCCCACATCTTACAGGAAGCGCATGCAACTGGCCTAATGTCCATTCCCACTGTTCTGAATTCCCAAAGAGACTTTTCAAAAAATTCCTAGTAATCTAACCATATTTTGGTTAGAGGAGGAGGATGGATGGGAGATACGAAGCAACCACCCAAATGTATTACCTCACTTACTCAGCAGTCCCATGACTGCTACTGCTCAGTGTGCACTCCACCTATTCCCAAGATATGTTTTTACTTTTTTAAAAACTTACCTCGTGGGATCAGCGGCCTCCATTTTTTTTTTTTGCAGCGGGAGTGGTGAGAGCAAGGACCGCGGCTGCCGGGAAGGTAAATTAATCCTTAAATTTATCTTCCCAGTAGCCCTGGTCCTTGTTGTCACTACTCCTGCCCATTGATTCCATGAGGTAAGTTTTTTTTTAAAGGATGAATTTACCTTCCCAACCACCCCCTGGTGAGGAGGAGATACTTTGAGAGCAACATGAGATTGTAAAGCATAAAAACTTGTTTACAAATTAGATTCAAAAATACAGTTCACTCCATTTCCAAAAGTTTGAAATTCATTGTTCAACCAACTTTGCATCTCTGTCGTGTGAAAAACGCCATAATTTTCAATAAGTCATTTTTTAACTATTGGCTGAGTTCCCACCTTCATGCAGTGTAGGTTGTGTTTCATTGTGGACTGCCCACTTTTTCAGCTGTTTCTACCTTATCCTTATCAACATGTGCTGCAGCCCCTGACTCTGTTTCTTGTAGTAGTATTGACTCATATACACAACTGTAAACATAAAGTGGTCATGGTCACTTTCTCTTCTATTCTTCTTCTGAACTAACTGATTCTCTCAACGTTCCTTTAGTCAATTTTCACTGTTCTACTATAAACCTGTTGATGGGACCCTCTGACATTCGATCAAATTTTTACAGCCTCTTACTTATTCCCCTCACTGACTGCGTTTTTAAAAGTTCGCTTCATTCTCAGTGCGGACCCCACCAGCATGGTCCTTCTTCAGCCCCTACACACATTCTTCCAGTATGAATTTTGTCTCATTGACAGCCCCTGCGCAGCTTCATCCAGCACAGATGGTTATTTCCAGCATGATTACTGTCTTATGGAATCTGGCTCCTGAACTCTTGGGTCCTGTGTGGCTTTTCCAGTGCAGATTTGGTGTATCCTGTGATCATCCTTCACTTTCCTGGCCCTAGTGCCTTTTCTTTTTCAAATGTGGAATAGCCTCTGTGGGCTTCCCTAGTACCTCCTGTCCTAACTACTCCTTTCTGATTCTTTTGACGTGCAACTAGATAGCGCAGGAATCCTGGGAACAAACTTCAGGTGGGAAATGAAATATGTTCTGGCTTTTGCAGAGTGCTTCCAACGTTCTGATACAGAGTACCCTGTTCGCAGGCCAAATGTTATAGTTGACGATTGTATGGAACAAACTCAGGATTCTCAGGCACATGTTATGATCATTTATGTTGCTAAAGCATTAAGAGAGTTATAACTCAGATTTCTGAAGCAGGACACTTCCCAGTCAAGAAATCATCAGACATTTATTTGTTGAAATGCACGCAGGCAGTACTGGTAATATTTAAAGTAAAATACGTCTGCTGTAGATTTCTAAGAGAGATTAACTGGTCCTCGTCATATCTAGCTCCTATCTCTAGATGTTGCCTGAACCTCTCCCCTAGAGTCTGCTTGTTCTTGTGATTAATCTTGTAGCTTCATGAGGTTAGTCTCCTGCATCATGTTGTTGAATTCAACTCTGTGTACAAGATTACTAGGCATTCAAACTACTCCGTTCAGGCAGCTGGCTGAACTGACAGTAACCTATGTGTTTATATATCAGCATTCCAGCTGTGGAATCAATTGAAATCTGAAGCCTTTTACTTCTATTAGGAAAAGGGAATTACTGAACTATCCTGTGACCTATCTGGCTTACCCATGTCCTTCAGGAAAGGAAATCTGCTATCCTCACTTGATCTGCCCTGTATGTGAGTCCAGACTCTCAGCAATGTGGTTCAGTCTCTCAACCTTCTGGAATGACCCAGCAAGCTACTCAGTTGTATCAATCGCTGCAAAGTCTCAGAAATGAAATAAAATTAGATGGACCACATCAAAACGGCAACCGCGAAATAGACCTATCAACCCTGCAACATCTTACTAACATCTGGCCGTTTGTGTCAAAATTGAGAGAGTTATCTCATGACAAGCAACAGCCTGACATAGTCATACTCACTGAATCATACCTCTCAGACAATGTCCCAGACATCACCATCCCTGGGTATACGCTGTACCACCGGCAGGGCAGACCCAGCAGAAATGGCAGCACAGTCACATACAGTCAGGAGCAAGTTGCCTTGGGAGTCCTCAACATTGACTCTAGACCCCATGAAGTCTCATGGCTTCAGATTAAAATGGCAAGATTTAGACTTTGTTGTCATGTGAATTCCAGGAGTATAGTGAAATGTGTGTAATGTCGCCAGATGGTGCCATCTTAAGTGCAAAGGTATCTAGGTACAAAGTAGTAAGAGAAATAGTTGAAAAGTAAAACATTACCTTCATAAAATAAGTAGAAAAATAAAGAAATAAGGTAGTAGTGGCATTAAAGTCCTTCTTAAGTAAATAATAAAGGAAGTAAGTTAAGCTTCAATGGTCTTTCCTGAGTCCTCCGTGTATCTTGCTTTCCAGGAGATCTTAGCTGCCTGATCTCAATGTCGCCACTACACATACTGGCGGCTCTCCATCATTGCTCACTGTCCCTGGGTTGGGCCACTATGTCGTCTCTACTGCTGCTGAAGCTGCCGACTTCCTGATCTCCCTCAGTGGCTCCAGAACATGCCCGGTCAGGACCCACTTCCACACTGAGATATAGCCACATCAGGCCAAGATACCACTATGTACCGCCAAGAGACCCAGCTGAGACAGTGCCTGGCTTAGAGGATGCCAGGGGCTGCTGAGAAACCTGGCATTTGCTGCCAAGGCATCACCACAGGCACTTCGCTAGGTCCATGCTGAGACCAGGGGTGAAGAAAGGAAATGCCAAGAGAGGAATCAAAAAGGAGAAAGATATGAGCTCGAAATAGACAGAGTGGATGGGCTCCTGCTGAAAGGTCCTACTCTGCCACATCTTAGAATAATGTGGATGGAATAAGGCAATCTCTTGTGGATTATCACATCAGCTGATGAATCAGTGCTCTTCCATGTTGAACAACACTTGGGGAAGTACTGAGGGTGGCAAAGTTGCAAAATGTCCTCTGTGTAGGGATTTCAATTTCCATCACCAGGAGTGGCTCAGCAGCAGCTGGTTATGTGCAGCTGGTTGTGTCCAGAGGATCTATCTGCTAGACTGGGTCTGCAGCAGGTGATGAGGCAACCAAGAAGAACGAAAAACATACTTGACCACCTCCTTGCCAATTTGCGTCAGTCAATGACAGTATCAGTAAGAGTGACGACCACGCAGTCCTTGCGGAGATGAAGTCCTGCCTATCACCGTGCTAAATAGGACGAACTTCAAATAGATCTAGCAACTTAAGTCTGGGCATCCACGAGGCATCAGCAGCAGTAGAATTGGACTCCAGCACAATTTACAACCTCATAGTCCATCTTATTCCCCATCAAGCCAGGGAATCAACCCTGGTTCAACGTAGAGTGCAAGAGGGCATGCCAGGAGTAGCATCAGGCATACTGAAAAATGAGGTCTCAACCTGGTGAAGCTCCTAAACAGGACTATTTGTGTGTCAAACAGCATAAGCTGCACGTGATTGATAGAATATAGCAATCCCATAGCAAACCGATCAGGTTTAAAATCTCCTGTCCTGCCACATTCAGTCATGAATTGTATTGAACAATTAAACAGTTCACTGAAAGAAGAGGCTGCAGAAGTGCCCCATCCTCAATGGTGGAATAACCCAATACTTCAGTGCAAAAGATAAAGCTGAAATATTTGCAGCAGACTTCAACCAGAAGTGCACATGGATCATCCAGCTTGGCCTCCACCTGTGGTCCCAGGAAACCAGCCTTCAGTCAATTTGATTCACTCCACATGATATCAAGAAATGGTTGGAGGCATCGGATGCTGCAAATGCTATGGGCCCTGATAACATTGTGGCAATATTTCTGAAGACTTGTGCACCAGAACTTGCCACTCCCCTCGGCAAGCTCTTCTAATGCAATACAATACTAGAATCTGTTCAAAACAGTGTGGAAAATTGCCCAGGTATGTTCTGTACGTAAGAAAAAGCAGGACAAATCCAAACCAGCCTATTGCAGTCCCATCAGTCTGTTCTCGATCATCAGTATCATCAACAGTGCAATCAAGCAGCACCTGCTCAGCAATAGCCAACTCACCACATGTGAGGTGAGAGTGATGCATCACCACATTGTATGGCTACTGCTCTTCCCAACACTGCAAGAGACTGGTGAACATAGCCCAGACCATTAAGCAAACCAGCCTTCCATCCATTGACTCCATCTGTAGAACACTATTGTACACTCTGTTCTGTTACCCTCATGTACTTGTATGGCATGATCTGCTCTATAGCATACAAAACAACACTCTTCACTGTATCTCAGTACGTGATAACAATAAATCAAACAAACTCAAGGCTGCATTCAACCAGGTGTGGCATCAAGGAGCCCTTGTCAAACTGGAATCCTTTGATATCAGTGCAAACACTTGACTAGTTGGAGCCTTACCTGGAGCTTTGGAAGATGGCTGTGGTTATTGAGATCAACCGTGTCAGCTCTGGCACATCTCTGCAGGAGTTTATCAGGGTAGTATCCTACATCCCACCAAATTGAGCTGCTTCGGTCAGAAGTGGGGATGCTCATTGATTGAGCAATGTTCAACACCATTCACGACTCTTCAGATACTGAAGCTATATCAGACATTCCTGATGAAGGGCTTATGCCCGAAACTTCAACTCTCCTCAGCTGCTGCCTGACCTGCTGTGCTTTTCCAGCACCACGCTTTTCAACGCTGACTGTCCCGCATCTGCAGTCTTCATTTTCTCCTAGTTACTGGGTGGGCGGCATGGTGGTACAGGGGTTAGCACTGTTGCCTCACAGCGCCAGAGACCCAGGTTCAATTCCCGCCTCCGGCAACTGTCTATGTGGAGTTTGCATATGCTCCCCGTTATGGCATGGGTGTGCTCCAGTTTCCTCCCACAATCCAAAACATGTACAGGTTCGGTGAATTGGCCATGCAAAATTGCCCATAGGGTTAGGTGAAAGGGTAAATGTAGGGGGAATGGTTCTGGGTGGGTTGCTCTTCAGAGGGTCGGTGTGGGCTTGTTGGGTTGAAGGGCCTGTTTCTACACTGTAAGTAATCTAATCTAATCTTACTGAAGCTGTCCATGTTAAAACACAACAAGATTTTGAGGCTTTGGCTGATGAATGTCAAGTAATATTTACACCACAGAAATGCCAAGCAATGACCATCTCCACGACGAGAAAATCGATCCAACGCCCCCTGACAATCAGTGCTAATACCATCACTGAACCCCTGGTACATTCATAATGGGGGATAATCATTAAACAGAAACTCAACTGGACTCACCACACAAACAGTGACTGCAAGAGCAGGCCAGAGACTCTGCAGTACTTCAATGAATAACTCACCTCTTGACACCCCAAAACCTGGCCACCAACCACCAGGCACAAGTCAGGCGGGTGATGTGCTGATGCCTGTTTGAATCTGGCAATCAGCTGCTGTTTTATTCCAGCAATCACTGGTTGCTGTAGCTGGCACATACAAAGAGAAGAGTCAATCTTCTTAACTTCACGAGTTACTTTAATAAAGTATTAAACATTGCACGTATTTCTTGTATGCTTTTTAACAAACTAGAGCTTATATATTCTCTGACAAACTGAAGTAGAACCTGTTTATAAACCCACTAGAGTCTTCTGTCACTCCCTGAGTAATCACAGAATATAAAAGCTAATATCCAATCAAGATAACACTTTGCTGCTTTTCTCTCACTCTCGGAATACTCCCCATTACTTGGATGGGTGCAGTTCCAAGAGCACTTATTAGGCTTGACACCATCAAGATAAAGCAGTCTATTCATAGAATCAGAGTTGTACAGCCCAGAAGAACACTCTTCAGCTCAATGCGTCCATGCCAACCAGGTATCCTAAATTAATCTAGTCCCATTTTCCATTTAACCCATATCCGTCTGAACCTTCCTATTCCTGTATCCACCCAGATGCCTTTTAAATGTTATAATTGTACTAGTCTCCACCACTTCCTCTGGCAGCTCATTCCATACACGCACCACCCTCTGCATGACAAAGATGTCCCAAGGTCCATTTTATATCGTTCCCCTCTTGCCTTAAATCTATGCCCTCAAGTTTTAGACTCCCCAATCATGGGAAAATGACCTTGGCTATTCGTTGTCCCCATGTCCCTCTAATAAACCTCTGTAAGGTCACCCCTCCGCCTCTGTCACTGCAGGAAAAATAGCCCCAGCCTATTCAGCATATTCCTATAGCTCAAACCCTCTAACCCCAGCAACAATCTTGTGAATTTTCTCTGCACCCTTTCAAGCCTAACAATATTTTCCCAATAACAGAGAGACTGGAATTGAATTCAGTATTCCAAAAGTAGCCTAACTAATGCCCTGTGCAGTAAGAACAGGGCATCCCAACTCCTGTACTCAATGCACTGCCCAATAAAGATAAGTGTACCAAATGCCTTCTTCACTACCCTCCACCTTCAAGGGATTATGAACTGGCATCCCAACGTCTCTTTGTTCGGCAACATTCCCCAGGACCCTATCATTAAGTGTATAAGTCCTGCCCTGATTTGCATTTGCAAAATGCAACACCCCACAGACTTGGACCCCTTTACGCGCGCGCGGACACACGCACACGCGCACACGATATATATACACACACACACACACACGATATATACACATACACACACACACACACACTATATATACACATACAAACCCACATGCACACATACGCATATACGTATGTGGGGAGAATTTATATTGTACTTTGCTCAAAAACTGCATGAATCCATGTGAGACTCTGTTAACTCACTTTTTAGATTAGAATCAGTCGAAACATTATGGCATAGACAACAGAACACGGGGCTCATACCTTCAACATCTTAACATCTTATCTGGGCTGGCACCAATTGTTGCAGTTAACCTGAGAATGTAACTTTTTAAAAAAAGTTTTGGGATTTATGTATGACAGAAGTGAAACTATCATGGTCATTCTAACAGATGAGAGATTTAACAAACAATCAAGGTATTTTTCAATGTATAATTTCGGTTACATCACACTGTAAATTTTTGCCAAAATTCTGTCTTACAATTGTGTCCTCCACAACCACCTGATGAAGGAGCAGTGTCCGAAAGCTCGTGCTTCTAATTAAGCCTGTAGGACTATAACCTGTGTTGTGATTTTTAACTTTGTACACCCCAGTCCAACACCGGCATCTCCAAATCATTTATATTAGTAGCTAGCTTACCTTCATTTTTCATCTTCTCCCCTCTTATTGCTTTTCAGTTTGTCTGCTGCTGGTTTTAGAGACTTCTGAGTCCTCTGGCTGGTTGAGGTCGAGGGAGGTTAAAAGGCCTGCACAGGGTCTGCCATAGAAAAAGCCTCCAAGCACTCTATTTCATCCTGTCCGACTAACCCAATTAGGACCCCACCACTGACGCACTTTCAATTGGCGGAACTGGTCCTCACCCTCAACAAGATTAGATTGATTCTCTACAGTATGGAAACAGGCCCTTCATCCTAACAAGTCCATACCGAACCCTCCAAAGAGTAACCTACCCACACCCATTCCCGACCCTGTATTTCCCCCTGACTAATGCACCTAACATTACGCGCAATTTAGCATAGCCAATTCACCTGACCTGCACATCTTTCGACTGTGGGAGGAAACCGGAGCACCCGGAGGAAACACACGCAGACACGGGGAGAATGTGCAAACTCCATACAGACAGTTACCTGAGGCAGGAATTGAACCCAGGTCCCTGGCGCTGTGAGGCAGTAGTGCTAACCACTGAGCCATCATGCTGCCCCAACCACTTCTCCTTTGAATCCTCCCATTTCCTTCAGACCAAAGGGGTAGCCATGAGCACCTGCATAGTCCCCAGCTATGCCTGCCTCTCCACAGGATAGGTGGAGCAGTCCATCTTCCACAGTTACACTAACACCTTTTCCATTCGCTACATTGATGACTGTATCGATGCCGCCCCATACTCCCACAAAGAGGTTAAATAGTTCATCAACTTCACAAACACCTTCCACCCTGACCCTAAGGTCAAATGGACCATCTCTGACAGCTCCTTCCCTTCCTGGACCTCTCCATCTCTATCTCCGGCAACTGACTCAACACAGATATCTGTTTCAAACCACCAACTCCCTCGGCTATATTGACTATGCCTCCTCCCTCTTCACCCTGCCCCCTCCCCGTCCTGTAAAAATGTGATCACTTACTCCCAATTCATCCACCTTCAATGTATCTGCTCCCAGGAGGAGCAATTCCAATCCCGGACATCCCAGATGACCTCCTATTTCAAGGACAGCAATTTTCCTTCCCACGTGCCAATGATACCCTCCAGCGCACCTCCTCCACTTGGCGTACCTCCAGCTTCAACTCCACTCCTCCGTCCACCACAATGATAGAACCTCCCTGATCCTCACCTTCCACCCCACTAATGTTTGGATACAGCGCATTATCTTCTGCCAGTTCTGTTTTTACAATCCGACCCCATCATCAGTGTTAAATTTCCCTCCCCACCCTATCTGCATTTCGCAGACTCCCTTGTTAAGTTCACGCCTCCCACCAAGCCGCTCTCCCCACCTGGCTCGTTCCCTTGCTACCGCACGAGGTGTAAAACCTGTGCCCACACCACCCCCTCACCTCTGTCCAAGGTCCCAGAGGATCTTTTCACATCCAACAAGAGATTTTCCTGCACGTCCGCCCGCCTCATTGACTGTGTCCGTTGCTCTTGATGTGGTCTCCTTTACATTGGGGAGATAGGATGCCACCTTATGCAGTGTTTTAGGAAACAATGCTGGGGGACACACACCAAATACCCCCACAGCCTTGTGGCTGACCACTTCAACTTCCCCCTCCCACTCCACCAAACACATGCAAGTCCTGGGCCTCCTCCACCGCCACATCAAAGCCAACCACCAACTGGAGGAAGAATGCCTTATCTTCTGCCTTGGGACCCTCCAACCACATGGCATCAACATTGACTTCACTCGTTTTCCAAATCTCCTCTCCCCACACCTTATCCCAGATCCAACTCAGCACCACTCTTCTTCCTTCTCTTTCCATCCTCTCCAAATTCCTCACCAACCTATACCAATTAACTCCATCTGCATCCACCTAGGCCTTCCTAGCTACCTTCTCCCCAGCCCCATCCCCACCCTCCTATTTATCTCTCTGCCTCACTCCTAACGTTCCTGATGAAGGGCTTCTACCCGAGATATCAATTCTCCTGCTGCTCGGGTGCTGCCTGACCTGCTGTGCTTTTCCACCACCACACTTTTTGACCTTAATTGGAGGAACAGAAAGGTAACTTATTTTCAAACAGGAGCTAAACTTCAAGAGTGCTTTTGTGCAAAGAGGTCCGGCATCCTTATGCACGAATTTCAGGAAATTCATGTGCAGCGACAGTTTATGGAATTTTAGCATTTATTATGAAAGAAATGCAGAATAAAAGTTGGGAAGAATGCTGAAAATAGAAATACAGAAACTTAGAAAATAGGTACAAGAGTAGGCCATTCAGCCTTTCAAGCCTGGCCCACCGTTCAATCCGATCATGGCTGATCATGCGATCTCAGTGACCCATTCCCATCCTCGCCACATACTCCTTGATCTCCTCAGCCACAAGGACCATATCCAGTTGCCTCTTGAATATATCTAATAAACTGGCCTCAGCAGCTTCCAATGGGAGAGAATTCCACCGATTCATAATGTTGTGAGTGAAGAAAGTCTTCCTTATCTCTGTCCTGAATGGCTTACCCATTATCCTTAGACCCCTAGTTTTGGATTTCTCCAACATCTGGATCATTCTTCCTTCATTTGGCCTATGTACAAGGTGTAAATTAGACTGCTCCTGGAGTGTTGCTAAACTGATAGCTATTCCACACGCATCTATCTTGAGCCACACATGTTAATCCTTGACTTTATTATCCCAAATGTCACTTTGCCTGTAGCTCATGTACACAGTGGGTTAAATGCCCTCTGTTAGTGTGGGATCATTCTCTGAAATTGGAGAATTATTACTTTTAATCTTCAATACTTCAACATATTCATTTCACTGAAATATGGAAAGGTGTATACAATGTTAAATTGTGATGTGAGCAGTGGCCCAGATTTCCCTCAGAGTGAGAATAGAACAGGAGACTGAGAGTTATGATGCATCACCCTCTTTATTTCACAGTGAGAATACATTCCCAGCAGACAGAAAAACACAGACAAACACAAACTCGAAGACTATGGCCTCTTCCCTCCACATGAGAAGCCTGTGAATGAACGGCCTGTTAACAGGAATCATATTGGGATAGATCATTTCTCCAATCACACATTCAGTCAGTCTATATTGTGAGTGGGAGCTACCAGTGTGGGTGGGAGCAGATCTGAAGCTGAATTTTATTCTAACGGCAGACTCTGGATTCTGATTTCACTTTGGGATTCTTTCTCCATTTCAGGGACCAGTTTGAAGCTGCTTCATTCCTGGTTCCCAAAATCTTCCACTTGTCCTTCCTCACCAGGATCCAGCTGTTTTCTGAACCTGCACTGACCTGAGTAAAGCTGAACTGGATGAAGAAACAACCTTTCTCCTCATTCCCAGCACAATGTCTGACCAGTGTCAGTCCAGTGTCTGACCATCAGGAATGGCAGGAAAAGGGAATATTCTACTGCCCACACAGGGTGGAATTTTCACCCTGGCCTGGTGTTCCTGATGGCAGTAACCACAGTGTCCCCCACTTCCACTCTCTTCATTCTTGTTGGTTCCAGTTCAAATGTAAAGTACTCACAATGTGACTGGGGTTGCATTCCTCATGTATTTAGAATACTCTGTGTGTCCGATGTTACTGTTTGCAAGGCCCTCACCCTCCTCCAGACTCCGGTCCACATCCCTCTTCCTCCTCTCACTGACCCTTGCTGGTCCTGAGCCTCAATGCAAGCTCCCACTATCCTGCCCCCTCTCCTTGTTCTGCAGAGTTCAACAAGTGAAACCTCTGACCTCAGACAACAGCACAAAGCTGACTGATTCTTACGTGTCACTAACTTTCAGATGAAGGTGGGACATCATTACAAAAGGAGCACAACAATGAGTATTGATGGTTTACAAATCCATTCCATATAGGAATACTCCAAAGGGCAGTTCCAGCACTGACCAATCTCAAACAACCAGGCTCTGTAATCCCTCCCACTGTCAATGAGCTCTGACCACATCAACATGAAACCTTCTGACCCAGCATGATTGAGATTAAACAGAAGCATAATCTATCACCAGGACCATCCCTGTCTCAGGCCGTGCACAATGCATTCATTTCAAATAAGATTAGAGAAAAGGAAATCAAATCCCTACTTCCCAGTGAAGGATCCAACTCCCCATGTACAATTGAATTTAACCCTTTGTACATGCCATAAAACGACCTTAAACTGATGTCACCAATGCCCCACAGAGGTGGTTAGTTAGAAATGAATCTGAAACACTGACCGAAAATTTAGATTTGACAAGAAATCCCGATTATAAAGAATTATAATGACCAGTCACTGCATTCACTGGAAGGTAAGTATAAGAGTGTATCTTTCTCTAGGTAAGGCGACCCAAGTTATGCACAGTACTCTAGGTTAATTCAATGTGTAGTTTGGGGAAGATAAAACAGATTTTAGAATTCAGCATCTCACTGTTCAGTATTATAATGGTAACAGAATCAACCAGAAAAATTTCATTCTGATTCCTGTCTAAACCATATTTGCATTAGTCCACCTTTATTATACCAAATGATAACAAAACTCCATTCAAATGTTCCTTTTTCTTCTTCCAGTTCCTTCAAGAAGTCCAGCACCAGTTCTTTATATTCTTCCCATTCATATTTCTCATGAAATGTCCTGCAACAGAATTAAGCGTATAGGCATTTAATTCTCATTCCTCATGACAAAACCTGTCTAGATCAGAGTAGATTAACAGGACAATAGGAATAGGAGTCAGTCTTTCAGCCCATTGAGAACCCTCCATTGTGATTACAGGAACAGAATCAATCGATGATCAGAATAGACAGTCCCATAGCAGGTAAAGTGTTCTCAACATTACATGGGGCGCAGTCAGAGAAATCTTAGTGAGAGACTGACTAATAAAGAAAATAGTATCATATAATTAGATGATTGATCACTGAATCAGGGAAGCCTTTCATTTTTATAGAATCCCTATATTGTGGAAACAGGCCGTTTGACCTTACAAGTCCACACCGACCCCTCTGAAAAGTAACTTACCCAGACCCATTCCCCTAACCTATTATCCTACATTTACCTCTGACTAATGCGCCTAACCCACACATCCCTGAACACGATTGGAAATTTAGCATGACCATTTCACCTAATCTTCATATTTCTGGACTGTGGGAGGAAACCGGAGCACCTAGAGGAAACCCACGCAGACACTGGGAGAATGTGCAGACTCCATGCAGACAGTCACCTGAGGCTGGACTCAAACCCGGGTGCCTGGCGTTGTGAGGCAGTAGTGCTAACCACTGAGCCACCGTGCGATCCTGAGCCTCCATGAAAACCTGGAACGGCCCCAATTTGAGCATTGTGGCCATTTTAGAAAATACATGAATGCCCTTGAACAGTTGCAGAGAGAGCTCTTTCTAGAAATTTCCATAAAGGACAAATAAGAAAGTCATCAGGAAGAGGAGAATTGAATATGTCTGTAATCCATTAAAAACACATAAATGAATTGCAAAAACTTGAAAGATAAGTCAAAATGACATTTTGGCTATATCAAAAGTGATTCAATTGCAGGCAGATTTAGGAGAATTGATAATGATGAACTGAGAAATGGCAGAAGAGTTGAATGTTTATGTTGTATCTGCAGTCACTGACATGGTGCATTCACTGATTATGCCATTGAATATCAGGGGGTGATGGTTAGACTCTGTGTTACAATTGCCTGACACTTATGTGGTGTGAAAGTCATTTGTCACAGTTTGAGCAACTCCTGTTAAAGAGAGAGGTCATTCATGAGCACGTGTCAGGTATGTCTCCAACCAGCGATATTCTTCCCAGTTCCCATTGATTCCAGTTTTGCTCGAACTCCTTAAAGCCACATTTGTTCCAACACAGCCTTGTGGCAAGTGCAGTCACTCTTAGCTCAGGCCTAGAATTCAGCTGCTTTGGCTGTGTCTCCCTCTAACACTGACACACTATGGTAGCAATGTGTACCATCTACAAGGTACAATGTAATATCTCACTGAAGCCTGTCCACACCGACAAGGCATAGGTCAGGAATGTGATAGACTACACACCACCTGCTTGGATAGGTAAAGCTGCAAAATCACTCAAGAATCTCACCACCATCCAGGACATTGCAGCCCACTTGACTGGCACCTTTTCCACCACCTTCAATATTTGCTCCCTTCACCAATGCACAGTGGCACAGTGTGTACCATCTACCATGTCACGAATCACCTTGCTCCTTTGGCATTAACTTCCAGGAGGAACCCGTGGAGTAACTGAACTCAAACTGAAAAAGGGATATCACAGGAGGGCTGTGACCTGATTGGCGGGTAGGGAATCTGTCCCAAATTTGAAAAAATAACACGGCATAACTAACTAATAAATTAATTAAGTCGAGCTGGCTGGGCAGGTGATGTGCTGTAGCTGTATGATGTGGGAGCTGGCTGATCCCTTTGCGAGCTGCATTGACCACATCTGCAGCAAATGTTGGTTGCTCAAGGAACTTTGGCTCAGAATTAATGAGCTGAAATGTGAGCTTCAAACACTGCGGCACATCAGGGAGGGAGAGAGTTACCTGGACGTTGTGTTTCAGGAGGCAGTCACACCTGGTAGATTAAGTATCACAAATTTGGTAAGGGACAGGGACAGCAGTGTGTGACTGCAAGTGAGGCAGATAGGAGGGTCCTGTATTCAGACAGATGAGCCTCAGCTCTTGACTTTGTACAAGGTGCATGAGGTACTTGCTGTCTGTGTAGATGAGGAACAGGGCTGTGGGGAGGGTGAGCCAGCTGACCATGCCACTGTGATAGAGGAGGCCATTCAAGAGGGGGGAGCAAAAAGACTAGTGGTAATTGTAGGGGATTCGAGAATTAGGAGAATAGATAGCATCCTTTGTAAGCAGGATAGAGAGAACTGCATGGTATGTTGCCTGCCTGGTGCCACTGTAAGGGCCACCTCTGACCGGCTTGAAAGGATATTGGAGAGGGAGGAGAAGGATCCAATTTTTGTGGTCCACGTTGGGACAATCAACATTGTCTCGATGAAGAAAGAGGATCATTTTAGGGATTATTAGAAAGTTGGATCTAAATTAAAGAACAGGTCCTCAAGGGTTATAATCTCTGGATTACTACCTGAGCCACGTGCAGATTGGCATAGGGAAACAGGAACAAAGGAAGTAATCACGTGGCTAAAAGAGTGATGTGGGAAAGAGGGGTTCCTTTTCATGGGTGCAGGCATCGGTATTGGAACAGGAAGGATCTGTACCATTGGGATGGTCTCTACCTGAACCGAGCTGGGACTAATATTCTCTAGAGAAAGGTAAATAGGGTGGTCAACAAATTAGAAAGTTGGGGGAAAGCGAAGGGTAAAACTCAAAGAAGTATCAAGGCCAGTGGGAAACAAAGCAGCAGGTTAACATCACTGGAGGTGGATTCAACTGCATGGAAAAGTATGAAAAAATGACAAGTAAGGAGAACTCAGAAGCAATTATTAAAGTCTCCAGAACACAAAATAGGACAGGGTGTTTGGAAAGAGTTAGGAATCAAACTTCAAACACACTGAATAAACAAATAACAATGAGAAGAGGGATGGTAAATACAGGACTGAAGGTATATCTAAATGCACACAGCATACGGAATAAGGTAAATAAGCTTGTGTTGCAGATCACAATTGGCAGGTATGCTGTGGTGGGCATCACGGAGATGTGGCTGCAAAGGGATCAGGACTGGGAGCTAAATATCCAAGGATATGCATCCTATAGAAAAGACAGGCAAATGGACAGAGGGGGTGGTGTTGCCCTATGAATAAATGAAATTAAATCAAGAGCAAGAAACGATGTCGGGTCGGATGATGTATAATATGTCTAGAATTGAGGAACCACAAAGGTAAAAAAACCAGAATGGGAGTTATGTACAGACCTCCAAACAGTAGTCAGGATGTGGAGCGCACGATACACTAGGAGATAGAAAAGGCATATAAGAAAGGCAAGGTTACAATGATCACGGGGACTTCAATATGCAGGTGGACTGGGAAAATCAGGTTGGTAGTGGATTGTAAGAGAGGGAATTTGAACAATGTTTATGAGATGGCTTTTTGGAGCAGCTTGTGGTGGAGCCCACTAGAGAACAGTATTTCTGAATTTATTGATACGCAATGAGGCAGACTTGATAAGGGAGCTTAAGGTGAAGGAACCCTTAGGAGGAAGTGACCATAATATGATAGAAATTACTCTGCAATTAGAGAGGGAGAAGGTGGAATCAGATGAAACTGTATTATAGCTCAATAAAGGCAACTACAGAGGCGTGGAGAGGAACTGACCAGAATGGACTAGAAGAGGAGCCCAGCAAGAAAGGCAGTGGCACAGCAACAGCAAGAGTTTCTGGGATACAGTAAAAATTCAACCCGAGGAGAAAGAAGTACCAAGGCCAGTGGGAAACAAAGCAGCAGGTTAACACCACTGGAGGTGGATTCAACTGCATGGAAAAGTATGAAAAAAATGACAAGTAAGGAGAACTCAGAGGATGAGGCAACCATGGCTGACAAGAGAAGTCAGGGACAGCATAAAAGCAAAAGAGAAAGCATACAATGCGGTGAACAGCAGTGGGAACCCAGAGAATTGGGAAGCTTACAAAAACCAATAGAGGACAACGATAAAAGAAATAAGGAAGGAGAATATCGACTATGACCATAAGCTAGCCAGTAATATAAAAGAAGATTGCAAGAATTTCTTCAGATACCTAAAGGGCAAAAGAGAGGCAAAATAGACATTGGGTTGCTGGAAAACAAGGCTGGAGAAGTGGTAATGGGGAACAAAGAAATAGTGGAGGAACTGAATAAGTATTTTGCATCAGTCTTCATGGTGGAAGACACGAGTAACATCCCAAAAATTCCAGAGAGTCAGAGGTGAGTATGGTGGCCGTCACCACGGAGAAGGTGCTGGGAAATTTGGAAGGTTTGATTGGGGAGAAATAATCTGGACCAGATGGACCACACCCCAGAAAGAGACAGCTGAAGAGGTAGTGGAGACATTAATGGTGATCTTCCAGGAATCATTGGAGTCAGGGAGGGTCCCAGAGGACTGGAAAATTGCTAATGTAACTCCCTTATTTAAAAAGGGAGTACGACAAAAGAGAGGAAATTACAGGCTGATTAGCCTGATCTTGATTGTTGTTAAGATTATGGAATCCATTGTGAAGGATGAAATTTCTCAATACTTGGAAGTGTATGATGAAATAGGGCAAAATCAGCAAGGTTGCATCAAGAGAAGGTCACACCTGACAAATCTGTTTGAATTCTTTGAGGAGGTAATGCACGAGTTAGACCAAGGGGAGCCAATGGATGTTATCTACTTGGACTTCCAGAAGGCCTTTGACAAGGTGCCACACAGGAGGCTACTGAGTAAGACAAGGGCCCATGGTGTCAGAGGCAAGATGCTAGCATGGATAGAAGATTTGCAGAAAGCAGAGTGGGGATAAAAAGAGTTCTTCTCAGGATGTCAGCCAGTGACTAGTAGTGTTCCTCAAGGCACTGTGTTGGGACTACAACTTTTCACTTTATACATTAATGATCTGATGAAGGAACTGAGGTATTCTGGCTAAATGTGCAGATGATATAATGATAGGTAGAGGAACAGGCATCATTGAGAAGGCAGGGAGGCTGCAGACTGATCTGGATAGGTTAAGAGAGTGGGCAAAAAAAGTGGCAGATGGTGTACAGCTTGGAAAAGTGTGAGATCATGCACATTGGCCAGAAGAACAGAGACATAAACTATTTTCTAAATGGGGAGAAGATTCAAAAATCTGAAGTGCATAGGGACTTGGGAGTTCTCGTCCAGGATTCTCTTAAGGTAAATTTGCAGGTTGTTAGGAAGGCAAATACAATCTTGGCATTTATTTGGAAAGGACTAGAATATAAAAGCAGGGATATACTTCTGAGGCTCTAAATGTCAGACCACATTGAGAGTAATGTGAGCAGCTTTGGCCCCCGTACCTCAGGAAGAATGTATTGGCCTTGGAGGGGTCCAGAGGAGGTTAATGAGAATGGTCCCAGGAATGAAAAGCTTAACATATGAAGAATGTTTTATTACCCTGGGTCGATACTCGATGGAATTTAGAAGGATGAAGGGGGATCTAATTGAAACTTACAGAATACTGAACGGCCTGGACAAAGTGGACGTAGGGAAGTTGCTTCCATGAGCAGGAGAGACTAGGATCCAAAGGCACAGCTTCAGAGTAAAGGGAAGATCCTTTAGAACAGAGATGAGGAGAAATGTCTTCAGCTAGAGCATGGTGAATCTATGGAATTCATTGTCACCAAAGGCTGTAGAGGCCAGGTCATTGAGTATATTTGAGACTGAGATCGATAGGTTCTTGATTGCCAAGGGGATCAAAGGTTATCATGAGAAAGCAGAATAATGGAGTTGAGAAACTTATCAACCATGGTTGAATGGCTGAGCTATGGGCCAAATGGCCTAATTTCTGCTCCGATGTCTTATGGTCTTATGGCCTAAAACTCTGCCCTCTACCATCGAGAAGGTCAGGGGCAGTAAGTACATGAGAATATCACCGCCCGCAAGATCCCCTCCAAACCACACACAATCCTGATTTGGTAATATGTCATTGTGCCATCAGTGTCAGTGGATCAAGTATCTGGAACTGGCTTCCTGACAGCAGGACTGCAACAGTTCAAGAGGACAACTCACCACCGCCATCTCCAGGGCAACTAGAGATAGGACAAGTCACATCCCAGGAATGAATAAAAAATAAACCACCATCAGGATCTGGCCATTAGAGAGACTCCGACACCTGCCCTTTCTACTGACCCACCTCACCCACACCACACCCCCATGACAGTGTCCTGTGATCCTCTACCTGGTATCACACACCTATCAGCCTGGGAGTCAGTGCTGATGCTCGGCCTCTCAGGTACAGTGCCTCAGCAGCCAGGAGCCAGCAGTGCTTGAGGGTCACTGAATGCAGCAAGCTTTCCCTGAGAGAGCTGATGTGGGGCTCTTATCAGCTCTCCAATCTGTGGGCAATACACTGATCACCTCCATTCAATTGTGAACTAATGATTTACAACTGCATCTATTAGAACTGCACCCTTTGAAAAACAAATCCATCAAAAATATCCTTTCTGCTACAAGGTCTGATTCACAAAAGGATCTTGTCAGACAGTGATTTTCAAATCACTGAAAATTCCTGAAGGAGTGACTGTCTTCCTCTCAGGCTATAGGGAGAGTTTAATACTTTTTCGGTACTGTGCGAATGTTACTCATGGGACTGCTCGTGGAATCTTGCTGTGCTGAAATTGCTGCGGACAGTTTCCTGCCCTAAAAATGTTGCCACCTTCTGCCAACCCACGTCAAGAATGGCACATGCCCACCCTGACATCTCAGAACCTTCAACATCACACTCTTTTGTTTTGATAGGTACATTTCCCAAGAAAGACAACATGAGATAGCTTCGGCAAATAGAATTAAGGAGAATCCAAAGAGTTTTTACAAATACATTAACGACAAAAGGGTAGCTATGGAGAGAATAGCGCCCCTCAAAGATAAGCAAGGCAGCCTTTGTGTGGAGCCACACAAAATGGGGGAGATACTAAATGAATATTTTGCATCAGTATTTACTGTGGAAAAGGATATGGAAGATATAGACTGTAGGGAAATAGATGGTGACATCTTGCAAAATGTCCAGATTACAGAGGAGAAAGTGCTGGATGTCTTGAAACTGTTAAAGGTGGATAAATCCCCAGGACCTGATCAGGTGTACCGAGAACTTCATGGGAAGCCAGAGACGTGATTGCTGGGCCTCTTGCTGATGTGTTGGTATCATTGATAGTCACCGGTGAGGTGCCGGAAGACTGGAGGTTGCCAAACGTGGTGCCACTGTTTAAGAAGGGCGGTAAGGACAAGCCAGGGAACTAGAGACCAGTGAGCCTGACCTCGGTGGTGGGCAAGTTGTTGGAGGGAATCCTGAGGAACAGGATGTACATGTATTTGGAAAAGCAAGGACTGATTAGAATAGTCAACATGGCCTTGTGTGGGGGAAATCATGTCTCACAAACTTGATTGAGTTTTTTGAGAAGTAACAAAGAGGATTGATGAGGGCAGAGCAGTAGACATGATCTATATGGACTTCATCAGTAAGGCGTTTGACAAGGTTCCCCATGGGAAACTGATGAGCAAGGTTAGATCTCATGGAGTACGGGGTGAACTAGCCATTTGGATACAGAACTGGCTCAAAGGTAGAAGACAGAGGGTGGTGGTGGAGGGTTGTTTTTCAGACTGGAGACCTGTGACCAGTGGAGTGCCACAAGGATCGGTGCTGGGGCCTCTACTTTTTGTCATTTACATAATTGATTTGGATGCGAGCATAAGAGGTACAGTTCGTAAGTTTGCAGATGACACCAAAATTGGAGGTGTAGTGGACAACGAAGAGGGTTAGCTCAAATTACAACAGGATCTTGACCAGATGGGCCAATGAGCTGAGAAATGGCAGATGGAGTTTAATTCAGATAAATGCGAGGTGCTGCATTTTTGGAAAGCAAATCTTAGCAGGATTTATACACTTAATGGTAAGGTCCTAGGGAGTGTTGCTGAACAAAGAGACCTTGGAGTCAGGTTCATAGCTCCTTGAAAGTGGAGTCGCAAGTAGATAAGATAGTAAAGAAGGCGTTTGGTATGCTTTCCTTTATTGGTCAGAGTATTGAGGGGTTGGGAGGTCATGTTGCAGCTGTACAGGACATTGGTTAGGCCACTGTTGGAATATTGGCGCAATTCTGGTCTCCTTCCTGTTGGAAAGATGTTGTGAAACTTGAAAGGGTTCAGAAAAGATTTACAAGGATGTTGCCAGGGTTGGAGGATTTGAGCTATGGGAGAGGCTGAGCAGACTGGGACTGTTTTCCTTGGAGCGTCGGAGGCTGAGGGGTGACCTTATAGAGGTTTACAAAATTATGAGGGGCATAGATAGAGTAAATATGCAAACTCTTTTCTCCGGGGTGGGGGAGTCCAGAACGAGAGGGCATAGGTTCAGGGTGAGAGGGGAAAGATATAAAAGAGACCTAAGGGACAACTTTTTCACGCAGAGGCTGGTACGTGTATGGAATGAGCTGCCAGAGGAAGTAGTGGAGGCTGGTACAATTGCAACATTTAAGAAGCATTGGGATGGGTATATGAATAGGAAAGGTTTGGAGGGATATGGGCCAGTGCTGGCAGGTGGGACTAGATTGGGTTGGAATATCTAGTCGGCATGGACGGGTTGGACCGAAGATTTTGTTTCCATGCTGTACATCTCTATGACTGTATGACTCTAAGAGCTTTGTGGCATGGTGTTAAGGCAACAGTCTCTTGCTCAATCTCAAAGAAGTAATCCACTGAAGCTAAATTATTATCTTGTGTTTGGCACGAAGCAAGACCAAAAAAATGTCTAGAAAATGACTGAGATACAGAGGCAGTGAGAATGAGAAGTTGAAAGGAAAATGTAACAGTAAAGAAATGATGTTGGAGAAATTGATGGATGACATTTGAAATTCCCTGGACTCTGATTATTCACATCCCAGTGAGGTGAAGGTGGGTAGAGAGATGTGGGGATATTGGCTTTTATTCTCAAATCTTCAAAGTACTATTGATTCTGGAATGGTGCCTTCTGAACTGTGGAAGCTCAGTCACTGAGTATGATCTAGACAGATATTGATGCACTTCAAGATAGTAATGACGTCAAGACATATGGGAATATTGTGGTAAAATTCCACTGAAGTGGATGATCTGCCATTACCTAGAAGGGTGAAGCAGTCTAAAGGATCTAAATGACTTACTCCTACTCCAAAGTCCCTTTGTTCAAATGAAGTGGAAGTGTTCTGTGAAAAATGTTAAGCATGTTGCAGATGAGACTTTTAGAATCGAGGAGCCAGCTTCTTGTGAGCTGGAGTAATGTGAATGTGGAGGACTGGCTGTGTTGTCAGGAGGTGGAGTTGCAGATTGTGAGAAATGAACCAATCCACAACTCTATTCACATTGACCAATGTCCCAGTGTGACTGAATGGACCTGTTAATCTCAGTCTGACCCAGACTGGAATGATGGTGACATAAAGAAACATTAATCACAATATTTCAGCATCAAAACTCACTTGACAAAGTAGTGACCTGGAGTCAATTCTTTTAATTTAATCGTTTGATCTGTAGGTTCAGGCATATTTCTGACTTCAGGAACAATGCCAACACCGATATAGACTGTCTCTGGAAATGTTTGATTTACCAAGTATCCAGCAAGTCCCCAAGGTGCATTTAAAGGAACAATTGTTTCTGCAGATAAAGAAAACACTGTTATTTACATGTTTATCTTTCAATATTGTTGCTGAAGTTGCTTGCACCACTATTTCAGGCAGTGAATTCTATATCATGTATGAACATATGTGCACATAAACATACAAACTGGGAACAGGAGACAGTCGTTCAACCCCTCACAGCTAAACCACTGATACCACAGCATTGCATTGTTTTTTGAAAATTTAACAAATATCTATTTAGGTTTCTTTCTTGCAATCCTAAATTTTAATTAATAAGCTTCAGGCACAAGCTTCTAAATATTGAGCATTGCATCATTGACTGTGCTGTACTCTGCAGTTCTACTCCACTTGTTCTTCTGACAATCTGGCATACACAGTCAGAGCTGTACCTTCCAAATTACTTTGTCCCGTTAAGGTCTGGACCTCTCTGAGTCACATCTTCTGTTTAACAACCTTTTCAAATGGGGTAAAAGAGCTTTTGATTCAGTAAATTTCAGCACTATGTGTAGATTCTTGGTTAAATCAAATCCCTCTTTGGGACAAGAATCATCCTCCAAGCTCTTCCCTCCTTCCTTCTTCATTTTTCATTGAAGCTTTTCTTTGACTAAATCCAGTTGTCCAAGTTCCCTGTATCATTGGGGATCCACGTTTTCCTCGTTCTAACTTGCACGTTTTACCACCTTCTCCATTCTAATTTTCTTTTAAGAATTCCTCCCATTCCATTTCAATTTTTCTGATCTCTTTCCCTTATTTCTGTTTGTCTTCAAACTAAAGGCCTATCATTTCTAACTTGAGCTTTGCTAATTTCACCTATGACATTATATTTTCATTTTTCTTTCTTCTAATTGGGGATGTGATGGTCTAATGGTACTATTGCTTGTGTATTAATCCAGACAGCTAGATAATATCCTGTGGTAGAGTGTGAGTTCATGATGGAAAAAATGAATGGAATTCAAATTCTAATGATGACCATGCCATTGGTCGGAAATACCCATCTCATTCAGAATTCCCCTTTTGAAAAGAAAACTGCTGTCCTTACCTAATCTGGTCTATATGCAATTCTAGATTGACAGAATAGTGGTTGACTCTTAACTGCCCTCTGGTCAATACGACATGAGCAATAAAAACTGGCATAGCCAGCAATAAAAATTGGCATAGCCAGCAATGCCCACATTCTCATAAATGAATGGAAAAACAATGCTAACTGTTGAATAATAATTTGAACCATCTCATCTTGAGAACATCTTACTTTTCTAATTATAACTCTAATTTTAGTCTTAATCAAATAATCCACTGTTAGAGCTTTCATTTCAAGAAAGCTCTTAGCAACATTCAAATCCATCTTCAAGTTATATTGAATGAATGTCACCATAATGGAGCTGTTTTATGTCCTGAACCACACCTGAGTTGTTACTTTAAAAGAAAGAGATAGATCTCGCTTAAATCCAGCAATTTCAAAAATATTGCAAAAGACCCAAATATTATGATGCCAGCTGATGTTATGACTGGACAAGTCAAATCTCAGGTGGCATTATGTGTTGATAGATCATGTTGTGAATTGTTTCTGGTTTTCGTGAGTTGGTCTTTCACAGAAATGCGAACATTGAATTTTGCAGATTTGCCTTTAAAAGAAAACAGAAGATTATTATACAGAAGAGTTGAAACGAAGGCAGGTTAAAGTAAATTATTTTCATAGAATATACATTTGATGATTTCAAAACATATGGCAAAAATATTTTCCTATTCCAAAAGCACCCTGCACGATACTTGCACCAGAGAGAATCCCTTTCTCTATTCGCCCCCCCCCTCCCCACACACTGGGCTTCAATAAATTTTATCTTCTTCTTTCGAGAGAAATCAATTTACACATCTGGCCTCAGCCAAGAACACTTCAGAAAATCCACTCAGCTAAACCAATTCCTTTTTCATTAAACTACGGATGTTATCATTATTTATCAAAATCAATCCCTGATTCTCTAAATTATAGCATAATACATAACTGCTTACTGTATTCACTCATACAGGTTTCCCAATGTGAATAAAAAGATATTTATGCAGAAATTGGATTATAATTGGAAACAGGAGAATGTGCCGGTCTATGAGTAGAAAGTGCAGAAGTAGCATTTAGTGAATTGTTCCTTCAGAGAGCTGGCCCCGGCATGATGGGCTGAATGGGCTCTTATAATACTGTTCAATTTTAATATTCAATGGATTTCTCAGTGTTGAATTTCTCCAATGTGGAGTTGATCACATTGTCAGAAGGGAATATGACAATGCAAGAAATGCTTCCCCTTTACCTGACAGCAGTGTAGGAGTTTTGGAAACTAAGGTGGGAGGAGGTAAAGGGTAAAAGTTGTATCTTCTGGGCTAACCTGTAAAGGTGTGTGAGAATAGCTATCTGGATAATGGGGTTGATTGAGTAACAGTGGAATTTCAATTGAATGTGAAATGACAAAGTCAAAGACTTGAGCACAAATATCCTCGGCCTTAGTTCTTGCACCCCTGGTTAGTATTGTATCACGTAACCTGAATTGACTTTACTGTTAGAATCCTCCTTACTGTTAAGGGCATGTGGTGTTATGACTGGGCTAATAATCCACCCAGGCTATGGTTATGGTAACATTGGCTCAAATCCCATTACGAGAGACCGAGGAATTTTGAATTCAGTAAAGTTTGGATTTTAAAAATTGTCCTAACGATCACCATTTGAACTCCATTGATCAGTATAAAAAAAAACTTAACTGGTTCAATAATGTCCTTCATCCATATCTGGCCTGGCTTACATCTAAATTTGGACTTACAGCAATGACCTTACCGGCAAATTAATACTGGGTCTGGCCAGTGATGTCAACATCCCATTGATAACTGACAAAAATATTCACTTCCCAACTATTTTGTATCACTTGCAAATGTTGAAATTACACCTTATACACTCAAGTCCAGATTATTAACATTCTGTGAAAGTGCAATATTGATCTCTGGGGAATGGTGCTTTAGGTATTTTCAAATCAACCTGTTCAGAGATGTCATCATATACCTCTGGCCCAAGAGGATCTTGAAGATGGATCTCCAAGCTGAGAGGTGCAGACACTACCACTGCATCATAGAGCCCGAGGATGATACTTGCCTCCAGTATGAGAAATAGCTGCTTAACACTACTCTCTGCTTTCTCTCCATCAAACAATTGAGTCTCAATGCTGCCAATCTCTTTAATACCAACATCTGTAATTTTGCTCAGTGTTTTCCATAATAATTTGTCATACACCTTTTAAATTTTGATGCATAAAAAATCAAATGTGTTTCATTCCTCTGACCATTACCAGCTAATGGTAATGGTCAGAGGCAGGCACGGTGGCACAGTGGTTAGAACTGTTGCCTCACAGCGCCAGAAACCTGGGTTCAATTCCCGCCTCAGGCGATTGACTGTGGAGTTTGCACATTCTCCCTGTGTCTGCTTGGGTTTCCTCTGGGTGCTCCGGTTTCCTCCCACAGTCCAAAAGTGTGCAGGTTAGGTGAATTGGCCGTGCTAAATTGCCTGTAGTGTTAGGTGAAGGGGTAAAATGTAGGGGAATGTGTCTGGGCGGGTCGGTGTGGACTTGTTGGGCCAAAGGGCCTGTTTCCACACTGTAAGTAATCTAATCTAATGTCTATATGAAGTCAATTAAACATGATTTGTCTTTTGAACGGCAGAAATTCCTTCCACTTACCATCAGTCCAAACCTAACAGTCCAGCAATACCTGCAAATAAAGTTTATAATACTTGATTTACCTGATTTAAAAACTTGGATTCCAATGGCAACTTGAATTTGTTTTATCATTTTTAGTTCTCTGAAGGTAACTTGCTCACTTAACGGTCGGATATGCATTATTTTTCAACTTGGTGGTGCTGTAGCTTTTCATGAAAGAACTTCACCTACTCTAAATGGAGAATTTACAAAATTTAGACTGTGTAATGATCTATAGAATGAGGCCAGGGGCCATAATGAGGTTCTATTCGAAAGACATGAAGGTGCTGATGTTGGACTAGGGTGGACAAGGACAGAATCACATGTCAGGTGAACCTGACGAAGAAGCAGCTTTCTGAAAGTTTGTGCTTTCAAATAAACCTGCTGGGCTATACCCTGGTGTCATGTCACTTCTGAGTCTGTTTAAAAGCAAGATAGCAGCTTAGTTTTAGGCAATCTGCTGGTCAACTGCCTCAAAGTATTCAATGTCAAAGAGAAGTCAATAAGTTAGTCTGTGTGTTTTTGGGAGAGATGGAGGGAATCACAATTAGTGGATGTGCAGAAAGTTGCCACCTGCAAACGTTTGTGTCCTCATCGATTGAGTAAACATTAAAGAGTGAAGATGTGAGTGACACTTTACTGAGTTTGAGTGTCAATATGCAAGGATATTGTTGGGAAAAGGCTTGAATCATTCATCTTGCTATTTATAATAATATTTTTTCAAATATTTTTAAAATTCCTTTATGAAATAAATGTATTTTTAAATTTGATGAACAGTGACAGCCTTGTGGAATTAGATTAGATTAGATTATATTACAGTGTGGAAATAGGCCCTTCGGCCCAACAAGTCCACACCGACCCACCGAAGCGTATCCCACCCATACCCCTACATTTACCCCTTACCTAACACTACGGGCAATTTAGCATGGCCAATTCACCTGACCTGCACATCTTTGGACTGTAGGAGGAAACCGGAGCACCCGGAGGAAACCCACGCAGACACGGGGAGAACGTGCAAACTCCACACAGTCAGTCGCCTGAGGCGGGAATTGAACCCGGGTCTCTGGCGCTGTGAGGCAGCAGTGCTAACCACTGTGCCACCGTGCCGCCCACAGGCACGGCACAGGTAATTCTTTGTCAATGCAGAACGTATCAAGCAAGAAATGCGAAAGAGTAAAAAGTCATTTCATATTCTGTTGTTACTTTGATGGAATATCTGACATACCATCAGCATTGCCAAAAAATGCATAATTGAACAGTTCATCCAGGCTGATTTCCATTTCTCTCTTCAAATCTGTCTTCAAATCCGAAACAAGAACTTCTGTTTCAGCCCATTGAATGTGTGGAAATTCTATTTCATCATAATCCTAAGATGAGAGTAAAATATGTATTACTGTTTAATATAACTGAACTTCTACCAAAGTTTGTCAATGCTGAAAGAACTGGACTAGGTGTTCAGGTGTGCAAGAGTCTTCATGTTCTGGAGCAACTGAACGTGAAACAGGGTTTGAAGTTTTTAATGGGATTCCTGACAGCAGCATTTCCTGATTCATTCCCTTTCTCTCTCACTCTTTCATCTTTCATGTTGTCGTGTTAGACTCACCTTGCCCTTCCCTTTGGGTTTGCAATAGCAACATTTAGAGAATGTTATTGAAACCCTTCTACATTGAGCCAACGTTAATGACCACATGTCCCGGTGTTGTGTATCTCTCTGTGTGTTTTAACACATTACTTAAACAGAAAAATGCCTTGAGGAATGAGGGATGGGCAACAAATATCAGCCATGCCAGTGACACCTTCACTGAATGAAAGGATAAAAACACCATTACTTACAGCCTGCTGAATTGGGGCAGGTGATGGCCTCATGGGATTTATCACAAGGCTATTAATCCAGAGAGGCAAAAGTGAGGACTGCAGATGCTGGAAACTAGTGTCTAGATTAGAGCGGTGCTGGAAAGGCACAGCACGTCAGGCAGGATCCGAGAAGCAGGAAAATCCACCTTTCGGGCAAAAGCCCTTGATCAGGAAGGGCTTTTGCCCAAAACGTCAATTTTCCTGTTCCTTGATGCTGCCTGACCTGCTGTGCTTTTCCAGCACCTCTCTAATTGAGACACTATTAATCCAGAGTGCCAGGTCATGTTCTGGGGAACTGGAGTGAATCCCACGAGGGTAGATGATAGAATTTGAATTCAGTTAAAAAAACCTCGAATTAGGGGTCTTTCCAGGCTTGGAAATCAGAGGATTTCTCTCAAAACCAGACTTGGCCTCTTCCATATAGGACAGAACTGCCTTTCAGAAACAGGGCTGGATTGAGTGAAGACAGGAGCAATAGGAGAGCTCCCTGCCTCTACAGTCCTTGTGTTGTCCCCCACCATCCCCCTCTCTGTGAGCACACTGACCCCTCCCTTCACCTGCTGCTGGAGATGGAAGCCCTGATATTCTTCTTACTGCACAAGCTGGCAGTGGGAGCCAGGCAGGTGATGGCAGCTCATGTGGAAAGTGTTAATGAGGCCCGAGGAGTAATTTCAGTCCAGCCTCATGGTTCAGGGTTGGGATGTGCACTGTCAGTGCACTGCAGGTTAGGGACTAAAAACAACGTGGAATAATTTCCACTGGTACAAACACAACAGAACAGAGGAAACTCTCAGCTATACTGAACGTGTCCTGGGTGACTTGATCCGGCTTGAGACAGTCGACTCCGTCACAGAAGTCGAGCACCTCCTGCTCTGTTGTCCGTGCAGCAATTTGATGCCCAAAAAGGACAGACACAGTTAAGAAGATTCTCAGCATCATGATGTTCTCTCAGATCACTGGTGAACGCACTGACTGACTCTCAGCACCTTCAGATGGATCTGCAGTTTGAGCACAGAGTTACACTCGTTACATACTCTTTGATTAGGATGATTTTGAATATAGTTTATCCTTTGGTAGGAACGTCATGATGGAGGAACATTCCAGCTGATTAATTATGGAAATTTCTCTTAGCTCTGACTTTACAATGGATTCAGAAATCCTTAACTCTCTGTGTGCTGGCTCCTGGGAACACTGAACACTTGGGAAAGTTGTTTTTGTAATTGCTACCCACTCACATACTCAGGGTTGTCACTCTTCCTGGTTTGGGAATCCACTGGATTGGAAGATTAATTTCCCGGTCACTGGTGATGAGGAGAAAATGATTTCACCTTCGGGGTTCAGTTTTGTACATCTTCATTTCCTGCAGCTTTTCCTTCATTCAGTTTTGACACGGGGGCTATTCTGCTCCCTGACCAAGGACAGACCACTGTTTACTCACAGTAGCAGGGTAAGGCCGGTGGGGTGTTCACTGCCCTATGATTGGAGCATCTCACAAAGATCCTGTTTGTGTCTTTCCCTCCTTCCCTGAGATATGCTGAGACTGGCTAAATGATTGCTCCCCCAACTTCAAAACTACTCCCACTGATATCCAGCTCCTGACACAGCCTGTCACTGGGGTACACTTCCCCTGGCACTGTTTATCACTGCATTAGTGTTCACATGGCATTGACTCTGGCGGGGTCACTCTTTCACTGTCATAGAGATGGACAGCACGGAAACAGACCCTTCGGTCCAACTAGTCCATGCCGACCAGATATCCCAATCTAGTCAGGTCCCATTTACCAACACTTGGCCCGTATCCCTCTAAACCCTTCCTATTCACATACCCATCCAAATGCCTTTTACCAGCCTCCACAACTTTCTCTGGCGGCTTATTCCATAGACACACCACCCTCGGCGTGAAAAAATTGCCCCTTCGATCCCTTTTATATCTGTCCCCCTCTCATCCTAAACCTATACCCTTGAGTTCTCGACTCCCCACCCTGGTGAAAAGACTCATCTGCACAACTGTAAACATAACGTGGTGAGGATCACTCCCCCTTTCTGATCTTTATCTTTCTTCGGAATCGTCCATGAATATTTTCCTCTGGGGTGGGGATGGCCCGATGGGTTGAACCCATCTCTCAGTATTGCCTTCATCAATTTTGACTGTTGATCTACTGTAAACCTGGTGCTGGAGCCCTCTGACATTCAATCCAATTTTACATACTTTTTCTCATTCCCCTCCCTGACTGCATTTTCCAAACTCCGACAACGAAATGTTTTTCCGCCCGACAGATGTGATTATAACCACTGACACAGGCAGTGAGACTGTGACTCCTCTTGTGAGATCTGTCAGCTCAAACCTGGTGTATTTTCACATTTTGGTTGGTTAGGCCCAGCTAAATGTAAGGATTTAATGTTTTGCATGTTTTTTACAGAGTAAAGGTGGCAGAATAGGGTATTAAACCCCTCGAGACTGTCCCTCTATTCCCACCCTCTGGTCTGTCCAAGTGTCACTCCAGCTCCCACTCCCATCTCTTCCCCACTCCCTGCTCCAGGTTTCCCTTCCCCTTCCCCAGTTGTAATCTCTCCCAGACCTTTTCCTGGACCACTTTCCCAATGCCAGGGATCATTCCCTCCAGTCTCAGGTGGTGACCCCATGCCGTGTGGGATCACTCTCCCACCCACCAACCACCTCCTCGTTCCTGCTTGGTTCAGGTTTTACCACAAGATGTGCCACTGTTCCAGGGAGTAAAGAGCCTAGAGGAATTACAGGTACATTTTGTGTCTCATGTTGTAAAATTTGCAGTGAGTCAAATTCAGGAATTTGGATGGCCCTGGTGTCGGTGAAGTCACTTTATGCCTCGTAACAATATTTCTTTGCATGTCTCATGGTTCAACGTTAAAATGTATCACCATGGAGACATTATTGTGAAATGGGCCAAATGGTGACGTGTATGTCTCTTTATGTAAAGTAATAAAATTGGCTCAGTATCTCACTCATGAACAGCAATGGTGTAAATGTTGGTCAAATCTGGACCACACAATGTTCACTGAAAGAAAGACAGACCCAAACGGCAGACCTGAGGCTAAATTTTAATTATCCATCTGTACATTTACAGGGTCTATATTTCAGAGCAATGGGTGGAGCTGACATTTATCTTTATATGAGTGGTTCAAGTGCTCTTCATTCACATCGAAGAAATGAAAAATGTAAAAAAAACCCTGAACACGCTAAAGTACTTCAGTTCAGTCATTTCACTTTGTCGACACATAGTATTTCCTGTTGCCTCCCGGGGTGTAGGAGATTCTGACAAGGTGGGTTTTTATTGCTCATTCCTTCTTGCCCGAAGATGGTGGTGAGTCCTGTTTTTGAGTTGCGACAGTCCATGTCTTTTGTCTAGTAATGTGTGTTTCTAAGAGTCTGCAGACTCCTCGACCAGTGTACACAATATTTATTTACCCAGGCTCCTTAGCGTGTATCAGGTAAGGACAACACAGCATGAGACTGCAGTCAGTCAGCCAAGTCCCAATTTTATTTGAGACAACAAAGGGAAAAACTACACTCGACAATTTTACCAACTCTATTTCTAACGATCCAATTCTTTTGAATATTAAAACACTTACCAGATCTTTTGCTGCTTTGTTGAATTGTTCCGTCTGTACCTCTCTTCATGAATTGATTCTCTCTCTGGTCAGAGGGTGAGCTGCTCTGCTCACTGCTGTATCCTGACCTGCCTGTAGGTCGGCTGGAGAGTGGGGTCCGGTCAAGTCCTGCCAGGCCGGGTTCTTATACCGAGATGGAAATGTGTTGCTGGAAAAGCGCAGCAGGTCAGGCAGCATCTAGGGAACAGGAGAATCGACGTTTCGGGCATTAGCCCTTCTTCAGGAATGAGGAAAGTTGGTCCAGCAGGCTAAGATAAAAGATGGGGAGGAGGGACTTGGGGGAGGGGCGTCGGAAATGTGATAGGTGGAAAGAGGTCAAGGTGAGGGTGGTAGGTCAGACTGGGGTGGGGGCGGAGAGGTCGGGAAGAAGATTGCAGGTTAGGAAGGCGGTGCTGAATTTGATGGATTTGACTGAGACAGGCTGGGGGGAGGGGAAATGAGGAAACTGGTGAAATCCGAGTTCATCCCTTGTGGTTGGAGGGTTCCTAGCCGGAAGATGAGGCGTTCTTCCTCCAACCGTCGTTTCGCTGTGGTCTGACGATGGAGGAGTCCAAAGACCTGCATATCCTTGGTGGAGTGGGAGGGGGAATTGAAATGTTGAGCTACAGGGTGGTTGGGTTGGTTGGTCCGGGTGTCCCAGAGGTGTTCTCTGAAACGCTCCGCAAGTAGGCGGCCTGTCTCCCCAATATAGAGGAGGCCACATCGGGTGCAAAGGATGCAATAGAGGGTTCTTATACCCTCCTGGCTCCCTTGTGGAACCTTCCAAGGACTTGCTAATCAGGGCAATCAAACTAATTGGTTTTATCACCTTGAAATGCTGCTAATGGTACTCGATGGCTTGCTAACAGTGACCCGTTCGATGTGTCTGCCTTGGGCCTGGAAGTCTGGTTTAATTCCAGAATACACACCTGGTCTTCTGCCTGACTGAGGCATGTCCCATGCATCTTGTGATGTTTGTTTGACACACTTTGTAATGTGCTCTGATGCCTCTCCAGTTTTCAATTATCCGGGCATAAATCTAGCAAGGACTTGTCCCTGGGCAGAATTGTCTCTTGTGTGTCTGTCTTGGCTCAGGATTCCCAGCATGCTTTGCTTTTTGGCCAATTTTTGTGCCCTGTTTATTTCAGTTGCTGTTCCTGTATTTCTGCCCTCCCTTCTGAATGGTTTTTATTTCACCTGAGCAGTCGCAGGCATTTACAATGCTCCACCGCCAAACCTTGGTCACCCGATGTCTGGAGAAAGAACGCCTCATCTTTTGCCTTGGACCCCTCCAACCACACGGGATCAATGTGAATTTCATCAGCTTCCTCGTTTCCCCTCCCCCTACCTTATCCCAGATTCAACCTCCAACTTGGCACCATCCTCTTGAACTGTCCTCCCTGTCCATCTTCCTTCCTCCATGTCTGCTCCACCCTCCTCTCTGCCCTATTACCTTCACACCCAACTTCATCTACCTATCACAATCGCAGCCATCTTCCCCCCCACCCCACCCCCCTCCCATTTATCTCTCAGCCCCCTTGGGCCACAAGCCTCAATCCTGCTGAAGGGCTTATGCCAAAAATGTTGATTCTCCCGCTCCTGGGATGTTGCCTGACTGGCTGAGCTTTTCAAGCACCACACTCTTCGACTTTGATCTCCAGTATTTGCAGTCCTCACTTTCTCCTCCCTGCTACAATGTGGTGTCAGTACCCAGCATTGTTCATTGGGCAGTTCCAGGATTTGACAGTGACGGTCACACAATGGAGAGGGGGCTCTGAGGTGATGGCGTTCCCATCCACGTGCTGCCCTCATCCTTCCAGTGGCCCTATCTTTCCAGTAAGTTGATGCTTGGATATAACAATGTTAATAAGATAGGAACAACACGGAACAGTACATCACAGGAAGTAGGCCTTTGGCCCACCAAGCCTGTGCCAACACACGATACATTTCTAAACTAAAAACCTTTTGTCTCTGTGCAGTCCATGCCCCTTTTTCCCGTCTATTCATGTTTCTGACACTTTCCTTCTTAAATGTTGCTGTTGTATTCTCTGACAGCACATTCCGGGCATTTACCACCCTCTGGGTAAAAATCTTCCCTCTCACATCTGCTTTAAAAGTTCACCTTTTCACCTGAAATCTATCTCCTCTAGTGAGTGACATTTTTATCCTGAGGAAAAGATTCCATCTGTACATTCTCTCCATGCCTCACATAATTTTGAAAATTTCTATCAGGTAGCCCCTCAGCCTCTGAGGTTAGTTGAAAATAGAGCCTAGAAGAATACAGCACAGGAATGGACTCTTCAGCCCACGATGTTGTGGTGAAAATGATGCCAATTAAACTAATCCCTTCTGCCTGCCCTTTGTTCATACCCCTCCATCCCTTGTATATCCATGTGCTTATCTAAAAATCTCTTACAATCGGGGAGTGTATCTCCCTCATCCATCATCATTGGCAGTGCATTCCAGACCCTTACCACTCTCTGTGTAAAGAACTTTAGATATTTCATCTCTGGGTAAAACCCTATCAATGCATCTCAAAATTTTATAAACTTCTATCAAATCTCCCTTCAGCCTCCTCCACCCCAGAGAAAACAACCCTAATTTTTCTTGCCTCTTCTTATTGCTCATACCCTCTAATCCAGGCAACATCCTGGGAAACCACTTTTACAATCTCTGCAAAGCCTCCACATCTTTCCTGTGAAGTGGTGACCAGAACTGAACGCAATACTCTCAGTGTGGCCAGACCAGAGTCTTATAAAGCTGCATCATGAAATCTTGACTCTTGTACTGAATTCCTCAACCAATAAAGGCAAGCATGCCATACACCTTCTTTACCACCCTATCTACTGGTGTGGCCACTTTAGGGAAGCTATCGAATTGAACCCCAAAATCCCTTTTTGCAGCAATGCTGTTCAGGGTCCTGCTATTAACCGTATACATTTCCTTAACATGTGAATTCCCAAATGCAGCACCTCACACTTACCCAGATTAAACTCCATCTATCATTTCTCCACCCATATCTGCACTGATCTATATCCTGCCGAATCCTTTGACAACCTTCTACACTATCCACAACTCCACAGATCCTTGTATCATCTGCAGACTTACTAAACCACACATCTACATTTTCATCCAAGTCATTTTTATAAATATCACAACCAGCAGAGATCCCAGTACAGATCCCTGTGGAACACCATTAAGTCACGGACCTCCAGCTTGAAAAACACCCTTCTCCCACTACCCTCTGCCTTTTATGGGCAAGACAATTCTGAATCCATGTGGGCAAGTCACCGGGGATCCCATCCTACTGAGAATTAATCTTCTGGATGAGCCTACCATGAGGAACATTACTGAAAGTCTTATTAAAATCCATGCAGCCAACATCCACTTCTGTACCCTCATCAGTCACCATTGTCACCGTTTTAGAAAATGCAATCACTTTAGTCAGGCATGATCCGTGCTTCACAAAGCCATGCTGACCGTCCCTAATTAGGCCTGACTTTTCCAAATGTGTGTAAATCCTATCCTATTCCCTATCCCAACCATTAATGTGAGACACACCGGTCTATAGTTTCCTGGATTATCCCTATTTCCCTTCTTGAACAGAGGAACAACATTAGCTACTCGCCAGTCCTCCAGGACCTCTCTGGTGGCTAATGAGGACACAAACATCTTGGTCAAGACCCAAACAATCTCTTCCCCTGCCTCTCTCAATAACCTGGGGTGGATAGCATCATGCCCTGGGGACTTATCCATCTTAATGCTCTTTGAGAGACCCAACACCACTTCTTTCCTGATCTCAAAATACCGCAGCATGTTAGCATGCTCCACCCAAATCTCACTATCCTCCATATCCTTCTCCTGGGGGAATACTGATACAAAGTACTCATTTAGGATCTCACCCACATCCTCAGTCTCCAAGCACAAGTGCCCTCCTTCCTTGAGTGGTCCTACTTTCTCCCTAGTTAGCCTCTTGTTTGTAATGTATGTATAGAATGCCTTCGGATTCTCTTTAACCTGACTTGCCAAGGTCATTTCATGTCCTCTTCTTGCTGTCCTCATTCCCTGCTTGAGTTCTTCCTGATTTTTTGACATTCCTCACAGGCCCTGTCCGATTTTAGCTTCCTAAACTTTACATATGCTTCTTTTTTGCTTTTGACTAAATTCATAACCTCCCTTATTATTCAAGGGTCCCTAACCTTGCCATCGTTGTCCTTCTTCCTTACGAGAACATGCTGGTCCTGAACTCTCGTCAGCAGGTCTTTAAACAATTCCCACATGTCAAATGTGGACCTGCCTGATAACAGCTCCTTCCAATTAATACTTTCTCACTCCTGCTTTATACTGACATAATTTTCCCATCTCCAATTTATCAGCTTGCCACAAGGTCCTGACGAATCCTTACTCATTGCTATCTTAAAACTGAAGGAGTTGTGATCACTGTTTCCAAGCTGCTCTCCCATTGAAAGGTCAGTCACTTGGCCAGGGTCATTTGCCAGCACAAGGTCCAGTATTGCTCCCTCATCCTCTAATTGGACTATCCACGAGCTATTTCAAGAAGCCTTCTCTGATACACTTAACAAATTCTGCTCGATCTAAACCTTTTGCTGCAAGAGAGTCCCTGTTGATATTGGGGAAGTTAAAGTCACCCAGTGTGAAAACACTTTTTATTGCATATTTCCATAATCTGCCTACATATTTGTTTCTCGATGTCTCGGTGGCTGTTAGGGGGCCTACAGTATAATCCTATTAGCGTGATTACACCTATCTTATGTTTGAGCTTTACCCATATTTCCCTCGTAGATAAGCCTCCAGTAGGTCCTCTCTGAGTACGGATGTAATGCAACTCCTCCACCTCTTTTACCTTCCTGTCCATCTCGTCTAAAACAATGAAACCCTGGAATGTTAAGAAGCCAGTCCTGTCCCTCTCTGAATCAACTCTGTAATAGCTGCAATGTCACAGTTCCATGTAGGTCCAGGCTCTAAGCTCATCTGCCTTACCTTTAATACCTCTTGCATTGAAATAAACACACTTCAGCCCATTAGTACCATCGTGTATATTTACCTGTCTCTGCCTTTCTTTTCTTTATGATTTCCTGGTCCTAACATGTATCTTCCCCTTAATCCTTCCACTTGGTGACCTGCTGCTCTGGTTTCCATCCTCCTGCCACCCTAGTTTAACCTAACCGAGTAGCACCAGCAAACCTTCCTACGAGGATATCAGTTCCCCTCCAGTTTAGGTGCAAACTGTCCCTCTTGTACAGGTCACCCCTTCTCCAGAAGAGATCCCATTGATCCAAGAACCTGAAACCCTGCCACCTGCACCAGCTCCTTAGCCACACATTCATCTCTCCGACCTTTCTATTCCTTGCCTCACTAGCACATGGCATTGGTAATAACCCAGAGGTTACTATCCTTGAGGGTGGTAAATAAACCAAGTTTGTCCAATCTTACTCATAGCTAATACCCTCCAAACCAAGTGACATTCTGGTAAATCCTTTCTGTTCATTGTCCAAAGTCTTCAAATCCTTCTAGTTTTGTGGTGACCAGAACTAAATTCAATATTCCAAAAGTAGCCTAACTAAAATTCAATACAACTGCAACATAAATTGTCATGTTTTATACTCTATGCCCAGATCGATGGAGGCAAGGATGGCCTACACCTTCGTGACCACCTTAACTATTTGTGCTGCTACTTTCAGGGAACTGTGGGCCTGTGTACCTTGACCCTCTGTTTGTCAATGCTTCCAAATGTTCTGCCATTTACTGAATACTTCCTTCCGACATGACAATGTCAATAATGCATCACTTCACATTTCTCTGGATTAAATTCAATCTGCTATTTCTGCACCCAGGTCACCACCATATCTATATCCTGCTGCATCCTCTGGCAATCCCACTTACTGTCCACAGCTCCCCCAATCCTTGTGTCATCCACAAACTTATAAATCAGACCACATTTTATAAGATACCATTAGGTAATAATCAGGAAATTATATGGAAATCAAATTTGAACAAATGTGTGAGGGAGGGCTTCAGATATGTGGATCATTGGGATACCTTGTGGGGAAGGTGGGATCTGTACAAGGAGGACGGGTTTCACCTGAACACAGAGAGTGTGTGAGGAAGGATAGACAGCTGATAGGGCAAAGTTGCAGTAAGTGTGATTGGTTGAAGAGTGTCTGTTTTAACTCAAGAAGTGTCAGGAATAATGTTAATGAACTTAGAGCATGGATCAGTGCTTGGAGCTACGATGTTGTGGCCAAAACGGAGACTTGGATATCACAGGGATAGGAATGGTTATTGGATGTTCCAGGGTTGAGATGTTTCAAACGGAATAGGGAGGGAGGTAAAAGAGATGGGGGAGTGGTATTACTAATCAGCGATAGTATCACGGCTGCAGAAAGGGAGGTTATTGAGGAAAGTTTGTCTACTGAGTTAGTATGGTTGGAAATCAGAAACAGGCAGGGAGCAGTCACTTTATTGGGAGTTTCTTCTAGACCCCCCCAAGAGCAACAGAGACATGGAGCAGCAGATTGGGTAGCAAAAAAGCAAATTACTGCAGATGCTGGAATCTGAAACCAAAAGAGAAAATGCTGGAAAATCTCAGCAGGTCTGGCAGCATCTGTAAGGAGAGAAAAGAGCTGATGTTTCAAGTCTAACTGACCCTTTGTCAAAGCTAAAAAAAGGGAAGAAATAGGGAGGTATTTATACGAGGCTGAGAGAAGGTGAGTCATGGCTCCAGAAGCAAAGGTAGCAGTAAAGAGGTGATACTGACAGTGCATAGAGAGATTATAGGGAGATTAGGGGCTGGGAATGACCAAGGCTGAAGCCAGTGCTATGTGACAAAATATGTGGGGGATGGGGGGGGGGGGGGGGGGGGGGGGGGTGAAGCAGAGGCAAAATGGAATACAGGGGAGAAGGGTAGCAAAGGGGGAAGAGGAGAGGAAGAAGGCGATGAGAGAGTGGGGAGTGAGAGAAAGAGAGACAATAAAGAAATAAGAGCGACAGAACAGTGAAAACAATTTTTAAAAAATAAATGAAATAAAATATCTGAAGTTGTTGAATTCAGTGTTGAGAGCGGCAGGCTGTAACATACCGAGTCAGAAGATGAGATGCTGTTCCTCCAGTTTGCGTTGAGCTTCACTGGAACATTGCAGCAGGCCAAGGACAGACATGTGGGCATGGGAGCAGGATTGGGTGTTGAAGTGGCAAGCCACAGGAAGATCCGGGACCTGATTGCGTACAGACTAAAGGTGCTCAAGCAAAGCGATCACCCAGTCGGCGTTTTGTCTCTCTGATATAGAGGAGACCACATTGAGAACAACGAATGCAAGAGACCAAATTGAAAGAGGTACAAGTGAAACGCTGCTTAATCTGAAATGAGTGTCTGGGGCCTTGGATAGTGAGCATGGAAGAGGTAAAGGGGCAGGTGTTGCACCTTCTGCGATTACATGAGAAGGTGCCGTGTGTGATGGGAGAGGTGTTAGGTGTGTTGGAGGAGTGGACTAGGTTGTCCAGGAGGGAACGATTTCTGCGGAATGCAGACGGGGGAGGGAAGGGAAGATGTGTTTAGTGGTGGCATCGTGTTGGAGTTGGCGAAAATGGCGGAGGATTATTCTTTGCATGTGAAGGCTGGTGGGGTGAAAGGTGAGAACAAGAGGGACCCTATCCTTGTTCTGGGAGGGGAGGGAGGGGGTGAGGGTCGTGGCGTGGGAGATGGACCGCACGCTGTCGAGAGCCCTGTCAACAACTGTAGATGGGAAGCCACGGTTGGAGAAGAAGGAGCACATATTAAGAGTACCACTTTGGAAAGTGGCCTCATTGGAACAAATGCGGCGGAGGCGAAGGAGCTGAGAGAAAGGGATAGAGTCCTTCCAGGACGGAGGGTGAGAAGAGCTGTAGTCCAGATAGCTGTGGGAGTCAGAGGGCTTGTAATGGATACTAGTGGATAGACTATTGCCGGAAATGGAAACAGAAAGGTCAAGGAAAGGAATGCAAGTGTCAGAGATGGACCAGGTGAAGGTGATGGAGGGATGGAAACTGAAAGTAAAGTTTATGAATTTTTCCAGGTCAAGGCGAGAGCATGAAGCCGCACTGAAATAGTCATCGACGTACCGATAAAGCAGTTGTGGGAGGGGACCCAGGTAGGCCTGGAACAAGAAATGTTCCACATACCCCATGAAAAGGCAGGCATAGCTAGGACCCATGTGGGTACCCATTGCTCCACCTTTGATTTGGAGAAAATGGGATGAGTTGGAGGAGAAGTTGTTGAGAGAGAGAACAAGTTCAGCCAGGCAGAGGAGAGTGATGGTGGATGGAGAGTGTTCGGGCCTCTTTTCGAGAAAGAAGCGAAGAACTTTCAAGCCGAATTGGTGTGGGATGGAGGTGTAAAGAGATTGCACACCCATGGTGAATAGAAGTTCGTTTGGGCCTGCGAATTGAAAGCTGTCAATGTGTCGCAAGGCATCAAAGGAATCCCGGTTGTAGGTGGGGAGGGAATGAACCAGAGGAGTGTGGATGGAGTCAAGGGAGGAGGAAATAAGTTCAGTGGGGCAGGAGCATGCTGACACAATGGACCTGCTGGGACAGTCCCTCTTGTGGATTTTGGGCAGTAGGTAGAAACAGGCTGTCCGGGTTTAGGAGACTATGAGGTTGGAAGCTGTGGGGGGGGAGGCATCCGGAGGAAATGAATCAGTCACGGTGTTGGAGACAATGGCTTGATGCTCAGTGGTGTGATCATGCTCCAGGGGGAGGTAGGAGGAGGAATCTCTCAGGGAACAACTTTTGCCACCCTCCAATTATCTGGTAGTACTCCAGTGGACAGTGAGGACACATAGACATTCGCCAAAGTCGCAGATATCTCTCACCTCATTTCCCTTAGCAACCTTGCATATATCCTTCTCTGGGGTCCAGGGGACTTATCCATCCTCGCTCTCAGAGATTGGGTGGCAGATTTTGGAAAGGTGCAGAAGTAACAGGGTTGTTGTCATGGGTGACTTCAACTTCCCTAATATTTATTGAAACCTCCTGAATGCAAATAGTTTGGGTAGAGCAGACTTTGTCAGCTATGTCCAGGAAGGATTTCTAACTCAATATGTAGATAGGCTGAATGCAAGGAGGCCATATTGGATTTGGTGCTTGGCAATGAACCAGGTCAGGGGTCAGATCTCTCGGAGGGAGATGGTGATCACAATTCCTTGACCTTTACTATAGTCATAGAGTGGGATAGGAGCAGACAGTATGGGAAAGTATTTAATTGGGGAGGAGGTATTACAATGCTCTTAGGCAGGAACTATGGAGAATACATTGGGAACAGCTGTTCTCAGGGAAATGCAGGACAGAATGTGGAGGTTGTCTGGGGAGCACTTGTTGCAAGTACTGGATAAGTTTGCCCCACTGAAGCAAGGAAGGGATGGTAGGGTGAGGGAACCTTAGATGACAAGAGATGTGGAACATCTAGTCAAGAGGAAGAAGAAAACTTACTTAAGGTTGAAGAAGCAAGTATCGGACAGGGCTCGAGAGGGTTACAAGGTAACCAGGAAGAAACTGAAGAATGGACTTTGGAGAGCGAGAACAAGGCATGAATAAGCCTTGGGGATTAAAGAAAACCCCAAGGTGTTTTACACTTATGTGAGGAACAAGAGGATGGCCAGAGTGAGGGTAGGGCTGATCAGGGATAGCAGAGGGAACATGTGCCTGGAGTTGGAGGAGGTAGGGGAGGCCCTAAAGGAATACTTTGCTTCAGTGTTCACCTGTGAGAGGGACTTTGTCATTTGTGAAGACAGCATGAAACAGGCTGATAAGCTCAAACTGATTGATGTTAAGAAGGAGGATGTGTTGGAAATTTTGAAAAAACGTGAGGATGGATAAGTCCCCTGGGCCCCAGAGAAGGATATATGCAAGGTTGCTCAGGGAAATGAGATGAGAGATATCTGCGACTTTGGCGAATGTCTTTGTGTCCTCACTGTTCACTGGAGCACTACCAGATAATTGGAGGGTGGCAAAAGTTGTTCCCTTGTGCAAGAAAGGGAATAGGGATAACCCTGGGAATTACAGGGCAGTCAGTCTTGTGTCAGTGGTGGGCAAATTATTGGAGAGGATTCTGAGAGACAGGATTTATGATTATTTGGAAATGCTTAATTTGATGAGAGATAGTCAACATGGCTTTGTGAGGGGCAGGTTATGTCACATAAGCCTCATTGAATTATTTGAGGATGTAGGGAATGTTGGATGATGAGAAAAATTGAGGGTTTGGTTAAGAAAAAAAACGAAACATGTCAGGTACACACAGGATGGATGGAGTGGATCCTTAGAAGAGTATAAAAGGCAATAAGAGTATAGTTAAGAGGGGAATCAGGAGGGCAAAAGGGGGACATGCGAGAGCTCTGGGAAATAGGGTTAAAGAGAATGCAAGGGTCTTTACAAATACTTTAAGGACAAAAGGGTGACTAGGGAGAGAATAGAGCCCCTCAAAGGTCAGCAAGGTGACGTTTGTGTGGAGCTGCAGGAGATGGGGGGAGATAGTAAAGGAGTATTTTGCATCAGTGTTTACTGTGGAATAGGACATGGAAGATATAGAATGTGGGGATAGAGATGGTGACATCTTGAAAAGTATTAATATTACAGAGAAGGAAGTGCTGGATGTCTTGAAACGTATAAAGGTGGATAAATCCTCAGGACCTGATCAGGTGTTCCCTAAAACTCTGTGGGAAGCTAGGGAAGTGATTGCTGGGCCCCTTGCTGAGATATTTGCATCATTGATAGTCACAGGTGAGGTGCCGGAAAACTGGAGGTTGGCAAACGTGGTGCCACTATTTAAGAAAAGTGGTAAGGACAAGCCAGGGAACTAAAGACTGGTGAGCCTGATGTCGGTGGGATGCAGGTTGTTGGAGGAAATCCAGAGGGACAGAATGTACATGTATTTCGAAGGAAGGACTGATTAGGGATAGTCAATATGGTTCTGTGAAATCGTGTGGGTAATCATGTCTCAAACTTGATTGAGATTTTTGAAGAAGTAACAAAGAAGCTTGATTAAGGCAGAGTAGTAGATGTGATCTGTATGGACTTCAGTAAGATATTCGACAAAGTTCCCCAAGGAAGACTGAGTAGCAAGGTTAGGTCCCATGGAATACAAGGGGAACTTGTCACTTGGATTCCGAACTGGCTTGAAGTTAGAAGACAGAGGGTGGTGGGGGAGGGTTGTTTTTCAGGCTGAAGGCCTGTGACCAGGGAGTGCCACAAGGATCAGTGCTGCGTCCACTACTTTTTGTCATTTATATAAATGATTTGGATGTGAGCATAAGAGGTATAGTTCGTAAATTTGCAGATGACACCAAAATTGGAGGTGTAGTGGACAGCGAAGAAGGTTATCTCAGATTATAGTTGGATCTTGATCAGATGGGCCAATGGGCTGAGGAGTGGCAGATGGAGTTTAATTTAGATAAATGCGAGGTGCTGCATTTTGAAAAGACAAATCAGAGCAGGACTTATACACTTAATGGTAAGGTCCTGGGGAGTGTTGCTGAACAAAGAGACCTTAGAGTACAGGTTCATAGCACCTTGAAAATGGAGTCGCAGATCGATAGGATAGTGAAGAAGGCGTTTGGTGTGCTTTCCTTTATTGGTAAGGGTATTGAGTACAGGAGTTGGGAGGTCATGTTGCGACTGTACAGGATATTGGTTAGACCACATTTGGAATATTGTGTGCTCCTTCCGATTGGAAGGATGTTGTGAAACTTGAAAGGGCTCAGAAAAGATTTACAAGGATGTTGCCAGGGTTGGAGGTTTTGAGCTATAGGCAGAGGTTGAATAGGGTGGAGCTATTTTCCCTGGAGTATCAGAGGCTGAGAGGTAACCTTATAGATGTTTATAAAATCATGAGGGGCATGGATAGGGTAAATAGGCAAAGTCTTTTCCCTGGGGAAGAGGAGTCCAGAATAGGTTTAGGGTGAGAGGGGAAAGATATAAAAGAAACCTGAGGGGCAACATTTTCACGCAATGGGTGATGTGTGTATGGAATGAGCTGCCAGAGGAAGTGGTGGAGGCTGGTACAATTGCAACAGTTAAAAGGCATTTGGATGGGTATATGAATGGGAAGGGTTTAGTGGGATATTGACCGGATGCTGGCAAATGGGACTACATTAGGTTGGTGTATCTGGTCGGCATGGACGAGTTGGACCGAAGGGTCTGTTTCCGTGCTGTACATCTCTATAACTCTGTGTGACAAAACACGCTGATGAAGATAGAGCAGTGAATCATAGAATCACGATAGTGCGGAAACAGGCCCTTCAGCCCAACAAGTCCACACCGACCCTCCGAAGACTACCCCACCTAAACCTATTCCTGTACCTATTATGCTATATTTTCCCCTGACTGATGCATCTAACCTACACATCCCTGAATAGATTATGGGTAATTCCCAATGGGGAGAAAGTGAGGTCTGCAGATGCTGGAGATCAGAGATGGAAATGTGTTGCTGGAAACGCGCAGCAGGTCAGGCAGCATCTAGGGAACAGGAGAATCGACGTTTCGGGCATCAGCCCTTCTTCAGGAATAAAGGCAGTGAGCCTGAAGCGTGGAGAGATAAGCTAGAGGAGGGTGGGGGTGGGGAGAAAGTAGCATAGAGTACAATGGGTGAGTGGGGGAGGGTATGAAGGTGATAGGTCAGGGAGGAGAGGGTGGAGTGGATAGATGGAAAAGGAGATAGGCAGGTAGGACAGGTCCGGACAAGTCATGGGGACAGTGCTGAGCTGGAAGTTTAGAAATAGGGGGAAGGGGAAATGAGGAAACTGTTGAAGTCCACATTGGTGCCCTGGGATTGAAGCGTTCCGAGGTGGAAGATGAGGCGTTCTTCCTCCAGGCGTCTGGTGGTGAGGGAGCGGCGGTGAAGGAGGCCCAGGATCTCCATGTCCTCGGCAGAGTGGGAGGGGGAGTTGAAATGTTGGGCCACAGGGTGGTGTGGTTGATTGGTGCGGGTGGCCCTGTGGCCCAACATTTCAACTCCCCCTCCCACTCTGCTGAGGACATGGAGATCCTTGGCCTCCTTCACCACCGCTCCCTCACCACCACACGCCTGGAGGAAGAACACCTCATCTTCCGCCTTGGAACACTTCAACCCCAGGGCATCAATGTGGACTTCAACAGTTTCCTCATTTCCCCTTCCCCCACCTCACCCTAGTTCTAAACTTTCAGCTCAGCACTATCCCCATGACTTGCCTGGACTTTTCCTACCCGCCTATCTCCTTTTCCACCTATCCACTTCACCCTCTCCTCCCTGACCTATCACCTTCATCCCCTCCCCCACTCACCCATTGTTCTCTATGCTACTTTCTCCCCACCCCCACCCTCCTCTAGCTTATCTCTCCACGCTTCAGGCTCACTGCCTTTATTCCTGATGAAGGGCTTTTGCCCGAAACATCGATTTCGAAGCTCCTTGGATGCTGCCTGAACTGCTGTGCTCTTCCAGCACCACTAATCCAGAATCTGGTTTCCAGCATCTGCAGTCATTGTTTTTACTTCTCGAGCTACTCAGTGTTCTCGGGTACACCTGACCAGGTCCTGGGGATTTATCCACTTTAACCATTTCAAGTCACCCAGCACTTCCTCCTCTGGAATCTGGACACTTTGCAAAATGTCACCATCTATTTTCCTTCAGTCTTTTTCTTCCATATCCTTTTCCACAGTAAATACTGATGCAAAATATTCTTTCAGTATTTCCCCCATTTTCTGTGGCTCCACACAAAGGCCGCCTTGCTGATCTTTGAGGGGCCCTATTCTCTCCCTAGCTACCCTTTTGTCTTTAATATATTTGTATAAACCCTTTGGATTCTCCTTAATTCTATTTGCCAAAGCTATCTCATGTCTCCGTTTTGCCCTCCTGATTTCCCTCTTAAGTATATTCCTACTTTCTTTATACTCTTCTAAGGATTCACTCGATCTACCCTGTCTGTACCTGACATATGCTTCCTTCTTTTTCTTAACCAAACTCTCAATTTCTTTAGTCATCCAGCATTCCCTATAACTACCAGCCTTCACTTTCACCCTGACAGGAATATACTTTCTCTGGATTCTCGTTTTCTCATTTCTGAAGGCTTCCCATTTTCCAGCCGTCCCTTTACCTGTGAACATCTGCCTCCAATCAGCTTTCAAAAGTTCTTGCCTGATACCGTCAAAATTGCCCTTTCTCCAATTTAGAACTTCAACTTTTAGATCTGGTCTATCCTTTTCCATCACTATTTTAAAACTAATGGAATTATGGTTGCTGGCCCCAAAGTGCTCCCCCACTGACACCTCAGTCACCTGCCCTGCCTTATTTCCCAAGAGTAGGTCAAGTTTTGCCCTTCTCTAGTAGATACATCCACATACTGAATCAGAAAATTGTCTCGTACACACTTAAAAAATTCCTCTCCATCTAAACCTTTAACACTTTGGCAGCCCCAGTCTATGTTTGGAAAGTTAAAATCCCTGACCATAACCACCTTATTATTCTTACAGATAGCTGAGATCTCCTAACAAGTTTGTTTCTCCATTTCCTTCTGACTACTGGGGGGTCTATAATACAATCCCAATAAGGTGATTATCCCTGTCTTATTTCCCAGTTCCACCCAAATAACTTTCTCAGATGTATTTAACAAGATGTTGAAGGTGTTCGCCCCCTGTGTTCCCTGTCTGTGCCATAATGTTTAGACTGATTCTAATCTAACAAGTGAGTTAACCGAATCTTACATGGATTCATGCAGTTTTTGAGCAAAGTACAATGTAACTCTGCAAGTACAAATTCACCCCACAAACGTGTGCGTGTCTGTGTGTGTGTCTGGAGTGGGGGGGGTTGTGAGTGTCTGAAAGAGAGTGTGTAAGTGTGTGTGCATGTGATTGTAAACTCGCCCAAGTCTGTGCGAGGGTGCATGTGGGAGTGTGTGTATCTGTAGGAGTGTGTGTGAGTGTGTCTGGCATGCATGTGCCTGTGTGTGTATATGAGTGTGTGTGTGTGAAAATAGTGCATTGGTGGTCACCTGTAGTGTGACATGAACCCATGATGTCCTCCCTTTGGGTACGGATCTTAGCTATGAGCCTCTGCTCGGCCATTTTTCACCTCTGCCTGTCCCAGAGTCTGCCTTGGAGGATGGTCACCCGAAAGTCCAAGGTCGAATGTCCTGGACTGCTGGAGTGTTCCCCAACTGGAAGGGAATGCTCCTGTCTGTTGATTGTTGTGCGGTGTCCATTCATCCTTTGCCATAGCCTTTGCTCGGTTTCCCCAATGTACCGTGGCTCAGGGCATCCTTGCCTGCACCATATGAGATAGACAACATTGGCTGAGTAGCATGAGTACCTGCCACGGACATGGTGGGAGGTGTCCCCACGTGTAATGGTGGTATCCATGTACACACTCTGACATGTCATGCAGTGCCTACCGTGTCAGGGTTGTAGTTGGGGAACACTTCAGCAGTCCAGGGCATTCGACCTTCGGGTGACCATCCTCCAAGGCGGACTTCGGGACAGGCAGCAGCAAAAAGTGGCCGAGCAGAGGCTGATAGCAAAGTTCCATACTCATAGGGAGGACCTCAACCGGGACCACACACACACACACACACACACACACGTACATACAGACACCAACACTCCCACACTCACATGCAGACTCTCGCAGACTTAGACACTATGCACACACACACATATACACTCTCTCTCACACTCACAACGCCCCACCCCAGACAGACAGACAGACACATACACATAAACACGTAAAAACCCACATGCACACATACTCATGTTCATTTGTGGGGTGAATTTGTACTCGCAGAGTTACATTGTACTTTGCTCAAAAACTGCATGAATCCCTGTAAGACTTTATTAACTCACTTTTTAGTTTAGAATCAGTCTAAACATTATGGCACAGACAGGGAACACAGTGGGCTAACACCTTCAACATCCTAACATCTTATGTTGCTGACACCAATAGTTACAGTTAATCTGAGACTGTAACTTTTAAAAAGGTTTTGTGATATACATATGAAAGAGGTGAAACTATCAATGGTCATTCTAACGGATGAGAGACTCAACAAACAATCAAGGTATTTTTCAGTGTATAATTTCAGTGACATCACACTGTAAACTTTTGCCATAAATTCTATGTCTGACAACTGTGTCCTCCACATCCACCTGATGAAGGAGCCGCGCTCCAAAAGCTAGTGCTTCCAATTAAACCTATTAGACTATAACCTGGTGTTGTGTGATTTTTAACTTTAATGGATCAACAGCAATTGAACAATCAGCTGAAACATCATACTTGGAAAAGGGATTAAACTTTAATGTGATTTCTTAAAGTAGGAATCTCCCTCTGTGTAAAACATGCTTCACATTTTCCCACAGGACTCAGAAACAAACATGATCAGCAAATTGATTGTCATCCTTCCATCTGTGAGAGATGGTGGGAAAGCAGCCTCAGTATTTGCTGAGATTATCTGCTGCCCTCCGAATGTCTGAACAATTGATTCTGGAAAGAATCATCATCAAACACACCCTGACAAGCTGTCTCTCTCTGACACGAGTGATAATGAACTGGCCCAAAACAGGGCAGCAAACAGTGAGCTCCTGACGAGACTGAATTTGAATGAAATGTGCCCCAAGGACTGAAGGCAGAAAACTTCATGACAGAAATCAGCTGCCTCTTGATCAGCTCCTGTTCCTACAATTATCATCCTGAGGACAGACAGAATGACGCAAAAACTCAAAATATCGATGTTCCCTCAGATCGGTGAATTCACGGCTGGATTCTGAGCATCTTCAGGTGGATCTGCAGTTTGAGCAGTGAGCTTAGATATTTACAAACTGTTTTTGGAGCTGTTTTTGGAGTAAATTACTCAAACATGAAACACAGGAGGCAAGTAGCAACAATTTGCTTCTGGAACAGTTTCCTTCATTCCAACTTTGAGATGGATTTTGAAATGATTAACTCACTGAGTGCTGGCTCCAGGGAGGTCTGAAGGTCCCCAGCAGCATTTGCTTTCGGCTCCCACAGTGTCAGGCTGAGAGTTTCCCTGGTAATACAGAAAGTACAGCATTGTCAGAGTAGTTTGTCAGAGTAGATGAGATAAATCAACTTCATCCAACAACCTTCCCTTGGCTCTCAATGCTCCCATTAAGGAAGTCACACTCCAGGGTATTTAAACGGCTGGTGTAATCTGCAATCTGTGCTGGGTTAGACAATCTCACCCAGGTGGCAGGAAGGTCACAACAGGAAGTTTAACCTCCTGGTGTCAGGAAGGTGACTAACATCGTCCCAGTTGAGGGGAATAGCCAGTGAGCTCTGCTGAATTATGTCTCTGTGTGGGTGCTGAGTGAGGACAGTGATGTTTAAACAGCACATCACTTCCAGTGGGGTCAGAAACATCTCGGAGGTGAGAAACCACACGAGTTACCGAGAGAGTCACCCTGATGTCTCGGTGAAATACAGGGCCAGCTCCTTCCTGAAGTGACGAGTGTTACAGTCTGGTATGGCAGGAGCACTTGCTCTGTCAATGTCTTTCTGAACACTGCTTCCTCAATGGTGAACACAGAGTTAAATCATCCCCTCAGTGGGGCTGTTCTCTGCTGACTGGGGCCTTCAGATTCTTTCTTTAATCCTCAGATAATGAAGCAGTTCATGCAGACACATAGCAATTCAGAGCGGGACAACATTGATGCCTGGTTGGCAAGTAAAATCCATGCGGTGAAAGTGCCAGGCAGTTGCCATGTCTGATCATATTAATATTATTGGGTCCAAGTTTCAAACTCCTGGTCATGCTCATTGGCCTGAAAGTGAACTGGACCAGCCACATCAATATTGTTTCTATCAGGCCAGATTCAAGACTGCACTGACTCACCCTCTGCACAAACAAACCTCAATAAACATCACAATTCTGGTGTGCCATGGAATATTCCCAATTTCCTGGGGGTGTGTTCCCACTCTAGAAACTAGACACAACAGACCTCAATAAACCAATCCCCTTGACCAGAATCCCATCCATTATCTTCAGTACTCCATTTTCTCTTCTGTCGGTATATTGCATGTCAGTCTGTTCTTGCTACAGGATGGACTGCAGTGAGGTACTGCAGCTTCTTCAGCTGCTCATTCTCATTCCATAACGTTCACACTCAAAGGACAAATGCAGCAGGTAGATGGGAACACCATCGCCTCCAAGTTCCCCTTGAGACATTACTCTCCATTGTGTCACCATCACTGGCTTCATATCCTGGAACTGCCACCTTAACAATGCTGGTGTGCAGACCCCAGATAGAATCATGGAGATGTACAGCATGGAAGCAGTCCCTTTGGTCCCTTCGGCCCACCTTGTCCATGCCCACCAGATATCCCAACCCAGTCTAGTCCCACCTGCCAGCATCTGGCCCATATCTCTCCAAACGCTTCCTATTCATGTACCCATCCAGATGCCTTTTAAATGTTGCAATTGTATTTGCCTCCACCACTTCGTTCGGCAGCTCATTCCATGCACGTACCACCGTCTGCATGAAAATGTTCCCTCTAAGGTCTATTTTATACCTTTCCCCTATCACCCTAAACCTATACCCTCCAGTTCTGGACTCCCCCACCCCAGGGAAAAGCCCTTGTCTATTTACCCAGCACCAAACCTTGTGGCACTCCACTGGCCACTCCAGTCTAAAAAACAACTCTCCACCACCACCCTCTGTCTTCTACCTACAAGCCAGTTCTGTATCCAAATGGCTAGTTCTCCCTGTATTACATCAGATCTAACCTTGCTAATCAGTCTCCCATGGGGAACCTTGTCGAATGCCTTATGAATCCATGCCCCTCATGATTTCATAAACCTCTATAAAGTCATGTCTCAACCTCTGACACTCCAGGGAAAAAAGCCCCAGCCTATTCAACCTCTTCCTTTACCTCAGATCCTCCAATTCTGGCAACATCCTTGTTAATCTCTTCTGACCCCTTTCATGTTTTGCAACATCCTTCTGATAGGAAGGAGACCAGAATTGCATGCAATATTCCAACAGTGGATGAAATAATATTCTGTATAACCGCAACATGACCTCCAAACTCCTGTACTCAATACTCTGACCAATAAAGGAAAGCATTCCAAACGCCTTTGTCACTATCCTACCTACCTGCAACTCTACTTTCAAGGAGCTATGAACCTGCACTCCAAGGTCTCTTTGTTCAGAAACACTCCTAGGACCTTAGCATTAAGCATATAGGTCCTGCTAAGACTTGCTTTCCCAAAATGCAGCACCTCATATTTATCTAAATTAAACTCCACCTGCCACTGCTCAACAGATTGGCCCTCTGATCAAGATCCTTCTGTACTCTAAGATAACCTTCTTCGCTGTCCATTATACCTCAAATTTTGGTGTCATCTGCAAACTTACTTACTATATCTCTTATGCTCACATCCAAATCATTTATATAAAAGATGAAAAGCAGTGGACCCAGCACCGATCCTTGTGGCACTCCACTGGTCACAGGCTTCCAGTCTGAAAAAGAACCCTACACCACCACTCTCTGTCTTCTCCCTCGAGCCAGTTCTGTATCCAAATGGTTAGTTCAAATGGTGAGATCTAACCTTGCTCACCGATCTCCCATGGGGAACCTTATCAAATGCCTTACTGAAGTCCATATAGATTACGTCTACAGCTCTGCCCTCATCAATCCTCTTTGTTACTTCTTCAAAACACTCAATAAAGTTTGTGAGGCATGATTTCCCACACGCAGTGCCATGTTGACTATCCCTAATCAGTCCTTACCATTCCAAATACATGTACATCCTGTCCCTCAGAATTCCACCCAACAACTTTCCCACCACCAACGTCAGACTCACGGGTCTATCGTTCCCTGGCTTGTCCTTTCCACCTTCCTTAAATAGTGGCACCAAATTAGCTAACCTCCAGTCTTCCAGCACCTCACCTGTGACTATCGATGACACAAATATCTCAGTAAGACGCCTAGCAAATCACTTCCCTTGCTTCCACAGAGTTCAAGGGTACACCTGATCAGGTCCTGGGGTTTTATCCAGCTTTATTCGTTTCAAGACATCCAGCACTTCCTCCTCTGTAATATGGACATTTTTCAAGATGTCACCATCTATTTTCCCACACTCTATATCTTTCATTTCTTTTTCCACAGTAAACACCCCTGCAAAATGCTCATTTAGTATCTCCCCCATTTCCTGTGTCTCCACACCAATGCTACCTTCCTGATCTTTGAGGGGCCCTACTCTCTCCCCAGTTACCCTTTTATCCTTAATGTATTTGTAAAAACCCTTTGAATTCTCCTGAGCGCTATTTGTCAAAGCTATCTCATGTCCCCTTTTTGCCCTCCTGATTTCCCTCTTAACTGTACTCCTATTGCCTTTATACTCTTCTAAGGATTCACTCCATCTATTCTGTCTATAACTGACATATGTTCCTTCTTTTTCCCTACCAAACCTTCAATTTCTGTAACCATCCCACATACCCTACACCTACCAGCCTTTCCTTTCACCCTAACAGGTATATACTGTCTCTGGACTCTCATTATCTCATTTCTGAAGGATTCCCATTTTCCAGCCATCCTTTTACCTGCGAACATCAGCCCCCAATTAGCTTTTGAAAGTTCTTGCCTTATACAATCAAAATTAGCCTTCTTCCAAGTTAGAGCTTCAATGTTTAGATCTAGTTGGCGGCACAGAGGCTCAGTGGTTAGCACTGCTGCCTCACAGCGCCAGGGACCCAGGTTTGATTCCAGCCTCGGGCGCCTGTCTGTGTGGAGTGTGTCTGTGTGGGTTTCCTCCGGGTGCTCCGGTTTCCTCCCACAGTCCGAAGATGTGTAGATCATGTGAATTGGTCATGCTAAATTGCCCATAGAGTTATGTGCATTAGACAGGGGTAAATATGGGGGAATGGGGGTCTGGGTGGGTTACTCTTCAGTGGGTCAGTGTGGACTGGTTGGGCCGAAGGGCCTGTTTCCACACTGTAAGGAATCTAAAAATATCTAGTCTCTCCTTTTCCATCAGTATTTTAAAACTAATAGAGTTATGGTCACTGGCCCCAAATGCTTCCCCACCGACAGCTCAGTTACCTGCCCTGCCTTTTTTCCCAAGAGAAGGTCAGGTTTTGCACTTTCTCTAGAAGGAACATCCACAGACTGAATCAGAAAATTTTCTTGTACACACTTAACAAATTCCTCTCCATCTAAACCCTTAACACTATGGCAGTCCCAGTTGGACTACAGCAATTCAAACAGAGGACTGACCACCACCTTTGGGCATCAAGGAATGGTCAATAAAAACCAATTGTGTCAGAATCTCCCACACCCCAAGAAGGAATAAACAACACTGAGTGTCTGCAATGTGAAATTCCGAAACCGGGTATGTTTCTGTTCAAGTGTTTTCCAGCTTCATTTTTTTGATGTAAATGAAGAACATCTGAACTACTTCTAAAGATGAACATCAGCTCCCGCCATTGCTCTGAAATGCAGACCCTGTAAATGTCTGATGGACGTGTGGAATTTAGCTTCAGGTCTGCCTTTTGAGTTTGACTTTACTTCAGTGAATATTGGGTGGTCCAGATTTGACCAACATTTACACCATTGCTGTTCATGAGCGAGATACTGAGCTAACTTTATTACTTTGCACTAACAGAAACACAAGTCACCAAATGGCCACTTTACTCATTAATGTCTCCATGGTGACAGAACATTTTAATGTTGAATCATGAGTGATGCAGAAAAACATCATTCCGAACCCTAAACTGACTTCATCCACACCTGACCATCCGAATCCCTGAATTTGATTAAATGGAAATTTTACAACATGAGACACAAAATATACCTGTCATTCTCCCAGGTTCTTTACTCCCTGGAACAGTGACACACCTTGTGGTAAAACCTGAGCCAAGCAGGAACAAGGAGGTGAGTGGTGAGTGGGAGAGTGATACCACACGGCATGGGGACACCACCTGAGACTGGAGGGAATGATCCCTGGCATCGGGAAAGTGGTTCGGGAAAAGATCTGGGAGAGATTACAACTGGGGAAGGGCAAGGGAAACCTGGAGCAGGGAATTGTGAAGAGATGGGAGTGGGAGCTGGAGTGACACTTGGACAGACCAGAGGGTGGGAATGGAGGGACAGTCTCGAGGGGTTGAATATCCTATTCTGCCATTTTTACCCAGGAATAATATTACAAATCATTAAAGCCTTACATTTAACTGGGCTTCTTCTAAACAAAATGCAAAACCACGTCAGGTTTGTGCTGACAGATCTCACAAGAGGAGTCACAGTCTCAATGCCTCTTCCAATGGTTAAAATCACATCTGAAGGGGAAAATTATCCTCATAGAATGTGTAAAAATGCAGTCAGGGAGGGGAATGAGGGAAAGGCTGTAAACTTTGATTAAACGTGAGAGGGCTCCATCACCGGGTTTACAGCAGAACAACAGTCAAAATTGATGAAGGGAATGCTGAGAGATGGGCTCAACCCATCCGGCCAACCCCACCCCAGGGGAAGCTTCAAAGAATGATAAAGATCAGAAAGGGGGAGTGATCATCACCACTTTATATTTACAGTTGTGTAGATGAGTTAATACTTAAACAAGAAGAAACGGTGCGTCAGTGGCTGCAGCAGGTGTCTATGAGGATAAGGCAGAAACAGCTGAAAAATGGGCAGTAGACAGGGACACCCCGTATACTGAATCACAGCTGTGTACCTCACTACACTGCACGGAGGTGGGAACTCACCCCATAGTTAAAGAGGGCTCACTGAAAATTAGGCTGTTGTTCATGCACAACGTCAAAGATTCAAAATTGGTTTAATAATGAATTTCAAATCTTTGGGAGTGGAGTGAACTGTTTTTTGATTCTAATTAAAATCACATTTTTGTGCTATACACCCTCTGAGTCGTCTCACAATCTCGATAACCTGTCATTTGGCAAATATCAAACTGAACTCAGCTTTTGAAAAATGTTTAACAGAAACATAGAAAATGTAAAGGTGAGAGATAAATGCTTCTGCTGTGAAGGTGATCTTAAAAATAGGAAAGCGATTGGAGCAATTGAAGATAAATTGTAAAATCAAAGGAAGGATTATCAAATTCAAAAGGTCAGTTTGAAAATGGACAGCAAATTTCAGCAGTGTTCTTTAACATCGACCCATCCAGGTGCCTTGTAAATGTTGCAATTGCACTAACCTCCACCACTTTCTCTGGCAGTTCATTCCAACACATGTGCCACCCTCTGCGTGAAAAAGTTGTCCCTTAGGTCTCTTTTACACCTTTTCCCTCTCACCCTAAACCTATGCACTCTAGTTCTGGACTTCCTCTCCCGAGGGAACAGACTTTATCTATTTATCCTATCCAAGCCCCTCATGATTTTATAATGCTCTACAAGGTCACCCCTCAGCCTTAGAAGTTCCAGGGAAAACAGCCCCAGCCTATTCAAACTGTCCCTATACCTCAAATCCTCCAACTCCAACAACATTCTTGTAAATCTGTTCTGAACTCTTTCAAGTTCGCAACATCCTTCTGACAGGAAGGAGACCAGAATTGCACAAAGGTGGCCTAACCAAAATCCTGTACAGCCGCAATATGACCTTTCAACTCCGATACTCAGTGGTCTGACCAATAAAGGAAAGCATACCAACTGCCTTCTTCACTATCCTATCGACCTGCGATTCCACTTTTAAGGAGCTATGAACCTGCACTCCAATGTTTCTTTGCTCAGCAACACTCCCTAGAACCTTACCACGAAGTGTGTAAGTCCTGCTAAGATTTGCTAACCCAAAAAGCAGTATTTATCTAAATAAAACTCCATCTACCACTCCTCAGCTCATTGGCCCATCTGATCAAGTTCCTGTTGTAATCTGAGGTAACCTTCTTTGCTGTGCACTACACCTCCAATTTTAGTGTCAATTGCAAACTTACGAACTATACCTCCTATGTTTAAATCCAAATAATTTATATAAATGATGAAACATAGTGGACCCAGCACAAATCCTTGTGGTACTCCACCAGTCATAGGTCTCCAGACAGAAAAACAACCCTCCACTACCACTCTCTGTCTTCTACCTTCAAGCCAGTTTGGAATCCAAATGACTAGTTCTCCCTGTATTCCACGAGATCTAAACTTGCTAACCAGTCTCCCATAAGAAACCTTGTCGAACGCCTTACTGAAATTCTTATAAATCATTTCTACATCTCCGCCCTCCTCAATCTTCCTTGTTACGTTTTCAAGAAACTCAATCAAGTTCGTGAGACATGATTTCCCACGCACGAAGCCATGTTGACTATCCCTAATTAGTCCTTGCCTTTCCAAATACATGTACATCCTGTCCCTCATGATTCCCTCCAACAACTTACCCACATCCGACGTCAGGCTCATCGGTTTTTAGTTTCCTGGCTTATCTTTACAATCTTTCTTAAATAATGGTACCATGTTAGCCAACCTCCAGCCTTCTGGCACCTCACCTATGACTATCGATGATACAAATATGTCAGCAAGGGGCCCAGCAATCACTTCCCATCTTCCCACAGTGTTATAGGGTACACCTGGTTAGGTCCTCGGGAGTTATCCACTTTTATGTGTTTCAAGGCATCCAGCACTTCCTCCTCTGTAATATGGACATTTTTCAAGGTGTCACCAGTTATGTCCCCACATTCTATATCTTCCAGGTCCTTCTCCACAGTAAACACTGATGCAAAATATTCATTTAGTATCTCCCCCATCTCATGCAGCTCCACACAATGGCCACCTTGCTGATCTTTGAGGGACCCTATTCGCTGTTCAGTTACCCTTTTGTCCTTAATGTATTTGTAAAGACCCTTTGGATTCTCTTTAACCCTATTTGCCAAAGCTATCTCATGTCCCCCTTTTGCCCTCCTGATTTCCCTCTTAAGTATACTCCTACTGCTTTTATACTCTTCTAAGGATTCTCTCAATCTCTGCTGTCTATACCTGACATATGCTTCCTTCTTTTTCTTAACCAAAGCCTCAATTTCTCCAGTCACCCAGCATTTCCCTACACCTACCAACCTTTCCTTTCACCCTTATAGGAATATAGTGTCTCTGGACTCTCATTATCTAATTTCTGAAGGCTTCCCATTTTCCAGTCTTACCTTTACCCGCAAATGTCCGCCCCCAACTAGCTTTTGAAAGTTATGGCCTAATCCCGTCAAAATTAGCCTTCCTCCAACTTAAAACTTCAACTGTTAGACCTTTTCCATCACTATTTTAAAACTAATAGAATTATGTTCGCTGGCCCCAAAGTACTCCCGCACTGACACCTCAGCCCCATTCATGCCTTATTTCCCAAGAGTAGGTCAAGCTTTGCACCTTCTCTAGTAGGTACATCCACACACTGACTCAGAACATTTTCTTGTATACTCTTAACAAAGTCCTCTGCATCTAAACCCTTAACACTATGGCAGTCCCAGACTATGTTTGCAAAGTCAAAATCCCCTACCATAACCACCTTATTATTCTTACAGGTAACTGAAATCTCCTTACAAATTTGTTTCTCAATTTCCTGCTGACTATTAGGGGTTTATAATACAATCCCAACAAGGTAACCATCCCTTTCTTATTTCTCAGTTCCACTCAAATAATTTCTCTGGGTGTATTTCCAGGAATATCCTCCTTACGTACAGCTGTAATGCTATCCCTTATCAAGTATTTGAATTCTGGAACATTAAGCTGTCAGTCCTGTCCATCCCTGAGCCATGTTTCCGTAATTGCTCTGATATCCCAGTCCCATGTTCCTAACCATGCCCTGAGTTCATCTGCCTTCCCTGTTAGGCCTCTTGTATTGAAATAAATGCAGTTTAATTTATCAGTCTTACCTTGTTCTCTGCTTTGTTCCTGCCTGCCCTGACTGTTTGACTTGTTCCTTTTCTCCACTGTACCAGTTTCAGATTGATCTCTTCCCTCACTATCTCCCTGAGTCCCACCCCACTTCCTCCCTTTATTGGTTTAAATCCTCCTGCGCAGCTCTAGCAAATCTCCCTGCCCGTTTATTAGTCCCCTTCCAATTCAGGTACAATCCATCCATCACTTCTACCCCAGAAGAGATTCCAATGATCCAAAACAGTGAATTCTTTTCCCAGAACCAGCTCCTCAGCCATGCATTCATCTGCTCTATCCTCCAAATCCTGCCCTCATTAGCTCATAGTACCGAGAGTATTCCCGACAGTACTCCCCTCGAGGATCAATATGAACACAAGCCAGTACCAAGGAAAAATATTGCCAACTTGATTAGAAACAAAGTTACAACAACCTTTAATACTAAACACACAACGTCAAATCCTATTTGGCTCCTAAGGTTCCAATAATTCCCGAGTTTCTTGGAGATTTACACAATTGCTCTCTCTCTCTGGGTCTGTGAAGCTGCTGTCTTCCTCTCTCTCTTTCTCTCTTTCTCTCTCTCTCTCTCTCTCTCTCTGGATGGTCAGTTGGTCTTTGCCTTTTGCTATGCTGGTCTCCTCAGAACGCCTCCAGAAGATTCCAAGAGCAAAGTTTGTAGGTGAAGCCTGTTTTTATATCTTTTAGATGGTTTTCTGGAACTTTCTATTGTTCTGGCCAATCAGGGAGATACACTTAGTAGTTTGAAACAGAGTCAATCATTTGGATGGATTGCTGATGTTAGTTTATTTTTATGTAGAAGGGCCCGGCACTGTACCTTGCTGTCAGGTACCTTTGTTCAGCAGATAATGAGGAGAATGCGGGTAAATGGAGTTGAAATGCCCATCAGCCATGATTAAATGGCGGAGTGGACTCGATGGGCCAAATGGCCTTACTTCCACTCCTATGTCTTAAGGTCTTATAAGTCGTTGAGAGTATGTCTGTTCTGCATAAATGTTGCCTTTTACATTAGCAAATGTCATTTGCACCCGACTGCTGTGTTTGCACTGTGTCTGGTGTGTGGACTTTGTGACTTTCCAGCTTTACTTTGCCAATATACCCAGCATCCCTTGCTGTTAGGCCAAGTTAGCAATGTATCTGCGTTTTAGCAGCCAGGAGGCTGCTGAGGTACACAATGTATTAATCTGGACTACTGTGCATATTTCTGGTCTCTTTAAGAAAAATATATACACTTATACCTACTTTCTAGTAATACAATGACTGTTCATACAATAGGTTATGTTACTGTGCCCATATTGGGACTTTGACCAATTCCATCAAGTTCCTATTTCAGAAATTCTGGGATACTGTTTATAAACACTGCCCTCTACTGGCAGTCAATAATTTAAACTTGAACCAAGAATACTGTACAGCATTTATTCTCAGTTGAAAATTATTCAGCTGCATTAACATCAGCAGGAAGCATTTCATTCCCCATTTACACTCATTGTTCCCACTGGTTCATTAGTTCAATGATTCTGATCAATGGCTTTATCCAAGTTTCTCACTTCATTGGCCCCAGAATTCTGGTCAGGAGTCAGTCATTGTCACCGACACATTTCCCCCTTCTCCATGACCTGACACCAACCCCGTAATGACCGTGTCAGACTGGACAGACCCCCCCCTCAATCTGACACCCGTGATCTGATGGACCCAAAACTCCCTCACCTCCCCACCAACCCCAGGAGCCTACAGATCCCTCATCACTGACCCACTACTCCCTTCTCCCCAAATACAACCCCATTGGAACTGTCACCCCCCCCCCCCCGCCACCCCATCACCAGCAAAACAACAACCCCTCCCTTTCATTAGACTTGATACCCCATTTGACCCAAAAGTGGCCCCTGCTCCTGCCAATGGGATTGGAACTACAACCACCCGCATCACCCAATACCACCCAACACCCACCCAGCCCCTCCCTCACTGACCTGAAACCCCACCCAAAGTGACCCAGGTGGTACTGACCCCTCCTTCCAGACCCGGTAGCACCACACCCCATCCCTAAAGCCTCTGGACCTGACACTGCCCCTTCAACACAGAGAATCACAGAGTCATACAGTATAGAAACAGACCCTTCGTTCCAACTATAATCCCAAACTAATCAGTTCCCCCTGCCTGCTCCTGGCCTATGTTCCACCCAACCTTTTCTATTCATTTACTTATCCAAATGTCTTTTAAACATTGTAATTGTACCTGCATCTACCACTTCCTCTGGAAGTTCAATCCACACACACAAACCTCCCTCTATGTCAAAAAGTTTTTAAAATGTGCCTCCTTGTCTTGAAGTCCTCCATCCAAGAGAAAAGACAACTACCATTGACTCTATCTATTCCTCTCATTATTTTCTAAACGTCTATCAGATCACTGCTCAACCTTCTACACTTCAGTGAAAAACATCCCAGTTTATCTCACCTTTCTCTCTAACTCAAACCGTCCAGACCCAGCAACATCCTGGTCAATCTCTTCTGAGCCCTCTCCAGCTTGATAATACCCTTCCTATAACAGGGCAACCAGAACTGCTCACAGTTTCCCAGAAGAGGTCTCACCAATGTCCTGCACAACCTCAACATGAGGTTCCCAACTCCTATACTCAAAGGACTGAGCAATGAAGACAAGCGTCCCAAATGCCTATTTAACCACCCTGTCTACATGTGATGCATTCTTCAAAGAATTTTATACATGCTCTACAACACTACCCAAGGCCCTACCATCTTACCCTTGTTTGTTGTACCAAAATGCAATGCCTCGCATTTATCCAAATTGAACTCCATCTGCCATTTTTCTGTCCATTGGCCCATCTGATCAAGATCCCTTTGTGATCTTAGAAAACCTTCTTTCCTGTCTATTATGCCACCGATTTTTGTGTCATCTGTAAACTGACTAACCATTCCTTTTATATTCTCATCCAAATCATTTATATCAATGACAAGCAGAAGAGGGCCCACAACCAATCCCAGGTCACAGGCCTCCAGTCTGAAAAGCATTACTCTCCACCGTTACTCTCTGTCTCCTGCCATTAAGCCAATCTTGTATCCAATTGGCAAGCTCACCCTGAATCCCATGTGACTTAACTTTACTAATTAATCTACCATGGAGAAGCTTGTCATAGGCTTTACTAAAATCCAAATAAACAACATCTAATGCTCTGCCATCATCAATCCTCATGGTAACTTCCTGAAAGAACTCAACCAAGTTTGTGAGACATGATTTTCCTCAGACAACACCATGCCAACTATCTTTATTCAATTTGTGCCTCTCCGCATGTCTATAAATCCTATCGTTGAAAATCACTTCCAACAGTTTACCCACAACCACAGTCAGACTCACAGGTCTACAGTTCCCCGATTTCTCCTTACAGCCTTTCTTAAACAAAGATACATCAGCTACTCTCCAGTCATCAGGCACCTCACCCATAGTTACAGATGTTGCAAATATTTCTGCAAGGAGTCTTTTAATGTCCTCTCTTACTTCCCACAACACTCTGGCATTCAATAGCTAGGTTCCTGGAGATTTATCCACCTTTGTATTCTCTAAGACTTCCTGAACCTCCTCTTAGAACATAGAACACAACAGGTTTTTCGGCCCTTGGTGTTGTGCCAACTTGTAAAATAATCTGATGCCAATCTAACCTAGACGGGTCCATTATTAACCATATGTATGTCCAATGCCCATTTAAATGCCCTTAACGTCAGCTAGTCTACTACTATTGCAGGTACTGCATTCCACGCCCCTACTACTTTCTGAGTCCTCTCCAGCTTGATAATACCCTTCCTATAACAGGGCAACCAGAACTGGTTAGACGGGGTACTGGGCTAATGGTCGGATACTTGGTAGTGTGGATGAGCAGAGGGATCTTGGTGTCCGTGTACACAGATCTCTGAAAGTTGCCACCCAGGTAAATAGTGCGGTGAAGAAGGCATATGGCGTACTGGCTTATATTGGTAGAGGAATTGAGTTCCGGAGCCCTGAGGTCATGTTGCAGTTGTATAAGACTCTGGTGCGGCCGCATCTGGAGTATTGTGTGCAGTTTTGGTCGCCATACTATAGGAAGGATGTGGAGACACTGAAACGGGTGCAGAGGAGGTTTACCAGGATGTTGCCTGGTATGGTAGAAAGATCATATGTGGAAAGGCTGAGGCAGTTGGGGTTGTTTTCATTGGAGAAAAGAAGGTTTAGGGGTGACTTGATAGAGGTGTACAAGATGATTAGGGGTTTAGATAGGGTTGACCATGAGAACCTTTTTCCACGTATGGAGTCAGCTATTACGAGGGGACATAGCTTTAAATTAAGGGGTGGTAGGTATAGGACAGATGTTAGGGGTAGATTCTTTACTCAGCGAGTCGTGAGTTAATGGAATGCCCTGCCAGTAGCAATTAATCTACCATGGAGAAACTTGTCATGGGCTTTACTAAAATCCAAATAAACAACATCTAATGCTATGCCATCATCAATCCTCATGGTAACTTCCTGAAAGAACTCAACCAAGTTTGTGAGACATGACTTTCCTCAGACAACACCATGCCAACTATCTTTAATCATTTGTGCCTCTCTGAAAGTCCACAAATCCCATCTTTGATAGTCACTTCCAACAGTTTACCCACAACCGCAGTCAGACTCACAGGTCTATAGTTCCCCGATTTCTCCTTACAGCCTTTCTTAAACAAAGATATATCAGCCACTCTCCAGTCATCAGGCACCTCGCCCATAGTTTCAGATGTTGCAAGTATTTCTGCCAGAGGTCTTTTAATGTCCTCTCTTACTTCCCACAACACTCTGGCATTCATTAGCTAGGTTCCCAGAGATTTATCCACCTTTGTATTCTCTAAGACCTCCTGAACCTCCTCTTAGAACATAGAACATAGAATGTTACAAGCCCTTCGGCCCTTGGTGTTGTGCCAACTTGTAAAATAATCTGATGCCCATCTAACCTAGACTGTTCCAGTATTAACAATATGTATGTCCAATGCCCATTTAAATGCCCTTAACGTCAGCTAGTCTACTACTATTGCAGGTACTGCATTCCATGCCCCCTACTACTTTCTGAGTGAAGAAACTACCCCTGATATCTGTTTTAAATCTATCACCCCTCAATTTACAGCTATGTCCCCTCATGTCAGCCTTCACCATCCAAAGAAAAAGGGTCTCCCTGTCCACCCTATCTAACCCTCTGATTATCTAATACGTCTTGATTAAGTCACCTCTCAACCTTCAACGAAAACAGCCCCAGTTCCCTCAGCCTTTCCTCGTAAGACCTTCCTTCCATACTCGGCAACATCCCAGTAACTCTCCTCTGAACCCTTTCCAAAGCTTTCACATCCTTCCTATAATGTGGTGGCCAGAACTGCACGCAATACTCCAGGTGCCACCTTCCCAGTGTCTTGTGTAGCTGAAGCATGACCTCGTGGCTCCGAAACTCAATCCCCCAAATCAATAAATGCCAACACACCATATGCCTTCTTAACAACCCTATCAATCTGGGAGGCAACTTTCAGGGATTTCTGCACCCAGACACCAAGATCTCTCTGTTCATCTACACTGCCAAGAATTTTACCATTAGCCCAGTACTCTGTATTTCTGTTATTTCTTCTGAAGTGAAGTACCTCACACTTGTCTGCATTAAACTCCATTTGCCACTTCTCAGCCCAGTTCTGCATCTTATCTTTGTCCTTCAGTAACCCACAACATCCTTTGACATTATCCACAACTCTGTCTACCTGAGTGTCATCTGCAAATTTCCTAACCCACCCTTCTACGCTCACCTCCAGATCATTTATAAAAATGACAACAGCAGTGGGGCCCGAGAAAAATCCTTGCGGCACACCACTAGTGACTGAGCTCCAGGATGAACATTTCCCATCAACCACCATCCCCTGTCTTCTTTCAGCTAACCAATTTCTGATCCAAACCACCAAATCACCTTCAACCACAAAACTCCAAATATTGTACAATAGCCTACCGTGTGGAACCTTATCAAACACCTTACTGAAGTCCGTATACACCACATCAATCACCTTACCTTCATCCACCTGTTTTGTCACCATCTTGAAGAATTCAATAAGATTAGTGAGGCATGATGTACCCTTCACAAAACCTAATCAAATTAATCCTTTCCAGATGATTATAAATCCTATCTCTTACAATCTTTTCCAACATATTACCCACAACCGAAGTAAGGCTCACTGGCCTATAATTACCAGGGTTGTCCCGACTCCCCTTCTTAAACAAGGGAACAACATTTGCTATCCTCCAATCTCTGGCACTACTCCTGTCGACAATGATGACATAAAGATCAAAGCCAAAGGCTCAGCAATCTCCTCCCTGGCTTCCCAGAGAATGTGAGGATAAATCCCATCCGGCCCAGGGGTCTTATTTTCAGATCTTCCAAAATTGCTTCATCATCCTCTTTGTCAACTACATTCCCATCTAATTTTGTAGCCTGTCTCCCCATGTTCTCACTAACATTGCCCTTTTCCAATGTGAATACTGTCAAAACGTAAGAATCAAGTGCTTCCACTATGTCCTCAAATTCTACACACAACTTTCCACTACTATTTTTGATTAGCACCGACTCTTCTTAGCCCTCTCTGTCTATCTTTTCTGGCTAACTTCTACCTCCCAAGCCCCCTAACTGAGCCTTCTTCTTCCTCTTGACAAGAGCTTCAACTTCTTCAGTAAACCATGGCTCCTTCTCTCGACAACTACCTCCCTGCCTAATAAGTATATACTTATCAAGGACCTGCTGTTCATTGAATAAACTCCACATTTCAAGAGTGTCCATCCCCTGCAGTTTCCTTCCCCATCCTCTGCATCCTCAATCTTGCCTAATCACATCATAACTGCTTTTCCTCCAGTTATACCTCTCTTCCTGTGGCATATACCTATCACTGCCCATTGTTATTGTAAACACAACCGAATTATGGTCACTATCGTCAAAGTGTCCATCTACCTCCAAATCTAATTCCCCAGTACTAAATCCAATATGGCTTTGTCCCTTCTTGGCCTGTCTACATACTGTGTCAGAAAACCTTCCTGCACACATTGAACAAAAACTGACCTATCTAAACTACTTGAACTATAGTAATCCCAGTCAATATTGGGGAAGTTATAGTCCCCCATAACAACTACCATTTTACTCTTGCTCCTATCGAGAATCATCTTTGCTGTCCTTTTCTCTACATCCCTGGAACAATTCAGAGGCCTACAGAAAACTCACAACAGGGTGACCTCTCCTTTCCTGTTTCTAACCTCAGCCCAAACTACCTCAGTAGATGAGTCCTCAAACGTTATCTCAGCTGCTGTTGTTGCAGATTCCTCTGTCTCTGAAATGGCCACAACATCGAAATCCCAGAGACCAACCCATGTTGCAAGGTCACCCTCCTTATTCCGGTGCTCCTGGCATTGAAGTACACACATTTCAAACCAACACCCTGCTTGCCAGTGCCCTCTTGCTGACCGATCCCTGACCTCACTAACCTCAACGTCATGTACACAGGAACTACAATTCAGGTTCCCATCCCTCTGCTGCGTTAGTTTAATTCCCCGCCCACCCCCTCCACTCCCAGAGAGCGTTAGCAAAATTTCCCCCCCCCCAATGATGTTGGTACCCCTATGGTTCAGGTGAAGGCCATCATGTGTGTACAGGTCCCACCTTCCCCAGAAAGAGCTCCAATTATCCAAGAATCCAAAACCCTCCCTCCTGCACCATTCCTGCAGCCAAGTGTTCAGCTCCGCGCTCTCCCTGTTCCTCCCTTCACCAGTACGTGGCACGGACAACAACCAGAGCTAACAACTCTGTTTGTTCTAGCTCTGAGCTTCCACCCTAACTCCCTGAATTTCTGCCTTAGATCCCACCTTTCCTCCTACCTATGTCGCTGGTGCCTATGTGGACCACAAATGGGGCTGTGCCCCCTCCCCCTCAAGGATCCCAAAAACACGATCAGAGGTATCACAAACCCTGGTACCTGGGAGGCAACACACCAATCATGAATTGCTCTTGTTCCCACCAAACCTCCTCTCTGTCCCCCGAACTATGGAGTCCCCAATGACTAAAGCTCTGCTCTTCTACCCGCTTCCCCTCTGAGCAACAGGGACAGACTTTGTGCCAGAGACCTGTGCCCCATTGCTCACCCATGGTAAGGAGTCGCTCTTCAACAGTATCCAAAACGGTATACTTGTTGTTGAAGGGAACCACCACAGGATGGCTGCCAGTTCCCTTTCCTATCCCTGACAGTAACCCATTCACCTTCTTCTCACAGCTGTGGAGTAACTGCCTCCCTGTAACTCCTCTCAACCCCCTTCACAAATGATCTGAAGTTCCTCCAGCTGCAGCTCCCTAACACGGTTTTTGAGGAGCTGGTGTTGGATGCATGTCCCACGACTGAAGTCAGCGGAGACACTAGAGGTGACCCTTACCTCCCACATACTGCAGGAGGAACATTTAACTGCCCTAACCTCCATTCCCGCTATTCTAAATTCCCAAATACACCGCTGGAAAAAAAACATGAATGAAAACACTTGTCACCGTACACACTGACACACAGAACTATTTTTTTGGTGAGAGGAGAAGGATGAGTGAGAGACACGACCCAGGTAGTGTTTCGGGTTAAGCAACTGCCCAAATATGTAACCTCGTGACCTCTCTGACTGCCTCCAGGAACTGAAGAAAACCAGAATGATAAAGAAATTTAAACTGTACACTCATGTATCCCAACAGGCTCCTCTGCTCCCTGGTGACCTCATGACCTCTCCAAGAACTGAAGAAATCGAGTCTAGAGAATGCAGAGAAATTCTTTTGTTTTAAAAGCATCAACGTTTATTTCTCTGCATTCTCTAGACTCTACTTCTTTCTCCACAGCAAAAACTGAGGCAAAATATTCATTTATTATCCTTCCCATCTCCTGGGATTCAGCACAAAGACAACCTCCTTGATCTTTAAGAGGCCCTACCCTCTCTGTAGTTACCCTCTTGCTCTTAAATGTATTTGTAGAATCTCTTTGGATTATCCTTAACCTTATCTGCCAATGTTATCTCATATCCTCTCTTTGCCTTCCTGATTTCTCTCTTAAGAATGCCCCTATGACTCCTTGTATTGATTAAGAGATTCAGTTGAACCAAGTTGTCCTTCTCTAAAATAAGATTCTCTTTTATGCTTGACTAGAACCTCAATACCTTTATCCGTCCATTGTTCCTTCATCTTACCCACCTTACTCTTCACTCTAACAGGTACAAAATGTCTCTAAACTTTCATCATCACCCTCTTGAATGCCTGCCACTTGTCAGTCATCCTTTTACCTGTCAACAGTCTACTCCAATCAACGTTTGAAAGTTCTTAACTCATACCATTAAAATTTGCCTCACTCCAATTCAAATCTTTAACCTTAATGGAAGGTGTATCCTTCTCCATAACCATTTTGAAGCTATTAGAATTGTGATGGCTAGACCCAAAGTGTTCCCTCACTTTTACTTCAGTTTCCTGCCCAGCCTTATTGCCCGAAAGAGTGTAGGTTCATAATTCCTTGAAAGTGAAGTTGCAGGTAGATAGGATAGTGAAGAAGTGCTTGCTATGCTTGCTTTTCTTGGTCAGTGCATTGACAAAAGGAGTTGGGAAATCATGTTGTGGCTGTACAGGACATTGGTTAGGCTACTATTGGAATGTTGCATGCAATTCTGGTCTCCCTGCGATAGGAAGGATGGTGTGAAACTTGAACGGGTTCAGAAAAGATTTACAAGGACGTTGCCAGGGTTGGAGGGTTTGAGCTATAAGGAGAGGCTAACTCGGCTGGGGCTGTTTTCCCTAGAGCGTCAGCGGCTGAGGGATGACCTTATAGAGGTTTATAAAATCATGAAGGGCATAGGTAGGTGAATAGTCATGGTCTTTTACTGGAGTAGGGAAGTCAAAAACAGAGGGCATAGATGTAAGGTGAGAGGAGGAAGATTTAAAAGTGAGCCGAGGGGCAACGTTTTCATAGAGTGGTGCATGTGTGGAATGAGCTGCCAAAGGAAGTGGTGGAAGCTGGTAAAATTGAAACATTTAAAAGGCATCTGGATGAGTATATGAATAGGAAGGGTTTAGAGGGTGTTCTGGACTAGGCATCTCGCAAAATTCAACTACATCCTTGTTTAGTCCAGGCCAGTAAAAATATCTTAGTCTGTGTTTTCCTCACCCCGAAATGGGCCTCCAAGTGGTAGCTCATGCGCCAATCATAGCATTCACTTCCTATACCCTACTGGCAAAACAATTTGATGAATCTCTGCCCATTTCTCATCTGATTGAATGTGTGATGGTCTGTATTTCTTCATTAAGACATCATTTCTTAAGTAGTGATGCATTCACTCTCCTCTGTAAATGTCTCTCGATCTCACTGTTTTAAGTTCTCATCTTTCTGCTGTTACTCAGTCAGCCTAGCAGGGCTAAAGTTACTTGCATGTTTACTTATTTGCTCCTGTTCCACTTATCTAATCGAGAAAAGTCTCAGATAAAGCAATGTCAGCTTCCTTACCTGTGCCTTTTGATCTCTCTTGTTTCCAAAACATGTGCCTCCGTGACCTCGTTAAGACACAATCTGGGACATTTCCAAATAAGACTCCTGCAGGGCTTCAGTTGCTTGAGTCTCCACTGGTTTTTCAATGAGAGTATGCAGCACACCTACCGGTGAATCAGTTATGTCAGTTTCAAGAACAAATTGTATTCCTGGAGCTGAGAGTTTGTCCAGTACTCCTACCACAAATTCTCCACTCTTCTCTAGACTCTCTCGCCTCACTTTACATAACTGAGCACTTTATCTCTCAGCATGAATTCCTGTAACCAGTACCTTTCCTGGCAATAGTCTCTCAGGAGTACATATCTCCTCATCCTTCAGCATTACAGACTGAAAGCATCCTGTGTCCCTTAATATTGTAATCTTCTGACCGAGTTCTCCTGTCCTATGTGAATAAACTTTACCCTTGCATGTATATTTTTTAAGCAGATCTGGCACTTCCTCCTTAATCAATCTCTGATCATCTTGTCCACTCTGAGGCAGTTGTCCAACTTCCCTTGTGCTTTTTGTTACTAGTCCAACAAAACTCCCAGGCTTGTCTGGTTTTCCTGCATCTGGCTTTCTCCTCGCCCACCAACTCTGTGATTTTGTGTGGCCCACTTTATTACAATGAAAACACCACAGCTTTTATACTTCTTTGTCCGCCTCAAGGGTTTCTTTTTTACACTGTGGTAAGTTATCCTTATGACCTTCACGGAGATCTGCCTTTCCCTTTTTGTCCCAGTTTCTATCCCTCATCGACTGAAATTGATTCTGGAAGCCAAACTGAGTTTTATGAAGCAGCTCATAATCATCAGCCACTTCAGCTGCTAACCTTACCATTTTAACTCTCTGCCCTTCCTTTGCATGACTTCAGGTAATGAATTTTTGAATTCCACCAAAATAATTACCTCTCTCAGGAAACCATAGGTTTGCTCGATATTTAAAGCTCTTATCCATCTATTAAAATTACTCCGTTTGATCCTTTCAAACTCAATATAGGTTTGACCAGGGTCCCTCCTTAGATTCCTGAAACGTTGTCTATAGGCTTCTGGTACAAGCTCAGATGCACTTAAAATGGCTTTTTTCACCTCCTCATACTCCCCAGATCCCTCCTCTGATCGTGATGTGAATACCTCACATGCTCTACTGACATGTTTCATTTGGATCAACAAAACCCACATTGCCACTGGCCACTTCATTTGCTTAGCCACTTTTTCAAATGAGATGAAAAAGATTTCCACATCCTTCTCATCAAATTTAGGCAATGCTTGAACATACTTAAACATTTTCTCACTAGGCTTCTGACCACCAGGGGCTTGTTCCTCATCACCCTCTTCCTCACTGAGCCTACCCTCAGCCTTTATCTCCAGCATTTTAAGCTGACTTCCCTTTTTAAGTGTCAGTTTTTGAAGTTCAAAAGTTCTCTCTTTTTCTCTCTATTCTCCTGCTCTCTTCTTCCCTCTCTTCTGCTGCTGTCTCTTCTTCCCTCTCTTCTGCTTTTAATGGTAACTCAAACTGTCCCATTTCTGCTGCCCTTTCCTTATCTCTTGCCTCTCACTCAAGCTGCTTCAATTGCAATTGAATTCTTGCCATCTCTGTAGATTCTGATAATTTCTCCAGCAAGTTTAAACACTGAGCTACTGCTGTAATTCTCTCTCCTTTCCTCACAGAAGTAGGCAGTTCCAATTCCAGCTTGTCTGCAAATTCCTGCAGCTTGGTCTTATTCACCTTTTACAAACCTTCCAAAGTCACCACATCCACATCCAGAAAACCTTTGGCGACTGAACGAGCCATTACTATCCCAAGTTGTGTCTCCCCAACCAAACCACCACCAGGAATAAAGACACTAGCGCCGACCACTCTCCGTTTTTTAATCCCACAAAGAGCCCCTAATCTGTTATAGGCTACACCAGACCACTCAAAACATTCTTAAGCAGGCAGCCCAGACCACAACTTTACAATTTGTTTTGGTAGGTGTACAGTGAAAATTACCCGTGTAAGGTAGCTAGGTTGACGAACAGGTTTTAAAACAGATAAAAATTAATTCACAAGATTATACAATGAAACACAAAGAACAGAATAAATGACCCCTACAGAACTCCGTCTATCCAAACAAGACTTAATTATGTGGCTCCGAATATACACAACAGTCCCAATAAACAAACCCCCTTAAAACACAGTTTAAAAAATGGAACAGGTGTTTACAAGTTGAAGTTAGAAGGGCAGAAAAAGAGAGAGAGCCTGTTCACACAGTCCCCTGCTGAGGTCCCAACTAGTTCTGGACTGAACTTAACTGCTCAGTGAGAGGAAGCCCATTCCTGATGAAGGGCTTTTGTGTGAAATGTCAATTTTCCTCTCAATATCGTTTAATCTCTGTGCCAAACCAGTCTAATCAGCACCGGGAGTGTTTATGGCCCCTCTTTAAAAAACCAAGGACACAGTATCCTTGAGAAAAGGAACAGCTTTTAGAAAACAAGGAACCAGCTTTGTGACAAGGGAAATGGGCCAAATGTTGGCAAATGGGACGAGATTAGTTTAGGATATCTGGTTGGCATGGAAGAATTGGACGGAAGTGTCTATTTCCACACTGTACAGCTCTGTGACTGTAATAGTGCCCCCTCCAGCTGTGAAGTCATCCACGGGCTCACTAGTAATTTTGTCACTGATCTGACTGTCTTTGAGCAATTTAATGCTGTGTTTTCACAAGATATGAGTTCTGTGTGCAGCAGGATTAATTGTTTATCACGTCCATTGCCTTCGAACCTGTCGACTTTCTTAAATTGCTGATCTCTTTACAGAGTTCTGTTGTTGTGAACTGTTTACAACGCAACTAATTCAGATTTCTTTCAGTGGTTTCACTTGGCCATTCTCCTTCCCAGCATGCATCAGAAACTTCTCTGACCAGCCATTTTAGGTTCCAAACAGTTCAAGAAAGAAGTTCACCTTCTCAACGGCAACAAGGAATGGGCAATGAATACTCTCCCAGCCAGCCACACTCACATCCTTGGAGTGAATTAAAATAACTCCTTATGTAACCACAGGATTCTCACTGTCCCTGAAAAATGTGTTGCTGGAAAAGCGGAGCAGGTCAGGCAGCATCAAAGGAGCAGGAGAATTGACGTTTTGGACATAAGCCCGAAACGTCGATTCTCCTGTTCCTTGGATGCTGTCTGATCTGCTGTGCTTTTCCAGCAACACATTTTCAGCTCTGATCTCCAGCATCTGCAGTCCTCACTTTCTCCTAAACTCTGTCCCTGTCAATCTCACTATAATGCAGCACTTCTCGATGGTTTAATCAGCTGCTCCAGTCTTTCCAGTACAATGGCACCCCCTGGTGCTTGTACTGCTTCAGATAAAAAATCCAATCACAAGAACCAGACATGAACCACAGCTTGTATCTCAAGACCATGACGTTATTAACATTGAAACCTTTTGTGACTGTGTTCCCTCCTCTGTCACCAGTGCCTGGGCACCATCCTCCTCGTTTGTAAAGACAGATGCAAAGTGTTCATTTCACACCTCAACCATACCCTCCTGCTTCTGTGTAAATCCCCTTGTTGGTCCCTAATCAGTCCTGCTCCTCCGTTAATCACTCAATTATTATTTTTATGTCTACAGAAGACTTTGGGATTCCCCTTCATGTTAGTTGCTGGTCTTTTCTCATAATTCCTCTTTGCTTCAGTTATTTGCTTTTTCCCCTCCCCTCTGAATCTTCAGGATTCCTCCAGGTTCACAATTGTATTTTCTGCCTTGCACCTTGTCAACGTGCAGTCCTTATACACATCCATTCCCCACAAGAATGGCCTGAGGCCCTCTGCTTCTTCCTCTTCCACAGACCCAACCAGTCTCCCTCCACCAACACCCTCCTCCACCTCACCGAATCAGTCCTCACCCTCAACAACTTTTCTGTCAACTCTCCCATTTCCTCTGAACCCCAGGGGGTGGCCATGAGCACCCAGATCGGCCCCAACTATGCCTGCCTCTTTGTTGGCAATGTCAAACAGTCCCTCTTCAGTACATACTCAGGCACTGTGCACCAACTCTTTCGCTGATACATCGATGACTGAATTGGTGCAGTGTCCTGCTCCCAGGCTAAACTGGAGCAGTTCATTGACTTCACCCAGAACTTCCACCCCGCTTTCAAATTTACTTGGTCCATCTCGGACACCTCCCTCTCCATTTTTGACCCCACCATTTCCATCTCCTGTGACATTCTCCAGACAAATGTTTACAACAAACCCACAGACTCCCCTAAACCCTGGACTACACCTCCTCCCACCCAGTATCCTGAAAGAACTCCATCCCATTCTCCCAATTCCTCTGCCTCCACCGCATTTGCTCCAACGAGGAGACATTCCGCTCACAAGCATCCCAGATGTCCACCTATTCCAAACCCGGTGCCTTTCCTCCTTCTGTCATCCAGACAGCCCTCCACCACACCACCCCCATTCCCCACTACACTGTTCTAAACCACCCCCTCAACATAATAAAGACAGAGGCCCCCTTGTCCTCACCTACCACCCCACCAGTCTCCTCATCCAACGCATCATCCTTAAAGACTTCCGCCAACTTCAACTAGACCCCACCACCAAGAACACCTTCCCCTCCCCCATCCCTCTCTGCCTTCCACAAGGACTGTTCCCTTCGACAGTTCTTGGTTTACACCACTTGCCCCATCAACACCCCCCACACCCCCAGGTACCTTCCCATCCAACCGGAAAAGATGCTAAAACTGCTGGTACACCACTCCCCTAACGTCCATCCAAGGCCCCAAACAGTCCTTCCAGGTGAGACAGAGGTTCACCTGCCTCTCCTCCAGCCTAGTTTACTACATCAGGTGCTCCCGGTGTGGTCTTCTCTATATCGGGGAGAAAGAATGTAAACTGAGGGAACATTCATCGAGCATCGCAGCTGGGCCTGCAGGGGCTGACTGGACTTCCCAGTAACCTCCTATTTCACTTCGCCCTAACCACTCCCTTTCCGACATGACCATCCTTGGCCTCCTCCATTGTCACAATGAACCACACCGCACATTGGAGGAACAACACCTCATCTTCCGTCTGGTCAGCCTACAGCCCAGGGGACTCAACATTGGGTTCTCCAATTTCAATTATCCTCACTTCCCATTCCCCAACTCCCTTCCCAGCCCCTCCCCATCCCTTCCACTGCTCCCCAGCCACCATCCTGATTCATTCCTCACATTGACCAACCAGGTCGTACCCTCTGCCTGCTTTCACCTCTCACCACTTCACCACCCTGCCCCTGCCACCCCCTTTATCTGCAGCTCCCCTTACACCCACCCCCTGTCCTGAAGAAGGGCTACACCCGAAACATCGACATCTCCACTTCCTGATGCTGCCTGGTTTGCTGTGTTCTCCAGCCTCCTGCCTGTCTCCTTTAGCTCCACCCATGGGGGCAACTGTCTGTGTGGAGTTTATGCATTCTCCCTGTATTTGTGTGAATTTCCTCCGGGTAACCCAGTTTCCTCCCACAGTCCAAAGGTGAATAGTTTAAATTGCCCAGAGTGCCCAGGGATGTGCAGGTGAGGTAGGTGAGCCGTGTTAAATGGAGGGTTACAGGGGTAGGTAGGGGTGTGTCTGGGTGGGATACTGTTCAGGGGGTTGTTTTGGCCTCAATGGGCTTCCACACTGAAGGGATTCTGTGGTACTTCTGATCGACAACTTGTCACAGTATCCTCTCACCTGTTTCATTTATTACTTCCACCTTTATGGATTCTACATCTTCTGATTCCAAATCATTTCCTACTATCCTTACAATTCTATCACATGCCAACAATGCTACCCCATCATATTCCCCCTCATCCCTTGCCTGAGGCTGCTGACCCTCAGGTATAACTCTGCACCAGCAGCCACCTCTGTCTAATGGGAGAGAACAGCCTCTGGGACGATGGTGACTTTCCCTGTAACTACAATACCATGGGAAATAGGAACAGGAGTGGGCCATTCAGCCCCTCGAACCTGCACTCCCATTCCAAAGGATCAGGGATTTGTCGATGACATGACAATTGATGGGAAAGTAGGCTGTAATGAAAAAAAAATAGAAATTTACAAATGAATGGCTAAAATTTCACAGATTGGAATTTACCTTGGATTAGTGAGAGGTTACTCACCATGGTTGGACGAATAGAAAGGCAAGTTATCAACTAAATGGGAAGAAAGATCAGTGAGCTTCATTGCAGAGGGATCTGGGTGTCCTAATGCATGGATTATAGGAACTAGTGTGTAGATACAGGAAAAGGAATTTTGGCATTAATTCCAGGAGAAAGGCAGGATGAAAGGAGGTGATGAAACTGTACGAGGCATCAGGGAGACTACACCTGGAGTGTTGTGAAACTTAAAGCCATTCCATACACATTAATTATTGAACCACACATGTAATTCCATGATTTTATATCCCCAATCTCACCTTGCCCATGGCTCATGCGCACAGTGGGCCAAATGCCCTCCATTAATGTGGGATCATTTTCTGAAATAGAATGATTACTTTAAATCTTCAATACTTTGACACATGCATTTCACTGAAATGTGGAAGGCTGTATCTAATGTTAAAATTGTGATGTGATCAGTGACCCGGATTTCCCCCAGAGTGAGAATTGAACAGGAGACTGAGTGTTGTGATGCATCACCCTCTTTATTTCACAGTGAGAATATATTCCCAGCAGTTAGAAAAACACAGACAAACACTGACTCGAAGACAATGGCTTCTTCATTCCACACGAGAAGCCTGTGAATGAACGGCCTTTTAACAGGAATCATATTGGAATAGATCATTTCTTCAATCACACATTCAGTCAGTCTGTATGTGAGTGGGAGCTACCAGTGTGGCGTGAGAGATCTGAAGCTGAATTTTATTCTATCATCAGACTCTGGATTCTGATTTCACGTTGGGATTCTATCGCCATTTTAGAGATCAGTTTGAAGCTGCTTCATTCCTTCCTCTAGGCTCCACTCCACATCCCTCATCCTCCTCTCACTGACCTCTCCCACTCTCCTGCCCCCTCCCCTTGTGCTGCAGAGTTCAACAAGTGTAACCTCTGGCCCCAGACACCATAGCAAAAAGCAGACTGATTTTCATGTGTAACTAACTTTCAGATGAAGGTGGGACATCATTCCAAAAGGGTCACAACAATGAGTATTGATGGAATACAAATCCATTCCATGTAGGAATACTCCACAGGGCAGTTCCAGCACCAACCAACCTCAAACAACCAGGCTCTGTAATCCCTCCCACTGTCAATGAGCTCTGACCACATCAACGTGAAACATTCTGACCCAGCATGACTGAGATTAAACAGAAGTATAATCCATCACCAGGACCCTCCTGTCTCAGGCTGTACACAATTCATTCATTTCAAACAAGATTAGAGAATAGAAGATTTAATCCCTGCTTCCCAGTGAAGGACCCAGCTCCCCATCTACAATTGAATTTAACCCTCTGTACGTGCTGGAAGAAGTCTTTAAATTAATGTCCCCAATGCCCAAATGAATCTGAAACACTGAGCAATAATTTCGTTTTGAAGAGAAATCCTCACTATAAAGGATATTAAAAGGAACTCAAGCATCCAGGACAGCTCTGTCAGGGACAGTCAGAGCGACCAGAGCTGGAACCTGATGTCTGGTTAATGTGTGGCTGGAAGACCACATGGTTCCTCCATATGGGTTTGAGGGAGGGGGCAGGAACTGGGCAGATGGGATAGAATTTGGGGAAATATAATGGTAGCCAAATGTGGAAAAAATATCCCAGGGCAATGTTTAGAATTGGTGAGTGACTGGAAAATGGTAGCATTCAGAATGACCTGGATGTCCTTCTACGACAAGCACAGAGCTTTAATGGACAGGTTCAGCAAGCTATTGGAGAAACAAACAGTATCTTATCCTTTATTACGAAGGGAGTGAAGAGTACAAAAATCTCACTTCAGTTGTAGCAGTGGATGACATCAGTAGTTTTACTCTCCGTACCCAAGAGTGAACTACAGTGAGTGCAATGACATCATTGGACAGATTACCCAATCGAGAGACAGTGTGGGAAAGTGGATTTGAAGGAGAAGATCAGCAATGATCTCATTGAATGGTGGACCTTCTTTTTTATAACCCGGGGGAAAGACAAGATGGTACAGCCCCCAGGACAGCTGAAAACCATCGTGTGGAGGTGAGACCGGACGGAAGTGTGGAGGGTGAATGATGGGCAGGAGCGGGAGGGACTGCAGTTGGTGAGAGGCTGGGAAGGAGGATGGACAAAGTGGCAGGTGGGTGAGGGGTTTCAATGGAATGTGTGTGAGGAAGGTAGAGGACCAGGATAGTGGGAGAAAATGGTGCCAGGGCGGAGGGGTATATTGTCAGGTAAGTGAGAGAACCTTTGGGGTCTGACAAGAGATCAGATTGGTGTAGAGGGGGCATGTTGGTTTTGCTGGGATCAGAATGGAGTGAAATGGGATTAATGGATTTGCTGGGATTGTATGGAGGGTCGGGATATTCCAGGTCCTGATGGTTTAGGGATGGGGTGCGGGGCTACCTGGTCAGGGCGGAGGGTCACGTCTACCTGGGTCACTGTGGGTGGGGTTTCAGGTTAGTGAGGTAGGGGCTGGGTGGGTATTGGGTGGTGATGGGGGAATGCAGTTGGCTGTCAGTCCCAATCCCATTGGCAGGAGCAGGGGGTGTCTGTTCAGGGGCAGCTTTCCAGTCCAGTGTGGTTGGGCTGAATGGGGTGTGAAGGCTGGTGAAAGGGAGGGGCTGTTGTTTTGCTGGTAATGGGGTGGGGGGAAGGTATCCCATTCCAATGGGGCTGTGGTTGGGGTGAAGGGGAGTAGTGGGTCAGTGATGAGGGATCTGTAGAATCCTGGGGTTGGTGAGGAGGTGATGGAGTTTCGGGACCAGCTGGGTCATGAGTGTCAGGTGGAGGGGGTTTGTCCAGTCTGACACGGTCATGTCGAGGGTGTTGTCGGGTCAGGGGGAATGGGGGAAGTGTATTGTTGACAACGACTGACTCCCGATCAGAATTCCGGGGCCAATGAAGTGTAACTTGGATAATTCCATTGATTGGAATCATTAGACTAAAAAACCAGTGGGAAAAGTGACTGTAAATGGAGAACAAAATACTCTCTTTTGATGTTAATGCAGCTGAATAATTTTGAATGAAGAATAAATGCTTGTATTCTTGATTGGAAATACAATAACTGACTGCCAGTAGAGGGCAGTGTTTATAAATAGGACACCGGGATTTCTGAGATAGGACATTGGTGGAATTGCTTAAAAATGTGTTGCTGGAAAAGCGCAGCAGGTCAGGCAGCATCAAAGGAGCAGGAGAGTCAACGTTTTGGGCATAAGCCCAAAGTGGGCACATGTCCATAATATGTCTAAGGAACAGTCACTGCATTCACTGGAAGTGATGGAGAAGGGTATATCTTTCTCAAGGTACGGAGACCAGAGTTAGGCACAGTAGTCTAGGTTAATGCAATGTGTAGTTTGGGGAAGACAAAACAGTTTTAGAATTAAGCACATCTCACTGTTCAAAATGTATAAAGATAACAGAACCTTCTAGAAAAGTTTCATTCCAATTCCTTTTCTAAAGCTATTTGTGTTAGTCCATATTTCTTATACCAACCAATAACAAATTTCCCATTAAGTATTCTCTTGTCTTTTTCCAAGTCTCTCAGGAAATCAAGGATCAGTTCTTCATATTGTTTCCCATCAGTTATGTTGGGAATAGTCCTGCAACGGAATTAAGAATATAGACATTTAATTCTCATTCCTCATGACAAAACCTCTCTGAATCAGAGTAGGTTACAGGGCAACAGCAACAGGAGTCAGGCTTTCAGCCCATTGGGAACCCTCCATCATTCCGTTCCATCATGATTATAGGAACAGAATCGAAAAGCAATCAGAACGGACAGTCCCGTGGCCGATAAGGGGAGACAGGTTTGGTGTGGAATTCTGAGAGTCGACATAAACTTAAGGGCACTGTTCAAAAAACTGCATGGCAGAGACGGCAGGGGAATTTTGGTGCACCGATCTTTATTGAGAGAGTGAATAGCAAAGCAAACAGGGCCTTGAGTTTATAACGAGATGATTGATTCCCCAATCGAGGAAGTTTTGCTGAACCCCTATGAAATTCTGTTATGACCATTGTGGCCATTGATGATCACATTTTAGGGAATACATGAGTCTCCTTAAGAGGTTGCAGAGGGTTCTCACTAGAATGGTTCTACAAAGGAAGACCATGAAACTTGTAAGGAACAGGAGAATTGAATATGAATATAATCCATAAAAATCAAAAATGGACTGCAAAAGCTTCCATTGGTGATGATTTCTCTAAAACGGATGTGGGTCCATTCCAGACAGAGTTGGATGGATTTATTTGAAGGAATAGAGAAGTGGTCGAGGAGCTGAATGAATATGTTGTGTCTGTTTTCACTGAAGTGGTGGATCCAGTGACTGTGATGCCATTGAATGTCAGTGGGTGATGTTTACCTTCTCTCTTGTTGGAGATGGTCAGTGCCTGACAGTTATGTGGTGCAAACCAAATTGGTGCAGTTATGGACAGTGAGGAAGGTTGTCAACGGATACAGCAACAAATAGAGATCACTTGGAAAGATGGGCAATGAAATGGCATGTGGTGTTTAATCCAGACTATGATGTACTTTGGAAGGTCAAATGGAAGAATTCAAAATTATACAATAAATGGCAAGAATTGATCTGCAGAGGGATCTTGGGTCAAGTCAGTAGCTCCCTGAAAGTGGCAATACAAGTGGAGAAGGTTGTAAAGAAGACATGTGGCATGTTTGCCTTCATCAATCTGGGGCTTGAGAATAAAAGTTGCAATAGAACATAGAACATAGAACATAGAAGAATACAGCGCAGTACAGGCCCTTGGGCCCTCGATGTTGCGCCGATCCAAGCCCACCTAAACTACACTAACCCACTATTCTCCATATACCTATCCAATGCCCTCTTAAATGCCCATAAAGAGGGAGAGTCCACCACTGTTACTGGCAGGGCATTCCATGAACTAACGACTCGCTGAGTGAAGAACCTACCCCTAACATCAGTCCTATATCTACCCCCCCTTAATTTAAAGCTATGCCCCCTTGTAATACCCGACTCAATACGCGGGAAAAGGTTCATACTGTCGACCCTATCTAACCCCCTAATCATCTTGTACACCTCAATCAAGTCACCCCTAAACCTTCTTTTCTCTAGTGAAAACAGCCCCAAGTGCCTCAGTCTTTCCTCATACGATTTTCCTTCCATACCAGGCAACATCCTGGTAAACCTCCTCTGCACCCGTTCCAATGCCTCCACATCCTTCCTATAGTATGGCGACCAAAACTGCACACAATATTCCAGATGCGGCCGTACCAGAGTCTTATACAACTGCATCATGACCTCAGGACTCCGGAACTCAATTCCTCTACCAATAAAAGCCAGTACGCCATATGCCTTCCTCACCGCACTATTTACCTGGGTGGCAACTTTCAGAGATCTGTGTACATGGACACCAAGATCCCTCTGCTCATCCACACTACCAAGTATCCGACCATTAGCCCAGTACCCCATCTTTTTGTTATTCTTCCCAAAGTGAATCACCTCGCACTTAGCTACATTGAATTCCATCTGCCACCTTTCTGCCCAGCTCTGCAGCTTCTCTATATCCTGCTGTAACCTGCCACATGCTTCCTCACTGTCAACAACTCCTCCGACTTTCGTATCATCCGCAAACTTGCTCACCCAACCTTCTAACCCCTCTTCCAGGTCATTTATAAAAATGACAAACAGCAATGGTCCCAAAACAGATCCTTGCGGAACACCGCTAGTGACGGCACTCCATGAAGAAACTTTGCCATCAACTACTACCCTCTGTCTTCTTCCATCCAGCCAATTCCTAATCCAAACCTCCAACTCACCCTCAATGCCATATCTCCGTATTTTCTGCAGTAGCCTACCATGGGGAACCTTATCAAACGCCTTACTAAAATCCATATATACCACATCTACCGCCTTCCCCTCATCAACCTCCTTCGTCACCTTTTCAAAGAATTCAATAAGGTTTGTGAGGCACGACTTGCCCTTCACAAAACCATGCTGACTATCCTTGATCACATTATTCCTATCCAGATGTGCATAAATCCTATCCCTTACAATTCTCTCTAAGACTTTGCCCACAACAGAAGTGAGACTCACCGGCCTATAGTTACTAGGGCTATCCCTACTCCCCTTTTTGAACAAGGGAACCACATTTGCTATCCTCCAGTCTTCTGGGACTACTCCTGTAGACAAAGAGGACATAAAAATCAAGGCCAATGGCTCTGCAATCTCCTCCCTTGCTTCCCAGAGAATCCTAGGATAAATGCCATCAGGCCCAGGGGACTTATCTATTTTCACCTTTTCCAGGATTTCCAACACCTCTTCTCTACATACCTCAAAGCCATCCATTCTACTTATTTGTGCCTCAGTATTCTCATCGACAACAATGCCCTGTTCCTGAGTGAATACTGAAGAAAAGTATTCATTCAGTGTCTCCCCAATCTCTTCCGCCTCCACACGCAACTTCCCCCTACTATCCTTGACTGGACCTATTCCTACCCTAGTCATTCTTTTATTCCTAACATACCTATAGAAAGCCTTAGGGTTTTCCCTAATCCTATCTACTAAGGACCTTTCATGTCCCCTCCTTGCTGCTTTTAGCTCTCTCTTCAGGTCCTTCCTGGCTACCCTATAACTCTCAATCGCCCCAATTGAACCTTCACGTCTCATCTTGAGATAGGCCGCCCTCTTCCATTTAACAAGGGATTCCAATTCCTTATTAAACCACGGCTCCCTCGCACGACCCTTTCCTACCTGCCTGACAGGTACATAATTATCAAGGACACTCAATAGTTGCCCCTTGAACAAGTTCCACATATCATTTACACTCTTGCCTTGGAGTCTACTTTTCCAAGCCACACATCCTAAGTCATGCCTCACCGCATCATAATTTCCCTTACCCCAGCTATAATTCTTGCCCTGTAGTACACACTTATCCCTCTCCATCACGAGTGTAAAAATCACCGAATTATGGTCACTATCCCCAAAGTGCTCACCTACCTCTAATTCTAACACCTGGCCTGGTTCGTTACCCAGAACCAAATCCAGTATGGCCTCACCTCTTGTTGGCCTGTCTACATATTGTGTCAGGAAACTCTCCTGCACACATTGAACAAACACTGACCCATCTAACGAACTTGAGCTATAGCTTTCCCAATCAATATCAGGAAAGTTAAAGTCCCCCATAACAACCACCCTATTACTGTCACCAGAGGATGGTGTTGAGAAACTTATCAGCCATGATGGAATAGCAGAGTAGACTCAATGGGCTGAATGGCCAAATTCTGCTTCAATGCATTATGGACTTACAATTTAATTCCTTGGAAGGAGAGGTAGAATGTGTTGTATCTGTACTGGCTGATGGCCCGAAAGATAGTTGGAAAAGCAAATGAGGTGGAAGTCATAGCCATGTGAATGCAGGTGTAAAATTCAGTGATGGAGAAACAGAATTTGCTCAATTTCTTCCAATATCTCACTTTTCAAATATCAATAAAACCAGCTGCTTTCAGCAACTTGAGGATATGCAGTAAAGCCCTCTGTGTTCCTGAACAGCTCCTGAGGTGATCAGAACGCTGCTGACAGACTAGATCACTGAACTGCTTCTTAAACGTCATGTAATTTCACCATTGAGTGCTTAAAATAGCACTGATTATCAATGCATTTATCAATTTATTCCAGAAGAGGTTGAGCAGGATGTTCCCAGGAATGGAGGATTCGGGTTATAATGAAATGCTAGACAGGCTGAGAATATTTTCACTGGGGTGTCGGAGGGTGAGGGATGACCTTATAGAAGTTTATAAAATCACGAGGGGTCTCGACAAGGTGAATGGCAGGTGCGTGTTCCTTCGGGTGGGTGATTTCAAGACAAGAGGGCATATTTTTAGGATGAGAGGAGAAAGATTTAATAATGAAATGAGATACAAGTTTTTTACACAGAGTGGTTCATGTGTGGAATGAACTTCCAAAGGAAGTGGTGGATGCAGCTACAGTTACAACATTTAAAAGACGTTGCGATAACCACATGAATAAGAATTGTTTGGAGGGATATGGGCCAAGCGCAGGCAGGTGGGATGAGTTTAGTTTGGGATTATGGTCAGCATGAACTGGTTTGACCAAAGGGTCTGTTTCCGTGCTGCATGACTTGGTGACTCTCATCCCAGTTTCAGAAACAACTCTCCAGGTTTGGTGGTGTGAAACAGTTTTCTTCAAGATCAGACACCCAAGAGATTGGAGTCAGTTTCAGGTTCTCCCATTCACAAACACTTTGTCTCAGAAGATAACACATGTCTTGGCTGGTCAAGGCCAAGTCTCTAAAAGGCAATTCCCAATGGGATGTCTGTAAATTTCCATTAATACACATTTAGAGATATGGAAGGTGTCTGGGGGAATTGAAAGGAAGCTGCCAGTAGAAAGAGTTAACTCACTGTGGGTCTGAGACAGGGGGTGGGGCCACCTCACTGAGTGATGTTGTTGTAATTATACTTTGTTCAGGAAATTTGCTGCAATCTGCTGTTCATTAACTTTTTTCAAAAGCTGAGTTCAGTTTGATATTTGCCAAACGATAATTTATCGAGATTGTGAGAACAACCTGAAGGTGGAAAGCACAAAAACCTGATTTAATGAGAATCAAAAACACACAGTTCACTCTATTCCCAAAGGTTTGAAATTCATTCTTAAAACAATATTGAATCTTTGATGTTGTGCATGAACAACACGCTAATTTTCAGTGAGCCCTCTTTAACTATGGGGTGAGTTCCCACCTCCGTGCAGTGTAGTGAGGTACACAGCTGTGATTCAGTATACGGGGTGTCCCTGTCTACCCCCCATTTTTCAGCTGTTTCTACCTTATCCTCATCGACACCTGCTGCAGCCACTGACTCACCGTTTCTTCTTGTATTAGTATTAACTCATCTACACAACTGTAAATATAAAATGATGATGATCACTCCTCCTTTCTGATCTTTATCATTCTTCAGAACCATCCATGAACATTTTCCCCTGGGGTGGGGGTGGCCCGATGGGTTGAACCCATCTCTCAGCATTCCCTTCATCAATTTTGACTGTTGTTCTGCTGTAAACCTGGTGATGGAGCCCTCTGACATTCAATCAAAGTTTACACCCTTTTCCTCATTCCCCTCCCTGACTACATTTTTCAATCTCCTCCAACGAAATGTTTTTCCTCCCTACAGATGTGATTATAACCACTGACACAGGCAGTGAGACTGTGACTCCTCTTGTGAGATCTGTCAGCTCAAACCTGATGTATTTTCACATTTTAGTTGGTGAAGCCCAGCGAAAGGTTAGGATTTAATGTTTTGAATTTTTTTTCCTGAGTAAAGATGGCAGAATAGGATATTCAACCCCTCGAGACTGTCCCTCCATTCCCACCCTCTGGTCTGTCCAAGTGTCACTCCAGCTCCCACTCCCATCTCTTCACCATCCCCTGCTCCAGGCTTCTCTTCCCCTTCCCCAGTTGTAATCTCTCTTAGACCTTTTCCCGGACCACTTTCCCGATGCCAGGGATCATTCCCTCCAGTCTCCGGGGGTGTCCCCATGCCTTGTGGTATCACTCTCCCACCCACCACCCACCTCCTCGTTCCTGCTTGGTTCATTTTTTACCGCAAGGTTTGTCACTGTTCCAGGGAGTAAAGAGCCTGGGGGAATTACAGGTACATTTTCTGTCTCATGTTGTAAAATTTGCAGTTAGTCAAATTCAGGGATTTAGATGGTCCTGATTGGATGAAGTCACTTTATGTCTCGTAACAATATTTCTTTGCATGTCTCACGGTTCAACATTAAACTTTTGTATCGCCATGGAGACATTATTGTGAAATGGGCCAAATGGTGACTTGCGTGTCTCTTTATGCAAAGTAGTCATATTAGCTCAGTATCTCACTCATGAACAGCAATGGTGTAAATGTTGGTCAAATCTGGACCACACAATATTTACTGAAAGTAAGACAGACCCAAACGGCAGACCTGAGGCTAAGTTTCAATTGTCCATCTGTACATTTACAGGGTCTGCATTTCAGAGCAATGGGTGGAGCTGACATTTATCTTTATATGAGTGGTTCAAGTGCTCTTCATTCACATTGAAGAAATAAAAAATGTAAAAAAAAACCTGAACCCGCAACAGTACTTCAGTTCAGTCATTTCACTTTGCAGACACACAGTATTTCCTGTTGCCTCTCGGTGAGCAGGAGATTCTGACAAGGTGGGTTTTATTATTCATTCCTTCTTGCCCGAAGATGGTGGTGAGCCCTGTTCTTGAGTCGCTACAGTCCATGTCTTTTATCTAGTAATGTGTGTTTCTAAGAGACTGCAGACTCCTCGACCAGTGTACACAATATTTATTTACCCAGGATCCTTAGCGTGTATCAGGTAAGGACAACACAGCATGAGACTGCAGTCAGTCAGCCAAGTCCCAACTTTATTGGAGACAACAAAGGGAAAAACTACACTCGACAATTTTACCAACTCTATTTCTAACGATCCAATTCTTTTGAATATTAAAACACTTCCCAGACCTTTTGCTACTCTGTTGAATTGTTCTGTCTGTACCTCTCTTCATGAGTTGATTCTCTCTCTGGTCGGAGGGTGAGCTGCTCTGCTCACTGCTGTGTCCTGACCTACCTGTAGGTCGGCTGGAGAGTGGGGCCCAGACAAGTCCTCCCAGGTCCAAGTGCTTATACCCTCCTGGCTACATTCTGGAACCTTCCAAGGACTTGGACAATCAGAGGAATCAAACTAATTGGTTTTATCACCTTGAAATGCTGCTCATGGTACTCGATGGCTTGCTGACAGTGACCCGTTCGATGTGTCTGCCTTGGACCTGGAAGTCTGGTTTCGTCCCCGAATACACACCTGGTCTTCTGCCTTAATGACTCATGTCCCATGCATCTTGTGATGTTTGTTTGACACACTTTGTAATGTGCTCTGGTGCCTCTCCAGTTTTCAATTATCCGGGCGTAAATCTTGCAAGGACTTGTCCCTGGGCAGACTTGTCTCTTGTGTCTCTGTCTTGGCTCAGGATTCCCAGCATACTTTGCTTTTTGGCCAATTTTTGTGCCCTGTTTATTTCAGTTGCTGTTCCTGTATTTCTGCCCTCCCTTCTGAATGGTTTTTATTTCACCTGAGCAGTCGCAGGCATTTACAATGCTCCACCGCCAAACCCTGGTCACCCGACACCTGGAGAAAGAACGCCTCATCTTTCGCCCTGGACCCCTCCAACCACATGTGACCAATGTGAATTTCATCAGCTTCCTCATTTGCCCTCTCCCCACCTTATCCCAGATCCAACCTTCCAACTTGGCACCACCCTTTTGAACTGTCCTCCCTGCCCATCTTCCTTCTTACCGATTTGCTCCACCCTCCTCTCTGCCCTATCACCTTCACCCCCACCTTCACCTACCTATCACAATCCCAGCTACCTTCCCAACCACCTCATTCCCCTCCCATTTATCTCTCAGACCCCTTGGGCCACAAGCCTCAATCCTGATGAAGGCCTTATGCCTGAAATGTTGATTCTCCCACTCCTGGGATGCTACCTGACAGGCTGAGCTTTTCCAGCACCACACTCTTTGACTCTGATCTCCTGTACCTGCAATCCTCACTTTCTCCTCCCTGCTACAATGTGGTGTCAGTCCCCCAGCATTGTTCAGTGGGCAGTTCCAGGATTTGAAGACAGTGACGGTCACACAATGGAGAGGGGGCTCTGAGGTGATGGCGTTCCCATCCACGTGCTGCCCCTATCCTTCCAGTGGCCCTTACCCTTCCAGTAAGTTGATGCTTGGACATAACAATGTTAATAAGATGGGAACAACAGGAACATTACATCACAGGAAGTAGGCCTTTGGCCCACCAAGCCTGTGCCAACACATGATACATTTCTAAACTAAAAGCCTTTTGTCTCTGTGCAGTCCATATCCCTTTTTTCCCGTCTATTCATGTTTCTGACAATATGCTTCTTAAATGTTGCTGTTGTATTCTCTGACAGCACATTCCGGGCATTTACCACCCTCTGGGTTAAAAATCTCCCCTCCCACATCTGCTTTAAAAGTTCACCTTTTCACCTGAAATCTATCTCCTCAAGTGAGTGACATTTTTATCCTGAGGAAAATATTCCATCTGTACATTCTCTCCATGCCTCTCATAAATTTGAAAATTTCTGTCAGGTAGGCCCTCAGCCTCTGAGATTAGTTGAAAATAGAACCGAGAAGAATACAGCACAGGAACGGGCCCTTCGGCCCAGGATGTTGTGGTGAAAATGACGCCAATTTAAATGAATCCCTTCTGCCTGCCCCTTGTCCATATCCCTCCATCCCTTACATAACCACATGCTTATCAAAAAGTCTCTTACACGCCCCGATTGTATCTGCCTCCTCCACCATCCTTGGCAGTGCATTCCAGACCCCTACCACTCTCGGTGTAAAATACTTACACCTCACATCTCCTTTGAATTTTAAATGCATGCTCCCTAACTTTAGATATTTCATCTCTGGGTAAAGCCCTATCTTTGAATCTCACAATTTTATAAACTTCTATCAAATCTCCCTTCAGCCTCCTTCACCCCAGAGAAAACAACCTGAATTTTTCTCGTCTCTTCCGTAATTACACCGGCACCACTCCCCACCTCTTCCTCCGCTACATTGATGACTGCATTGGCGCCACCTCGTGCTCCTGCGAGGAGGTTGAGCAATTCATCAACTTCACCAACACATTCCACTCTGACCTTAAATTTACCTGGACCATCTCTGACACCTCCCTCCCCTTCCTGGACCTCTCCATCTCTATTAGTGAAGACCGACTTGACACTGACATTTTTTACAAACCCACCGACTCCCACAGCTACCTGGATTACACCTCTTCCCACTCTATCTCTTGCAAAAATGCCATCCCGTATTCCCAATTCCTCCGCCTCCGCCGTACCTGCTCCCAGGAGGATCAGTTCCACCACAGAACACACCAGATGGCCTCCTTCTTTAGAGACCGCAATTTCCCTTGCCACGTGGTTAAAGGTGCCCTCAAACGCATCTCGTCCACATCCCGCACCTCCGCCCTCAGACCCCACCCCTCCAACCATAACAAGTTCAGAACGCCCCTGGTGCTCACCTTCCACCCTACAAACCTCCGCATTAACCAAATCATCCGCCGACATTTCCGCCACCTCCAAAAAGACCCCACCACCAGGGAAATATTTCCCTCCCCACCCCTTTCCGCCTTCCGCAAAGACCGTTCCCTCCGTGACTACCTGGTCAGGTCCACGCCCCCCTACGACCCACCCTCACATCCTGGCACTTTCCCCTGCCACCGCAGGAACTGTAAAACCTGTGCCCACACCTCCTCCCTCACCTCTATCCAAGGCCCTAAAGGAGCCTTCCATATCCATCAAAATTTTACCTGCACATCCACTAATATCATTTATTGTATCCGTTGCTCCCGATGCGGTCTCCTCTACATTGGGGAGACTGGGCGCCTCCTAGCAGAGCGCTTTAGGGAACATCTCCGAGACACCCGCACCAATCAACCAAACCGCCCGTGGCCCAACATTTCAACTCCCCCTCCCACTCTGCCGAGGACATGGAGGTCCTGGGCCACCTTCACCGCCGCTCCCTCACCACCAGACGCCTGGAGGAAGAACGCCTCATCTTCCGCCTCGGAACACTTCAACCCCAGGGCATCAATGTGGACTTCAACAGCTTCCTCATTTCCCCTTCCCCCACCTCATCCTAGTTTCAAACTTCCAGTCCCCTTGACTTGTCTGGACTTGTCCGATCTGCCTAGCTCCTTTTCCACCTATCCACTCCACCCTCTCCTCCCTGACCTATCACCTTCATCTCCTCCCCCACTCACCTATTGTACTCTATGCTCCCCACCCCCACCCTCCCCTAGCATATCTCTCCACGCTTCAGGCTCTCTGCTTTTATTCCTGATGAAGGGCTTTTGCCCGAAACGTGGATTTTGCTGAAGCTCCTCGATGCTGCCTGAATTGCTGTGCTCTTCCAGCACCATTGATCCAGAGTCTTATAAAGCTGCAACATGAAATCCTGACTCTTGTACTTAATTCCTCAACCATTATAGGCAAGCATGCCATACACCTTCTTTACCATCCTATCTACTGGTGTGTCCACTTCAAGGAAGCTATCGAATTGAACCCCAAAATCCCTTTGTACAGCAATGCTGTTCAGGGTCCTGCTATTAACTGTATACATTTCCTTAACATTTGAATTCTCAAATGCAGCACCTCACACTTACCCAGATTAAACTCCATCTATCATTTCTCCACCCATATCTGCACTGATCTATATCCTGCCGAATCCTTTGACAACCTTCTACACTATGCCCAACTCCACAGATCCTTGTATCATCTGCAGACTTACTAAACCACACATCTACATTTTCATCCAATTTCGTTTTTGTAGATATCACAACCAGCAGAGATCCCAGTACAGATCCCTGTGGAACACCATTAAGTCACAGAACTCCAGCTTGAAAACATCCTTCTACCACTACCCTCTGCCTTCTATGGGCAAGACAATTCTGAATCCATGTGGGCAAGTCACCGGGGATCCCATCCTACTGAGAATTAATCTTCTGGATGAGCCTACCATGAGGAACTTTATTGAAAGCCTTACAAAAACCTATGCAGCCAACATCCATTGCTCTTCCCTCATCAGTCACATTTTTTAAAAATGCAATCAATTTTGTCAAGCATGATCCGTGCTTCATAAAGCCATGCTGACCGTCCCTAATTAGGCCTGGCTTTTCCAAATGTGTGTAAATCCTATCCTATTCCCTATCCCAACCATTAATGTGAGACACACCCGTCTATAGTTTCCTGGATTATCCCTATTTCCCTTCTTGAACAAAGGAACAACATTAGCTACTCGCCAGTCCTCCAGGACCTTTCTGGTGGCTAATGAGGACACAAACATCTTGGTCAAGACCCAAACAATCTCTTCCCCTGCCTCTCTCAATAACCTGGGGTGGATAGCATCATGCCCTGGGGACTTATCCACCTTTATGCTCTTTAAGAGACCCAACACCACTTCTTTCCTGATCTCAAAATACCGCAGCATGTTAGCATGCTCCACCCAAATCTCACTATCCTCCATATCCTTCTCCTGGGTGAATACTGATACAAAGTACTCATTTAGGATCTCACCCACATCCTCAGTCTCCAAGCACAAGTTCCCTCCTTCCTTGAGTGGTCCTACTTTCTCCCTAGTTAGCCTCTTGTTTGTAATGTATGTATAGAATGCCTTCGGATTCTCTTTAACCCGACTTGCCAAGGTCATTACATGTCCTCTTCTTGCTGTCCTCATTCCCTGCTTGAGTTCTTTCCTGCTTATTTGACATTCCTCTCAGGACCTGTCCAATTTTAGCTTCCTGAACCTTAAATATGCTTCTTTTTACCCGAGTCGATAAGCCCTCCAGTATGTCCTCTCTGAGTACTGATGTACCATTCTCGCTGATTAGTAACCCTGCACCAGCTCTTTAGCCACACATATATCTCTCTGATCTTTCTGTTCCTTGCCTCACTAGCACACGATACTGGCTATATTGGATTTAGCACTTAGCAATGAACCAGGTCAGGGGTCAGATCTCTTAGTGATCGCAATTCCCTGACCTTTACTATAGTCTTCGAATGGGATCGGAGCAGATGGTATGGGAAAGTATTTAATTGGGGAGATGGTATTACCATGTGATTAGGCAGGAACTATGGAGAATACATTGGGAATAGGTGTTCGGCTCAGACGGGATATCTGCAAGGTTGCTACGGGAAGCGAGGGAAGAGATTGCTGTGACTTTGGTGATGATCTTTGCGTCCTCACTGTCCACTGGAGTACTGCCAGATCGTTGGAGGGAGGCAAATGTTGTTCCCTTGTGCAAGAAGGGGAATAGTGATAACCCTGGGAATTATGGGGCAGTCAGTCTTGCATCAGTGGTGGGTAAAATTATTGGAGAGGATTCTGAAAGACAGGATTTATGATTATTTGCAAAAACTTAATTTGATGAGAGATAATCAGCATGGCTTTGTGAGGGGCAGGTTATGCCACGTAAGCCTTATTGAATTATTTGAGGATGTAGGGAAAGCTGGATGATGAGAGAAATTGAGGGTTTGGTGAAGAAAAAGAAGGGAGCATATGTCAGGTACACACAGGATGGATGGAGTGGATCCTTAGAAGAGTATAAAAGGCAATAGGAGTATAGTTAAGAGGGGAATCAGGAGGGCAAAAGGGGGACATGAGAGAGCTCTGGCAAATAGGGTTAAAGAGAATGCAAAGGGAGTTTACAAACACCTCAAGGACAAAAGGGTGACTAGGGAGAGAATAGAGCCCCTTAAAGGTCAGCAAGTTGGCCTTTGTGTGGAGCCACAGGAGATGGAGTGGGGAGATACTAAACATGTATTTTGCAACAGTATTTATTGTGGACAAGGACATGGAAGATATAGAATGTGGGGAAATAGATGGTGACATCTTGAAAAACATTACTATTACAGAGGAGGAAGTGTTGGACATCTTGAAACGCGAAAAGGTGGATAAATCCTCAGGACCTGATCAGGTGTACCCGAGAACACTGTGGTAAGCTGAGAAGTGATTGCTGGGTCCCTTGCTGAAATATTTGTATCATTGATAGTCACAGGTGAGGTGGCGGAAAACTGGCAGTTGGCTAACATGGTGCCACTATATTAGAAAGGTGATAAGGACAATCCAGGAATCTATGGACTGGTGAGCATGACGTCATTTATGGGCATGTTATTGGAGGGAATCCTGAGAGATAGGATGTACATGTTTTTGGAAAGGCAAGGACTGATTAGGAATAGTGAACATGGCTCTGTGGGTGGGAAATCATGTCTCACAAACTTCATTGAGTTTTTGAAGAATTAACAAAGAGGATTGATGAGTGGTGGACGTGATCTATATGGACTTCAGTAAGGCATTCGACAAGGTTTCTCATCGGACACTAATTAGCAAGGTTAGATCTCATGGAATACAGTGAGAACTCGCCATTTGGATACAGAACTGGCTCGTAGGCAGAAAACAGAAGGTGGTGATGCAGGGTTGTTTTTCAGACTGGAGGCCTGTGACCACTGGAGTGCCACAAGGATCGTTGCTGGGTCCACACTTTTTGTCATTTATATAAATGATTTGGATGTGAGCATAAGAGGTATAGTTAATATGTTTGCAGATGACACCAAAATTGGAAATGTAGTGGACAGTGAAGAAGGTTACCTCAGATTACAACGGGATTTTGAACAGATGGCCAATGGGCTGAGGAGTGGCAGATGGAGTTTAATTCAGATAAATGCGAGGTGCTGCATTTTGGGAAAGCAAATCTTAGCAGGACTTATACACTTAATGGTAAGGTCTCAGGGAGTGTGGCTGAACAAAGAGACCTTGGAGTGCAGCTCCTTGAAAGTAGAGTCGCAGGTAGATAGGATATTGAAGAAAGTGTTTGGTCTGCTTTCCTTTATTGGTCAGATTATTGAGTACAGGAGTTGGAAGGTCAGTTGTGGCTGTACAGGACGTTGGTTCGGCCACATTTGGAATATTGTGTGCAATTCTGGTCTTGTTTCTATTGGAAAGATGTTGTGTAAGTTGAAAGAGTTCAGAAAAGATTTACAAGGATGTTGCCAGGGTTGGAGGTTTTGAGATATAGGGAGAGGTTAAATAGGGTGGGGCTATTTTCTCTGGAGTGTCAGAGGCTGAGGGGTGACATTAATGAGGTTTATAAAATCATGAGGATTGTGGATTGGATAAATAGACAAAGTCTTTTCCCTGGGGTGGGGGAGTCCAGAACTGGAGAGCATTGGTTTAGATTGAGAGGGTAAACATATAAAAGAGACCTGAGGGGCAACTTTTTCACACAATGGGTGGTGCATGTGTGGAATGAGCTGCCAGAGGATGTGGTGGAGGTGAGTACAATTGCAACATTTAACTGGGTATATGACTGGGAAGGGTTCAGAGGGATATGGGCCAGGTGCTGTCAACTGGGACTAGAATAGGTTGATATATCTGGTTGGCATGGACGAGTTGGACCGAAGGGTCTGTTTCCGTGCTGTACATCTCTATAACTCTGTGTGACAAAGCACAGTGATGAAGATAGAGCAGTGAATCATAGAATCACTACAGTGTGCAAACTGGCCCTTCAGCCCAACAAGTCCACACTGACTCTCTGAAGGCTAACCCACCCAGACCCAATCCCATACAAATAATGCTATATTTTCCCCTGACTAATGCATTGAACCTACACACCCCTGAATGGGCTATGGGTAATTCCCCATGGCCAATTCACCTAACCTGCACATCATTGCATTGTGTGAGAACCTGGAGGAAACCCACGCAAACAAGGAGAGATTGTTCAAACTCTATACAGGTAGTTGCTTGAGGCTAGAATCAAGCCCAGGTCCCTGGCACTGTGAAGCAGCAGTGCTAACCACTTGAACCACCATGCCACCCCATGGATGTGTTTATATGGATTTTAGCAAGGCTTTTGATAAGGTTCCGCATGGTAGGTTCATTCAGAAAGTAAGGATTCAATGGATCCAGGGAAGTTTGGCTGTCTGGATACAGAATTAGCTGGCCCATAGAAGGCAGAGGGTGGTAATAGTTGGAAAGTATTCAGTCTGGCACTCGGTGACCAGTGTGTTACGCAGAGTTCTGTTCTTGGACCTCTGCTCTTTGTGATTCTTATAAATGTCTTGGATGAGGAAGTGGAAGGGTCGGTTAGTACATTTGCTGATGTCACAAACGTTGGTAGAGTTGTGGATGGTGTGAAGGGCTGTTGAAGATTGCAACAGAACATTGACAGGATGCAGAGTTGGGCTGAGAAGTGGCAAATGGAGTTTAACCTGGAGAAGTGTGAAATTCATTTTGGAAGGTTGAATTTGAATGCAGATTACAGGGATAAAGGCAGGAATCTTGGCAGTGTGGAGGAACAGAGGGATTTTTAGGGTCATGTCCATATATCCCTCAAAGGTGCCAAGCAAGTTGATAGGATTGTTATGAAGGCGTATGATATGTTGACTTTCATTAGCAGGGAAATTGAGTTGAAGAGCCGCAGGGTTATATTGGAGCTCTGTAATGCCCTGGTTAGACCACACTTGGAATATTATGTTCAGTTCTGGTTTCCTCATCGTAGCAAGGATGTGGAAGCTTTAGAGAGGGTGCAGAGGAGATTTACTAGCATGTTGCCTTGAGTCAAGGGCATGTCTTATGAAGAAAGGTTGAGGGAACTTGGCCATTTCTCATTGGAATGAAGAAGGATGAGAGGTGACTTGATACAAGATGATGCAAGTCAGAGGTAGAGTGGATAGCCAGAGACTTTTTCCCAGGGTGGAAATGGCTATCACAAGGGGGCATAATTTTAAGGTGATTGGAGGAAGGTTTAGGGGAGATGTCAGAGGTAGGTTCTTTACACAGAGAGTGCTGGGTGTGTGGAATACACTGCCAGCAGTGGGAGGAGAGTCAGATACATTACGGACATTTAGCGAGTATTGGATCAGCACTTGGATGAGAGCAAAATGAGGGGTATGTGGATTAGTGTGATCTCAGAGTAGGATAAAAGGTTGTCACAACATCAAGGTCTGAAGGATCTGTAGTGTGCTATACTGTTCTATGTTCTAAAGAATCATCATCAAACACACCCTGACAAGCTGTCTCTCTCTGACACGAGTGATAATGAACTGGCCCAAAACAGGGCAGCAAACAGTGAGCTCCTGACGAGACTGAATTTGAATGAAATGTGCCCCAAGGACTGAAGGCAGAAAACTTCATGACAGAAATCAGCTGCCTCTTGATCAGCTCCTGTTCCTACAATTATCATCCTGAGGACGACAGACAGAATGAAGCAAAAACTCAAAATATCGATGTTCCCTCAGATCGGTGAATTCACGGCTGGATTCTGAGCATCTTCAGGTGGATCTGCAGTTTGAGCAGTGAGCTCAGATATTTACATACTGTTTTTGGACCTGTTTTTGGAATAAATTACTCAAACATGAAACACAGGAGGGAAATAGCAGCAATTTGCTTCTGGAACAGTTTCCTTCATTCCAACTTTGAGATGGATTTTGAAATGATTAACTCACTGAGTGCTGGCTCCAGGGAAGTCTGAAGGTCCCCAGCAGCATTTGCTTTCAGCTCCCACAGTGTCAGGCTGAGAGATTCCCTGGTAATACAGAAAGTATAGCATTGTCAGAGTAGTTTGTCAGAGTAGATGAAATAAATCAACTTCACTCAACAAACTTCCCTTGCTCTCAATGCTCCCATTAAGGAAGTCACACTCCAGGGTATTTAAACTGCTGGTGTAATCTACAGTCTGTGCTGGGTTAGACAATCTCACCCAGGTGGCAGGAAGGTCACAATAGGAAGTTTAACCTCCTGATGTCAGGATGGTGACTAGCATCGTCCCAGTTGAGGGGAATAGCCAGTGAGCTCTGCTGAATTATGTCTCTGTGTGGGTGCTGAGTGAGGACAGTGATGTTTAAACAACAAATCACTTCCAGTGGGGTCAGAAACATCTCAGAGGTGAGAAACCACACGAGTTACCGGGAGAGTCACCCTGATGTCTGAGTGAAATACAGGGCCAGCTCCTTCCTGCAGTGACGAGTGTTACAGTCTGGTATGGCAGGAGCACTTGCTCTGTCAATGTCTTTCTGAATTCTGCTTCCTCAATGGTGAACACAGAATTAAATAATCCCCTCAGGGGGGCTCTTCTCTGCTGACTGGGGTCTTCAGGTTCTTTCTTTATTACTCAGATAATGAAGCAGTTCATGCACACACACAGCAATTCAGAGCGGGACAACATTGATGCCCAGATGGCAAGTGAAATCCATGCGGTGAAAGTGCCAGGCAGTGGCCATGTCTGATCATAATAACATTATTGGGTCCAAGTTTCAAACTCCTGGTCATGCTCATTGGCCAGAACGTGAACTGAACTACCCACATCAATACTGTTTCTATCAGGCCAGATTCGAGACTGCACTGACTCACCCTCTGCACAAACAAACCTCAATAAACATCACAATTCTGGTGTGTAATGGAATATTCCCAGTTTCCTGGGGGTGTGTTCCCACTCCAGAAACTAGACACATCAGACCTCAATATATCAATCCCCTTGACCAGAATCCCATCCATTATCTTCAGTATTCATTATTTTCTCCTCTGTTGGTGTATTGCATGTCAGTCTGTTCTTGCTACAGGACGGACTGCAGTGAGGTACTGCAGCTTCGTCAGTTGCTCATTCTCATTCCATAACGTTCACACTGAAAGGACAAATGCAGCAGGTCGATGGAAACACCATCACCTCCAAGTTCCCCTCTCAGACATTACTCTCCATTGTGTCACCATCATTGGTTTCATATCCTGGAACTGCCACCTTAACAATGCTGGTGTGCAGACTCCAGATAGAATCATGGAGATGTACAGCATGGAAACAATCCCTTCGGTCCATCTTGCTCATGCTCACCAGATATCCCATTCCGGTCTAGTCCCACCTGCCAGCAACCAGCCCAGATCATTCCAAACCCTTCCAATTCATGTACCCATCCAGATTCCTTTTAAATGTTGCAATTGTACTAGCCTCCACTACTTCCTCTGACTGCTCATTCCATACACGTACCACCCTCTACATAAAAACGCTGCGCCTTAGGTCCCTTTTATATCTTTCCCCTCTCACCCTCAACCTATGCCCTCTAGTTCTGGACTCCCCCACCCCACAGAAAATACTTTGTCTATTTATTCTATCCATGCCCCTCATGATTTTCTAAACCTTTATAAGGTCGCCCCTCAGCCTCTGACTCTCCAGGGAAAAAAGCCCCAACCTGTTCAACCTCTCCTTTTAGCTCAAATCCTCCAATCCTGGCAACATCCTTGTTAATCTTTTCTAACTCCTTTCAAGTTTCACAACATTCTTCCGATAGGAAGGAGACCAGAATTGCGTGCGATATTCCAAAAGTGGCCAAAGCAATGTCCTGTACAGCCGCAACATGATCTCCCAACTCCTGTACTCAATATTCTACCTGCGACTCTACTTTCAAGGAGCTATGAACCTTCACTCTAAGGTCTCTTTGTTCAGCAATACTCTCTCGCACCTTACCATTAAGTATATAAGTCCTGCTTCGATTTGCTTTCCCAAAATGTGAGGTTTATCTAAATTAAACTCCATCTGCCACTCCTCAGCCCTTTGGCCCATCTGATCAAGATCCCATTGTAATCTGAGGTAACCTCCTTCGCTGTCCACTACACTTCCAATGTTATCTGCAAACTTACTAACTATATCGCTTATGCTCACATCCAAATCATTTATATAAATGACAGAAAGTAGTAGACCCAGCACTGATCCATGTGGCATTCCCTGGTCACAGGCCTCCAGTCTGAAAAGCAGCCCTCCACTACCACCCTCTATCTTCTACCTTCGAGCCAGTTCGGAATCCAAATGGCTCGTTCTCCCTGTATTCCATGAGATCTAACCTTGCTAATCAGTCTCCTATGAGAAATCTTGTCGAATGCTTTACTGAAGTCCATATAGATCACATCCACTGCTCTGCCCTCATCAATCTTCTTTGTTACTTCTTCAAAAAACTCAATAAAGTTTGTGAGACATGATTTCCCTCACACCAAGCCATGTTGACTATCCCTGATCAGTCCTTATGTTTCCAAGTACATGTACATCCTGTCCCTCAGAATTCCCTCCAACCACTTTCCCACCACCGACGCCACGCTCACCAGTCTATAGTTCCCTGGCTTGTCCTTACCACCTTTCTTAAATAGTGGTACCACATTAACCAACCTCAGTCTTCCAGCACCTCACCTGTGATTATTGTTGGTACAAATATCTCAACGAGTGTCCCAGCAATCACTTCCGTAGCTTCCCACAGAGTTCTAGAGTACACCTGATCAGGTCCTGGGGATTTATCCACTTTTATGTGTTTCAAGACATCCAGTACTTCCTGCCCTGTAATGTATTAACATTTATCAAGATGTCACCATCTATTTCCCCACATTCTATATCTTCCATGTCCTTTTCCATCGTAAACACTGCTGCAAAATAGTCCTTTAGTATCTCTCCACATCTCCTGCAGCTCCACAGGGGCCCTATTCTCTCCTGAGTTATCCTTTTATCCTTAAGGTATTTGTAAAAACCCTTTGAATTCTCCTTAACCCTATTTGCCAACGCTATCTCATGTCCCCCTTTTGCCCTCCTGATTTCCCTCTTAGGTATACTCCGACTGCCTTTATTCCCTTCTAAGTATTCACTCCATCTATCCTGTCTGTTCCTGGAACATAGAACATTACAGCGCAGTACAGGCCCTTCGGCCCTCGATGTTGCGCCGCCCTGTCACACTAATCTGAAGCCCATCCCACCTACACTATTCCATGTACGTCCATTTGCCTGTCCAATGACGACTTAAATGCACTTAAACTTAGCGAATCTACTACCGTTGCAGGCAAAGCATTCCATACCCTTGCTACTCTCTGACTAAAGAAATTACCTCTGACATCTGTCTTATACCTATCTCCCCTCACTTTAAAGTTGTGTCCCCTCATGTTTGCCGTCCCCATACTTGGAAAAAGGCTCTCCCTGTCCACCCTATCTAACCCTCTGATTATCTTGTATGTTTCCATTAAGTCACCTCTCAACCTTCTTCTCTCTAATGAGAACAGCCTCAAGGCCCTCAGCCTTTCCTCGTAAGACAATCCTTCCAAACCAGGCAACATCCTAGTATATCTCCCCTGCACCCTTTCCAAAGCTTCCACGTCCTTCTTATAATGCGGTGACCAGAACTGTACACAATACTCCCAGTGTGGCCGTACCAGAGCTTTGTACAGCTGCAGCATAACCTCCTGGCTCCGGAACTCAATCCCTCTATTAGTAAAGGCCAAAACACTGTATGCCTTCCTAACAACCCTGTCAATCTGGTGGCAACTTTCAGGGATCTGTGTACATGGACACCGAGATCTCTCTGCTCACCTGCACTCCCAAGATTCCTACCATTAGCCCAGTACTTTGCATTCCGATTACACCAGCCAAAGTGTATCATCTCACACTTGTCCACATTAAACTCCATTTGCCACCTCTCAGCCTAGCTCTGCATCCTATCTATGTCTCTCTGCATTCTGGATTAGTGGTGCTGGAAGAGCACAGCAGTTCAGGCAGCATCCGAGGAGCAGCAAGGAGGGCTTTTGCCCGAAACGTCGATTTTACTGCTCCTCGGATGCTGCCTTAACTGCTGCGCTCTTCTAGCACCACTAATCCAGAATCTGGTTTCCAGTATCTGCAGTCATTATTTTTATCTAGTATGTCTCTCTGCAAACTACTACAGTAGCGCCTCGACTTACGAACTTAATCCATTCCGGGACCTGGTTCGCGAACAGAAAAGTTCGCAAACTGAATCAATTTTTCCCATTGTTCGGATAGCGTAAGAATGCTTGGACGGCTGTTCACAGCGCACGCGCCAAAGATGAACTGAATGAGATCACGCAGGGCCCGAGAGTTTTTGCGTTCAACAAGCGCGTAGCAAAGCAGGAGAAAGTGAGGACTGCAGATGCTGGAGATCAGAGCTGAAAAATGTGTTGCTGGAAAAGCGCAGCAGGTCAGGCAGCATCCAAGGAGCGGGAGAATCGACGTTTCGGGCATAAGCCCTTCTTCAGGAATGAGGAGGGTAGCAAAGCGGAACAATGAAACCACATGGTCGCACACGTGCTTTTTGCGTTTGTCACTTCATTCGTACCTTGAATTTCGTATGTATGTTGAAGTAAAATTTTACATACAGTTAGTAAACTGATTTGTTTGTGAACGGGGTTGTTCGTATGTCGAGGCGCGTCCTTTGTCACTATCCACAACTCCGCCGACCTTAGTGTCGTCCACAAATTTACTAACCCACCCTTCTAAGCCCTCATCCAGGTCATTTATAAAAATGACGAACAGCAGTGGACGCAACACCAACCCTTGCGGTACGCCGCTAGTAACTGGACACCAAGATGGACATGTTCCATCAACTACAACCCTCTGTTTTCTTTCAGCAAGCCAATTACTGATCCAAACTGCTATGTCTCCCACAATCTCATTCCTCCGCATTTTGTATAATAGCCTATTGTGGGGAACCCTATCGAACGCCTTGCTGAAATCCTTATACACCTCATCAACTGGTTTCCTCTCATCTACCTGTTTGGTCACTTTGTCAAAAAACTCAATAAGATTCGTTCAGCACGACATACCCTTCACAAAACCGTGCTGACTGTCCCTGATCAGATTATTCTTTTCTAGATGGTTATAAATCCTATCTCTTATAAACTTTTCCAATACTTTACCAACAACTGAAGTGAGACTCACTGGTCTGTAATTACTAGGGTTGTCTCTACTACCCTTTTTGAACAAGGGAACCACATTTGCTATCCTCCAGTCCTCAAGCACTATTTCTGTAGACAATGATGATTTGAAGATCAATGCCAAAGGCTCGGCAATCTCTTCCCTTGCTTCCCAGAGGATACTAGGATAAATCCCATCCGGCCCAGGGGACTTGTCTATTTTCACACTCTAATACCTCTTCCTTGTGAACCTCAATCTCTTCTAGTCCAGATGCAAGTATCTCTGTATCTTCATTTTCTATAGTGAACACTGTCAAAAAGTATTTATTTAGTGCTTCCCCTATCACCTCTGACTCCATACACAACTTCCCACTATTATCCTTGATTGGCCCTAATTTAACTCTCGTCATTCTTTTATTCCTGACATACCTATGGAAAGCCTAAGGGTTAACCCTGATCCTATTCTCCAACAACTTTTCATGTCTCCTCCTGGCTCTTCTGAGCTCTCTTTTTCGGTCTTTTCTGACTTCCTTGTAATCCTTGTGTACCTGACATATGCCTCCTTCTTTTTCTTAACCAAACCCTCAATTTCTGTAGTCATCCAACATTCCTGATGCCTAGCATCCTTTCCTTTCACCCCAACAGGAATATACTGTCTCTGGATTCTCGTTATCTTATTTCTGAAGGCTTCCCATTTTCCAGCTGTCTCTTTACCTGTGATCATCTGCCCCCAATCAGCTTTTGAAAGTACTTGCCTCAGACCATCAAAATTAGCCTTCTTCTAATTTAGAACTTCAACTTTTAGATTTAGTCTATCCTTTTCTATCACTATTTTAAAACTAATAGAATTATGGTCGCTGTCCACAAATGTTTCCCCACCAACAGCTCAGGTGCCTGCACTGCCTTATTTCCCAAGAGTAGGTCAAGTTTTGCAGTTTCTCTTGTAGGTAAATCCACAGACTGAATCAGAACATTTTCTTGTACACACTTTACAAATTCATCTCCATTAAACCCTTAACACTATGGCAGTCCCAGTTGGACGACAGCAATTCAAACAGAGGACTGACCACCATCTTTGGGCATCAAGGAACGGTCAATAAAAACCAATCTTGTCAGAATCTCTCACACCCCAAGAAGGAATAAACAACACTGAGTGTCTGCAATGTGAAATTCCTAAACCAATCATGTTTCTGTTCATGTGTTTTCCAGCTTCATTTTTTTGATGTAAATGAGGAGCACCTGAACTACCTCTAAAGATGAACATCAGCTCCAGCCATTGCTCTGAAATGCAGACCCTGTAAATGTCTGATGGACGTGTGGAATTTAGCTTCAGGTCTGCCTTTTGAGTTTGACTTTACTTCAGTGAATATTGGGTGGTCCAGATTTGACCAACATTTACACCATTGCTGTTCATGAGCAAGATACTGAGCTAATTTTATTACTTTGCATAAAGAGACACGCAAGTCACCATTTGGCCCATTTCACAATAATGTCTCCATGGTGAGACAACATTTTAACATTGAACCGTGAGACATGCAAAGAAATATTGTTAAGAGGCATAAAGTGACTTCATCCACACCAGGACCATCCAAATCCCTGAATTTGACTAACTGCAAATTTTACAACATGAGACACAAAATGTACCTGTCACTCTCGCAGGCTCTTTACTCCCTGGAACAGTGACACATCTTGTGGTAAAACCTGAACCAAGCAGGAACGAGGGGGTGGGTGGTGGATGGGAGAGTGATACCACACGGCATGGGAACACCACCTGAGACTGGAGGGAATGATCCCTGGCATCACAAAAGTGGTCTGGGAAAAGGTCTGGGAGAGATTACAACTGGGGAAGGGGAAGAGAAGCCTGGAGCAGGGAATGTTGAAGAGATGGGAGTGGGAGCTGGAGTGACACTTGGACAGACCAGAGGGTGGGAATGGAGGGACAGTCTCGAGGGGTTAAATATCCTATTCCACCATCTTTTCTCAAGAAAAAAAAATTCAAAACATTAAATCCTTCCATTTAGCTGGGCTTCTCCAACTAAAATGTGAAAATACATCGGGTTTGACCTGACAGATCTCACAAGAGGAGTCACAGTCTCACTGCCTGTGTCAGTGGTTATAATGGAGGAGAGAGTGAGGTCTGCAGATGCTGGAGATCAGAGCTGAAAATGTGTTGCTGGAACAGCGCAGCAGGTCAGGCAGCATCCAGGGAACAGGAGAATCGAAGAAGGGCTTATGCCCAAAACGTCGATTCTCCTGTTCCCTGGATGGTGCATGACCTGCTGCGCTGTTCCAGCAACACATTTTCAGCTCAGTGGTTATAATCACATCTGTAGGGAGGAAAAACATTTCATTGGAGGAGATTGAAAAATGCAGTCAGGGAGGGGAATGAGGAAAAGGCTGTAAACTTTGATTGAATGTCAGAGGGCTCCATCACTGGGTTTACAGCAGAACAACAGTCAAAATTGATGAAGGGAATGCTGAGAGATGGGCTCAACCCATCGGGCCACCCCCACCCCAGGGGAAATTGTTCATGGATGGTTTGAAGAATGATAAAGATCAGAAAGGGGAAGTGATCATCACCACTTTATATTTACAGTTGTGTCGATGAGTTAATACTAATACAAGAAGAAACGGTGAGTCAGTGGCTGCAGCAGGTGTCGATGAGGATAAGGTAGAAACAGCTGAAAAATGGGCAGTAGACAGGGACACCCCGTATACTGAATCACAGCTGTGTACCTCACTACACTGCACGGAGGTGGGAACTCACCCCATAGTTAAAGAGGGCTCACTGAAAATTAGGCTGTTGTTCATGCACAACATCAAAGATTCAATATTGGATTAATAATGAATTTCAAACCTTTGGGAATAGAGTGAACTGTATGTTTTTGATTCTAATTAAAAACAAGATTTTGTGCTTTACACCCTTAGGTTGTTCTCACAATCTCGATAAACTATCGTTTGGCAAATATGAAACTGAACTCAGCTTTTGAAAAAGTTAATGAACAGCAGATTGCAGCAGTTTTCCTGAACAAAGTATAATTACAACAACATCACTCAGTGAGTTGGCCCCACCCCCCTGTCTCAGACCCACAGTGAGTTAACTCTTTCTGCTGGCAGCTTCCTTTCAATTCCCCCAGACACCTTCCATATCTCTAAATGTGTATTAATGGAAATTTATAGACATCCCATTGGGATTTGCCTGTTAGAGACTTGGCCTTAACCAGCCAAGACAGTTGTTATCTTCTGAGACAAAGTGTTTGTGAATGGGAGAACCTGAAACTGACTCCAATCTCTTGGGTGTCTGATCTTGAAGAAAACTGTTTCACACCACCAAACCTGGAGAGTTGTTTCTGAAATTGGGATGAGAGTCATCAAGTCGTGCAGCACGGAAACAGACCCTTTGGTCAATCCTAGGATTATGTGGGAAGCAAGAGAGGAAAATTGCAGAGCCGTTGACAATGATCTTTTCGTCTTCACTGTCAACAGGGGTGGTACCAGGGGACTGGAAAGTGGCGAATGTGGTGCCCCTGTTCAAAAAATGGGAATAGGGATAACCCCGGGAATTACAGGCCAATTAGTCTTACTTTGGTGGTAGGCAAAGTAATGGAAAGGGTACTGAGGGATAGGATTTATGAGTATCTGGAAAGACACTGCTTGATTAGGGACAGCCAGCACGGATTTGTGAGGGGTCGGTCTTGCCTTACAAGTCTTATTGAATTCTTTGAGGAGGTGACCAAGCATGTGGATGAGGGTAGAGCAGTGGATGTAGTATACATGGATTTTAGTAAGGCATTTGATAAGGTTCCCCATGGTAGGCTTATGCGGAAAGTCAGGAGGCATGGGATAGTGGGAAATTTGGCCAGTTGGATAGAGAACTGGCTAACCGGACGAAGTCAGAGAATGGTGGTAGATGGTAAATATTCAGCCTGGAGCCCAGTTACAAAAGGAGTTCCGCAGGGATCAGTTCTGGGTCCTCTGCTGTTTGTAATTTTTGTTAATGACTTGGAAGAGGGAGTCGAAGGGTGGGTCAGTAAATTTGCAGACGATACGAAGATTGGTGGAGTTGTGGATAGTGAGGAGGGCTGTTGTCGGCTGCAAAGGGACTTAGATATGATGCAGAGCTGGGCTGAGGAGTGGCAGATGGAGTTCAACCCTGTCAAGTGTGAGGTTGTCCATTTTAGAAGGACAAATAAGAATGCAGAATACATGGTTAGCGGTAGGGTTCTGAGTAAGGTGGAGGAGCAGAGGGATCTTGGGGTCTATGTTCATAGCACTTTGAAAGTTGCCACTCAAGTGGATAGAGCTTGTAAGAAGGCCTATTGTGTATTAGCGTTCATTGGCAGAGGGATTGCATTCAAGAGTCGTGAGGTGATGTTACAGCTGTACAGAACCTTGGTAAGGCCACATTTGGAGTACTGTGTGCAGTTCTGTCGCCTCACTTTAGGAAAGATGTGGAAGCTTTGGAGAGGGTGCAGAGGAGATTTACCAGGATGTTGCCTGGAATGGAGAATAGGTCGTAGGAAGATAGGTAGAGAGTGCTAGACTTTTTCTCATTGGATTGGCGAAGGATGAGGGGTGACTTGATCGAGGTTTATAAGATGATCAGGGGAATAGATCGAGTAGACAGTCAGAGACTTTTTCTCCGGGTACAACAGAGTGTTACATGGGGACATAAATTTAAGGTGAAGGGTAGAAGGTATGGGGGGGATGTCAGGGGTGGGTTCTTTACCCAGAGAGTGGTAGGGGCATGGAATGTGCTGCCTGTGGGAGGGGCAGAGTCAGAATCATTGGTGTCCTTTAGGCGGCAATTGGATAGGTACATGGATAGGTGCTAAAGCTAGGACAAATGTTCGGCACAACATCGTGGGCCGAAGGGCCTGTTCTGTGCTGTATTGTTCTATGTTCTATGTTCAGTTCATATTGACCATAATCCCAAACTAAACTCATCCCACCTGCCTGCGCTTGGCCCATATCCCTCCAAATAATTCTTATTCATGTGGTTATCGCAACGTCTTTTAAATGTTGTAACTGTAGCTGCATCCACCACTTCCTTTGGAAGCTCATTCCACACATGAAGCACTCTGTGTAAAAAACTTGCATCTCATGTCGTTATTAAATCATTCTCCTCTCATCCTAAACATATACCCTCTTGTCTTGAAATCACCCACCCGAAGGAACAGGCACCTGCCATTCACCTTGTCTATACCCCTCATGATTTTATAAACTTCTATAAGGTCATCGCTCACCCTCCGACACCCCAGTGAAAACATTCTCAGCTTGTCTAGCATTTCATTATAACCCGAATCCTCCGTTCCTGGGAACATCCTGCTCAACCTCTTCTGAAATAAATTGATAAATGCATTGATAATCAGTGCTATTTTATGCACTCAATGGTGAAATTACATGATGTTTAAGAAGCAGTTCAGTGATCTAGTCTGTCAGCAGCGTTCTGATCACCTCGGGAGCTGTTCAGGAATACAGAGGGCTTTACTGCATATCCTCAAGTTGCTGAAAGCAGCTGGTTTTATTGATATTTGAAAAGTGAAATATTGGAAGAAATTGAGCAAATTCTGTTTCTCCATCACTGCATTTTACAGCTGCATTCCCGTGGCTATGACTTCCACCTCATTTGCTTTTCCAACTATCTTTCGGGCCATCAGCCAGTACAGATACAACACATTCTACCCCTTCTTCCAAGGAATTAAATTGTAAGTCCATAATGCATTGGAGCAGAATTTGGCCATTCAGCCCACTGAATCTACTCTGCTATTCTATCATGGCTGATAAGTTTCTCAACACCATCCTCCTGCCTTTTCCCTGTAGCCCTTGATTACTTGTAAACAATCATTTACAAACATATGAATTAAGATCATAATTAGGCCAATTGCCAGAATCAGGAGAGTAAATGCCAAGGCAGTGGTGACCCAGTGATGGTCAGTGCCTGGGAAGCATTGGTCCAATCACAGTCAGTGCCAAGACAACAATGATCCAGTGACATTCCATGCCAGGGAAATGGTAATCCAGTGCGAGTCAGTGTCAGGGAAATGGCGATCCAATGAGAGCCAGTGCCAGGAAAATGGTGACCCAATGAGAGCCAGTGCCAGGGAAATGGTGACCCAATGAGAGCCAATGCCAGGAAAATGCTGATTCAGTGAGAGACAGAGTCAGTGAAAGAGTGACCCCGCCAGAGTCAATGCCATGTGAACACTAATGCAGTGATAAACAGTGCCAGGGGAAGTGTACCCTAGTGACAGTCTGTGTCAGGATCTGGATATCAGTGGGAGTAGTTTTGAAGGGGGCATAGGAATCATTCAGCCAGTCTCAGGGAAGGAGGGAAAGACACAAACAGGATCTTGATGAGATGCTGCAATCATAGGGCAGTGAACACGCCACCGGCCTTACCCTGCTACTGTGAGTAAACAGTGGTCTGTCCATGGTCAGGGAACAGAATAGCCCCGTGTTCAAACTGACTGCAGGGAAAGCTGCAGGAAACCCAGGAAATGAAGATGTACAAAACTGAACCCCAAAGGTGAAATTGTTTTCTCCTCATCACCAGTGACTGGGAGATTAATCTTCCAATCCAGTGCATTCCCAAACCGGGAAGAGTGACAACCCTGACCATGTGAGTGGGTAGCAATTACAAAAACAGCTTTCCCAAGTGTTCAGTGTTCCCAGGAGCCAGCACACAGAGAATTAAGGATTTCTGAATCCATTGTAAAGTCAGAGCTAAGAGAAATTTCCATAATTAATCAGCTGGAATGTTTCTCCACCATGACGTTCTTACCTAAGGATAAACTGTATTCAAAACCATCTTCATCAAAGAGTATGTAACGAGTGTAACTCTGTGCTCCAACTGCAAATCCACCTGAAGGTGCTGAGAGTCAGTCAGTGCATTCACCAGTGATCTGAGAGAACACCAAGATGCTGAGAATCTTCTTCACTGTGTCTGTCCTCTTTGGGCATCAAATTGCTGCACAGGATCCAGAGCAGGAGGTGATCGACCTCTGTAAGGGTGTTGACTGTCCCGAGCCAGAACAAGTCATCCAGGACAAGGTCAGTACAGCTGAGAGTTTCCTCTGTTCTGTTGTGTTTGTACCAGTGGAAATTATTCCATGTTGTCTTTAGCCCATAACCTGCAGTGCACCGACAGTGTACATCCCAACCCTGAACCATGAGGCTGGACTGAAATTACTCCTCGGGCCTCATTAACACTTTCTACATGAGCTGCCATCGCATGCCTGGCTCTCACTGCCAGCTTGTGCAGTAAGAAGAATATCAGGGCTTCCATCTCCAGCAGCAGGTGAAGGGAGTGGTCAGTGTGCTCTGAGAGAGGGTGATGGTGGGGGACAACACAAGGACTGTAGAGTCAGGGAGCTCTCCTACTGCTCCTGTCTTCACTCAATCTAACCCTGTTTCTGAAAGGCAGCTGATCATAGGTCTCTGTGTTCAATGTGGAAGAGGCCAAGTCTGGTTGTGAGTGGAATCCCCTCAACCCCAACCCTGGAAAGCCCCTTAATTCCATATTTTTTTTGAGATTAGATTAGAGTCCCGAGTGTGGAAACAGGCCCTTCGGCCCAACAAGTCCACACCAATCCTCCGAAGAGCAACCCACCCAGACCCATTCCTCTCCATTTACCCCAGACTAATGCACCTGACACTACGGGCAATTTATCATGGCCAATTCACCTAACCTGCACAACTTTGGATTGTGAGAGCAAACCGGAACACCCGGGGAAAACCCACGCAGACATGGGAAGAATGTGAAAACTTCACACTGTTGCCCGGTGCTGGAATCAAACCTGGGACCGTGGTGCTGTGAGGCAGCAGTGCTAACCACTGAGCCACTGTACCACCTTGAATTTAAATTCTATAATTTGCCCTGGTGGGTTTCAACCCAGGTCCCCAGAACCTGACCTGGGTCTCTGGATTAATAGCCTTGTTATAAATCCCATGAGGCCATCACATGCCCCAATCCAGCAGGGTGTAAGTAATGATGTTGTTATCCTTTCATTCAGTGAAGGTGTCACTGGCATTGCTGATATTTGATGTCCATCCCTCATTCCCCAAGGCATTTCTCTGTTTAAATAATTTATTAAAACATACAGAGAGATGCACAACACCGGGAAATGTGGTCATCAACATTGGCTCAGTGTAGAAGAATTTCAATAACATTATCTCAATGTTGTTATTGAGAACCCAAAGGGATGGAGCAAGGCAAGTCAAACAGGACAACATGAAAGATGAGAGAGTGAGAGAGAAAGGGAATGAATCAGGAAGTGCTGCTGTCAGGAATCCCATTAAAAACTCCAAACTCTGTTTCAGACTCAGTCCCTCCAGAACATGAAAGCTCTTCCACACCTGGACACTTGGGACAGTTCTCTCAGCATTGACGTACTTTGGTGGGAGTACAGTTTATACCATACAGTGACATTTTTTACTCTCATTTCAGAATTATGATGAGGTGGCATACGTAAATATACAATATGTTGAGGCAGAGGTTCATGGAACGGATTTGGAGCAAGTAGTGGAGCTTGGTCTGGAAAATCTGTTCAAGTATTCACATTTTGGCAATGCTGAAGGTATATCAGATATCCCATCAAAGTAACAACAGAATATAGTGACTGTTCACTCTTTCACATTTCTTGCTTAATACTTTCTACATTGACAAACACATCGACAAAAGATTCCACAACTGTCAATCCCTGGGGATCTCTTGGTCACATGCTGCTATTTAGTCAAAGTGTCACCCTCTTTTGATACTTGGCTTTATGGTCCCAGAATCTGGGAAGGTTTCCCTCTTGTGGTGGGAGTGGGATTTCAATCTCACTGCCTGACTTCAGCCATGATCGCTGAATTGTCCTCACACAAATAAAGGCTCCCTGCCAGGCATGAAGCCCACTGTTGGAGTCCTTGTGGAAGGTGACACACTGCACATTCACCATCTGCTATTCCCTCCATCTCTCCCAAAGACCCACAAACAGCCTCACTCACTGACATCTCATAAACGTTGAACGTTTTAAGACAATTAAAACAGCTGACGTCCTCTTTCCAGCTCTGATGTCTTGGACACTGTCCAAAACTATACTGCTGTCCTATTGGTACGGTATTTGTCTTGTCTCCTTGTGGTCTCTGGGTTCTCCTTCTCAAGATGACAAAAGTAATCTCAGCATTGTAAACACTGCAAATCGATTATTTCGCCATTTAGGGAAGGTCTAATTCTTTCTTGAAACAGCTGTTGTGAACCAAAGTTTAAAACATAATTTCTTTGTTCTGCCTCTCACAATGTGATCTATTTCACGCTGGGGAAATCGAGCAGAGGGAAAACCTGTTTACTGTATTGTAAGAGGCCATTCAGCCCATCATGCCTGTGCCAGCTCTCTGAAGGACCACTCACAAAAGTCCATTTCTCCACCTTCTCCTCATAGCTCAGCACATTCTCCCCTTTCAGCATCAAATTCAATTTCTGCCCAAATGGGTTTTTGGTCACATTGGGAAACTTTTATGTGTGAACAGGGGAAACAGATGTGTATTGTGCTCTTGTTTAGAAGATCAAGGATGGATTTTGTTGATGGGCCAAAACCCGTATCAGTTGGGAAAAAATGGGATTGCTTTATGGTTTATGAGTTAGCTTCTATTTGGGGATTTTCTGTAGTGTTCTTCACTGATGGCAGATGTGTAAAACAGTTGCTCAAGACAGAAAGAGAGACTAAAGTTTGCTGAAGCTCTATAGGGGAAGATAGAGAATGGAATTGTCGCTCGTGTGACTCTTGTCAAAGGTGCTTTTGGAACACACTTTTGGGGTGTGTTTTGAAATCTTTAATTTTACGCTCTATGAAAATAATCCACTTCAATCTGTTTTATTTACACTCCTTATAAATATTGCCTGCTTTACTGTTCAAAGCAATCTGCACGTTTGAGTGCTTGTGGTTTTTGTGACTGGTCTCTCTCTGAACTAAGAACATTTCACAATATGATCGATCCAGCCACAGGCCTATCTGGGATCTGATTTGGGCTGTAATACCATCAGCTGGGATCATCATATTTTGACTTGTGGCAGAATTTTTTAAAATACTGCATTTAAGAAAGATCTATGTCTTTCTTTTTAAAGTCACAACGTGGCGGTGCCTCGGGACCTAAAACAGCAGCATTGTGGTGATGTTTGTTGCACAGTTTAATGTTGCTGACAGCTTTGTGGGAGTTAAAGTAATAACAGTGGGTTATTTGATCAAAATGAAAACTGGAGAATTATCAGATAAATGGAAGGTACAATGCAAAGTAGGATCTCATGCAGATGAGATTGTTCAAGTAATGATCCAACAATGAGAATGTGTTTCATTCATTCCTGGGGTGTTGGCATTGCTGGCTACACCAGCCTTTATTACCCATCCCTCCCTGTCTATACAGCTGTTAAAAGTCAACCACTTTTCTGCAGGTTTGGTGTCACATATAGACTAGTCCAGGCAAGGGCAGCATTTATGTCTCCAAAGGGGTGTTACTGAACCAGAATGGTGTTTTATCCCCAATAATGGTTACATGGCTATCAGTGAAAACTTAATTCCAGATTTTTGTTCACCTTTGAACTCAAATTCTCGCCTGACAGGATCTGAACCAGCGTCCCCAGGACATTACCGAGCTCTCTGGATTAATACATGAGCAATAATACTATGAGACCATGACGTCTCCCCAGTTGAAGAAAGGAAAATGAAAGTATGATGTCACAGGTGAAAGTAACACAGCTAGAGATAGAAATGACAGGCCTTCAGTTTGGAGAAGAACAGAAATAAGGGAAAGAGAGTTCAGTGAAAGTTGTAATAGAATGGGAGGAAAAGGTAAGAAAAATTAAAATGGAGGCAAGGTGAAACCAAGGAATCTGAAAGAAGGAAAACTTGAATTCTAAAGAGCCAGGGATCTCTGAGAACTGGAGGAGCGAAAGAAAAGCTTCAGTGGGAAAATGAAGAAAGAAGGAGGGAGGAGCTTGGAGAATGATTCTGGTTCCAATCAGGGATTTCCTTAAACCAAGAATCTACACAGAATCCTTACATTTACTGACAATGGAGTCAAAAGGTCTTGTGTCAGATCTGGAAAGGTTGTTGAACAGAGGATGTGGCTTCGAGAGGTCTGGATCTGAACAGGACAGTGTGTTTTGGCAGGTACAGCTCTGACTGTGTTTGTCAGATTGTCAGAGGGACAAGCGGAGTAGAACTGCAGAGTACAACACAGTCAAAGACACAGTGCTCAATATTTAGGAGATTGTGCCTGAAGCTTCGCAATTAACAATGAGGATCGCAAGAAAGAAACCTAATTAAAAATTGTCAAATTTACAAAAGAGAAAGAATTACTGTGGGATCAGTGGTTCAGGTGTGAGGGTTTGAATGGCCTTCTCCTGCTTTCCGTTTGTATGTTTGTGTCCTCATGTATTCCTGTATGATGTGGAATTCACTGCCTGGAATAATGCAGGAAGCAGCTTCAATCACAGCATTCGAAGATGAACATCTAAATAATGAGAGAAAAGATGTGGATGTTTGGAAAGAGAGTAGATCCGTGTAATGAGCTGGTTACATCAACCAAACAGCCAGCACAGGAGACCCCTCCCCCAGCGCTGTGTCACTCTGTGAGGCTATAATTCAATCTGTCACATCAGTGTCTGCCCCACTTCAGCAATGTCAGCCTGACCCCTCACCTGTAACCTCTGACTCATTGTCAGTGACACCACAAATGATCACCGAGTAAACTGTTATAACAGAGTTTTTCCCTTTCTACAGAAACAATAGTTCCTATCTCTGCACCTTGGGTACTCACTGGATACTTGGTAAATGGAACATTTCCACAGAGATTCAATGTAGGTGTGACCATCGTTCCTGAAGTTAACAGTCCGCCCACACCTACAGATCAAACAATTAAACAAAGATCGTTCTTTTCGGGTCGGTTCTTTGTGAGGTGAGTTTTGATGTTGCAATATTGTGATTAATATTTCTTTATGTCTATTCCTGATTGGGTGAAAGGAAAGACTGGTAGGTATAGGGAATGCTGGATGACTAAAACCCTTCATTCCCGGAAACATCCTCAGAAATCTCTTCTGAGACCTCTCTCCAGCTTTAATAATGCCCATCCTATAACAGAGTGACCAGAACTGGACACATTACTCCAGAAGAGGCCTCACCAATCTCCTGTACAACCTCAACACAGTGTCCCAACTCTGATACTCAAACATCTGAGCAAGAAGGCTCAATGCCTTCTTAACCACTCTGTCTACATTTGATGCAAACTTCAAAGAATTGTGCATCTGAACCATTGGGCTCCCTGTTCTCCAAAATCATGAAAGATCCTCCTTTTAATTGCATAAGTCTTGCTCTTGCTTGTTTTAGCAAAATGCAATACTTTGCACTTATCCTAATTAAACAGCCCTGGAGATGGCGACGGTGAGCTGAGTTCACAAACTGCTGCCATCCTTTCGGTACTTGGGCATCCACAATGCTGTCAGAAAGGGAGTTCCAGGTATTTGATCCAGTGACACTGAAGGAACGGTGATATATTTTCAAGTCAGGGTTGTGTGTGTTTTGGAGGGGATCTTGCAGGAGGTGGTGTTCTCATGTAATTACTGCCCTTAGTCCTTCTAGGGAGTAGAGAGCACAGATTTAGACGTTGATGCCAAAGAAGCAAGCTGATTGGTTGAAATACAATCTGAGTGATTTTCCAGCCTTCCCTGTACAGGCAAGTGGTGTGTAGTCTATCCTACTCCTGACCTGTACCTTGTCGATGGTGGACGGGGTTCAGTGAGATACTTGAGAGAAAGTGAGGGCTGCAGATGCTGGAGATCAGAGCTGAAAATGTGTTGCTGGAAAAGCGCAGCAGGTCAGGCAGTATCCAAGAAACAGGAGAATCGACGTTTCGGGCATAAGCCCTCCTGAAGAAGGGCTTATGCCCGAAACGTCGATTCTCCTGTTCCTTGGATGCTGCCTGACCTGCTGCGCTTTTCCAGCAACACATTTTCAGCTCAGTGAGATACTGCAGTGTATCTTGTAGATGGTACACGTTGTTAACTTTGTGTGTTGATGGTGGGAGGAGACATTTCCAAAGGAGCTGATTTCCGGGGCTGAGGTGGGAGAGACCGCCCTTGTCATCGAGGCTGTGTCTGAACAAATGTGATATTAAGGAGTTCCAGCAAAACTGGAATCAATGGGAACTGGGAGGAATTTCCACTGGTTGGAGTCATACCTGCACATGCTCACTAACCACCTCCCTCTTCAATGGGACTGACTGAAGCCGTCTCAAAGCTGTCTCTGTTACCAGTTTCATTTCATTCTTCATCTCAATTGACCCCTCCTGAGAAATCTTTTCTGTCCCTTTCGGGTGTTAAGGAACACCAGCCCAAATAAATCTCTGAAGAAGAGTCACACTGAACATGAATCACTAACTCTGCTTCTGTCTCCAGAGATTCAGCAAGACCTGGACAATATCTGGGATTGGGCTGACAGGTGGTAGGTGACATTTAGAATGGAGAACATAGAACATACAAGAGTGCAGCACAGAAACAGGCCCTTCAGCCCAACATATCTGTGCTGACCATGATGCAACTCTACACCATTCCTAACTACCTGCACAAGGTCTATATGCCTCTGTTCCCTTAAATGTCTCCTAAACTTTACTCCCATATCTACATCTTCCAGCGCCCTGGGTAGTACATTCCAGGCACTGACCACACTGTGTATAAAACCTCCCCTCGCACATTCTCCTCTCACCATAAACCTGTGCCCACTAGTGTTTGAGATTTCCACCCTGGGATAACGACTCTGACTGTCTACCCTCTCCATACATCTCATTATTTAATATACTTCCATCAGTTCGTCCCTCAGCCTCTGATGTTCTAGTGAAAACAATCCGAGTGCGCCCAAACCCTCCTGATAGTGAATACACTCCAATCCAGGCAACATCCTGATAAATCTCTCTTGCACCATGTCCGAGGCCCCCACATCCTTCCTGTAATCTGCAGCGTGACATTGTAACTTTTATACTCAAGCCCCAGACTGATGAAGGCAAACAAGCCATTATTCCTTCTTTACAACCTTCTCCACTTGTATTGCCACTTTCAGGAAGCTATGGACTTGACCCAAGATTCCTCTGCAGATCAATTCTTGCCATTTATGATATAATTTTGAACTCTTCCATTTGACCTTCCGACGTGCATTATCTCACAATTGCCTGGATTAAACTCCACATGCCATTTCATTGCCCATCTTTCCAAGCGATCTCTATTTGTTGCTGTATCCGTTGACAACCTTCCTCACTGTCCATAACTGCACCAATTTGGTTTGCACCACATAACTGTCAGGCAATGACCATCTCCAACAAGAGAGAAGGTAAACATCACCCACTGACATTCAATGGCATCACAGTCACTGGATCCACCACTTCAGTGAAAACAGACACAACATATTCATTCAGCTCCTCGACCACTTCTCTATTCCTGAAAATAAATCCATCCAACTCTGTCTGGAATGAACCCACATCCGTTTTATCCAAACATTTACCGTAGCAGTGGGAACCTTTGCAGGACATTTCTCTGTTTTTTATGGAATTCCTCACCAAACCTGTCTCCCCTTATCGGCCACGGGACTGTCCATTCTGATTGCTTTTCGATTCTGTTCCTGCAATCATGATGGAGCAGAAAGATGGAGGGTTCCCAATGTGCTGAAAGCCTGACTCCTGTTGCTGTTGCCCTGTAACCTACTCTGATTCAGACAGGTTTTGTCGCGAGGAATGAGAATTAAATGTCTATATTCTTAATTCTGTTGCAGGACTATTCCCAATGTAACTGATGGGAAACAATATGAAGAACTGGTCCTTGATTTCCTGAAAGATTTAGAAGAAGACAAGAGAATACTTGATGGGAAATTTGTTATTGGTTGGTATAAGAAATATGGGCTAACACAAATAGCTTTAGAAAAGGAATTGGAATGAAACTTTTCTAGAAGGTTCTGTTACCTTTATACATTTTGAACAGTGAGATCTGCTTAATTCTGAAATTGTTTTGTCTTCCCCAAACTACACATTGCATTAACCTAGACTATTGTGCATAACACTGGTGTCCGTACCTAGAGAAAGATATACCCTTTTCCATAACTTCCAGTGAATGCAGTGACTGTTCCTTAGACATATTACGGACATGTGCCCACATTGGTGGAATTGGTCAAATTCCCAATGTCCTATCTCAGAAATCCCTGTATCCTGTTTTTTAACACTGCTCTTTACTGGCAGTCAGTAATTTTACAAGCACTTATTCTTCAATCAAAATTATTCAGATACAATAGCATCAACAGGGAATATTTAGTTCCCCATTTACATTCACTGTTCTCACTGGTTGTTTAATCTAATGATTCCAATCAATGGAGTTATCCAAGTTACACTTCATTGGCCCCGGAATTCTGATCAGGTTCAGTCGTTGTCACCGACACACTTCCCCCATTCCCCCTGACCCGACAACAGACCCGACATGACCGTGTCAGACTGGACAAACCCCCTCCACCTGACACCCATGACCCAGCTGGTCCCAAACCTCCATCACCTTCTCACCAACCCCAGGAGTTTACAGATCCCTCATCACTGACACACGACTCCCCTTCGCCCCGACCACAGCCCCATTGGAATGGGATACCTTCCCCCCACCCCATTACCAGCAAAACAACAGCCCCTCCACTTCACCAGCCTTCACACCCTACTCAGCCCAACCCCACTAGCCCCTGAACAGACACTCCCTGCTCCTGCCAATGGGTTTGGAACTGACAGCAATTTGCAATCCCCCATCACCACCCAACACCCACACAGCCCCTGCCTCACTAACCTGAAACCCAACCCAAAGCGACCCAGGTGGTACTGACCCTCTGTCCCAACCTGGTAGCACCGCACTCCATCCCTCAACCTTCTGGACCTGACACCGCCCCTTCACCTCATCCACCTCACAACCCCAGCAGATCGATCAGTCACATTCCTCTCCAATGTAGTGCCAGAAGAACCGAAATGGTCCTTCACTCCATCCCAGCCCTTACACACCCCAAGCTTTCTCTCATGTACCTGACAATATATCTCTCCACCCCGAGCCCCATTCTCTCCCACCTCCCTGGTCTTCTACCTTCCTCACCCATCTCCATGCTACGCCCTCACATACATTCCATTGAAACCCCTCACCCACCTGCCACTCTGTCCATCCTCCTTCCCACCCTCCCACCAACTGCAGCTCCTCCCCTTCCTGCCCATCATCCTCCCTCCACACTTCCCTCCACTGTCATCCGCACACGCTGGTTTTCAGCTGTCCTGGGGGCTGTACCATCTTGTCTTTCCCCTGGGTCATAAAAAAGAAGGTCCACCATTCAATGAGATCATTGCTGATCTTCTCCTTCCAATCCACTTTCCCACACTGTCTCTCGATTGGGCAATCTGTCCAATGATGTCATTGCACTCACTGTAATTCACTCTTGGGTACAGAGAGTAAAACTACTGATGTCATCCACTGCTACAACAGAAGTGAGATTTTTGTACTCATCACTCCCTTTGTAATAAAGGATAAGATACTGTTTGTTTCTCCAGTAGCTTGCTGAACCTGTCCATTAACGCTCTGTGTTTGATGTAGAAGGACATCCAGGTCACTCAGATGCCACCATTTTCCAGTCACTCACCAATACTAAACATTCCCTTGGGATATTTTTTCCACATTTGGTTCCATAACATTTTCCCAAATTCTATCCCATCTGCCCAGTTCCTGTCCACTCCCTCAACTACACGTTAACCAGACATCAGGTTCCAGCTCTGGTCGCTCTGACTGTCCCGGACAGAGCTGTCCTGGATGCTCGTGTTCCTTTTAATATCCTTTATAGTGAGGATTTCTCTTCAAAACTAAATTATTGCTCAGTGTTTCAGATTCATTTCTGACCAACCATCTCTGTTGGGCATTGGTGACATCAGTTTAAAGACTTCTTCCAGCACCCAGATGGGGAGCTGGGTCCTTCACTGGGAAGCAGGGATTAAATGTTCTTTTCTCTAATCTTGTTTGAAAAGAATGAATTGCGCACAGCCTGAGACAGGATGGTCCTGGTGATGGATTATACTTCTGTTTAATCTCAGTCATGCTGGGTCAGAATGTTTCACGTTGATGTGGTCAGAGCTCATTGACAGTGGGAGGGATTAAAGATGAAACTTTATTGCTGGAACAGCACAGCAGGTCAGGCAGCATCCAGGGAACAGGAGATTCGACGTTTCGGGCACAGGCCCTTCTTCAGGAATGTGCCCGAAACGTCGAATCTCCTGTTCCCTGGATGCTGCCTGACCTGCTGTGCTGTTCCAGCAATAAAGTTTCAACTTTGATCTCCAGCATCTGCAGACCTCACTTTCTCCCCGGAGGGATTAAAGAGCCTGGTTGAGGTTGGTTAGTGTTGGAACTGCCCTGTGGAGTATTCCTACATGGAATGGATTTGTATTCCATCAATACTCATTGTTGTGACCCTTTTGGAATGATGTCCCACCTTCATCTGAAAGTTAGTGACACATGAGAATCAGTCAGCTTTGTGCTGTGGTGTCTGAGGTCAGAGGTCGCTCTTGTTGAACTCTGCAGCACAAGGGGAGGGGGCAGGAGAGTGGGAGCTTTCATTGAGGCTCAGGACCAGGAGGGGTCAGTGACAGGAGGAAGAGGGATGTGGAGTGGAGCCTTGAGGAGGGTGAGGATCTTGCAATTGGAACCAGAAACATCCAGACACATGGAGAATTTTATATTCGTGAGGAATGCGTTCCCAGTCTCACTGGAGGAATTTACATTTGAACTGAAACCACCAAGAATGAAGAGAGTGGAAGTAGGGGACACTGTGGTTACTGCCATCAGGAACACCAGGCCAGGGTGAAAATTCTGCCCTCTGTGTGGGCAGTAGAATATTCTCTTTTCCTGCCATTCCTGATGGTCAGTCATTGTGCTGGGAATGAGGAGAAAGGTTGTTTTTCAATCCAGTTCAGTTTTACTCAGGTCAGTGCAGGTTCAGAAAACAGCTGGATCCAGGTGAGGAAGGACAAGTGGAAGATTTTGGGAATCAGGAGTGAAGCAGCTTCAAACTGGTCCCTGAAATGGAGAAAGAATCCCAACATGAAATCAGAATCCAGAGTCTGACGTTAGAATAAAATTCAGCTTCAGATCTGCTCCCACCCACACTGGGAGCTCCCACTCACATATAGACTGACTGAATGTGTGATTGAAGAAATGATCTATTCCAATCTGATTCCTGTTAACAGGCTGTTAATTCACAGGCTTCTCGTGTGAAGTGAAGAAGCCATTGTCTTCGAGTTAGAGTTTGTCTGTGTTTTTCTAACTCCTGGGAATGTATTCTCACTGTGAAATAAAGAGGGTGATGCATCACAACACTCAGTCTCCTGTTCAATTCTTACTCTGAGGGAAATCCGGGTCACTGATCGCATCACAAGTTTAATATGAGATAAAATCTTCCACATTTCAGTGAAATGAATCTGTCGATGTATTGAAGATCAAAAGTAATAATTCTCCCATTTCAGAGAATTATCCTGCATTACTGTAGGGCATTTGGTCCACTGTGTACCAGTGCCAATGGGCAAACTGACACTGGGGATTTCAAGTCAGTTACATGTGTGGCTCAATGATTGATGTATTTCTAATTTCTTCATTACAACCTACTTTCCCAACAATTGTGGCATCAGTTGCAAATCCCTGATCCTTTGGAATGGAGAGCAGGTTCGATGGGCTGAATGGCCCACTTCCCACGGTATTGTAATTACAGTGAAAGTCACCATCGTCCTAGAGGCTGTTCTCTCCCATTAGATAGAGGTGGCTGCTGGTGTAGAGTTATACCTGAGGGTCAGCAGTCCTCAAGCAAGGGGTGAGGGGAAATATGATGGGATAGCATTGTTGGTGTGTGATAGAATAGTAAGAAGTGATTTGGAATTGGAAGATGAAGTAATCAGGTGAGAAACGCACCTCCTGACTTCCCAAAGCCTTTCCAAGGCACAAGTCAGGACTGTGATGGAATATTCCCCAAGAATATTGCTTCAGAATCTCGCCAAAGCTCCTCAGACAGAATTTTCCAAACACTCAAACATTTCCGCCTCGAAGGACAAGAATAACAGATGCATGGAATCACCCCCACCTGCACGTTGCCCTCTAATCTGCTCACCGTTCAGATTTGTTTAAGTTAAATTGATTTAGTTCACTTTCAATCCCCATTAAACACACTTCACTGGAGTACTCTGAATGCTGTCTCTCGGTGTAGCTGATACAAGTCCCTGACTCATCACTGAAGCAGTTCATACAAAATGGAGAAATATTACCCGTAACTGGAAATGGCTGACCCAGCACGAGATCCGACAGACGACCCACCTTTGATCACTCGACTCAAAGTCCGTATTTCTTGTGCAATGGTTGGTCTGTGCGATGAACATAGATCATAGGACGTGACAGCTCAGTACAGACCCTTCAGCCCTTGATGTTGCACCGACCTGTGAAAATAATCTGATGCCCATCCAACCTATACCTATGGATGTCCAATGCCCATTTAAATACCCCAAATATCTGTCCTAAATCTATCACCCCTCAATTTAAAGCTATGTCGCCTCCTGTTAGCCTTCACCATCCAAGGAAAAATGCTCTCACTGTCCACCCTATCTAACCCTCTGATTATTTTATATGTCTCGATTGAGTCACCTCTCAAACCTCCAGTGAAAACTGCCTCAATTCTCTCAGCCTTTCCTCATAAGACCTTCCTTCCATACCAGGCAACATCCTAATAAATCTCCTCTGAACCCTTTCCAAAGCTTCCATATCCTTCCTATAATGCGATGATCAGACAACACGCAATACTCCAGGTGCCACCTTACCAGGTGAAGCATGACCATGGGCTCTGAAACTCAAACCACCTTCCAAATAAATGGCCACACACCATATGCCTTCTTAACAACCCTATCAACCTTGGTGGCAACTTTCAGGGATTTATGCACCCGGACACCGAGATATCTCTGTTCATCTGCACTGCCAAGAATTTTACCATAAGCCCAGCACTGTATTCCTGTTACTTCTTCCAAAGTGAACTACCTCACACTTTTCTGCATTAAACTCTAATGGCCACTTCTCAGCCCAACTCTGCACCTTATCCATGTCCCTCTGTAACCCACAACATCCTTCGGCACTATCCATAACTTTGCCTATGCCCACCTCCAAATAATTTATAAAAGTGACAAACAGCAGTTGCCCCAAAACAGATCTTTACGCCATACCACTGGTAACTGAGCTCTGGAATGATCATTTCCCATCAACCACCACCCTCTGTCTTCTTTCAGCTCGTCAATTTCTGATCCAAACCGCTAAATCACCTTCAACGCCAAAACTCTATATTTTGTACATTAGTCTACCATTTGGAACCTTATCAAATGGCTCACTGATGTCCATATACACCACATCAACTGCCTTACCTTCACCTGTCTGTTTTCTCACCTTCTCAAAGAACTCAATAGAATTAGTGAGGCACGATCTAGCCTTCAGTAAACTGTGTTGACTTTCCCTCATCAAATTATTCCTTTCCAAATGATTATTAATCCTATCTCTTTTCCAACATATTACCCATAACTGAAGTAAGGCTCACTGGCCTGTAAATACCAGGGTTGTCCCGACTCCCCTTCTTAAACAAGGGAACAGCATTTGCTATCCTCCAATCTCTGGCACTACTCCTGTCGATAATGATGACATAAAGATCAAAGCCAAAGGCTCAGCAATCTCCTCCCTGGCCAAACTGAGTTTTATGAACATAGAACATAGAACAATACAGCACAGAACAGGCCCTTCGGCCCACCATGTTGTCCGAGCTTAAGCACCCATCCATGTACCTATCCAATTGCCACTTAAAGTTCGCCAATGATTCTGACTCTACCACTCCCACAGGCAGCGCATTCCATGCCCCCACCACTCTCTGGGTAAAGAACCTACCCCTGACATCTCCCCTATACCTTCCACCCATCACCTTAAATTTATGTCCCCTTGTAACACTCTGTTGTACCCGGGGAAAAAGTTTCTGACTGTCTACTCTATCTATTCCTCTGATCATCTTATAAACCTCTATCAAGTCACCCCTCATCCTTCTCCGTCCCAATGAGAAAAGGCCTAGCACTCTCAACCTATCCTCATACGACCTATTCTCCATTCCAGGCAACATCCTGGTAAATCTTCTCTGCACCCTCTCCAAAGCTTCCACATCTTTCCTACAGTGAGGCGACCAGAACTGCACACAGTACTCCAAATGTGGCCTTACCAAGGTCCTGTATAGCTGCAATATCACCTCACAACTCTTGAATTCAATGCTAATGAACGCTAATACACCATAGGCCTTCTTACAAGCTCTATCCACCTGAGTGGCAACTGAAGCAGCTCATAATCATCAGCCACTTCAGCTGCTAACCTTACCATTTTAACTCTCTGCTCTTTCTCATGAGTTCGCACTACTTCAGGTAATGAATTTTTGAATTCCTCCAAAATAATTACCTCTCTAAGGGCATCCGTAGGTTTGCTTGATATTTAAAGGACTTATCCATCGACTAAAATTACTCAGTTTGATCCTTTCAAACTCAATATAGGTTTGACCAGGGTCCCTCCTTACATTCCTGAAACGTTGTCTATAGGCTTCTGGTACAAGCTCAGATGCACTTAAAATGGCTTTTTTCACCTCCTCATACTCCCCAGATCCCTCCTCTGATCGTGATGTGAATACCTCACATGCTCTACCTACATGTTTCATTTGGATCAACAAAACCCACATTGCCACTGGCCACTGCATTTGTTTAGCCACTTTCTCAAATGAGATGAAAAAGACTTCCACATCCTTCTCATCAAATTTAGGCAATGCTTGAACATACTTAAACATTTTCTCACTAGGCTTCTGACCACCAGGGGCTTGCTCCTCCTCACTCTTCCTCACTGAGCCTACCCTCAGCCTTTATCTCCAGCCTTTTAAGCTGACTTCCCTTTTTAAGTATCAGTTTTTGAAGTTCAAAAGCTCTCTCTTCTGTCTCTGCTCTCTCTTTTTCCCTCTCTTCTGCTTTGAATCGTAACTCAAACTGTCCCATTCCTGCTGCCCTTTCCTTATCTCTTGCCTCTCACTCAAGCTGCTTCAATTGCAATTGAATTCTTGCCATCTCTGTAGATTCTGATGGTTTCTCCAGCAAGTTTAAATTCTGAGCTACTGCTGTAATTCTCTCTCCTTTCGTCACAGAAGCAGGCAGTTCCAATTCCAGCTTGTCTGCAAATTCCTGCAGCTTAGTCTTATTCACCTTTTGTAAAACTTCCAAAGTCACCACATCCACATTCAGAAAATGTTTGACGACTGAAAGAGCCATTACTATTCCAAGTTGTGTCTCCCCAACCAAACCAACATCAGGAATAAAGACACTACCACTCACTGTTTAAAATCCCACAAAGAGCCCCTAATCTGTTATGGACTACACCAGACCACTCAAAACATTCTCAAGTAGGCAGCCCAGACCATAACTTTGCAATTTGTTTTGGTTGGTATACAGTGAAAGTTACCCAGAGTGAGGTAGCTAGGTTGACTACCAGGTTTTAAATCAGACAAAAATTTATTCACAAGATTCACAAAGAACAGAATAAAGAAGCCGTACAGAACGCAGTCTATCCAAATTAGACTTAATTATGCAGCTCCCAATATACACAACAGTCCCAATAAGCAAACCCCTTTAAAACACAGTTAAAAAAATGGAACAGATGCTTACAGGTTGAAGTTAGGAGGGCAGAAAAAGAGTCAGCCTGTTCACAAAGTCCCCAGCTGAGGTCCCAACTAGTTCTGGACTGATCTCAACTGCTCAGCTCGAGGAAGCCCATTCCTGATGAAGAGCGTTTGCCCAAAACATCGATTTTCCTGCTCCTCAGATGCTGTCTGAGGACCTGCACTCTTGACTCTGCTCAGTTAGAGAGCTGACCACTCTCCTTCCATAATACAGGTCACTTCTGAAACATGACCACTTTGGCCTGAAGTCTCAACTGTTTGTATATAAACAAAAAGACCTCTCTATACCGTTTAATCTCTGTACCAAACCAGTCTAATCAGCACCGGGAGCGTTTACAGTCCCTCTTTAAAAAACCAAGGACATAGTATCCTTGAGAAAAGGAATAGCTTTTAGAAAAAAGGAACCAGTTTTGTGACAAGGGAAATGGGCCAAATGTTGGCAAATGGGACGAGATTAGTTTAGAATATCTGGTTGGCATGGAAGAGTTGGACAGAAAGGTCTATTTCCATACTGTACAGCTCTGTGGCTGTAATAGTGTCCCCTCCAGCTGTGAAGTCATCCATGGGGCTCACGAGTATTTTTGTCACTGATCTGACTGTCTTTGAGCAATTTAATGCCGTGTTTTCACAAGATGTGTGTCCTGTGTGAAGCAGGATTAACTGTTTACCACGTCCATTGCCTTCAAACCAGTCGACTGCCTTGAATGGCTGATCTCTTTACAGAGTTCTGTTGTTGTGAACTGTTTACAACGGAACCAGTTCAGATTTCTTTCAGTTGTTTTGAGTTTGCTTCACTTGACCATTCTCCTTCCCAGGAGAAAGTGAGGACTGCAAATGCTGGAGACCAGAGTTGAAAAGTGTGGTGCTGGAAAAGCACAGCAGACCATGCAGCATCCGAGGAGCAGGAGAATCAACGTTTCGGGCACAAGCCCTCCTTGAATCCTGAAGAAGGGCTTATGCCCGAAACGTCGATTCTCCTGCTCCTCGGATGCTGCCTGGCCTGCTGCGCTTTTCCAGCACCATACTCTTCAACTCCATTCCCCTTCCCAGCATGCATCAGAAACTGCCCTGACCAGCCATTTTAGGTTACAAACATTTCAAGCAGAATGCTAAAAATCACACAACATCAGGTTATAGTCCAACAGCTTTAATTGGAAGCACACTAGCTTTCAGAGCGACGCTCCTTCATCATCGCAGTGTCGCTTCAAAAGCTAGTGTGCTTCCAATTAAAGCTGTTGGACTATAACCTGGTGTTGTGTGATTTTTAGCTTTATACGACCCAGTCCAACACCGGCATCTCCAAATCATTGAAGAAGAAAGTTCATCTTCTCAACAGCAACAAGGAATGGGCAATAAATACTCTCCCAGCCAGCCACACCCACATCCTGGGAGTGAATTAAAAATAACTCCTGATGTAACCACAGGATTCTCACTGTTTCTGTGAAGCAAACTCTGTCCCTGTCAATCTCACTGTAATGCAGCACTTCTGATGGTTCAATCTGCTCTCCCAGTCTTTCCAGTACAACGGCACCCCCTGGTGTTTGTACTGCTTCAGATAAAAAATCCAATCACAAGAACCAGACATTAACCACAGCTTGTTTCTCAAGACCATGACCTTATTAACATTGAACCTTTTCTTGAGCGTGTTCCCTCCTCTGTCCCCAGGGCCTGGGCAGCATCCTCCTCGTTTGTAAAGACAGATGCTTCCGTGTAAATCCCCTTGTTGGTCCCTAATCAGTCCTGCTCCTCCTTGAATCACTGTTATTATTTATATGTCTACAGAATACTTTGGGATTCCCCTTCATGTTAGTTACTGGTCTTTTCTTATAATTCCTCTTCAGTTAGTTGCTTTTTCCCCTCCCCTCTGAACTTTCAGTCTTCCTACAGATGTCATTCTATTCCAAACCAGGTGCCTTTCCTCCCTCTGTCAACCAGACAGCCCTCCACCACACCACCCCCATTCCCCACTACACTGCTCTAAACCACCTACCCAGTCCCTGCATCCACGCATCATCCTTAAACACTTCTTCCAGCTTCAGCTAGACCCCATCACCAAGAACATCTTCCCCTCCCCAGTCCTGTCTGCCTTCTGCAAGGACGGTTCCCTTTGACAAAAGGGTTCAATGTTAATAAGGTCAAGGTCTTGCGATACAAGCTGTGGTTAATGTCTGGTTCCTGTGATTGGAATTAATTTTTATCTGAAACAGTGCAACACCAGAGTGTGTCATTGTACTGGAAAGACTGGGAGAGCAGATTCTTGTTTTACGCCACTTTCCCCAACATCTCCCTACCCCACCCCCACCCACACCCCTAATACCTTCCCCTCCAACCAGAAAAGATGCAAAACTGTCGGTACACCATCCCCCTCACGTCCATCCAAGGCCCCAAACAGTCCTTCCAGGTGAGACAGAGGTTCACCTGCTTCTCCTCCAGCCTAGTTTACTACATCAGGTGCTCCCGGTGTGGTCTTCTCTATATCGGGGAGACCGAATGTAAACTGAGGGTACATTCACCGAGCATCGCAGCTGGGCTTCCCAGTAACCTCCTATTTCACTTCGCCCTAACCACTCCCTTTCCGACATGACCATCCTTGGCCTCCTCCATTGCCACAATGAACCACACTGCACATTGGAGGAATAGCACCTTATCTTCCGCTTGGTCAGCCTACAGCCCAGAGGACTCAATATTGAGTTCTCCAATTTCAAATAACCCCACTTGCCATTCCCCAACTCCCTTCCCAGGCCTTCCCCATCTCTTCCACTGCCCCCTGCTACCAACCGGATTAATTCCTCACATTGACCAGCCAGATCATACTCTCTTCCTGTTTTCATGTATCCCCATTTTACCAACCTGCCCCCACCACTCCCTTTATCTGCAGCTCCCCCCACATCCACCCCCAGTCCTGAAGGGTTACACCCAACATGTTGACTTCACCTCCTGATGCTACCTGGCTTGCTGTGTTCTTCCAGCCTACTGCCTGTCTATTTTGCATCTTGTCATAAGCACACTTTTTTATCTCTTTACATTATCAATTTCTACCTCCTTTCTGATTGTGGGTGTCACAAAGCTAGCCTCTTTTTTTCCCTAAAAGCCTGGCTCAAGGAGACTCTGTCCTTGATTTTTTTCGGAGGGGTAACAAACCAGGCCGGGCTCCGATCAGTCTGGTTTGGAACAGAAACAAAAAGGATTTTGAGAGGGTCATTTGTTTATAGGGAAACAGATGAGACTTCAGGCCAAAATGGTCATGTCTTAGAAGTGACCTGTCTGAAGAAAGGGGAGTGGTCAGCTCTCCAGCTGAGCTGAATAGTTTACTTCAGTCTTGAACTGTGAGGAGTTCAACAGTGAGCTGTGCGGAAACACTCTCTCTCTCTGTACTTCAACTTCAACCTGTAAACATGTGTTCCATGTATACTGGGTTTAAGGGGAGTTTGCTTATTGGGACTGTTGTGTAGATGTGCAACAGCATAATTAAGTCTAATTTGGATAGACTGAGTTCTGTAGGGGTTCCTTATTCTGTTCTTTGTGTTTCATTGTGTAACTTTGTGAATAAACTTTTGTTTGTTTTAAAATCTAGTAGTCAACTGAGCTAACTTACTCTGGGTAATGTTCACTGCACACGTATCTGTTCACTTCCACAGACCATTGCAAAGTTATGGTCTGGGCTAGTCCATAACAAGGGATTCTGGATTTATTTGTCCTACCCTTTCCCATTTGAGGAAAGATACCTTGGCTGGAGCCAAACCATCTCCTCTTGGAAGGTTCAGTTCCTGGTTTTCCCACCAACCTCTTGTCCCAGTCAATCTGACCAGCTCTGCTCTTGCCCCATTGAAGTCAGCTCTCTGTCAATTCGTTTTTCTCACCCTGGATTGTTGCATGTCATTCTCCACCACCATCCTGGACCTGGTGCCACAATAATCATTGTCTCCTGTCTCTCACTGCCACTTCATCCAATTGGCTCATTTCCAAGGACCAGGTCCAACAATACACCTTTCTCACAACTTAGTGAATGGACTGAGTCAGTCACATTCTGGATTAGTGGTGCTGGAAGAGCACAGCAGTTCAGGCAGCATCCGAGGAGCAGTAAAATCGACGTTACGAGCAAAAGCCCTTCATCAGGAATACAGGCAGAGAGCCTGAAGGGTGGAGAGATAAGTGAGAGGAGGGTGGGGGTGGGGAGAAAGTAGCATAGAGTACAATAGGTGAGTGGGGGAGGGGATGAAGATAATAGGTCGGGGGGGGAGAGAGGGTGGAGTGGATAGTGGAAAAGGAGATAGGCAGGTAGGAGAAGTCATGGGGACAGTGCTGAGCTGGACGTTTGGAACTGGGGTGAAGTTGGGGAAGGCGAAATGAGGAAACTGTTGAAGTCCACATTGATGCCCTGGGGTTGAAGTGTTCCGAGGTGGAAGATGAGGCGTTCTTCCTCCAGGCGTCTGGTGGTGAGGGAGCAGTGGTGAAGGAGGCCCAGGACCTCCATGTCCTCGGCAGAGTGGGAGGGGGAGTTGAAATGATGGGCCACAGGGCAGTGTGGTTGATTGGTGTGGGTGTCCCGGAGATGTTCCCTAAAGCGCTCTGCTAGGAGGCGTCCAGTCTCCCCAATGTCGAGAAGACCGCATCGGGAGCAACGGATACAATAAATGATATTAGTGGATGTGCAAGTAAAACTTTGATGGATGTGGAAGGCTCCTTTAGGGCCTTGGATGGAGGTGAGGGAGGAGGTGTGGGCACAGGTTTTACAGTTCCTGCGGTGAGAGGGGAAAGTGCCAGGATGGGAGGGTGGGTTGTAGGGGGGCCTGACCAGGTAGTCACGGAGTAAATGTGCAACATTGACTGTAGATAACCAGAACACTGTCGTATCTAACTGACTGATGAATACATTTCGCTTATTTGAACATGACTAAACTAAAACAACGTATTAAACATACGATTCCCGACAGAGCGAACTTTGTCTGGTTTCATTGTCAGGGGGATATGAGCTGTCACCTCACCATCACGGAGTTCATTCTGAGTGTTGCATCTCTTCTTGAATTACTCTCCAGCTGGAATCTCCTCTTTCTGTTGTGTATCCCAGTCACTTGCTGAAAAGACAGTCAGACTCAGCCCCTGAGTTTCCGAGTATTATGGGGAGCAGCAGCAGGAAGACCTGCCTGGAGCAGCCTGAACCTGCTGAAGTAAAATATCATCAAACAGGACCCAGCTATAACAACCATAAACCCAGAAATACAAGCACAGCAACGGAAATAAACAGGGTACAGTTTGAGTCCACAGGGTCCGAGGGAGGCCCTGAATTGTTCGACATTCAAGTATTCTGCAGAATCCTACGGAGGGGTGGGCGCGCGAGATAGTGGTGGGGTAGGGGAATCAGAAACAAGGGCAAGGTCCGCTGCTTTATCAGTCAGGAGACTGAACTTCCTCATTCCACACGAAGATGAGATAACGATGGCTCTCGGTTGAGCATTTGAGGGTTTCTGATAGTGGCAGGGTAGGAATTGAGTATGGGACTTCATGGCCCTGGAACACTGTGACCCTTCCCTCCCATGATGTCCCCACCTCTGGGACTGGCAGGTTTTGCTCTCTGTCTCTTTGATCTCATGGGTTGTTACACACTTCATTATTTCAACATAGCTATTTCACTGAAAGGTGAAGTTTTTTATGGCATATTAACCTCATAATGTGATCAGTGTCCTAGACCTCCCTCAGAGTAAGAATTGAATAGGAGACCGAGTGTTATGATGCATAACCCTCTTTATTTCACAGTGAGAATATATTCCCAGCAGTTAGAAAGGCGTCTTTACTCCACATGAGAAGCCTGTGAACAGTTTTGCTTCCCTTATCGAAGGAAGGATAGACGAGCCGTTCAGAAATATTTCACCGAGTTTCCCCCAACTGTGCAGGATTTGTCTTATGAGGAAGAGGTTGAAGGTTTGGGCTGAGGGTGGCAGGTAGGTGAGGGAGGGGGAGTAAGGCTCAATGGGTGAGGTGGTTATCCATCAGGTAAGGACACAAAATCTGAGCTTAGTGTCTGAAGGGGAGGGGGTATCAGGTCAGCCAGGGTCGGCTGGAGATAGATGTCAGCGGTGGGGAATTTCAGGTCCAGCTGAGTCGTGGGTGTCAGGTTGAGGGGGTTTGTCCGGTCTGACAATGTCATGTCAGGAGGTGTTGTCAGGTCAGAGGCAGTGGGGGAAGTTGTGTTGGTGACAACGACTGACTCCCGATCGGAATTTTGGGGCTAACATAGCTGAATAATTTTACATGAAGAATTCAGAGGAACCTTGATTATCCAGCATTCGATTGTCTGGCATTTGATTAACGGAGTGAAGTACTCCCTACCCGTGCCCTTCGGATAATTGAGATTCCACTGTAAATGCTGTTTTGTTGGTTGGAGATAAAATGATTGACTGACAGTGGAGGGCAGTGTTTATAAATAGGATCCCAGGATTTCTGAGATCGGATGTTAGTGGAATTAGTCAAATTCTCAATGTGGGCACATGAACATAAACTGTCTAATGACCAGTCATAACGTTCACTGTAAATGAATTAGTTTTGAATTAGTTTCATTGTCACATATACTCACTTGAGAACAGTGAAAGATTTACAGGTCACCACTTATGGTGCCATCTGAGGTACATAGGTACCTCGGTACAGATGCTTGTGTACAAAGTCTAAGGGATAAAAATATGAGAACAATAAGCAGATATAAAGCTCAGAAAAGCAGTCCTCCCAACATAATAAAACAAAGAAATTTACAGAAAAGCAAATTTAAGTCATAGCCCACTTTCTCCATTTCATGGCTCTGGGCTTGAGGAATCCCGTTCCTCGGAATCTCGGTCCAGACCCTCCACGATATCAAAGAAAATGTCACACAGAGTCACAAACTGAGTGAAGCAGCCACAAGGAGACCCAGGCCAACACCGATAGAAACAGTCGTCAGAAGGAGCCCCAGGCCGGGCCAGGCCAACCATGCTGTCGCTGCACAAGGCTGAATGAAAACCCAGGCCATTGGAATCGCAAACCCGTACCCACCTCAACTTCAGCCACTGCCAAAGCAGCCGAGTCGAAGGACTGCCCCCACCCCACAGGCAGCAGCCACGGGGAATGACTGGATCCACTGGAAACTCCTTCCTCATTCTGAGCCACCAAAAGAGCATAAGTTGAGTTTGGTGTTGAGCCAGCGCGAGGACCACCCCGACAGAAGTTGCCAAAAACCGAAACTCACCCCCAATGACGCTGCCACGAGTCTGTGCCGCTTGGGCCTACTCATCACCGATGATGCCATCACCATGACCGAGCTCTCCACCAAGAGGTCAGCAAAATAAAATAAAAGAGAAAAAAACACGAAGGAAGGAAGAGGAAAAAGAGAAAAAAAACGAAAAGGAACACGGATGGAGAGTACAAGCCCTGCACTCAGAAGCCCTCTCTGCTGCAATCTTTGAACAGGGAGGTCGTGATACAATAAAAACACAAAAAAGGCAATTCTTTATTCTCTTCTCACTCAGATTCTACATTCTAACCCGAAACAACAGACAGTATTGCACAGTTCAGGGCCTCCTGCATGAGGTTTCCTTGCCTGACTGCAGTTTCTGGGAGTCCTGGTTGCCTTTCCTGCCACTCAGTTTCAATGACCCCAGTGTAAGGTAAGGATAAGGGTATGTTATTCTCTCAGTACAGAGACCAGAATTATCCACAGAACTCCAGGTAAGTACAATGTGGGGCAGAGGAAATGGGTTTCGATTAAGCACATCTCACTATTCAGAAATGTGGGAAATGTAACAACATTGCCAGAAAAAGAATTATTCCACAGCTTTCTAAAAAGCATTTGATAAAAGCCAAGATTTTAAATCTCTGTTCAAACTTTTTGTTTTCCTGTTTCAAGTCCTTCATGGTTTCCTCTGGGTGCTCCGGTTTCCTCCCACAGTCCAAAGATGTGCAGGTCAGGTGAATTGGCTGTGCTAAATTGCCGGTAGTGTTAGGAAAGGGGTAAATGTAGGGGTATGGGTGGGTTACGCTTCGGTGGGTCGGTGTGGACTTGTTGGGCCGAAAGGCCTGTTTCCACACTGTAATGTAATGTAATGTAATCTAATCTAATCTAGAATGCAAGCACTTGTTCATTATATTGTTACTCATCAAATATATTGTGAAACGTTCTTTAACAAGACTATGAATGCAAACATTAATTCTCATTCCTCGTGACAAAGCCAATCTGGATCTGAGTAAATTAACAGGACAATATGAACAGGTGACAGTCACTCAGGCCATTGAGAACCCTCTACCATTTAGTGCAATCCCAGCTGCAGGAATGTCATCAATAACCTCACAGAATGGGCAGACGCGTGGCAGATAGAATTTAGGACAGGGAAGTGTGAGGTGAGGCACTCTGGGAAAAGGGATGTTGGGAATCATCGTAGACTGAATGGGACAGTTCTGAAGACCGTGCAGGAACAGGGAGATCTGAGGTAGATTGATCGCTGAAGGAGGCAGCACCTATTAAGAAAGCATGGGGAACTTTGAGCTTCAATACTAGGGGTATTGAGTACAAATGGGGGTCGCCATGCTGAAGCTTTGTAAACCACTGGTGATGTCACAGGTTAAGTATTGTGTGAAGTGATAATCACCCACACTTTGGGAAAGGTGTGTGGGTCCTTGTGAGGGTGCAGATACTGGAATATTTGGAGGGATTTTTTTTGTTCTGGGGAAGGGGCGTTGCTGGTCCAGCATTTACTGCCCATCCTTCATTGCCCAGAGGGAGATTAAAAATCAGCGACATTGCTATGGGTCTGGAGTCGCATGTCAGTAAGGGTGGCAGATTTCCTTCCCTCAAGGACATTTGTGAACTGGATATGTTCTTACAATAATCTACAGTGACCTGTTGGTTGCATTAGAACAGCTTTTTATTCCAGGTTTTACTGAATTCAAATGGCACCATGTGCTGTGGTGTGACTGAAACTGATGTCCCTTCAGCATAAGCCTGGGGTTCTGGATGGCATCCAGTAACATTACCACTGTCTCTTCGACAATTTTAGTATCAGAGTTCGGTTTGACCGTTGGTGAGAAAATATTTCTCCTGAGTGTGGGAGCCTTGGAGGACACAACTGGGGAACTGGGATGGGTCAGTGGAAATTGCATATCATTTACATCACATTGCTCTTCACAGTAGAGGACACTGTAACAGTATAGAACAACAGATACGGAAGGAGCTAATAGGTGGAAAGAACTTGTGACAATCTACCACATGGGGCAAAGTATTTGACAAACTGATGAGTTTGCCTGGATATGATGGCCTGCATCCCAGTGTTATCATCGCGCTCTCATATCTGCTTCTACCACCTCCCTTGGCAGCACATTCCAGGCATCGCCTCACACATCTCCTTTTCCCCTCTCACCTTAAACATGTGCCCTCTAGTATTTGAGATTTTCACTCTGGGAAGAAGGATCTGTTTATCCACTCTATCTATGACTCACATCATTATCTGTATTTCTATCAGTCTCCGATGCTTTGGCGAAAACAGTCCACATTTCCCCAACCACTCCCTATAACTTAGAAACTCCAATCCAGGTAACATCCTGTTGAACCCCTTTCACACCGTCTACAATGTCTCCACAATCCTTCCTATAGTTTGGCGATCAGAACTGCACACAATGCTCCAAATGTGGCCCAATTAACACGTTAGCAACGTGACTTGCTAACTTTTTGCCCAATGCCGGATAAGATGAAGGCACGTAATACGCCTTCTTTACCACCTTATCCATTGGCATTGCCACTTCCAGGGGGCTGTGCATTTCTACTTGAAGGTCCCGCTGTACGTTAATGTTCTGAAGAGTCCTGCCTTTTACTGTATACTTTTCTCTTACATTTGATCTCCCAAAATGCATCACCCCTCACTTAACCAGATGAAACTCCATCTGCCATTTCTCCACCCAACTTTCCAACTTATCTGTATCCACATTGACTATGAAATGTCACTGTCAGAGATTTGTGTAGAAATATCCCAGGTCTTTGTTCTTGAATTCCATCTTAATATTGTTCAGTTCAGTTTATGTTGGCTCCTCTGTTGGAATCCTCCTTATTTATTGCACTTTCCAAATTTTTTTTAATCATCTTCAATTTTTAAATTTACACCTCAAATACCCAAATGCAGATCTAACAACATTTCATAAAAGTGCAATTGGGTAACTGTGATCTCTCAGCAATAGCACTGCATATATTTTCTAATTCAACCTGTTCAGAGAAAGTATTACATACCTCTGGAGCAAGTGAGACTTGAACATGGCTCAGGGGTAGGGACACTGCACTGTGTACTTGCTACCAGAGTGAGAAACACCTTATGACCACTATTATCTGCTGGCTGCCTTTTGGCCTATTCTATATGGGTTAGCTTAGTCAGGTGGTGTTGAGTTTTTATGAGCATTTCTAGAGTAAACTGGGGCCACAATGGGGTTCAGTTCAGTCGAAAAGACCCATGCCAGCAGCACAGTTGCTTAGATTTTTGGTGGGGGAGGGAAGTCTATTTTAACAGGCTCAAAGTATTCAAAGTCAGAGGAATGTCAGTGCACAAACAGGTCTGAGTGTCTCTGAGAGAGTCACGGTGAATCCCTTCTGATGAGTGCACAGAAATAGACTAAAAGGAAAAAAAATGGTGTCCTCATGAGGACCTCATCAGATTCAAAATGATAGAATGAGGGTGAGGATGGTACCTCACTGAGGTTGAGTGTCTGCGCAGGATATTGCTGATAAAAAGAATTGAGTCTTTCTTTTGCTGTTTACAATAAGATCCTTCCAAGTTGTCATGTATATGTAGAGCTTTTTATATTCTTTGTGCAACAGAATTATGTTCTGATTAAAGATATTCTGGTGGAATTATGTAAATTTATTTTTAAATTCCTTCACAGGGTGTGGGTGTTACTGGCTAGGCCAATATTTATTACCCATCTCTCATTGCCCAGAGAGCAGGTAAGTGTCACCCACATTGATGTGAATCTGGAGGTACATATATTCCAGACCAGGTCAGGATGGCAGTTTCCTTCACCATTAGTGAACTAGATGAGGGATTTTCTCTGGGAGTTGACAATGCCAATGGAATGGTAGGTGAGGACAAGGGAGACCCTATCTTAATTTAAATCAATATTTAACTTAATAAGAAAAAGTCTGACATCAGTGTCCTTATTATCCAATTCATAGAATCGTATAGCCATAGAATCCCGAGTGTGGAAGACGGCCATTCGAACAGCATCCCACCCAGACCCGCCTGCTCCCACCACCCTATCCCAGTAATCCTACATATCCCATGGCTAATTCACCTTACCCACACATCTCTGGAGACCATGGGCTATATAACATGGCTGTTATCCACCTAAACTGCACATTTGCAAACTTGCCAGAGGATGTTGCAGTGTGAGTATAGGGCTGGGGTGATTGTGTCTGATGTGCATCGATTGTGATATTTCTAGTTTTAATAATTCCCATTGGTTGCTATTCATTGTGCCAGGCAGACCTTTACCCATTCCTGTGTCTGTCCAACTGTTGTGCTCTCTCTCTCTCTCTGGGCTCCATCTCCACCTCTCATTTACTCCTCCCACCTTCCACGACATCATCAGCACGTATCCCAACCTTCTCCCAGCATCAATCAGTTCTGAAGAAAGGTCACTAGCTCTGAAACATTAATTCTGCTTTCTCTCCACAGATGTTGCCAGACCTGCCGAGTTTTCCCAGCAATTTCTGTTTTTGTTTGAAGAGGAGGCGGCTGGTGCCTGCAAGCTGGAAATTCTGAAACTGCAGTAAAGCGTCACCTTTTGCACCCTCTGAACTCTGTCTCCATCAGCAGTGCCTCAAGCTGGCTCAGAGTTGTACAGCCCCCATTTTCCTCTTCCTCCTCCGGCTCACCGGACATTCTAACAAGAAACCTTTTCTTTTCCTTTCAGGCATTAAGGAACACAAGAGTGGAATTGAACCCAGGTCCCTGGCACTGGAACGCAGCTCACCCCTGAGTCACTGTGCCAGCCCTGTTCATTGAGAACTGTCAATGGGACATTGGTGACCTCAATTTCTCTGTGTCCCTTCCCATTTCAACTTATCTCCCTCTGAAATGACTGCATTCTGTGGTTCCCAGTTCTAACCCTGACTTTCTGATCAAGCCTGCCAACAAGGGTGGTACTGTTGTTGCCTGGCGTACTGATCTCTGCATCTCAGAGACTGAGCGCCAACTCTCAGATGCCTCCTCCTACCTCTTCCAGGACCATAATCTAACCATTGAATGCCAGGCCATTGTGTCCATCACGGTCACTGATCTCATTTCACCTGGTGATCTCCACCCTGTGTCTCCAAGCTCATCATCCCTCGACCCTGCTTCTTCCTCCTTCCCAAAATCCACAAACACAACCATCCAGGCAGACCCATTGTTACTGCCTGCTCCTGCTCCCCTGACACATCTCTTCCAACCTCGATCTGATTTCTTCCCACCTTGTCCAGTCCCTTCCCAATTACATCCCCGATTCTTCTGATGCCTTGCATCAGTTTCAGAATTTCCAGTTTGCGGGCTCCAGCCACCTCGTCTTCAGCGTGGACCTGTGATCCCTTTACACGTCCATCCCCGATCAGGATGGTCTCAAGGCTCTCCACCTCCTGAGAAAATGGCCTGAATCATCCCCATCCACCACTAACCTCCTCTGCCTGGCCAAGCCTGTTCTCACCCTGAACAACTCATCCCTTTAACTCCTCTCACTTTATTCAGGTCAAACAGGAGGTCCATGAGCACCCACATTGGCCTTAGTTAGGTCTGTCTCTTTGTGGTGTACATGGGAAATTCTTTGTTCCAGTCCTGCTCTGACACCCACACACAACTCATTCTCGTGTTCATTGACGACATCATCAGCGCTGCTTCCCTCTCTCAGTTTGAATTGGAAAAGTTTATTTGTTGCAATTTCAACTTTTCCCTGCTCTCACCTTCCCTGGTCCATTCCTGACTGCTCCCTTCCCCTCCTCGATATCCATGTTTCCAATTTTGGCCACCAATATCCACCACAAACCCACCAATTCCCACAGTTACCATGACTAACCATCCTCACACCTTGCTTCCTGTAAAGACTCAATTCCATTCTCCCAGTTCCTCCATCTCTGTCATATCTGTTCTGATGATGTCAATTTTGAAAAATGGGTGCTCAGAACCTCCACCATCTTCCTCAACCGACGATTCTCCACCATCACGGTTGACAGAGCCCTCAGCCGTGTCCGACCAACCTGCCACATTTTGGCCCTCACACTCTCTCTTCCCTCCCACAACAGTGATAGGGTCCCTCTTGTCCTCACCACAATCTAACCAGGATCCATATCCATAGAATCATTAGCCGCCATTTTCTCTCCCTCAGCGGGATGCCACCACCATACACGTGGCCCCCCTCCCCTCCCCTCCCCTCCCTTGTCAGCGTTCCACTGGCACTGTTCACTTTGAGACACTTTGGTCTACTCCTCCTCCACTCCCAACACCTTCCCACATACCCACACTACTCTCCAATGGAATTGCCATCCTTTCTTTAACATGAATACCAACCTTTTCCAGGCTGCCATCAGTTCTGAGGAATGGTCACTGATTCCAAAATGTTAACTCTACTTTCTTCCAACAGATGCTGCCAGAGGTTTTCCAGCAATGTTTGGTTTTGTTCTTGATTTCCAGCATCCTCAGTTTTTAGGTTTTTAGCTGACTTGGTGAGCTTGGTTTGATTTATAATTGGAGAAAGTGAGGACTGCAGATACTGGAGATCAGAGTCGAAGAGTGTGGGCGCTGGAAAAGCTCAGCCGGTCAGGCAGCATCCGAGGAGCAGGAGAGTCGAGGTTTCAGGCATAAGCGCTTCATTAGCAATGAGCTTGATGAAGGTTCTGCTGGCACAATCGGTGAGTGCGGGGAACTTATATGTTAGTATCGAGTCGCAAGCAATGCTGGGGCTGTGAGTTCGAGCCATGCCGGGAGGAGCTTTATTCGACCGTTGCAAGATCCACTGCCTCCGAAACCAATGCACGGCCCACCTGGCACGTCACTTCTGCCTCGTAGTTGCCACCACAGCAGCCACTTCTGCCCCCGCCGATGTCACTCACCAGAACACCAACAATGACATTGCCTATGTCATACATTACATCATTTCTGCCCCCATGGATGACACCAAGGACATCACTTCCCCCTGACCCCAAGGATGAGGGTCACTTCTGTTGGTGATGTCACCCACGATCCCATAACCACACCCACTCCAATTACTGTCCCCGCCCCCACTCCCAGCTCCAGCCCCACACCAGGTCGTAGCTCCCAGCCCTGCCATGTATTTACCATTCCCCTGATTTCCCCCTCACTGAGGATGAACATTCAGGCCTCAGCAAAGGCCTCACCTTCATTCTCCCACACTCCCGGATCAATGGGTTTGACACGCGATGTGGCATCAAAGATTTCTTCCTCCGCCTCCGGGCTCACTTTTTCCCCCAAGACTCCTGCCCACCCTCCGAGGACCCCTTCTCTCCGCCTCCAACACACCCCATCCACCTGGACACCCCATGCTGTCTGTTACCTGCCCTTGAACTCTGCATTTCCAACTGCTGCCAGGACATTGACTGCCGTAAACTGTCCACCCCCCTCACCCATTCTAACCTCTCACAATCGCAACACGCAACCCTTCACTTCCTCCGCTCCAATCCCAACCTCACCATCAAACCAGCAGACAAGGTGGGGTGCAGTGGTAGTTCGGCACATCGCTGAAGCCAAGTGCCAACTCATGAACACGCCCTCCTACTGCCCCCTCAACCATGACCTCACCTCCCTCATTCCTGATGAAGAGCTTATGTCTGAAACGTCGATTCTCCTGCTCCTTGGATGCTGCCTGACCTGCTGTGCTTTTCCAGCACCACACTGCTCACTTTGATGTATTATTGTCACAGATCTTGATCAATTGAGTCAATAGGCTGAAGAGTAGCAGTTGCAGTTTAGTTTGGTTTAATGCGATGTATTACACTTTTAGTAAAACAAACAAGGGCAGGACTGAAACAATTAAAAGTAGGGCCAAGGGTAATTTTGTAGAAGAGAGACCTAAGGGTTCAGGTGCATATTCTTTGAACTTTGCATGATTTACGGATAGGATGGTTAAGAAGGTGTTTGGCACACTTGCCTTCATTGCTCAGACCTTTGAGTCTCGGAATTGGGAAGTCATTTTGAAGTTGTATGAGACTTGGTGAGGCCTTTTCTGGAGTATTGAAATGCCGCTTCAGCTGGAAAGAGTATTTAGGCCCTTGGATGGTGAGCAGGGAGGAGGAGAAGGGGCAGGTGTTGCACCTTCTGTAGTTACCTGGGAAGGTGCCCTGGAAGGGAGAGGGGTGTTGGTGATCGAGGAATGGGCGAGGATATCCTGGAGGGAATGATCCCTGTGAAATGCAGACAGTGGGAGTGAGGGGAAGATGTGTTTGGTGGTGCCTTTCTGCTGGTATTGTCTGAAATGTTGGAGAATGGCCCTTTAAATGCAGTGTGGCTGGTGAGATGAAAAGTGAGGGCAAGGGAGACGATATCACGCTGTTGTGAGCGATGGGAGGGGAAAGGGCAGAACCACAGGTCATGGTCAGATGTGGCTGAGGGCCCTGTCAACCACAGTGGCAGGAAACCATAGTTATGGAAGAAGGAAGCCATGTCAGCAGTGCTGCTTTGGAAGGTGGCATCATCCGAACAGATATGATATCGGTGAAGGAACTGGGAGAGAGATGATGGGAGTTCTTGCAGGATGTGGGGTGTGACGAATTGCAGTGAAGGTAGCTATGGGAGTCAGTGGCTTTGCAGTGGATGGCAGTGGACAGTTTATTCACCACAATGGGGATGGAGAGGTCAAGGTAAGGAATGGAAGTGTTGGAAATGGACAGTGTGAAAGTAATAGAAGGGTGGAAGTTGGAGACAAAATGCACAATATTTTTCAAGGTCCGGATGGGAGCAAAAAGCGGCGCCCAAACAGTTGTCGAAGTAAAGAATTGTGGGAGGGTATCTGTGTAGGACTGGAACAAGGATTGTTCCACATACTCCATAAAGAGACAGGCAGAACTGGGGCTCATGCAGGTGTCCATCGCCACTCCTTTGACTTGGCCGAAGTGAGGTGAATTAAAGGAGAAATTGTTCAGTGAGAACAGATTCAGCCAGGCAGAGGAGTGTGGTGGTGGATAGGGAGTGTGCAGGCCTCTAGTCTTGGACAAAGCCAAGAGCTGTCAGACCATCCTGGTGGGGACTGGAGGTATTGAGGGATTGGGCATCTATGGTGTGGCAAAGTTGGTATTGTTTTGTTTTCCTTATTGCTTCACTGTTTTGTTATACAGCAAAGACAGTAAATGGATCTTCCACCAGATGGTGACGATCCATCCGCTGCATGATTTGATTAACTGATGGATCCGACTCAAGGATCTGATTGGCCTGCACTACTCCTACCTTGTGAGTATGTATGCATGGGCCTTCCCCAAATTAACACTGTGGCCAGCCTTATAGTCAACGTCCACACCCACAAACAAAGTGTTGTCATGCATCACCCTTTATTTCACAGTGAGTATACATTCCCAGCAGTTAGAAAAACATCAGATAAGCAAAGGCGAGAAAATAAAGGCTTATTTACTCCATAAAAGAAACCCGTGAATGTGTCATTTTAAACAGGAATAAAACCTTTTCAGAATCACAGATTCAGTTTGTCTGTGCTCAATATGCGAAGATACTTTTGAGGAAGTCAGAATTGTATTTCATCTCCAGTCTCTGGATAATGATTTGGACCAATTTTAAAGTGCTTCATATTGGAGTCTCAAACAGATTCAATGCCCCATTGGCAGGTGCCTCCAGTGAATATGTTGCCCTCATACTGGGCACCATCTATGGTTGATACAGTTATATTTGTCCAATTGTAATTTCACTGTACAGAAGGCACACATAGATTGCAATTTGCAAGCTGTGCTAAAAAATCCTCTGCATCGTTACAATTTAAGCATTCCCTTGTAAGTAAATATTTCAATCTGAAACTAATAGAGAGGTAGAGACCCCAAATCCAATCTCACATCTGAAAAGTGTCATGATTTCACACGTAATTACTTCAGTACTTTGTGCTCTGCAACAATACACTGTTCTGTTATCAACTTTAAACATTCTGATGAGCATGATTGGAGTAAGCAAATATAATCCATTGCTGTGTGAAGAGAGAACATTTTGGAACTTATCCTTCACCAGAAACTTCTTGACCTCAGTTTGTACCCAATTTATTTAAAGCATCTTTATAGAAAAGGGAAATTAGTAGATAGCTGAATCCCTGTTACCCAGCGCAGAGTCTACTACCTGTGAACAATTGGGATTAATTTGATGTGTGTGTGAGACTTTAAGATCAAATCACCAGAGGAGTCACTAAAGTCTTTCCCCTCTCCCTAAGATCCAGGTATCGGAAACGAATCCAGTCCTCCATTTGAAGCCAAGCCATTGTTTTATAAATATTTACCATCACTTCCTTCCCTTTGTGCTCTCTGCAATTTATTTTAACTGGGAAATGACAGGACTGCAGTTCCTAGTGAGAGCGAAGAACTAAAGAACTACCTACCCAGGATTATGTGTTGACACTTTGAATTGAATACATGCAAGAGGAGCTTCAGAAAGTAATTGACCAAAAACATTTGAAAACTGAATGTCCAACAGAATCAGAAAAGGCAAAAAAAAACCTGACTGTTGAAGTGAACAGAGCTGAAGTAAGCTCATGCCAAAATGAGGCACTGTGAGTTGGAGACAAAACTTTCTCACTGCTGGTGAAGGGCAGTGTTTATGAAGAGGACCATAGGGCTCTGAGGAGAGGAGATTGGGGGAACTGTTCGATACTGCAAATACTGGCCCATGCACAGAGTGAAATCCAATGTGTACCAGATGGGAGATTAAAAAAGCTTAGAAACATAGAATAGTATTAAGCACAGCTCACTGTTTGATGTCTGAAATGTTTAGAAAAGTTTTAACTTTTCTTTTGAAAGGCAACTTCCATTAGCCCACGTTTGTTAAACCAACCGAGGTAAAAGAAACTGCTATCAAAGGATTTGTTGTCAGCTTCCAAGTCCTTCTTCAATTGAAGCACACGATCTCCGTATGCTTGGCTGCTAAGATTACTGCCATCTTTTTCATCAAAAGCCCTGCAACAGAGTGAAGTAAATGTCAGTTTACTTTGGAGCATAAGGCCATTGAAAAGAAGAACAACAGCAGGCTATTCAGCTCCCACTTGAAATAACTGTAGTAGAATAGAACATCAGATATCACAGGGAAATGATGTAGTTTGGGTGGGGCTCTGATCAAAGAGAGTGGGGCTCTGATCAAAGATCAGAGATCTTCCAAACACCACCAAGTGAGATATTTGTGAGAATGACAGAAAGAAGAGAAGCCCACCTTCAGATGAACGGACTCAGTTGAATGGGGAGGTATTGCCATGTTCTCCGAAGTAGGAAGTGAAGGTTTTGTGACGTGTCGACTCAGTAAAAGGTTTGTGTTAATCAGCATCTGCACCTGATGTGAGCAGCCCATTAATCACAGTCTGACCTGATTTTGAGTCACGTGGGTAAAAGAAGTGACGCACTTAATGTAAAAGACTTTGGTACAATACTCATAGAGATCAACACAGTGAGAAAATTAAACTTCTCAAATAATCCAGGCAAAAAAAAACTGATGGCAAAAGTTTAGCTTTTGCAAACAGATGATATAAATCAAGAAAACTACACATAGTCAAAGAGATGGACAGCATGAAAACAGCCTTTGGTCCAACTTGTCCATGCCAACCAGATATCCTAACTTAATCTGATCCAATTTGTCAGGAGTTGGCCCATATCCCTCTGAACCCTTCCTATTTATATACCCATCCAGATGCCTAATGATGGTGAGACAAAAAGTATTCAGCTATGTAAAGTGAGGCTTGAGTGTCTGGAGAAGAGTGGAGAATTTGTGGTAGGAGTACAGGTCAAACTCTCAGCTCCAGGAATACAACTTATCATTGCAAATGATAGAGCTGATACATCGATATCAGCTCTACTCTAGTTGAAAAGCCAGTGGAGGCGCAGGCAACTGAAGCAATGCAGGATGTTTATCCAGGAATCTTCCCAGATTGTGTCTTAATGAGATCACAGAGTCACAAGCTGAAGCAGGAGAGATCAAAAGGCACAGATAAGGAGGCATTCTCCAAGACTGTTTTTGATCAGATAAGTGGGACAGAGCAGGAGCCAATTGTTAAAAATGCAAGTATCTTTCGATCTGCGAAGCTTATTGAGTTACAGCAGAAAGGTGAGAATTTAAAGCAGTTGTATCAAAAAGCATATACATGGAAGGAGAGTGAATGTATCCCTGTGCAATATTACCTGAAAAATGATACCTTAATGAGGAAATGGAGACGATCACACATTCATGCAGATGAGAAATGGGCAGATGTTCATTAGATTATTTTGCCAGTAGAATATAGGAGGTTTTGGAGTGGCACATGAGCTAGCACTTGGAGGTCATATCGGAATGAGGAAAACACAGGCTAAAATACAAAGATTTTTACTGGCCTGGACTACACAAAGATGGAGTTGAATTTTGCCAGGCATGTCATACATGTCAGCTAATAGGAAACCGCAGGCAGTAAGAAAACCTGTACCTTTAATTCCTATTCCAGCATTTGAGGAACCTTTCACAAGAGTCTTGATTGATTATGTAAGTCCCCCACCTCAAACAAAAAGTGGGAATAAGTACTTATTAACAATAATGGATATATCGACTAGATTTCCTGAGGCAGTCCCATTACACAATATCACAACGAGAACGGTTGTGGAAGAATTACTTAAAATGTTCACTGAACATGGACGACCAGTAGAGACACTGTCACAATATCAACCCTTTGCTTCAGGAGACACAAAAAAAGCATTTTAAGTCATTTTGTTACACATCATACTCACCTGATATAGAACCAATCATGAAGTTTTGCTCCGATTTGAACCAATGGATCTTTTGGCTGAGGTGTACTTGTGACTTGAGGAGTTAATATAACAAATACTTTGATGTTATCTTGTATTTTGCCATCTTTTATGTATCCAATGATTCCCCAAGGGGCCTCGAGAGGAACAATTGTTTCTGCAGACAAAAGGGAACACAGTTGCAGTGTTTGACAAGGTGATAATTAGGGGCATTGCCTGTCGTGATTTAAAAGTTACAAATGGGGGAGGCATGATGGACTGGTTAACACCCCACACATCTATCATTCTCTTGAAATACCTGTAGCCCTGCTTGATTGACAGCTCTGGTTAGAGACAAAAAAAACAGCAAATGCAGGAATCCAAGATGAACAAGCAGGAGGCTGAAAGAGCACAGCAAGCCAGACAGCATCAGGACTGAAGAAGGGTTACACCTGAAACATTGACAGCTGTGACTGTGAGTACTATTGTCACCTTCACAATATTTATTTAATCGAGGTTAAGAGTTTAAGTGTTTGTGGTTTCTGCAGTTAAAACTGCAATGAGTTTTGATGATTGCCAACATTTATATCCCGCTGTAAAAAGAAGTTTATTTTAACGGAGTGGAAAGTTATGAAAGAATGAACTTCTAAAAAAATTTTCATAAATCCTGCTGTCAATATGTGGTTCATTGCTTCTGTACAGTGTACCGTGGGTAAATAGGCAGTGGTGCTCCTGAGCATTGGAGACTTGAGGGTCTATGGAGTTTGAGGGGCATACATTGACCTGGGCATACAAGAAACTGTAGGGTTTGTTTGTGGCCTGGATGGAAGATTGGGGTGGGGATGACGGAATGGGTTTGGGACAAAGACTGTAGGGTTTTTCTGTTTTTATTGGAACTGGGATGAATTGGCTGCCTCCAAACTTTTTCCCAGGTTCATGGCCTGGCAGCAGCCCACTGCTGACTTCTGAGTGTCTTCCTTGTCATTTCCTCCAAGCGCAGGGGAGACTACTCTCACTTTCCATTTTCAGATGAAAATCCAGGCCTGCATCTCCAGATTCTCCAGCCAAGACAGACAGTTTCTCAAAATTCACCCTCTCAAGTGTCATCAGCAACTTGGATCTTGTAATGGGATCACCTTCTTCTAACATCTGGGGCCTCAGCACTTATATCCAGAGCATCCATTAATTATGCTTGCCATCATGAAAATGCTACTTTCATTTCTACTTCCTTTTTTCCTTCATTAACCAATACTCTTTCTTGCCGATATTTTACCTCCAATACTTACTGTCAAATTAGTTTTTTATGAACAACCTTATCAAAACATTTTAGAACTTTAAGCATTCTATTGGTACTGATTCCCTTTTACCCTCAAAAACCTCTTGCTTTCATTACCTAGATCATTGAGGAAAGGAATTGGGACGTCATGTTGTGACTGTACAGGATACTGGTGAAGTCAATTTTGGAGTAATGTATACAGTCTTTGTTGCACTGCTAAAGGAGAGATATTATTAAATTGGAGAAGGTTGAGAAAAAGTTTGCCAGGATGTTGCTGGGTCTGGAGGCTTTGAGTTATCAGGAGAGGCAGGATAGGCTGGGACTTTTTTCACTGGTGTGGCGGGGGTTGCGTGATAACTTTATAGAGTCTTACAAGATCATGAGGGGCATAGATAAGACAAATAACGAATAACTCTGGGGTGTGTGAGTTCAAAAATAGAGGGCATTAGTTTTAATGTGAGAGGAGAAATATTTAAAAGGGACCTGAGGGTCAATGATGTTTCTTATGTGGAATAAACTGCCAGAGGCAGTGGTAGATGCAGGTACAGTTACAACATTTAAAAGACATTTGGGCAAGTTGATGAATAGGAAAGGTTTCAAGGAATATGGGCCAAACACGGGCAACTGGAACTAATTTACTTTGGGAAACACGATCAGCATGGATGAGTTGGACTAAAGGGAATGTTTCTGTGCTATATGGCTATAACTCCTTTACTGTATTTTAGCATCTGGAGAGATTTGGAAAATTAGACCTCACAGTTCCATTTTTCAGAACCTTTTCTATTCTATTGGTCTTCTTGAAATATTTCTATCCTGGAATATTTATTTCCAAACATTGATGACTTTGTCAGAATACCTCTGGGTACTGGATCTATTTTCCTTTTATCTATTTATGTAACCAGTTTACCTGAAGTATTACAAATGCTTTGTACATTCAACGAAAGATTCTTCAATTTATTTACTGATAATCTTTACATTGACCTTACTCACCGATACACTATTCCCATGAAACTCTCTGACTCTTCCTATGTCACTTGGCTTACCTTTTTCCAGGTCACCCCTCTGCCCTATTGCCTTGACTTTTGTCCCTGAGATTAGAAAACCTTACTTTACCCCACCTAGCTCTGGGCTGGATAAGGTCGCCATGTCCAAAGACAAATCAGAGATCATGATTGGAATGAGAAAGTGTGCTTGGTATCCCACTGTACCCATATATGGACAGCTTCCACAGATTCCAATAGGTTAGTAATGGAGGGCACAATGGACAGAATCCTGGAACAACCACTAAGATCAGCAAGCTGGAATCCTTTGGTCAGTGTGTATCTACATAGAGAAAGTTTCAAATAAGCCAGGTCAAATATTAAAGGGTTGTTTTCAATTCCAATGTTACAGTGAAGGAACAGGAAAATTACCTGCATCATTGTGGAACTGTGAATATTCAAAAAATCTTTTGAGGCCGGCCTCCACCGCATTATTGATATCCATTCCGTCTATTTCTGTTTCAACCCAGGGGGGAAATTTAAATTCTGCTTCTTCATAACCCTAAAACAAGAAAATAACATTTATTAACATATGATGTGTGGGAAATCGTGTCTCACGAACTTGATTGAGTTTTTTGAAGAAGTAACAAGATTGATGAGGGCAGAGTGGTGGCCATGATCTATATGAACTTCAGTAAGGCATTTGACAAGGTTCTTCATGGAAGACTGGTTAGCAAGGTTAGATCTCACGGAATACAGGGAGAACTAGCCATTTGGATACAGAACTGGCTCAAAGGTAGAAGACAGAGGGTGGTGGTGGAGGGTTGCCTTTCAGACTGGAGGCCTGTGACCAGTGGAGTGTCACAAGGATCGGTGCTGGGTCCTCTACTTTTTGTCATTTACATAAATGATTTGAATGTGAACAAGTAGGTATACTTGGAGGTGTAGTGGGCAGTGAAGTTACCTTGGAGTACAACATGATCTTGACCAAATGAGCCAATGGGCTGAGGCACGGCAGATTGAGTTAATTTAGATAAATGTGAGGCACTACATTTTGATTAAACAAATCACAGCAGGATTTATACTCTTAATAGTACGGTCCTTGCGAGTGTTGCTGAAAAAAACCTTGGAGTGTAGGTTCATAGCTCCTTAAAAGTAGAGTCGCGGGTAGATAGAATAGTGAAAAAGGAGTTTGGTATGCTTTTGTTTATTGGTCAGAACATTGAGTACAGGAGTTGGGAGGTCATGTTGAGGCTATAGAGAACATTGGCTCAGCCACATTTGGAGTATTGCGTGCAATTCTGGTCTCCTTCCTAACAGAAGAATGTTGTGAAATTTGAATGCGTTCCAAAAAGATTTACAAAGATGTTGCCAGGGGTGGAAGATTTGAGCTATAGGGAGAGACTGACTCTGCTGGGGCTGTTGTCCCTGGAGCACCGGAGGCTTAGGGGTGACCTTATAGAAGTTTGTAAAATCATGAGGGGCATGGATAGGATAAATAGACAAATTCTTTTCCCTGGGGTAGGGGAGTCCAGAAATAGAGAGCATAGGTTTAGGGTGAGAGGGGAAAGATGTAAAGGGACTTAATGGGCAACCTTTCCACACAGAAGGTGGTACGTGTATAAAATGAGCTGCTACAGGAATGGAGGAGGCCGGCACAATTACAGCTTTTAAAAGGCATCTGGATGGGAATGGAAATAGGGAAGGTTTAGAATTAGAATCTCTACAGTATGGAAATAGGCCCTTCGGCCCAAGTCCACACCGATCCTCCAAAGACTAACCCACCCAGAACCCATTCCCCTACTCTATCTAATGCACCTAACCCTATGGGCAATTTAGCTTGGCCAATTCACCTGATTTGCACATCTTTGGATTGTGGAAGGAAACCAGAGTACCCGGAGGAAACCCACACAGACACAGGGAGAATGTGCAAACTCCACACAGACAGTCGCCCGAGGCTGGAATTGAACCCAGGTCCCTGGTGCTGTGAGGCAGCAATGCTAGCCACTGAGCCACCTTCAAGTTTAGAGGGATATGGGCCAAGGGCTGGCAAATTGGACTAGATTAGTTTAGGATAACTGGTTGACATGGATGAGTTTGACCAAAGGGTCTGTTTCCCTGCTGTACATCTCTATGACTGTAAAGTGTCTCTGAAAAAGAACTTTGTTCAGAGGACTGTCCCAGGTGCCTGGATGGAGCATTAAGGTGTCATTTAAGCTTTGAGTTTTAATGGGAATTGGGAGATGTTGTTGGGATCTTGGTCTCAACACTTCTTAATTCATTTTGTTTTCCATGCAACTCTTTCATCTTGGTCATTTTTTGCACAATGGGCCATTTTCTCCCTTGGGTCTTTGGTATAAAATGTATGGAATGTTATTGAAAATCTTCCACACTCAGTTACTGCAGATGTACACAAGATCAGGAAAATGTCAATGGCCTTGAATTTGGTCCTTGTTTCTGGTTGAGAAATTTGGACAAAAAATAACCAATTTCAAAAGAATGTCTGATATTAGAAACAGGAACAAGGCAGTAAGATTTTGGCTGATCTTTGACTACACTTGATCTTCCAGTTTCTCACCTTGTTATGATACCTCCTGATGTGTTTTGAGCCCAAAGATTTATCTACCCCAGCCTTGAATATTCTCACCAGTTGATCATCGACAACTAAATAGTCTAAAGATTGATGATCATCTGAGTGAGGCTGGAGATTCCACAACAGGCTCATCGCTGCTTTCCAATGCTATCCCTATCTCCCTTGATATTATTTAGAAATCTATTGCTTGATGTCTTAAACATAATCAATGGCCAAGCTCCCAGGGGTAAAGGTTTCCAAACTTCACTGCCCTCTTAGTGAAGCGATTCTCCTCATCTCAGTCCGAAATGGCTGGTTCTCTTATTCTGAGACTGTGTTCTCCAATTCCCGAGACTCCAAGCCAACAGAAACACCCTTTCTACATCTACCTTAGCTGGCCCTTTAAGTGTTTTTAAAATGTCAATGAGTAGACCTCACAGTCTTGAAAACTCTGGAGATTATGTGCCCAATCTGTTGTCCTGAGGATGAATATCAGTGCAGTCATGTTTCAGAGTTGAGGGGTAGAGTGGTTGTGGGCGATCGGTTACAGGCTATAGATCTGAAAACAGTCATTAAATAATTTATACTGGTACAAAAATGACAGAATGCAATAAACTTTGAATCGTACTTACATTCTCCAAGACGGCAGCCTCTGGTTCAGGACAGTCCAATTCTTCACAGAAATTGTCCACTTCTTGTACGTGGTCCTGCGCAGCAACCAGATACCCGAAGAGGACAGACACAGTTAAGAAGAGTCTCAGCATCTTGGTGTCTGCTCAAATCGGTCTTGAACGCACTGACTGACTCTCAGCACCTTCAGGTCGATCTGATGTTTGAGTCGAGACTATGGATCGCTTTATACTGTTTTGGGGTGATGGTTTTGAATATGGCTTGGCTGCAGGCATGAATGTCACATGATAAGGAAACAGATACAAAAACACTACAGCTGACTAAATATGGAAATATTATTTTATTACAACCTTGTGATGGATCATGGGCCCAGTTCGTCCTTTCTGTGGATAGTCAGAGGCTGGATACACCAAAAGATATGAATCAGTGTCCCTCAGAAATCCTGATCCAATCTTGTGTCCTAAAGTCTTCGGGTGGGTCTCTCACCCTGAATTCGATGTGGAGAATTGGAGAGATCTGATTAGATTCCTACAATATGAAAACAGGCCCTTCAGCCCCACAAGTCCACATTGACCCTCAGAAGATTAACTCACCCAAACCCATTCCCCCACTCTATATTTACCCCTCAGCAAAAGTGAGGACTGTAGATGCTGGAGATCAGAGTCAAGATTAGAGTGGTGCTGGAAAAGCACAACAGGTCAGGCAGCATCCAAGGAGCAGGAAAATCAACGTTTTGGGCAAAAGCCCTTCAGGAATGATTCCAGATGAAGGGCTTTTGTCTGAAACATTGATTTTCCGGTTCCTCAGATGCTGCCTGACCTGTTGTGCTTTTCCAGCACCACTCTAACCTTGACTAATGCACCTAACACTATGGGCAATTAAGCATGGCCAATTTACTGAACCTGCATGCCTTTGGATTGTGAGAGGAAACCAGAGCACCTGGAGGAAACCCACGCAGACACGGTGTGAATGTGCAAACTCCACACAGACAGTCGCCTGAGGCAGGAATCAAACCCGCATCCCTGACTCTGTGAGGCTGCAGTGCTAACCACTGTGCCGACTCGCTGAGTTTGCCCAAGAAATAATTCATGGATAATAAAAACATTTCTAATTCTAATTTCTACACAGTTCACCCACTTGATTCTCACTGTGCCCCCACCTCCAATGTCACCAAATTCCCTGGCTACACAACAGTACTACAACCCACTATTCAACCATTCTGTGTGGATCTGGTTGTCCAGCATCACCCAATTATACCATTGACCAGGTGATTAACCCTGTCATCACCAGACTAGCCCTTCTGATCCAATGAACAACCCACCATGTGACTACACCCTGTCCTGATCTGACTTTCCCCAGACTGAACCAACCACTCACATATGTGTAGAACTGCAGGAGATAGGCGAGGTCCTCAATGAATATTTCTCCTCAGTGTTTACTGTGGAGAAAGACATGGTGACGTGAGAACTTGGGGAAGTTAATAGTGATACCTTGAAGACAATCCATATCAGAGTCGAGGATTGCTGGATGTATTAGAGTGTATGAAGGTGGATAAATCTCTGGTCCTGGCCAGATATACCCAAGAACGCTACCACAGAGGAGAGAAGAAATTGCAGGGACCCCGGCTGATATTTTTACATCATCGTTAGCCACGGGTGAGGTTCGGGAAGGCTGGAAGGTAGCAAATGTTGTGCCCTTATTCAAAAAAGACAGCAAAGCAAAACCTGGAAACTATTGACCAGCAAGCCTAACCTCTGTGGGAGGTAAGTTACTTGAGAAAATTCTCAGAGAGAAGTTATACATGCTTTTGGAAAGACAGAGTTTGATTAAGTGTAGTCAGCATGGCTTTGTGCACGAGAGATCATGTTTCAGTTCTTGTTAGAGTTCTTTGATGAAATGACCAGGAGAGTTGACAAGGATAGAGTGGTAAATGTAGTCTATATGGACTTCAATAAGGCCTTTGATACGGTTCCACATGGTAGGCTGCTCTAGAAGGTTAGATCGCATGGAATCCAGAGAGAGCTGGCAAATTGGATACTCAATTGGCTTGATGGTAGGAAGCAGAGGGTAAGAGTGGAAGGATGCTTGTTATGCTGGAGGCCTGTGGCTGGTGGAGTCCCTCAGGGGTCGGTGTTGGGCCCATTATTGTTTGTTATCGAGAGCGATGATTTGGATGAGAATGGGCAAGGCATGATTAGTAAGTTTGCAGATAAAATTGAAATAGGTGGTATTATGGACAGAGAGGAAGGCTTTCAGAAAATGCAGCAGGACTTTGATCAGCTGGGGAAGTGGGCCGAGAAATAGCAAATGGAGTTTAATATAGCAAGCGTGACGTCTTGCATTTTGGAACGACAAATCAAAGCAGGAGTTTCTTGGTGAATGGTAGGGCCTTAAGGAGTGTAGTGGAACAGAGAGACCTTGGAGTTCTGGTGCACAGTTCCCTGAACGTGGAGACCTACACCTCAAGTAGATGGGGGAATGAAGAAGGCTTTTGGCACACTGGCCTTAATTAGTCAGGGCACTGAGTATAGAAATTGGGAAATGATGTTGCAGTTGTACAGGATGTTGGTGAGGCCACACTTGGAGCACTGTGTTCAGTTTTGGTCACCTTGCAATAGGAAGGATGTGATTAAACGGGAAAGAGTGCAGAAGAAATATACAAGAATGTTACCAGGACACAACAAAAGTTATAGGCAGAGATTGGACAAGCTAGGACCTTTTTATTTCGAACATAGGAGACTGAGGGAGGATCTCACAGAAGGGTATAAGATCATCGGAGGCATGGATAAGGTGAATGCACTCAGTTTTTTGTCCCAAGGGTTGGGAATCGAGCACTCGAGGGCATCAGTTTAAGATGAGAGGGGAAAGAATAAAAAGGAACCTGAGGGGCAACCTTTTTACACAGAGGGTGGTATGCATATGGCATGAGCTGCCAGCAGAAGTGGTTGCTGTGGGTACATTAACAATATTTAAAAGGCATTTGGACAAATACATGGAGAGGAAAAATTTGGAAATATATGGGCCAAGTGTAGGGAAATGGGGTTAGCGTGGTTAGACATTTTGTATGGCATCAACCAATTTGGACCAAAAGGCCTGTCTCTGGATTGTTCGAACTCTATGACTCTATGATTCACCTCCCTCACCGGCTCATGCAACCAAATCTAATCACTGACCCCACCACCAATGGTCTGACCTAACCTCTCTCCCACCTCGGCCCTCTACTCCCTTACCCATCTGCCACACTGACACCTCCACCACCTGCCACTTTACCCATGTTTGTTACATTTTTCCTCTCTCTCTAGCTTTTCACAAAGGCTTTGGGATAACTCTTCACCTTATTGCGATGTTGGTGCTTGTGCTGTAAAAGGTGGGTACTGCTTCTACAAAGATTCTCAGTGCTGCTTTCTGTGGGGAGTCTTATACTGGGTGAGTTCTGCAGGACCCTCCATCTGAAGACTGGTTGAATAATTGGAGTGTTCAGTAACTATAGCCGGATTCTTCGGGGGGTTGGAGCAATGTGGGCAATGGTAAGATGTGTGGCTGAATCGGGAGAGAAGTCTGGTGAGATTTACTTCAATGTTTTGATCATCTCATTTCACCATTTACACATTTCACAAGCAGCGTGGCAAATTCTCACTGGGCAATAGTCCCAATTGATGGCGATTATTGTTTGGTAATGTCCTGGTTGACGGTTTAACTCATTTCATTAATATTCCGGTTGTGCTCTTACCAAACTTGACAAACAAATAGCCATCAGGACATCTTTGCTAATTTTGAACCTGCTGGTACCATACCAAGATCTAGGGGCAATTGGAAAATTACAGCACTTTGCAACACTAGCCATAGGGTTTGTAGCATTGTTTCATTTTGTCTCCTTAAATTCTTCAATGCTTGTCTCTACAGATCTTAATTTCTTTAAGTATTAACACAAGTTATTGGGATTTAGTGGCAGTTAGATTTAAAGTTGAAAACAAGATGTAAATTGCTTTGAAAATTTTCCAGGTGATAACCAATCAGAAAGAATTGCAGGTAAATTTTAAATATCATTTGATAAAATCTACAAGTAGTAAAATACATGGACTTGTTTTATACAAATCGGTCAGATGAACTGACTTTGCATTTTGTGACTGTTTTTCTGCATCTCTCATGAGTTCAACATCAAAAGATGTAAAATACCATGTAAATATTACTGAGAGGCCGAGAGATGGGTTGTGGGTGTCTGACTGCAAAGTACACAACTCAACTCTGTAGCTCCCTCAAATCCAGGATCATGGTCAATGTCCCTGAAATCTGGACCACAAAAAGTTCACTGAAGTAAAGCCAGCATCCAGAGGCAAATCTGAAGCCAAATTCTATTTTTCCGTCTTGACATTTCAGGGCCTGCATTTCAGAGAAATATTTGGTTCCCCTTTTTAAATCTGTAAATTGTTCAAGTGCTCTTCAGTCTCCCAACGAACAATCTTCAGCAGAATCATAACTGACTGGATCATTGCGCATTGTCTTCATGTTGTTTATTTCCTCCTGGGACATGATCATTCGTGACAGACTGACATTTATTACCTATTCCTTCCTTTTGTTTAGACAATGGTGGCAAGTTGTAATGTTGAGCCACTGCGGTCTGTGATATGAGTATTTGTAGCGAGACAGGAGAGTGACCTCTTCTGAATAAGACCATTTGTTAGACCCCAGCAAGATGCTTGTGTACAGTTGTTTATGACACAATTTATTACAAGAAGAATTGAACATGAAAGTAAGGATGCACTGAGCATTCATGTGCCTACATGTCAAATACTGGGTGCAGTTTCTATTTCCTTATTTAAGGAAGATTGTCAATGTACTGGAGGTGGTTTACAGAAAGATTACGAGATTAAAAACTGAAGTGAATGAGTCATGCGGGATACACTGGATGGGATGGGCTTGTCTCCACTAGAGTTTAGAAGAGTGAGGGGTAATTGGATTAAGTGTATAAGACTCCTGAAGGGTCTTGAGAAGGTGAACATGGAAAACATGTTTCTTTTTGTGGTTCAGTCCAGAAGTAGGACGTCATTACTGTAAAAATGGAGTCACCTGATTGGAATATTTTCCTGTCAGAGGGTTGTATGACTTTGGAACTCACTGCCTGAGAAGGTGGTGGTGCGGGTCATTGAATATTTATACATTTAGTCGAAGGAATGAAAGATTATCAGGAATGATGAGAATATGGAATTTGAAATACAGATAGTTCAGCCATGATCTTACTAGAGGAGGATCAAGGGTCCAAATGATCGACTTTTGTTCCTATTTCGTATTTCTGTATGATTTGGCAGGAGGTTTTAGAATTGCTGAAGAAAAATCTCTGGCGGCAGACGTTAAGCATTGACTAGTTTATGACACGAGGTAAAAACAATGACTGCAGATGCTGGAAACCAGATTCTGGATCAGTGGTGCTGGAAGAGCACAGCAGTTCAGGCAGCATCCAAGGAGCAGCGAAATCGACGTTTCGGGCAAAAGCCCTTCATCAGGAATAAAGGCAGTGAGCTTGAATTGTGGAGAGATAAGCTAGGGGAGGGTGGGGGTGGGGAGAGAGTAGCATAGAGTACAATGATTGAGTGGGGGAGGAGATGAAGGTGATAAGTCAGGGAGGAGAGGGTGGAGTGAATAGGTGGAAAAGATGATAGTCAGGTCGGACAAGACCGGACAAGTCATGGGGACAGTGCTGAGCTGGAAGTTAGAAACTAGGATGAGGTGGGGGAAAGGGAAATGAGGAAGCTGTTGAAGTCCACATTGATGCCCTGGGATTGAAGTGTTCCGAGGCGGAAGATGAGGCATTCTTCCTCCAGGCGTCTGGTGGTGAGGGAGCGGCGGTGAAGGAGGCCCAGGTCCTCCATATCCTCGGCAGAGTGGGAGGGGGAGTTGAAATGTTGGGCCACGGGGCGGTGTGGTTGATTGGTGCGGGTGTCTCGGAGATGTTCCCTAAAGTGCTCTGCTAGGAGTTGCCCAGTCTCCCCAATGTAGAGGAGACCGCATCGGGAGCAACGGATACAATAAATGATATTAGTGGATGTGCAGGTAAAACATTGATGGATGTGGAAGGCTCCTTTAGGGCCTTGGATAGAGGTGAGGGAGGACGTGTGGGCACAGGTTTTACAGTTCCTGCGGTGGCAGGGGAAAGTGCCAGGAGGGGAGGGTGGCTCGTAGGGGGTCGTGGACCTGACCAGGTAGTCACAGAGGGAACGGTCTTTGCGGAAGGCGGAAAGATGTGGGGAGGGAAATATTTCCCTGGTGGTGGGGTCTTTTTGGAGGTGGCGGAAATGTCGGCCGATGATTTGGTTTAAGCGGAGGTTTGTAGGGTAGAAGGTGAGCACCAGGGGCGTTCTGTCCTTGTTACGGTTGGAGGGGTGGGGTCTGAGGGCGGAGGTGCAGGATGTGGACGAGATGCGTTGGAGGGCATCTTTAACCACGTGGGAAGGGAAATTGCGGTCTCTAAAGAAGGAGGCCATCTGGTGTGTTCTATGGTGGAACTGGTCCTCCTGGGAGCAGATACGGCGGAGGCGGAGGAATTGGGAATACGGGATGACATTTTTGCAAGAGATGGGGTGGGAAGAGGTGTAATCCAGGTAGATGTGGGAGTCGGTAGGTTTGTAAAGAATGTCAGTGTCAAGTCGGTCGTCACTAATGGAGATGGAGAGGTCCAGGAAGGGGACGAAGGTGTCAGAGATGGTCCAGGTAAATTTAAGGTCAGGGTGGAATGTGTCGGTGAAGTTGATGAATTGCTCAACCTCCTCGCGGGAGCACGAGGTGGCGCCAATGCAGTCATCAATGTAGCGGAGGAAGAGGTGGGGAGTGGTGTCGGTGTAATTACGGAAGATCAACTGTTCTACGTAGGCAACAAAGAGACAGGCATAGTTGGGGCCATACGTGTGCCCATGGCTACGCCTTAGTTTATGACACGGTGCATCATGTGGAGAAGATTGTCCTGACAGTGGCTCGGTAGAACTCCGAAGTATGGCAGAAAGGTACAAGGTTATACAGGGCTGAGACACAGGCTGACCATTAATTACAAGGTGTCAGGATGGTTCGAAGAGATACCGAAGCAGGAGTCAGCTCTCGGGGTCAACCCCAATTGATGCTACTCATTCCGCAAGTGTACAAGATTGAAAGTCATTACCCAACGTGCTGTTTACAGAAATGCATAACAAATGTAGGACAGGTGTCCTTATTCAGAGGAACAACACACGTTGGCAATATATCATAAACCAATTGATGGGGCTCAGCACGCTTGAGCAACTAAGCTACATGCTCGAGCAATACATCACAGTAGGGAAACACTGAGCAGGCAAACTGTGATACTTTGTACAGAGAAGCTACACTTTAGTATTACCTCCTGGTGAGGGAGGAATGAAGCGATGGCGAGAAAGCCTCTCACAGCTACATGCCAAGGACGAATGCTCTACGGGATGAGGGACACTTCAGCAAAATGGTTCCTTAACCGGCAGGGAAGCCACGATCAAGAAAATGGCTTCCACAAGGGGGTCTGGACACAGTAGGGTTGTAGTTCCCACTCATGAAAGGATTCCAAATGAGAGGCACAGATTTGAAAGTGTTCGCAGAGAAAGTAAATGGAATATGAGAAAAAATGTTTCCACATGGCAAGTAGTTAGGATCTGGAATGCAACGTCTGATTCAGTTGAGGCACTCAAGAGGAAAAATGATGATTCCTGGACTTTGTATTGGGTAATGAGCCCAGCAAGGTGATCAAATTTGCAGTGCGGGACCATTTTCCATGTTCTATGTTCTAGTTGGTGGGCGGCACATTATCAGAGAAGTATTGGACAGGGTGCAGAAGTGATTTACAAAAATGGTTCCAGGAATGAGACACTTCACTTATGAGGCTAGATTGAAGAGGTTAGGACTGTTTGCTTTGGAGAGAAGGCGGCTGTGAGGAGATGTGATGGATTTTACAAAATCATGATCGAGCTGGATAGAGTAGGTCGGGTGAAGTTTTTCCTGATGATAAAAGGAACAGAAATAAGAAGGCAGAGATTTAGAGTCAGTGACAATCACCTGCTAATACATATGGTTGTCCACTTCGGACACTCCGTGTCACTGGTCAGGTTTGTGTGAGTCCTTGTGAGGCTGATGAGGCCGATCCTAGAGACGTATCTCCAACCACTTTGGGCAGGTGCTTCTGGGAGGAGGTGGAAATGGTCCTTGGCCTTGAGATCATTGGAATTCCTTTCTCTGTACCTTCTCTCTACTTCCTCTTGCCGAGGAGCTGCTCGGCAATTGTGTCTTTTCATACAGGAGTCTCCTCCAAGTCAGTTTCTTCTGAACAAAGGTCTCCCATGTATTGATGTTTATGTTATATTTCTTGAGGCAAGTGTCAGGGAGTCTCTGAAATGCTGCCTTTGTCCTTCTATTCTTCACCCAGAAGGAAGGTTCTTGGAAAAGATTTGCTTTGAAGTCGGAACATGGACATCCTAAGCACATGGCCGGCCCAGGGGAGGTGGTTATTGATGGTCATGGCCTCGCTGTTGCTGCTATTAGCTACTTCAAGGAGGCTGATATTAATATGCCTGTCCTCCCAGCTAATGTGGACAATCTGTCTCAAACAGTGTTAATCATATTTCTCAAGGGTCTTGAGGTGCCGTCTACATGTAGTCCAAGGTTTGCAGCCCGGTAAAAGGAGTCAGAAGTAAACCTGCCATATACTCAAGGGTCTTGGTATCAACACGAATATCATGGTCATTAACGGCTTTCATCCCAAAGTGTCAAAGATGATTCTCTCAGATTGGATGTGCTGTTGAATCTCTGCATCAATATCAGCCTTAGATGAGAGATAGCTCCCCAGGTAAGGGAAATGGTTCAGGTTTGGGAGGATTTCTCTGTTGATCTTAACAGAGGAATGGGCTGGAGCTTGATCTGGGAAGGGCTGGAAAAGGATTAGAGCTTTCTTGAGAGTGCATGAAGATTCTCTTCCAAGAGAGCAGAAATGCCAATTGTCATCAGCGTACTGTGGGGGTTCATTTCTTTGTTGATTTCAACCAGTTGAAAAGTTTTTTCCTGTCCCCAGAAAAATGTCCACAGCAATGAGAAGCCTGTTCTTGACAAGATGGGGAATGGAGGCAATGAAGGTGGAGAAAAGGGTGGGCTGTTGACACATCCCTGCTTAACCCCAAAGGATTCTGTCATATTGTTGGCGAGGACTGACACTGATATCTTGCCACAGAGGAGATGGAGAATTTTGATGAATTTGATTGAACGACCAGCCTGAATTGAAAGCCTCATTCACATTGGTGAAGGTCATGTAGAGTGCTTGGTCATGTAGAGTGGTTCGTGTTGTTCCTGGCTTTCCTCTTGGAGTTGCTGAGCAGTGAAAGGCACACATGTTTTCAGGAAAGATTTCCTCCCTCACTGGCGATGATCTTCTTGGTGATGGAGAGTGGGGAGATTCCTCGGTCGTTCCCACCATCCTCTTGCTCCTTTCTTGGAGATGGAGGTGATGGTGCCATCCCTAGGATTGACAGGGATTGCTTTGTCCCAGATTTTCAGGAACAGCTGATATTCAGCTCTGCTTCTCCAATTTGGAAACCTCTGCTTGAATCTCCTCTCTTCCTGTGGTTTTCCCACTTGTTATCTGTCAAATGGTGACTTCAATTTCTGCCAAACGATTATCTTTGATGAGGAGTGGGGAGATTTCCTCAAATAAGTCTCTGTCGATAAATTTTCTCATGGTTTAAGGAGTTCTTTGAAGTATTGGCTTCTTTGAAGTTTGTGCAAAGAGGTCCAGGCATCCTTATGCACGAATTTCAGGAAATTCATGTGCAGCGACAGTTTATGGAATTTTAGCATTTATTATGAAAGAAATGCAGAATAAAACTTGGGAAGACTGCTGAAAATAGAAACACAGAAACATAGAAAATAGGTGCAAGAGTAGGCCATTCAGCCTTTCAAGCCTGGCCCACCGTTCAATCCGATCATGGCTGATCATGCGATCTCAGTGACCCATTCCCATCCTCGCCACATACTCCTTGATCTCCTCAGCCACAAGGACCACATCCAGTTGCCTCTTGAATTTCTCTAATAAACTGGCCTCAGCAGCTTCCAATGGGCGAGAATTCCACCGATTCATAATGTTCTGAGTGAAGAAAGTCTTCCTTATCTCTGTCCTGAATGGCTTACCCATTATCCTTAGACCCCTAGTTTTGGATTTCTCCAACATCTGGATCATTCTTCCTTCATTTGGCCTATGTACAAGGTGTAAGTTAGACTGCTCCTGGAGTGTTGCTAAACTGATAGCTATTCCACACGCATCTATCTTGAGCCACACATGTTAGTCCTTGACTTTATTATCCCCAATGTCACTTTGCCTGTAACTCATGTACACAGTGGGTCAAAAGCCCTCTGTTAGTGTGGGATCATTCTCTGAAATTGGAGAATTATTACTTTTAATCGTCAATACTTCAACATATTTGGGCAGCACGGTGGCACAGTGGTTAGCGCTGCTGCCTCACAGCGCCAGAGACCCGGGTTCAATTCCTGCCTCAGGCGACTAATTGTGTGGAGTTTGCACATTCTCCCCGTGTCTGCGTGGGTTTCCTCCGGGTGCTCCGGTTTCCTCCCACAGTCCAAAGATGTGCAGGCCAGGTGAATTGACCATGCTAAATTGTCCGTAGTATTAGGTAAGGGGTAAATGTAGGGGTATGGGTGGGTTGCGCTTCGGCGGGTCAGAGTGGACTTGTTGGGCTGAAGGGCCTGTTTCCACACTGTAAAGTAATCTAATCTAATCTAATATTCATTTCACTGAAATATGGAAAGCTGTATACAATGTTAAATTGTGATGTGAGCAGTGGCCCAGATTTCCCTCAGAGTGAGAATAGAACAGGAGACTGAGAGTTATGATGCATCACCCTCTTTATTTCACAGTGAGAATACATTCCCAGCAGACAGAAAAACACAGACAAACACAAACTCGAAGACTATGGCTTCTTCCCTCCACATGAGAAGCCTGTGAATGAACGGTCTGTTAACAGGAATCATATTGGGATAGATCATTTCTCCAATCACACATTCAGTCAGTCTATATTGTGAGTGGGAGCTACCAGTGTGGGTGGGAGCAGATCTGAAGCTGAATTTTATTCTAACGGCAGACTCTGGATTCTGATTTCACTTTGGGATTCTTTCTCCATTTCAGGGACCAGTTTGAAGCTGCTTCATTCCTGGTTCCCAAAATCTTCCACTTGTCCTTCCTCACCAGGATCCAGCTGTTTTCTGAACCTGCACTGACCTGAGTAAAGCTGAACTGGATGAAGAAACAACCTTTCTCCTCATTTTCAGCACAATGTCTGACCAGTGTCAGTCCAGTGTCTGACCATCAGGAATGGCAGGAAAAGGGAATATTCTACTGCCCACACAGGGTGGAATTTTCACCCTGGCCTGGTGTTCCTGATGGCAGTAACCACAGTGTCCCCCACTTCCACTCTCTTCATTCTTGTTGGTTCCAGTTCAAATGTAAAGTACTCACAATGTGACTGGGGTTGCATTCCTCATGTATTTAGAATACTCTGTGTGTCCGATGTTACTGTTTGCAAGGCCCTCACCCTCCTCCAGACTCCGGTCCACATCCCTCTTCCTCCTCTCACTGACCCTTGCTGGTCCTGAGCCTCAATGCAAGCTCCCACTATCCTGCCCCCTCTCCTTGTTCTGCAGAGTTCAACAAGTGAAACCTCTGACCTCAGACACAACAGCACAAAGCTGACTGATTCTTACGTGTCACTAACTTTCAGATGAAGGTGGGACATCATTACAAAAGGAGCACAACAATGAGTATTGATGGTTTACAAACCCATTCCATATAGGAATACTCCAAAGGGCAGTTCCAGCACTGACCAATCTCAAACAACCAGGCTCTGTAATCCCTCCCACTGTCAATGAACTCTGACCACATCAACATGAAACCTTCTGACCCAGCATGATTGAGATTAAACAGAAGCATAATCTAGCACCAGGACCATCCATGTCTCAGGCCGTGCACAATGCATTCATTTCAAATAAGATTGGAGAAAAGGAAATCAAATCCCTGCTTCCCAGTGAAGGATCCAGCTCCCCATGTACAATTGAATTTAACCCTTTGTACATGCCATAAAACGACCTTAAACTGATGTCACCAATGCCCCACAGAGGTGGTTAGTTAGAAATGAATCTGAAACACTGACCAAAAATTTAGATTTGACAAGAAATCCCGATTATAGAGAATTATGATGACCAGTCACTGCATTCACTGGAAGGTGTATCTTTCTCTAGGTAAGGAGACCCAAGTTATGCACAGTATTCTAGGTTAATTCAATGTGTAGTTTGGGGAAGATAAAACAGATTTTAGAATTCAGCATCTCACTGTTCAGTATTATAATGGTAACAGAATCGACCAGAAAAATTTCATTCTGATTCCTGTCTAAACCATATTTGCGTTAGTCCACGTTTATTATACCCAATGACAACAAATCTCCATTCAAATGTTCCTTTTTCTTCTTCCAGTTCCTTCAAGAAGTCCAGCACCAGTTCTTTATATTTTTCCCATTCATATTTCTCATGAAATGTCCTGCAACAGAATTAAGCGTTTTGGCATTTAATTCTCATTCCTCATGACAAAACCTGTCTAGATCAGAGTAGATTAACAGGACAATAGGAATAGGAGTCAGTCTTTCAGCCCATTGAGAACCCTCCATTGTGATTACAGGAACAGAATCAATCGATGATCAGAACAGACTGTCCCATAGCAGGTAAAGTGTTTTCAACATTACATGGGGCGCAGTCAGAGAAATCTTAGTGAGAGACTGACTAATAAAGAAAATAGTATCATATAACTAGATGATTGATCACTGAACCAGGGAAGCCTTTCATTTTTATAGAATCCCTATATTGTGGAAACAGGCCGTTTGGCCTTACAAGTCCACACCGACCCCTCTGAAAAGTAACTTACCCAGACCCATTCCCCTAACCTATTATCCTACAATTACCCCTGACTAATGCACCTAACCTAGACATCCCTGAACACTATTGGAAATTTAGCATGACCATTTCACCTAATCTTCATATTTCTGGACTGTGGGAGGAAACCGGAGCACCTAGAGGAAACCCACGCAGACACTGGGAGAATGTGCAGACTCCACGCAGACAGTCACCTGAGGCTGGACTCAAACCCGGGTGCCTGGCGTTGTGAGGCAGTAGTGCTAACCACTGAGCCACCGTGCGACCCTGAGCCTCCATGAAAACCTGGAACGGCCCCAATTTGAGCATTGTGGCCATTTTAGCAAATACATGAATGCCCTTGAAAAGTTGCAGAGAGAGCTCTTTCTAGAAATTTCCATAAAGGACAAATAAGAAAGTCATCAGGAAGAGGAGAATTGAATACGTCTGTAATCCATCAAAAACACATAAATGAATTGCAAAAACTTGAAAGATAAGTCAAAATGACATTTTGGCTGTATCAACAGTGATTCAATTGCAGGCAGATTTAGGAGAATTGATAATGATGAACTGAGAAATGGCAGAAGAGTTGAATGTTTATGTTGTATCTGCAGTCACTGATATGGTGCATTCACTGATTATGCCATTGAATATCAGAGGGTGATGGTCAGACTCTGTGTTACAATTGCCTGACACTTATGTGGTGTGAAAGTCATTTGTCACAGTTTGAGCAACTCCTGTTAAAGAGAGAGGTCATTCATGAGCACGTGTCAGGTATGTCTCCAACTAGCCAATAGAATATAGAATATAGAATATAGAACAATACAGCGCAGTACAGGCCCTTTGGCCCTCGATGCTGCGCCGATCCAAGCCCACCTAACCTATACTAACCCACTATCCTCCATATACCTATCCAATGCCCGCTTAAATGCCCATAAAGAGGGAGAGTCCACCACTGCTACTGGCAGGGCATTCCATGAACTTACGACTCGCTGAGTGAAGAACCTACCCCTAACTTCAGTCCTATATCTACCCCCCCTTAATTTAAAGCTATGCCCCCTTGTAATACCCGACTCCATACGCGGGAAAAGGTTCACACTGTCAACCCTATCTAACCCCCTAATCATCTTGTACACCAGTTCCCATTGATTCCAGTTTTGCTCGAACTCCTTAAAGCCACATTTGTTCCAACACAGCCTTATTGGCAAGTGCAGTCACTCTTAGCTCAGGCCTAGAATTCAGCTGCTTTGGCTGTGTCTCCCTCTAACACTGACACACTATGGTAGCAATGTGTACCATCTACAAGGTACAATGTAATATCTCACTGAAGCCTGTCCACACCAACAAGGCATAGGTCAGGAATGTGATAGACTACACACCACCTGCTTGGATAGGTAAAGCTGCAAAATCACTCAAGAATCTCACCACCATCCAGGACATTGCAGCCCACTTGACTGGCACCTTTTCCACCACCTTCAATATTCGCTCCCTTCACCAATGCACAGTGGCACAGTGTGTACCATCTACCATGTCACGAATCACCTTGCTCCTTTGGCATTAACTTCCAGGAGGAACCCGTGGAGTAACTGAACTCAAACTGAAAAAGGGATATCACAGGAGGGCTGTGACCTGATTGGCGGGTAGGGAATCTGTCCCAAATTTGAAAAAATAACACGGCATAACTAACTAATAAATTAATTAAGTCGAGCTGGCTGGGCAGGTGATGTGCTGTAGCTGTATGATGTGGGAGCTGGCTGATCCCTTTGCGAGCTGTATTGACCACATCTGCAGCAAATGTTGGTTGCTCAAGGAACTTTGGCTCAGAATTAATGAGCTGAAATGTGAGCTTCAAACACTGCGGCACATCAGGGAGGGGGAGAGTTACCTGGACGTTGTGTTTCAGGAGGCAGTCACACCTGGTAGATTAAGTATCACAAATTTGGTAAGGGACAGGGACAGCAGTGTGTGACTGCAAGTGAGGCAGATAGGAGGGTCCTGTATTCAGACAGATGAGCCTCAGCTCTTGACTTTGTACAAGGTGCATGAGGTACTTGCTGTCTGTGTAGATGAGGAACAGGGCTGTGGGGAGGGTGAGCCAGCTGACCATGGCACTGTGATAGAGGAGGCCATTCAATTGGGGGGAGCAAAAAGACTAGTGGTAATTGTAGGGGATTCGAGAATTAGGGGAATAGATAGCATCCTTTGTAAGCAGGATAGAGAGAACTGCATGGTATGTTGCCTGCCTGGTGCCACTGTAAGGGCCACCTCTGACCGGCTTGAAAGGAAATTGGAGAGGGAGGAGAAGGATCCAATATTTGTGGTCCACGTTGGGACAATCAACATTGTCTCGATGAAGAAAGAGGATCAGTTTAGGGATTATTGGAAAGTAGGATCTAAATTAAAGAACAGGTCCTCAAGGGTTATAATCTCTGGATTACTACCTGAGCCACGTGCAGATTGGCATCGGGAAACAGGAACAAAGGAAGTAATCACGTGGCTAAAAGAGTGATGTGGGAAAGAGGGGTTCCTTTTCATGGGCGCAGACATCGGTATTGGAACAGGAGGGATCTGTACCATTGGGATGGTCTCTACCTGAACCGAGCTGGGACTAATATTCTCTAGAGAAAGGTAAATAGGGTGGTCAACAAATTAGAAAGTTGGGGGAAGGCGAAGGGTAAAACTCAAAGAAGTATCAAGGCCAGTGGGTAACAAAGCAGCAGGTTAACATCACTGGAGGTGGATTCAACTGCATGGAAAAGTATGAAAAAAATGACAAGTAAGGAGAACTCAGAAGCAATTATTAAAGTCTCCAGAACACAAAATAGGACAGGGTGTTTGGAAAGGGTTAGGAATCAAACTTCAAACACACTGAATAAACGAATAACAATGAGAAGAGGGATGGTAAATACAGGACTGAAGGTATATCTAAATGCACACAGTATACGGAATAAGGTAAATAAGCTTGTGTTGCGGATCACAATTGGCAGGTATGCTGTGGTGGGCATCACGGAGACGTGGCTGCAAAGGGATCAGGACTGGGAGCTAAATATCCAAGGATATGCATCCTATAGAAAAGACAGGCAAATGGACAGAGGGGGTGGTGTTGCCCTATGAATAAGAAATGAAATTAAATCAAGAGCAAGAAACGATGTAGGGTCAGATGATGTATAATATGTCTAGAATTGAGGAACCACAAAGGTAAAAAAACCAGAATGGGAGTTATGTACAGACCTCCAAACAGTAGTCAGGATGTGGAGCGCACGATACACTAGGAGATAGAAAAGGCATATAAGAAAGGCAAGGTTACAATGATCACGGGGACTTCAATATGCAGGTGGACTGGAAAATCAGGTTGGTAGTGGATTGCAAGAGAGGGAATTTGAACAATGTTTATGAGATGGCTTTTTGGAGCAGCTTGTGGTGGAGCCCACTATAGAACGGTATTTCTGAATTTATTGATGCGCAATGAGGCAGACTTGATAAGGGAGCTTAAGGTGAAGGAACCCTTAGGAGGCAGTGACCATAATATGATAGAAATTACTCTGCAATTAGAGAGGGAGAAGGTGGGATCAGATGAAACTGTATTATAGCTCAATAAAGGCAACTACAGAGGTGTGGAGAGGAACTGACCAGAATGGACTAGAAGAGGAGCCCAGCAAGAAAGGCAGTGGCACAGCAACAGCAAGAGTTTCTGGGATACAGTAAAAATTCATCCCGAGGAGAAAGAAGTACCAAGGCCAGTGGGAAACAAAGCAGCAGGTTAACACCACTGGAGGTGGATTCAACTGCATGGAAAAGTATGAAAAAAATGACAAGTAAGGAGAACTCAGAGGATGAGGCAACCATGGCTGACAAGAGAAGTCAGGGACAGCATAAAAGCAAAAGAGAAAGCATACAATGCGGTGAACAGCAGTGGGAACCCAGAGAATTGGGAAGCTTACAAAAACCAATAGAGGACAACGATAAAAGAAATAAGGAAGGAGAATATCGACTATGACCATAAGCTAGCCAGTAATATAAAAGAAGATTGCAAGAATTTCTTCAGATACCTAAAGGGCAAAAGAGAGGCAAAATAGACATTGGGTTGCTGGAAAACAAGGCTGGAGAAGTGGTAATGGGGAACAAAGAAATAGTGGAGGAACTGAATAAGTATTTTGCATCAGTCTTCATGGTGGAAGACACGAGTAACATCCCAAAAATTCCAGAGAGTCAGAGGTGAGTATGGTGGCCGTCACCAAGGAGAAGGTGCTGGGAAATTTGAAAGGTTTGATTGGGGAGAAATAATCTGGACCAGAGGGACCACACCCCAGAAAGAGACAGCTGAAGAGATAGTGGAGACATTAATGGTGATCTTCCAGGAATCACTGGAGCCAGGAAGGGTCCCAGAGGACTGGAAAATTGCTAATGTAATTCCCTTATTTTAAAAGGGAGTACGACAAAAGAGGGGAAATTACAGGCTGATTAGTCTGATCTTGATCGTTGTTAAGATTATGGAATCCATTGTGAAGGATGAAATTTCTCAATACTTGGAAGTGTATGATGAAATAGGGCAAAATCAGCAAGGTTGCATCAAGAGAAGGTCACACCTGACAAATCTGTTTGAATTCTTTGAGGAGGTAATGCACGAGTTAGACCAAGGGGAGCCAATGGATGTTATCTACTTGGACTTCCAGAAGGCCTTTGACAAGGTGCCACACAGGAGGCTACTGAGTAAGACAAGGGCCCGTGGTGTCAGAGGCAAGGTGCTAGCATGGATAGAAGATTGGCTGTCTGGCAGAAAGCAGAGAGTGGGGATAAAAAGAGTTCTTCTCAGGATGTCAGCCAGTGACTAGTAGTGTTCCTCAAGGCACTGTGTTGGGACTACAACTTTTCACTTTATACATTAATGATCTGATGAAGGAACTGAGGTATTCTGGCTAAATGTGCAGATGATATAATGATAGGTAGAGGGACAGGCATCATTGAGAAGGCAGGGAGGCTGCAGACTGATCTGGATCGGTTAAGAGAGTGGGCAAAAAAAGTGGCAGATGGTGTACAGCTTGGAAAAGTGTGAGATCATGCACATTGGCCAGAAGAACAGAGACATAAACTATTTTCTAAAAGGGGAGAAGATTCAAAAATCTGAAGTGCACAGGAACTTGGGAGTTCTCATCCAGGATTCTCTTAAGGTAAATTTGCAGGTTGTTAGGAAGGCAAATACAATCTTGGCATTTATTTGGAAAGGACTAGAATATAAAAGTAGGGATATACTTCTGAGGCTCTAAATGTCAGACCACATTTAGAGTAATGTGAGCAGCTTTGGTCCCCGTACCTCAGGAAGAATGTATTGGCCTTGGAGGGGTCCAGAGGAGGTTAATGAGAATGGTCCCAGGAATGAAAAGCTTAACATATGAAGAATGTTTTATTACCCTGGGTCGATACTCGATGGAATTTAGAAGGATGAAGGGGGATCTAATTGAAACTTACAGAATACTGAACGGCCTGGACAAGGTGGACGTAGGGAAGTTGCTTCCATGAGCAGGAGAGACTAGGATCCAAAGGCACAGCTTCAGAGTAAAGGGAAGATCCTTTAGAACAGAGATGAGGAGAAACGTCTTCAGCTAGAGCATGGTGAATCTATGGAATTCATTGTCACCAAAGGCTGTAGAGGCCAGGTCATTGAGTATATTTGAGACTGAGATCGATAGGTTCTTGATTGCCAAGGGGATCAAAGGTTATCATGAGAAAGCAGAATAATGGAGTTGAGAAACTTATCAACCATGGTTGAATGGCTGAGCTATGGGCCAAATGGCCTAATTTCTGCTCCTATGTCTTATGGTCTTATGGCCTAAAACTCTGCCCTCTACCATCGAGAAGGTCAGGGGCAGTAAGTACATGAGAATATCACCGCCCGCAAGATCCCCTCCAAACCACACACAATCCTGATTTGGTAATATATCATTGTGCCGTCAATGTCATTGGTCAAGTATCTGGAACTGCATTCCTGACAGCAGGACTGCAACAGTTCAAGAGGACAACTCACCACCGCCATCTCCAGGGCAACTAGAGATAGGACAAGTCACATCCCAGGAATGAATAAAAAATAAAACAACCATCAGTATCTGGCCATAAGAAAGACTCCAACACCTGCCCTTTCTGCTGACCCACCTCACCCACTCCACACCCCCAACACAGTTCTGTGATCCTCTACCTGGTATCACAGACCTATCAGCCTGGGAGTCATTGCTAATGCTCGGCCTCTCAGGTACAGTGCCATCAGCAGCCAGGAGCCAGCAGTGCTTGAGGGTCACTGAATGCAGCAAGCTTTCCCTGAGAGAGCTGATGTGGGGCTCTTATCAGCTCTCCAATCTGTGGGCGATACACTGATCACCTCCATTCAATTGTGAGCTAATGATTTACAACTGCATCTATGGAGTGCCGTCACTAGCGGTGTTCCGCAAGGATCTGTTTTGGGACCATTGTTGTTTGTCATTTTTATAAATGACCTGGAAGAGGGGTTAGAAGGTTGGGTGAGCAAGTTTGCGGATGATACGAAAGTCGGAGGAGTTGTTGACAGTGAGGAAGGATGTGGCAGGTTACAGCAGGATATCGAGAAGCTGCAGAGCTGGGCAGAAAGGTGGCAAATGGAATTCAATGTAGCTAAGTGTGAGGTGATTCACTTTGGGAAGAATAACAAAAAGATGGGGTACTGGGCTAATGGTCGGATACCTGGTAGTGTGGATGAGCAGAGGGATCTTGGTGTCCATATACACAGATCTCTGAAAGTTGCCACCCAGGTAAATATTGCGGTGAGGAAGGCATATGGCATACTGGCTTTTATTGGTAGAGGAATTGAGTTCCGGAGTCCTGAGGTCATGATGCAGTTGTATAAGACTCTGGTGCGGCCGCATCTGGAATACTGTGTGCAGTTTTGGTCGCCATACTATAGGAAGGATGTGGAGGCACTGGAACGGGTGCAGAGGAGGTTTACCAGGATGTTGCCTGGTATGGAAGGAAGATCGTATGAGGAAAGACTGAGGCACTTGGGACTGTTTTCATTAGAGAAAAGAAGGTTTAGGGGTGACTTGATTGAGGTGTACAAGATGATTAGGGGGTTAGATAGGGTTGACAGCGTGAACCTTTTCCCGCGTATGGAGTCGGGTATTACAAGGGGGCATAGCTTTAAATTAAGGGGGGGGTAGATATCGGACTGAAGTTAGGGGTAGGTTCTTCACTCAGCGAGTCGTGAGTTCATGGAATGCCCTGCCAGTAGCAGTGGTGAACTCTCCCTCTTTATGGGCATTTAAGCGGGCATTGGATAGGCATATGGAGGATAGTGGGCTAGTATAGGTTAGGTGGGCTTGGATCGGCGCAACATCGAGGGCCAAAGGGCCTGTACTGCGCTGTATTCTTCTATGTTCTATGTTCTATGTTCTAACTGCACCCTTTGAAAAACAAATCCATCAAAAATATCCTTTCTGCTCCAAGGTCTGATTCACAAAAGGATCTTGTCAGACAGTGATTTTCAAATCACTGAAAATTCCTGAAGGAGTGACTGTCTTCCTCTCAGGCTATAGGGAGAGTTTAATACTTTTTCGGTACTGAGCGAATGTTACTCATGGGACTGCTCGTGGAATCTTGCTGTGCTGAAATTGCTGCGGACAGTTTCCTGCCCTAAAAATGTTACCACCTTCTGCCAACCCACGTCAAGAATGGCACATGCCCACCCTGACATCTCAGAACCTTCAACATCACACTCTTTTGTTTTGATAGGTACATTTCCCAAGAAAGACAACATGAGATAGCTGCGGCAAATAGAATTAAGGAGAATCCAAAGAGTTTTTACAAATACATTAAGGACAACAGGATAGCTGGGAGAGAATAGCGCCCCTTAAAGATCAGCAAGGCAGCCTTTGTGTGGAGCCACAGAAAATGGGGGGGATACTAAATGAATATTTTGCATCAGTATTTACTGTGGAAAAGGATATGGAAGATATAGACTGTAGGGAAATAGATGGTGACATCTTGCAAAATGTCCAGAAAGTGCTGGATGTCTTGAAACCGTTAAAGGTGGATAAATCCCCAGGACCTGATCAGGTGTACCGAGAACTTTGTGGGAAGCCAGAGAAGTGATTGCTGGGCCTCTTGCTGAGGTATTGGTATCATTGATAGTCACCGGTGAGGTGCCGGAAGACTGGAGGTTGCCAAACGTGGTGCCACTGTTTAAGAAGGGCGGTAAGGACAAGCCAGGGAACTATAGACCAGTGAGCCTGACCTCGGTGGTGGGCAAGTTGTTGGAGGGAATCCTGAGGAACAGGATGTACATGTATTTGGAAAGGCAAGGACTGATTAGAATAGTCAACATGGCCTTGTGCGGGGGAAATCATGTCTCACAAACTTGATTGAGTTTTTTGAAGAAGTAACAAAGAGGATTGATGAGGGCAGAGAAGTAGACATGATCTATATGGACTTCATCAGTAAGGCGTTTGACAAGGTTCCCCATGGGAAACTGATGAGCAAGGTTAGATCTCATGGAGTACGGGGTGAACTAGCCATTTGGATACAGAACTGGCTCAAAGGTAGAAGACAGAGGGTGGTGGTGGAGGGTTGTTTTTCAGACTGGAGACCTGTGACCAGTGGAGTGCCACAAGGATCGGTGCTGGGGCCTCTACTTTTTGTCATTTACATAATTGATTTGGATGCGAGCATAAGAGGTACAGTTCGTAAGTTTGCAGATGACACCAAAATTGGAGGTGTAGTGGACAACGAAGAGGGTTAGCTCAAATTACAACAGGATCTTGACCAGATGGGCCAATGAGTTGAGAAGTGGCAGATGGAGTTTAATTCAGATAAATGCGAGGTGCTGCATTTTTGGAAAGTAAATCTTAGCAGGATTTATACACTTAATGGTAAGGTCCTAGGGAGTGTTGCTGAACAAAGAGACCTTGGAGTGCAGGTTCATAGCTCCTTGAAAGTGGAGTCGCAAGTAGATAAGATAGTAAAGAAGGTGTTTGGTATGCTTTCCTTTATTGGTCAGAGTATTGAGTACAGGGGTTGGGAGGTCATGTTGCAGCTGTACAGGACATTGGTTAGGCCACTATTGGAATATTGGCGCAATTCTGGTCTCCCTCCTATTGGAAAGATGTTGTGAAACTTGAAAGGGTTCAGAAAAGATTTACAAGGATGTTGCCAGGGTTAGAGGATTTGCGCTATGGGAGAGGCTGAGCAGACTGGGACTGTTTTCCTTGGAGCGTCGGAGGCTGAGGGGTGACCTTATAGAGGTTTACAAAATTATGAGGGGCATAGATAGAGTAAATATGCAAACTCTTTTCTCCGGGGTTGGGGAGTCCAGAACGAGAGGGCATAGGTTCAGGGTGAGAGGGGAAAGATATAAAAGAGACCTAAGGGACAACTTTTTCACGCAGAGGGTGGTACGTGTATGGAATGAGCTGCCAGAGGAAGTGGTGGAGGCTGGTACAATTGCAACATTTAAGAGGCATTGGGATGGGTATATGAATAGGAAAGGTTTCGAGGGATATGGGCCAGTGCTGGCAGGTGGGACTAGATTGGGTTGGAATATCTGGTCGGCATGGATGGGTTGGACCGAAGGTTTTGTTTCCATGCTGTACATCTCTATGACTGTATGACTCTAAGAGCTTTGTGGCATGGTGTTAAGGCAACAATCTCTTGCTCAATCTCAAAGAAGTAATCCACCGAAGCTAAATTATTATCTTGTGTTTGGCACGAAGCAAGACCAAAAAAATGTCTAGAAAATGACTGAGATACAGAGGCCAGTGAGAATGAGAAGTTGAAAGGAAAATGTCACAGTAAAGAAATGATGTTGGAGAAATTGATGGATGACATTTGAAATTCCCTGGGACTCTGATTATTCACATCCCAGTGAGGTGAAGGTGGGTAGAGAGATGTGGGGATATTGGCTTTTATTCTCAAATCTTCAAAGTACTATTGATTCTGGAATGGTGCCTTCTGAACTGTGGAAGCTCAGTCACTGAGTATGATCTAGACAGATATTGATGCACTTCAAGATAGTAATGACGTCAAGACATATGGGAATATTGTGGTAAAATTCCACTGAAGTGGATGATCTGCCATTACCGAGAAGGGTGAAGCAGTCTAAAGGATCTGAATGACTTACTCCTACTCCAAAGTCCCTTTGTTCAAATGAGGTGGAAGTGTTCTGTGAAAAATGTTAAGCATGTTGCAGATGAGACTTTTAGAATCGAGGAGCCAGCTTCTTGTGAGCTGGAGTAATGTGAATGTGGAGGACTGGCTGTGTTGTCAGGAGGTGGAGTTGCAGATTGTGAGAAATGAACCAATCCACAACTCTATTCACATTGACCAATGTCCCAGTGTGACTGAATGGACCTGTTAATCTCAGTCTGACCCAGACTGGAATGATGGTGACATAAAGAAACATTAATCACAATATTTCAGCATCAAAACTCACTTGACAAAGTAGTGACCTGGAGTTAATTCTTTTAATTTAATCGTTTGATCTGTAGGTTCAGGCATACTTCTGACTTCAGGAACAATGCCAACACCGATATAGACTGTCTCTGGAAATGTTTGATTTACCAAGTAACCAGCAAGTCCCCAAGGTGCAGTTAAAGGAACAATTGTTTCTGCAGATAAAGAAAACACTGTTATTTACATGTTTATCTTTCAATATTGTTGCTGAAGTTGCTTGCACCACTATTTCAGGCAGTGAATTCTATATCATGTATGAACATATGTGCACATAAACATACAAACTGGGAACAGGAGACAGTCGTTCAACCCCTCACAGCTAAACCACTGATACCACAGCATTGCATTGTTTTTTGAAAATTTAACAAATATCTATTTAGGTTTCTTTCTTGCAATCCTAAATTTTAATTAATAAGCTTCAGGCACAAGCTTCTAAATATTGAGCATTGCATCATTGACTGTGCTATACTCTGCAGTTCTACTCCACTTGTTCTTCTGACAATCTGGCATACACAGTCAGAGCTGTACCTTCCAAATTACTTTGTCCCGTTAAGGTCTGGACCTCTCAGAGTCACATCTTCTGTTTAACAACCTTTTCAAATGGGGTAAAAGAGCTTTTGATTCTACCTTCAGTAAATTTCGGCACTATGTGTAGATTCTTGGTTAAATCAAATCCCTCTTTGGGTCAAGAATCATCCTCCAAGCTCCTCCCTCCTTCCTTCTTCATTTTTCGTTGAAGCTTTTCTTTGACTAAATCCAGTTGTCCAAGTTCCCTGTATCATTAGGGATCCAAGGTTTCCTCGTTCTCACTTGCACGTTTTACCACCTTCTCCATTCTAATTTTCTTTTTAGAATTCCTCCCATTCCATTTCAATTTTTCTGATTCTCTTTCCCTTATTTCTGTTTGTCTTCAAACTGAAGGCCTATCATTTCTAACTTGAGCTTTGTTAATTTCACCTATGACATTATATTTTCATTTTTCTTTCTTCTAATTGGGGATGTGATGGTCTAATGGTATTATTGCTTGTGTATTAATCCAGACAGCTAGATAATATCCTGTGGTAGAGTGTGAGTTCATGATGGAAAAAATGAATGGAATTCAAATTCTAATGATGACCATGCCATTGGTCGGAAATACCCATCTCATTCAGAATTCCCCTTTTGAAAAGAAAACTGCTGTCCTTACCTAATCTGGTCTATATGCAATTCTAGATTGACAGAATAGTGGTTGACTCTTAACTGCCCTCTGGTCAATACGACATGAGCAATAAAAACTGGCATAGCCAGCAATAAAAATTGGCATAGCCAGCAATGCCCACATTCTCATAAATGAATGGAAAAACAATGCTAACTGTTGAATAATAACTTGAACCCATCTCATCTTGAGAACATCTTACTTTTCTAATTATAACTCTAATTTTAGTCTTAATCAAATAATCCACTGTTAGAGCTTTCATTTCAAGAAAGCTCTTAGCAACATTCAAATCCATCTTCAAGTTATATTGAATGAATGTCACCATAATGGAGCTGTTTTATGTCCTGAACCACACCTGAGTTGTTATTTTAAAAGAAAGAGATAGATCTCGCTTAAATCCAGCAATTTCAAAAATATTGCAAAAGAGCCAAATATTATGATGCCAGCTGATGTTATGACTGGACAAGTCAAATCTCAGGTGGCATTATGTGTTGATAGATCATGTTGTGAATTGTTTCTGGTTTTCGTGAGCTGGTCTTTCACAGAAATGCGAACATTGAATTTTGCAGATTTGCCTTTAAAAGAAAACAGAAGATTATTATACAGAAGAGTTGAAACTAAGGCAGGTTAAAGTAAATTATTTTCATAGAATATACATTTGATGATTTCAAAACATATGGCAAAAATATTTTCCTATTCCAAAAGCACCCTGCACGATACTTGCACCAGAGAGAATCCCTTTCTCTATTCCACACCACCCCCCCCCACACACACACACAGGGCTTCATTAAATTTTATCTTCTCCTTCTTTCGAGAGACATCCATTTACACATCTGGCCTCAGCCAAGAACACTTCAGAAAATCCGCTCAGCTAAACCAATTCCTTTTTCATTAAACTACGGATGTTATCATTATTTATCAAAAGCAATCCCTGATTCTCTAAACTATAGCATAATACATAACTGCTTACTGTATTCACTCATACAGGTTTCCCAATGTGAATAAAAAGATATTTATGCAGAAATTGGATTATAATTGGAAACAGGAGAATGTGCCGATCTATGAGTAGAAAGTGCAGAAGTAGCATTTAGTGAATTGTTCCTTCAGAGAGCTGGCCCCGGCATGATGGGCTGAATGGGCTCTTATAATACTGTTCAATTTTAATATTCAATGGATTTCTCAGAGTTGAATTTCTCCAATGTGGAGTTGATCACATTGTCAGAAGGGAATATGACAATGCAAGAAATGCTTCCCCTTTACCTGACAGCAGTGTAGGAGTTTTGGAAACTAAGGTGGGAGGAGGTAATGGGTAAAAGTTGTATCTTCTGGGCTAACCTGTGAAGGTGTGTGAGAATAGCTATCTGGATAATGGGGTTGATTGAGTAACAGTGGAATTTCAATTGAATGTGAAATGACAAAGTCAAAGACTTGAGCACAAATATCCTCGGCCTTAGTTCTTGCACCCCTGGTTAGTATTGTATCACGTAACCTGAATTGACTTTACTGTTAGAATCCTCCTTACTGTTAAGGGCATGTGGTGTTATCACTGGGCTAATAATCCACCCAGGCTATGGTTATGGTAACATTGGCTCAAATCCCATTACGAGAGACCGAGGAATTTTGAATTCAGTAAAGTTTGGATTTTAAAAATTGTCCTAACGATCACCATTTGAACTCCATTGATCAGTATAAAAAAAAACTTAACTGGTTCAATAATGTCCTTCATCCATATCTGGCCTGGCTTACATCTAAATTTGGACTTACAGCAATGACCTTACAGGCAAATTAATACTGAGTCTGGCCAGTGATGTCAACATCCCATTGATAACTGACAAAAATATTCACTTCCCAACTATTTTGTATCACTTGTAAATGTTGAAATTACACCTTATACACTCAAGTCCAGATTATTAACATTCTGTGAAAGTTCAATATTGATCTCTGGGGAATGGTGCTTTAGGTATTTTCAAATCAACCTGTTCAGAGATGTCATCATATACCTCTGGCCCAAGAGGATCTTGAAGATGGATCTCCAAGCTGAGAGGTGCAGACACTACCACTGCATCACAGAGCTCGAGGATGATACTTGCCTCCAGTATGAGAAATAGCTGTTTAACACTACTTTCTGCTTTCTCTCCATCAAACAATTGAGTCTCAATGCTGCCAATCTCTTTAATACCAACATCTGTAATTTTGCTCAGTGTTTTCCATAATAATTTGTCATATACCTTTTAAATTTTGATACATAAAACATCAAATGTGTTTCATTCCTCTGACCAAGATTTATTATTATAAATCTTGCTCTTTATAATAATATTTTTTCAAATATTTTTAAAATTCCTTTACGAAATAAATGTATTTTTAAATTTGATGAATAGTGACAGCCTTGTGGAATTAGATTAGATTAGATTACATTACAGTGTGAAAATAGGCCCTTCGGCCCAACAAGTCCACACTGACCCGTATCCCACCCATACCCCTACATTTACCCCTTACCTAACACAACAGGCAATTTAGCATGGCCAATTCACCTGACCTGCACATCTTTGGACGGTGGGAGGAAACCGGAGCCCCCGGAGGAAACACACGCAGACACGGGGAGAACGTGCAAACTTCACACAGTCAGTCGCCTGAGGCGGAAATTGAACCCGGGTCTCTGGCGCTGTGAGGCAGCAGTGTTAACCACTGTGCCACCGTGCCGCCCACAGGCATGGCACAGGTAATTCTTTGTCAATGCAGAACGTATCAAGCAAGAAATGTGAAAGAGTAAAAAGTCATTTCATATTCTGTTGTTACTTTGATGGAATATCTGACATACCATCAGCATTGCCAAAAAATGCATAATTGAACAGTTTATCCAGGCGGATTTCCATTTCTCTCTTCAAATCTTTCTTCAACTCCGAAACAAGAACTGCTGTTTCAGCCCATTGAATGTGTAGAAATTCTATTTCATCATAATCCTAAGATGAGAGTAAAATATGTATTACTGTTTAATATAACTGAACTTCTACCAAAGTTTGTCAATGCTGAAAGAACTGGACCAGGTGTTCAGGTGTGCAAGAGTCTTCATGTTCTGGAGCAACTGAACGTGAAACAGGGTTTGAAGTTTTTAATGTGATTCCTGACAGCAACATTTCCTGATTCATTCCCTTTCTCTCTCACTCTTTCATCTTTCATGTTGTCGTGTTAGACTCACCTTGCTCCTTCCCTTTGGGTTTGCAATAGCAACATTTAGAGAATGTTATTGAAACCCTTCTACATTGAGCCAACGTTAATGACCACATGTCCCGGTGTTGTGTATCTCTCTGTGTGTTTTAACACATTATTTAAACAGAAAAATGCCTTGAGGAATGAGGGATGGGCAACAAATATCAGCCATGCCAGTGACACCTTCACTGAATGAAAGGATAAAAACACCATTACTTACAGCCTGCTGAATTGGGGCAGGTGATGGCCTCATGGGATTTATCACAAGGCTATTAATCCAGAGAGGCAAAAGTGAGGACTGCAGATGCTGGAAACCAGTGTCTAGATTAGAGCGGTGCTGGAAAGGCACAGCACGTCAGGCAGGATCCGAGAAGCAGGAAAATCCACCTTTCGGGCAAAAGCCCTTGATCAGGAAGGGCTTTTATCCAAAACCTCAATTTTCCTGCTCCTTGATGTTGCCTGACCTGCCGTGCTTTCCAGCACCCCTCTAATTGAGACACTATTAATCCAGAGTGCCAGGTCATGTTCTGGGGACCTGGAGTGAACCCCACGAGAGTAGATGATAGAATTTGAATTCAGTTAAAAAAACCTCGAATTAGGGGTCTTTCCAGGCTTGGAAATCAGAGGATTTCCGTCAAAACCAGACTTGGCCTCTTCCATATAGGACAGAACTGCCTTTCAGAAACAGGGCTGGATTGAGTGAAGACAGGAGCAGTAGGAGAGCTCCCTGCCTCTACAGTCCTTGTGTTGTCCCCCACCATCCCCCTCTCTGTGAGCACACTGACCCCTCCTTTCACCTGCTGCTGGAGATGGAAGCCCTGATATTCTTCTTACTGCACAAGCTGGCAGTGGGAGCCAGGCAGGTGATGGCAGCTCATGTAGAAAGTGTTAATGAGGCCCGAGGAGTAATTTCAGTCCAGCCTCATGGTTCAGGGTTGGGATGTGCACTGTCAGTGCACTGCAGGTTCGGGACTAAAAACAACATGGAATAATTTCCACTGGTACAAGCACAACAGAACAGAGGAAACTCAGCTATACTGACCGTGTCCTGGGTGACTTGATCTGGCTTGAGACAGTCAACACCCTTACAGAAGTCGATCACCTCCTGCTCTGGGTCCCGTGCAGCAATTTGATGCCCAAAAAGGACAGAAACAGTGAAGAAGATTCTCAGCATCATGGTGTTCTCTCAGATCACTGGTGAACGCACTGACTGACTCTCAGCACCTTCAGGTGGATCTGCAGTTTGAGCACAGAGTTACACTCGTTATATACTCTTTGATTAGGATGATTTTGAATATAGTTTATCCTGAGGTAGGAACGTCATGGAGGAACATTCCAGCTGATTAATTATGGAAATTTCTCTTAGCTCTGACTTTACAATGGATTCAGAAATCCTTAACTCTCTGTGTGCTGGCTCCTGGGAACACTGAACACTTGGGAAAGCTATTTTTGTAATTGCTACCCACTCACATACTCAGGGTTGTCACTCTTCCCAGTTTGGGAATCCACTGGATTGGAAGATTAATTTCCCGGTCACTGGTGATGAGGAGAAAATGATTTCACCTTTGGGGTTCAGTTTTGTACATCTTCATTTTCTGCAGCTTTTCCTTCATTCAGTTTTGACACGGGGGCTATTCTGCTCCCTGACCATGGACAGACCACTGTTTACTCACAGTAGCAGGGTAAGGCCGGTGGGGTGTTCACTGCCCAATGATTGGAGCATCTCATAAAGATCCTGTTTGTGTCTTTCCCTCCTTCCCTGAGATATGCTGAGACTGGCTAAATGATTGCCCCTCCAACTTCAAAACTACTCCCACTGATATCCAGCTCCTGACACAGCCTGTCACTGGGGTACACTTCCCCTGGCACTGTTTATCACTGCATTAGTGTTCACATGGCATTGACTCTGGCGGGGTCACTCTTTCACTGTCATAGAGATGGACAGCACGGAAACAGACCCTTCGGTCCAACTAGTCCATGCCGACCAGATATCCCAATCTAGTCAGGTCCCATTTACCAACACTTGGCCCGTATCCCTCTAAACCCTTCCTATTCACATACCCATCCAAATGCCTTTTACCAGCCTCCACAACTTTCTCTGGCAGCTTATTCCATAGACACACCACCCTCGGCGTGAAAGAATTGCCCCTTCGATCCCTTTTATATCTGTCCCCCTCTCATCCTAAACCTATACCCTCGAGGTCTCGACTCCCCCACCCTGGTGAAAAGACTCATCTGCACAACTGTAAACATAACGTGGTGAGGATCACTCCCCCTTTCTGATCTTTATCTTTCTTCGGAATCGTCCATGAATATTTTTCTCTGGGGTGGGGATGGCCCGATGGGTTGAACCCATCTCTCAGTATTGCCTTCATCACTTTTGACTGTTGATCTGCTGTAAACCTGGTGCTGGAGCCCTCTGACATTCAATCCAATTTTACAGCCTTTTTCTCATTCCCCTCCCTGACTGCATTTTCCAAACTCCGACAACGAAATGTTTTTCCGTCCAACAGATGTGATTCTAACCACTGACAGAGGCAGTGAGACTGTGACTCCTCTTGTGAGATCTGTCAGCTCAAACCTGGTGTATTTTCACATTTTGGTTGGTTAGGCCCAGCGAAATGTAAGGATTTAATGTGTTGTACTTTTTTTACTGAGTAAAAATGGCAGAATAGGGTATTCAACCCCTCGAGACTGTCCCTCTATTCCCACCCTCTGGTCTGTCCAAGTGTCACTCCAGCTCCCACTCCCATCTCTTCCCCACTCCCTGCTCCAGGCTTCCCTTCCCCTTCCCCAGTTGTAATCTCTCCCAGACCTTTTCCTGGACCACTTCCCCGATGCCAGGGATCATTCCCTCCAGTCTCCGGGGGTGTCCCCATGCCGTGTGGTATCACTCTCCCACCCACCACCCACCTCCTCATTCCTGCTTGGTTCAGGTTTTACCACAAGATGTGTCACTGTTCCAGGGAGTAAAGAGCCTGCGAGAATTACAGGTACATTTTGTGGTTCATGTTGTAAAATTTGCAGTTAGTCAAATTCAGGGATTTGGATGGTCCTGGTGTGGATGAAGTCACTTTATGCCTCGTAACAATGTTTCTTTGCATGTCTCACGGTTCAACATTAAAATGTTGTATTGCCATGGAGACATTATTGTGAAATGGGCCAAATGGTGACTTGCGTGTCTCTTTATGCAAAGTAGTCACATTAACTCAGTATCTCACTCATGAACAGCAATGGTGTAAATGTTGGTCAAATCTGGACCACACAATATTCACTGAAAGAAAGACAGACCCAAACGGCAGACCTGAGGCTAAGTTTCAATTGTCCATCTGGACATTTACAGGGTCTGTATTTCAGAGCAATGGGTGGAGCTGGCATTTATCTTTATATGAGTGGTTCAATTGCTCTTCATTCACATTGAAGAAATGAAAAATGTAAAAAAAACCCTGAACCCGCAACAGTACTTCAGTTCAGTCATTTCACTTTGCAGACACACAGTATTTCCTGTTGCCTCTCGGTGTGCAGGAGATTCTGACAAGGTGGGTTTTATTGTTCATTCCTTATTGCCCGAAGATGGTGGTGAGCCCTGTTCTTGAGTTGCTGCAGTCCATGTCTTTTATCTAGTAATGTGTGTTTCTAAGAGACTGCAGACTCCTCGACCAGTGTACACAATATTTATTTACCCAGGATCCTTAGCGTGTATCAGGTAAGGACAACACAGCATGAGACTGCAGTCAGTCAGCCAAGTCCCAATTTTATTTGAGACAACAAAGGAAAAACTACACTCGACAATTTTACCAACTATTTCTAACGATCCAATTCTTTTGAATATTAAAACACTTACCAGATCTTTTGCTGCTCTGTTGAATTGTTCCGTCTATACCTCTCTTCATGAGTTGATTCTCTCTCTGGTCGGAGGGTGAGCTGCTCTGCTCACTGCTGTATCCTGACTTGCCTGTAGGTCGGCTGGAGAGTGGGGTCCGGTCAAGTCCTGCCAGGCCAGGTTCTTATACCCTCCTGGCTCCCTTCTGGAACCTTCCAAGGACTTGCTAATCAGGGCAATCAAACTAATTGGTTTTATCACCTTGAAATGCTGCTAATGGTACTCCATGGCTTGCTAACAGTGACACATTCGATGTGTCTGCCTTGGGCCTGGAAGTCTGGTTTCATCCCAGAATATACACCTGGTCTTCTGCCTTACTGAGGCATGTCCCATGCATCTTGTGATGTTGTTTGACACACTGTGTAATGTGCTCTGATGCCTCTCAAGTTTTCAATTATCTGGGCGTAAATCTAGCAAGGACTTGTCCCTGGGCAGAATTGTCTCTTGTGTGTCTGTCTTGGCTCAGGATTCCCAGCATGCTTTGCTTTTTGGCCAATTTTTGTGCCCTGTTTATTCCAGTTGCTGTTCCTGTATTTCTGCCCTCCCTTCTGAATGGTTTTTATTTCACCTGAGCAGTCGCAGGCATTTTCAATGCTCCACCGCCAAACCCTGATCACCCAACACCTGGAGAAAGAACGCCTCATCTTTCACCTTGGAACCCTTCAACCACACGGGATCAATGTGAATTTCATCAGCTCCCAAGTTTACCCTCCCCCTACCTTATCCCAGATTCAACCTCCAACTTGGCACCATCCTCTTGAAATGTCCTCCCTGTCCATCTTCCTTCCTCCATGTCTGCTCCACCCTCCTCTCTGCCCTATTACCTTCACACCCAACTTCATCTACCTATCACAATCCCAGCCATCTTCCCCCCCACCCCATCCCCCTCTCATTTATCTCTCAGCCCCCTTGGGCCACAAGCCTCAATCCTGCTGAAGGGCATATGCCAAAAATGTTGATTCTCCCACTCCTGGGATGCTGCCTGACCGGCTGAGCTTTTTCAGCACCACACTCTTTGACTCTGATCTCCAGTATCTGCAGTCCTCACTTTCTCCTCCCTGCTACAATGTGGTGTCAGTACCCCAGCATTGTTCATTGGGCAGTTCCAGGATTTGACAGTGATGGTCACACAATGGAGAGGGGACTCTGAGGTGATGGCGTTCCCATCCACGTGCTGCCCTCATCCTTCCAGTGGCCCTTATCCTTCCAGTAAGTTGATGCTTGGATATAACAATGTTAATAAGATAGGAACAACACGGAACAGTACATCACAGGAAGTAGGCCTTTGGCCCACCAAGCCTGTGCCAACACATGATACATTTCTAAACTAAAACCCTTTTGTCTCTGTGCAGTCCATGCCCCTTTTTCCCGTCTATTCATGTTTCTGACACTTTGCTTCTTAAATGTTGCTGTTGTATTCTCTGACAGCACATTCCGGGCATTTACCACCCTCTGGGAAAAAATCTTCCCTCTCACATCTGCTTGAAAAGTTCACCTTTTCACCTGAAATCTATCTCCTCTAGTGAGTGACATTTTTATCCTGAGGTAAAGATTCCATCTGTACATTCTCTTCATGCCTCTCATAATTTTGAAAATTTCTATCAGGTAGACCCTCAGCCTCTGACGTTAGTTGAAAATAGAGCCTAGAAGAATACAGCACAGGAATGGACTCTTCAGCCTACGATGTTGTGGTGAAAATGACGCTAATTAAAACTAATCCCTTCTGCATGCCCTTTGTTCATACCCCTCCATCCCTTGTATATCCATGTGCTTATCTAAAAATCTCTTACACTCCCTGATTGTATCTCCCTCATCCATCATCGTTGGCAGTGCATTCCAGACCCTTACCACTCTCTGTGTGAAGAAAATGCATACTCCCTAACTTTAGATATTTCATCTCTGGGTAAAACCCTATCTATGCATCTCAAAATTTTATAAACTTCTATCAAATCTCCCTTCAGCCTCCTCCACCCCAGAGAAAACAACCCTAATTTTTCTAGCCTCTTCTTATTGCTCATACCCTCTAATCCAGGCCACATCCTGGGAAACCACTTTTACAATCTCTGCAAAGCCTCCACATCTTTTCTGTGAAGTGGTGACCAGAACTGAACGCAATACCCTCAGTGTGGCCAGACCAGAGTCTTATAAAGCTGCATCATGAATTCCTGACTCTTGTACTTAATTCCTCAACCAATAAAGGCAAGCATACCATACACCTTCCTTACCATCCTATCTACTGGTGTGGCCACTTTAGGGAAGCTATCGAATTGAACCCCAAAATCCCTTTGTACAGCAATACTGTTCAGGATCCTGCTATTAACTGTATACATTTCCTTAACATTTGAATTCCCAAATGCAGCACCTCACACTTACCCAGATTAAACTCCATCTATCATTTCTCCACCCATATCTGCACTGATCTATATCCTGCCGAATCCTTTGACAACCTTCTACACTATCCACAACTCCACAGATCCTTGTATCATCTGCAGACTTACTAAACCACACATCTACATTTTCATCCAAGTCATTTTTATAAATATCACAACCAGCAGAGATCCCAGTACAGATCCCTGTGGAACACCATTAAGTCACGGACCTCCAGCTTGAAAAACACGCTTTTACCACTACCCTGTGCCTTCTATGGGCAAGGCAATACTGAATCCATGTGGCCAAGTCACCAGGGATCCCATCCTACTGAGAATTAACCTTCTGGATGAGCCTACCATGAGGAACATTACTGAAAGTCTTATTAAAATCCATGCAGCCAACATCCACTGCTCTACCCTCATCAGTCACCATTGTCACCGTTTTAGAAAATGCAATCACTTTAGTCAGGCATGATCCGTGCTTCACAAAGCCATGCTGACCGTCCCTAATTAGGCCTGACTTTTCCAAATGTGTGTAAATCCTATCCTATTCCCTATCCCAACCATTAATGTGAGACACACACATCTATAGTTTCCTGGATCATCCCTATTTCCCTTCTTGAACAGAGGAACAACATTAGCTACTCGCCAGCCCTCCAGGACCTCTCTGGTGGCTAATGAGGACAGAAAACATCTTGGTCAAGACCCAAACAATCTCTTCCCCTGCCTCTCTCAATAACCTGGGGTGGAGAGCATCATGCCCTGGGGACTTATCCATCTTAATGCTCTTTAAGAGACCCAACACCACTTCTTTCCTGATCTCAAAATACCGCAGCATATTAGCATGCTCCACCCAAATCTCACTATCCTGCATATCCTTCTCCTGGGGGAATACTGATACAAAGTACTCATTTAGGATCTCACCCACATCCTCAGTCTCCAAGCACAATTTCCCTCCTTCCTTGAGTGGTCCTACTTTCTCCCTAGTTAGCCTCTTGTTTGTAATGTATGTATAGAATGCCTTCGGATTCTCTTTAACCTGACTTGCCAAGGTCATTTCATGTCCTCTTCTTGCTGTCCTCATTCCCTGCTTGAGTTCTTCCTGATTTTTTGACATTCCTCACAGGCCCTGTCCGATTTTAGCTTCCTAAACTTTACATATGCTTCTTTTTTGCTTTTGACTAAATTCATAACCTCCATTGTTATTCAAGGGTCCCTGACCTTGCCATCCTTGTCCTTCTTCCTTATGAGAACATGCAGGTCCTGAACTCTCGTCAGCAGGTCTTTAAACAATTCCCACATGTCAAATGTGGACCTGCCTGATAACAGCTCCTTCCAATTAATACTTTCTCACTCCTGCCTTATACTGACATAATTTTCCCATCTCCAATTTATCAGCTTGCCACAAGGTCCTGACTAATCCTTACTCATTGCTATCTTAAAACTTGAAAGGTCAGTCACTTTGCCAGGGTCATTTACCAGTACAAGGTCCAGTATTGCCCCTCTATCCTCTCATTGGACTATCCACAAGCTATTTCAAGAAGCCTTCTCTGATACACTTAACAAATTCTGCTCGATCTAAACCTTTTGCTGCAAGGGAGTCCCTGTTGATATTGGGGAAGTTAAAGTCACCCAGTGTGAAAACACTTTTTATTGCATATTTCCATAATCTGCCTACATATTTGTTTCTCGATGTCTCGGTGGCTGTTAGGGGGCCTACGGTATAATCCTATCAGCGTGATTACACCCATCTTATGTTTGAGCTTTACCCATATTTCCCTCGTAGATAAGCCCTCCAGTATGTTCTCTCTGAGTACGGATGTAATGCAACTCCTCCACCTCTTTTACCTTCCTGTCCATCTCGTCTAAAACAATGAAACCCTGGAATGTTAAGCAGCCAGTCCTGTCCCTCTCTCAATCAACTCTGTAATAGCTGCAACATCACAGTTCCATGTAGGTCCAGGCTCTAAGCTCATCTGCCTTACCTTTAATACCTCTTGCATTGAAATAAACACACTTCAGCCCATTAGTACCATCGTGTATATTTACCTGTCTCTGCCTTTCTTTTCTTTATGATTTACTGGTCCTAACATGTATCTTCCCATTAATCCTTCCACTTGGTGACCTGCTGCTCTGGTTTCCATCCTCCTGCCACCCTAGTTTAACCTAACCGAGTAGCACCAGCAAACCTTCCTACGAGGATATCAGTTCCCCTCCAGTTTAGGTGCAAACTGTCCCTCTTGTACAGGTCACCCCTTCTCCAGAAGAGATCCCATTGATCCAAGAACCTGAAACCCTGCCACCTGCACCAGCTCCTTAGCCACACATTCATCTCTCCGACCTTTCTATTCCTTGCCTCACTAGCACGTGGAATTGGTAATAACCCAGAGGTTACTATCCTTGAGGGTGGTAAATAAACCAAGTTTGTCCAATCTTACTCATAGCTAATACCCTCCAAACCAAGTGACATTCTGGTAAATCCTTTCTGTTCATTGTCCAAAGTCTTCAAATCCTTCTAGTTTTGTGGTGACCAGAACTAAATTCAATATTCCAAAAGTAGCCTAACTAAAATTCAATACAACTGCAACATAAATTGTCATGTTTTATACTCTATGCCCAGATCGATGGAGGCTAGGATGGCCTACACCTTCGTGACCACCTTAACTATTTGTGCTGCTACTTTCAGGGAACTGTGGGCCTGTGTACCTTGACCCTCTGTATGTCAATGCTTCCAAATGTTCTGCCATTTACTGGATACTTCCTTCCGACATGACAATGTCAATAATGCATCACTTCACATTTCTCTGCATTAAATTCAATCTGCTATTTCTGCACCCAGGTCACCACCATATCTATATCCTGCTGCATCCTCTGGCAATCCCACTTACTATCCACAGCTCCCCCAATCCTTGTGTCATCCACAAACTTATAAATCAGACCACATTTTATAAGATACCATTAGGTAATAATCAGGAAATTATATGGAAATCAAATTTGAACAAATGTGTGAGGGAGGGCTTCAGATATGTGGATCATTGGGATACCTTGTGGGGAAGGTGGGACCTGTACAAGGAGGACGGGTTTCACCTGAACACAGAGAGTGTGTGAGGAAGGATAGACAGCTGATAGGGCAAAGTTGCAGTAAGTGTGATTGGTTGAAGAGTGTCTGTTTTAACTCAAGAAGTGTCAGGAATAATGTTAATGAACTTAGAGCATGGATCAGTGCTTGGAGCTACGATGTTGTGGCCAAAACGGAGACTTGGATATCACAGGGATAGGAATGGTTATTGGATGTTCCAGGGTTGAGATGTTTCAAACGGAATAGGGAGGGAGGTAAAAGAGATGGGGGAGTGGTATTACTAATCAGGGATAGTATCACAGCTGCAGAAAGGGAGGTTATTGAGGAAAGTTTGTCTACTGAGTTAGTATGGTTGGAAATCAGAAACAGGCAGGGAGCAGTCACTTTATTGGGAGTTTCTTCTAGACCCCCCCAAGAGCAACAGAGACATGGAGCAGCAGATTGGGTAGCAAAAAAGCAAATTACTGCAGATGCTGGAATCTGAAACCAAAAGAGAAAATGCTGGAAAATCTCAGCAGGTCTGGCAGCATCTGTAAGGAGAGAAAAGAGCTGATGTTTCAAGTCTAACTGACCCTTTGTCAAAGCTAAAAAAAGGGGAGAAATAGGGAGGTATTTATACGAGGCTGAGAGAAGGTGAGTCATGGCTCCAGAAGCAAAGGTCGCAGTAAAGAGGTGATACTGACAGTGCATAGAGAGATTATAGGGAGATTAGGGGCTGGGAATGACCAAGGCTGAAGCCAGTGCTATGTGACAAAATATGTGGGGGATGGGGGGGGAGGGGTGAAGCAGAGGCAAAATGGAATACAGGGGAGAAGGGTAGCAAAGGGGGAAGAGGAGAGGAAGAAGGCGATGAGAGAGTGGGGAGTGAGAGAAAGAGAGACAATAAAGAAATAAGAGCTACAGAACAGTGAAAACAATTTTTAAAAAATAAATGAAATAAAATATCTGAAGTTGTTGAATTCAGTGTTGAGAGTGGCAGGCTGTAACATACCGAGTCAGAAGATGAGATGCTGTTCCTCCAGTTTGCGTTGAGCTTCACTGGAACATTGCAGCAGGCCAAGGACAGACATGTGGGCATGGGAGCAGGATTGGGTGTTGAAGTGGCAAGCCACGGGAAGGTCCGGGACCTGATTGCGTACAGACTAAAGGTGCTCAAGCAAAGCGATCACCCAGTCGGCGTTTTGTCTCTCTGATATAGAGGAGACCACATTGGGAACAACGAATGCAAGAGACCAAATTGAAAGAGGTACAAGTGAAACGCTGCTTAATCTGAAATGAGTGTCTGGGGCCTTGGATGGTGAGCATGGAAGAGGTAAAGGGGCAGGTGTTGCACATTCTGCGATTACATGGGAAGGTGCTGTGTGTGATGGGAGAGGTGTTGGGTGTGATGGAGGAGTGGACTAGGTTGTCCAGGAGGGAACGATTTCTGCGGATTGCAGACAGGGGGAGGGAAGGGAAGATGTGTTTAGTGGTGGCATCGTGTTGGAGTTGGCGAAAATGGCGGAGGATTATTCTTTGCATGTGCAGGCTGGTGGGGTGAAAGGTGAGAACAAGAGGGACCCTATCCTTGTTCTGGGAGGGGAGGGAGGGGGTGAGGGTCGTGGCGTGGGAGATGGACCGCACTTTGTCGAGAGCCCTGTCAACAACTGTAGGTGGGAAGCCACGGTTGGAGAAGAAGGAGCACGTATTAAGAGCACCACTTTGGAAAGTGGCCTCATTGGAACAAATGCGGCGGAGGTGAGGGAGCTGAGAGAAAGGGATAGAGTCCTTCCAGGACGGAGGGTGAGAAGAGCTGGAGTCCAGATAGCTGTGGGAGTCAGAGGGCTTGTAATGGATACTAGTGGATAGACTATTGCCGGAAATGGAAACAGAAAGGTCAAGGAAAGGAAGGCAAGTGTCAGAGATGGACCAGGTGAAGGTGATGGAGGGATGGAAACTGAAAGTAAAGTTTATGAATTTTTCCAGGTCAGGGCGAGAGCATGAAGCCGCACTGAAATAGTCATCGACGTACCGATAAAGCAGTTGTGGGAGGGGACCCAGGTAGGCCTGGAACAAGAAATGTTCCACATGCCCCATGAAAAGGCAGGCATAGCTAGGACCCATGTGGGTACCCATTGCTTCACCTTTGATTTGGAGAAAATGGGATGAATTGGAGGAGAAGTTGTTGAGAGAGAGAACAAGTTCAGCCAGGCAGAGGAGAGTGGTGGTGGATGGAGATTGTTCGGGCCTCTTTTCGAGAAAGAAGCGAAGAACTTTCAAGCTGAATTGGTGTGGGATGGAGGTGTAAAGAGATTGCACACACATGGTGAATAGAAGTTGATTAGGGCCTGTGAATTGAAAGCTGTCAATGTGTTGCAAGGCATCAAAGGAATCCCGGTTGTCGGTGGGGAGGGAATGAACCAGAGGAGTGTGGATGGAGTCAAGGGAGGAGGAAATAAGTTCAGTGGGGCAGGAGCATGCTGACACAATGGACCTGCTGGGACAGTCCCTCTTGTGGATTTTGGGCAGTAGGTAGAAACAGGCTGTCCGGGTTTAGGAGACTATGAGGTTGGAAGCTGTGGGGAGGAGGCATCCGGAGGAAATGAATCAGTCACGGTGTTGGAGACAATGGCTTGATGCTCAGTGGTGTGATCATGCTCCAGGGGGAGGTAGGAGGAGGAATCTCTCAGGGAACAACTTTTGCCACCCTCCAATTATCTGGTAGTACTTCAGTGGACAGTGAGGACACATAGACATTCGCCAAAGTCGCAGATATCTCTCACCTCATTTCCCTTAGCAACCTTGCATATATCCTTCTCTGGGGTCCAGGGGACTTATCCATCCTCGCTCTCAGAGATTGGGTGGAAGATTTTGGAAAGGTGCAGAAGTAACAGGGTTGTTGTCATGGCTGACTTCAACTTCCCTAATATTTATTGAAACCTCCTGAATGCAAATAGTTTGGGTAGAGCAGACTTTGTCAGCTGTGTCCAGGAAGGATTTCTAACTCAATATGTAGATAGGCTGAATGCAAGGAGGCCATATTGGATTTGGTGCTTGGCAATGAACCAGGTCAGGGGTCAGATCTCTCGGAGGGAGATGGTGATCACAATTCCCTGACCTTTACTATAGTCATAGAGTGGGATAGGAGCAGACAGTATGGGAAAGTATTTAATTGGGGAGGAGGTATTACAATGCTCTTAAGCAGGAACTATGGAGAATACATTGGGAACAGGTGTTCTCAGGGAAATGCAGGACAGAATGTGGAGGTTGTCTGGGGAGCACTTGTTGCAAGTACTGGATAAGTTTGCCCCACTGAAGCAAGGAAGGGGTGGTAGGTTGAGGGAACCTTAGATGACAAGAGATGTGGAACATCTAGTCAAGAGGAAGAAGGAAACTTACTTAAAGTTGAAGAAGCAAGTATCGGACAGGGCTCTAGAGGGTTACAAGGTAACCAGGAAGAAACTGAAGAATGGACTTTGGAGAGCGAGAAGAAGGCATGAATAAGCCTTGGGGATTAAAGAAAACCCCAAGGTGTTTTACACTTACGTGAGGAACAAGAAGATGGCCAGAGTGAGGGTAGGGCTGATCAGGGATAGCAGAGGGAACATGTGCCTGGAGTTGGAGGAGGTAGGGGAGGCCCTAAAGGAATACTTTGCTTCAGTGTTCACCTGTGAGAGGGACTTTGTCGTTTGTGAAGACAGCATGAAACAGGCTGATAAGCTCAAACAGATTGATGTTAAGAAGGAGGATGTGTTGGAAATTTTGAAAAAACGTGAGGATGGATAAGTCCCCTGGGCCCCAGAGAAGGATATATGCAAGGTTGCTAAGGGAAATGAGATGAGAGATATCTGCGACTTTGGCGAATGTCTTTGTGTCCTCACTGTCCACTGGAGTATTACCAGATAATTGGAGGGTGGCAAAAGTTGTTCCCTTGTGCAAGAAAGGGAATAGGGATAAACCTGGGAATTACAGGGCAGTCAGTCTTGTGTCAGTGGTGGGCAAATTATTGGAGAGGATTCTGAGAGGCAGGATTTATGATTATGGAAATGCTTAATTTGATGAGAGATAGTCAACATGGCTTTGTGAGGGGCAGATTATGTCACATAAGCCTCATTGAATTATTTGAGGATGTAGGGAATGTTGGATGATGAGAAAAATTGAGGGTTTGGTTAAGAAAAAAAACGAAACATGTCAGGTATACACAGGATGGATGGAGTGGATCCTTAGAAGAGTATAAAAGGCAATAGGAGTATAGTTAAGAGGGGAATCAGGAGGGCAAAAGGGGAACATGAGAGAGCTCTGGGAAATAGGGTTAAAGAGAATCCAAGGGTCTTTACAAATACTTTAAGGACAAAAGGGTGACTAGGGAGAGAATAGAGCCCCTCAAAGGTCAGCAAGGTGACGTTTGTGTGGAGCTGCAGGAGATGGGGGGAGATAGTAAAGGAGTATTTTGCATCAGTGTTTACTGTGGAGTAGGACATGGAAGATATAGAATGTGGGGATAGAGATGGTGACATCTTGAAAAGTATTAATATTAAAGAGAAGGAAGTGCTGGATGTCTTGAAACGTATAAAGGTGGATAAATCCTCAGGACCTGATCAGGTGTTCCCTAAAACTCTGTGGGAAGCTAGGGAAGTGATTGCTGGGCCCCTTGCTGAGATATTTGCATCATTGATAGTCACAGGTGAGGTGCCGGAAAACTGGAGGTTGGCAAACGTGGTGCCACTATTTAAGAAAAGTGGTAAGGACAAGCCAGGGAACTAAAGACTGGTGAGCCTGATGTCGGTGGGATGCAGGTTGTTGGAGGAAATCCAGAGGGACAGAATGTACATGTATTTCGAAGGAAGGACTGATTAGGGATAGTCAATATGGTTCTGTGAAATCGTGTGGGTAATCATGTCTCAAACTTGATTGAGATTTTTGAAGAAGTAACAAAGAAGCTTGATTAAGGCAGAGTAGTAGATGTGATCTGTATGGACTTCAGTAAGATATTCGACAAGGTTCCCCAAGGAAGACTGAGTAGCAAGGTTAGGTCCCATGGAATACAAGGGGAACTTGTCACTTGGATTCCGAACTGGCTTGAAGTTAGAAGACAGAGGGTGGTGGGGGAGGTTGTTTTTCAGGCTGAAGGCCTGTGACCAGGGAGTGCCACAAGGATCAGTGCTGCGTCCACTACTTTTTGTCATTTATATAAATGATTTGGATGTGAGCATAAGAGGTATAGTTAGTAAATTTGCAGATGACACCAAAATTGGAGGTGTAGTGGACAGCGAAGAAGGTTATCTCAGATTATAGTGGGATCTTGATCAGATGGGCCAATGGGCTGAGGAGTGGCAGATGGAGTTTAATTTAGATAAATGCGAGGTGCTGCATTTTGAAAAGACAAATCAGAGCAGGACTTATACACTTAATGGTAAGGTCCTGGGGAGTGTTGCTGAACAAAGAGACCTTAGAGTGCAGGTTCATAGCACCTTGAAAATGGAGTCGCAGGTCGATAGGATAGTGAAGAAGGCGTTTGGTGTGCTTTCCTTTATTGGTAAGGGTATTGAGTACAGGAGTTGGGAGGTCATGTTGCGACTGTACAGGATATTGGTTAGACCAATATTGTGTGCTCCTTCCGATTGGAATATTGTGTGCTCCTTCCGATTGGAAGGATGTTGTGAAACTTGAAAGGGTTCAGAAAAGATTTACAAGGATGTTGCCAGGGTTGGAGGTTTTGAGCTGTAGGCAGAGGTTGAATAGGGTGGAGCTATTTTCCCTGGAGTGTCAGAGGCTGAGAGGTAACCTTATAGAGGTTTATAAAATCATGAGGGGCATGGATAGGGTAAATAGGCAAAGTCTTTTCCCTGGGGAAGAGGAGTCCAGAATAGGTTTAGGGTGAGAGGGGAAAGATATAAAAGAAACCTGAGGGGCAACTTTTTCACGCAATGGGTCGTGTGTGTATGGAATGAGCTGCCAGAGGAAGTGGTGGAGGCTGGTACATATGCAACAGTTAAAAGGCATTTGGATGGGTATATGAATGGGAAGGGTTTAGTGGGATATTGACTGGATGCTGGCAAATGGGACTACATTAGGTTGGTGTATCTGGTCGGCATGGACGAGTTGGACTGAAGGGTCTGTTTCCGTGCTGTACATCTCTATAACTCTGTGTGACAAAACACGCTGATGAAGATAGAGCAGTGAATCATAGAATCACGATAGTGCGGAAACAGGCCCTTCAGCCCAACAAGTCCACACCGACCCTCCGAAGACTACCCCACCTAAACCTATTCCTGTACCTATTATGCTATATTTTCCCCTGACTGATGCATCTAACCTACACATCCCTGAATAGATTATGGGTAATTCCCAATGGCCAATTCACCTCACCTGCACATCGTTGTGTTGTGCGAGGAAACCAGAGAACCTGGAGGAAACCCACGCAAACAAGGAGAGATTGTTCAAACTCCACACAGACAGTTGCCTGAGGCTGGAATCAAACCCAGGTCCCTGGCACTGTGAAGCAGCAGTGCTGACCACTTGAGCTGCCCCATGGATGTGTTATATATGGAATTTAGCAAGGCTTTTGATAATGTTCCACATGGTAGGTTTGTTCAGAAAGTAAGGATTCATGGGATCCAGAGAAGTTTGGCTGTCTGGAAGTGGAAGGGAGAGTTAGTGCATTTGCTGATGTCACAAAAGTTGGTAGATCTATGGATAGTGTGGAGGGCTGTTGTAGTTTGCAACAGAACATTGACAGGATGCAGAGTTGGGCTGAGAAGTGGCAAATGGAGTTTAACCTGGAAAAGTGGGAAGTAATTCATTTTCAAAGGTTGAATTTGAATTCCGATTACAGAGATAATGACAGGATTCTTGGCAGTGTGGAGGAACAGAGGGACTTTGGGGTTCACGTCCATAGATCCCTCAAAGTTACCAAGCAAGTTGATAGGATTGTTAAGAATGCGTATGGTATGTTGACCTTCATTAGCAGGGAGATTGAGTTTAAGAGCTGCAGGGTTATATTGTAGCTCTGTAATGCCCTGGGTTAGACCACACTTGGAATATTGTGTTCAGTTCTGGTTGCCTCATTACAGGAAGGATATGGAAGCTTCAGAGAGGGTGCAGAGGAGATTTACTAGGATGCTGCCTGGAGTCAAGGGCATTTCTTATGAAGAAAGATTAAGGGAACCTGGCCATTTCTTATTGGAACGAAGAAGGATGAGAGGTGACTTGATACAAGATGATGCGAGTCAGAGGTAGAGTGGATAGCCAGAGACTTTTTCTCAGGGTGGAAATGGCTATCACGAGGGGGCATAATATTAAGGTGATTGGAGGAAGGTTTAGGGGAGATGTCAGAGGTAGGTTCTTTACACAGAGAGTGCTGTGTGTGTGGAATACACTGCCAGCAGGGGTAGTAGAGTCAGATACATTACGGACATTTAACACTCTTGGATCAGCACTTGGATGATAGCAAAATGAGGGGTATGTAAATTAGTGTGATCTCAGAGTAGGATAAAAGGTTGTCACAATATCAAGGGCTGAAGGATCTGTAGTGTGCTATACTGTTCTATGTTCTATTGGGCTTGGTGTATTAAGTCAGGAAACCCAATGAATATTGTGTCCTGATGAATTAAATATGAACTTTTATCCATATTGCTAATTATGTCTCGTGAACATAATGCTGTATCTGTCCCAAATCTCTCCTTTGATGGAGAGTAGTCATGATTTGGAGATGCCGGTGTTGAACCAGGATGCACAAGGTTAAAAATCACACAACACCAGGTTAAAGTCCAACCGGTTTAGTTGGAAGCACTAGCTTTTGGAGCGCCGCTCCTTCATCAGGTGGTTGTGGAGGACACAATTGGGAGGCACAGAATTTATAGCAAAAGTTTACAGCGTGATGTAACGAAAATTATACATTGAAAAATAGCTTGATTTTTTGTTGAGTGTCTCATCTGTTAGAATGACCACGATAGTTTCACTTCTTTCATATGTAAATCACTAAACGTTTTGAAAATGTTACATTCTCAGGTTAACTGTAACAATTGGTGTCAGCACAGATAAGATGTTAAGGTAGAGTCAGAGAGATGTACAGCATGGAAACAGACCCTTCGGTCCAAACCATCCATGCCGACCAGATATCCCAATCCAATCTAGCCCCACCTGCCAGCACCCGGCCCATATCCCTCCAAACCCTTCCTATTCGTATACCCATCCAAATGCCTCTTAAATGTTGCAATTGTACCAGCCTCCACCACATCCTCTGGCAGCTCATTCCATACATGTACCACCCTCTGTGTGAAAAAGTTGCCCCTTAGGTCTCTTTTATATCTTTCCCCACTCACCCTAATCCTATGCCCTCTAGTTCTGGACTCCCCGACCCCAGGGAAAATACTTTGTCTATTTATCCTATCCATGCCCCTCATAATTTTGTAAACCTCTATAAGGTCACTCCCCCAGCCTCCGACGCTCCAGGGAAAACAGCCCCAGCCTGTTCAGTCTCTCCCTGTAGCTCAGATCCTCTAACCCTGGCAACATCCTTGTAAATCTTTTCTGAACCTTTCACCACATCCTTCTGATAGTAAGGAGACCAGATTTACATGCAATATTCCAACTGTGGCCTAATCAATGTCCTGTACAGACGCAACATGACCTCCCAACTCTTGTACTCAATACTCTGACCAATAAAGGAAAGCATACCAAATGCCTTTTTCACTATCCTATCTACCAGCAACTCCACTTTCAAGGAGCTATGAACCTGCACCTCAAGGTCTCTTTGTTCAGCAACACTCCCCAGGACCTTACCATTAAGTGTATAAGTCCTGCTAAGATTTGCTTTCCCAAAATGCAGCACCTCGCATTTATCTGAATTAAACTCCATCTGTCACTTCTCAGCCCATTGGCCCATCTGGTCCAGATCCTGTTGTAATCTGAGGTAACCTTCTTCGCTGTACACTACACCTCCAATTTTGGTGTCATCTGCAATCTTATGCTCGCATCCAAATTATTTATGTAAATGACAAAAAGTAGAGGGCCCAGCACCGATCCTTGTGGCACTCCACTGGTCACATGTCTCCAGTCTGAAAAACAATCCTCTACTACCACCCTCTGTCTTCTACCTTTGAGCCAGTTCTGTATTCAAATGGCTAGTTCTCCCTGTATTCCATGAGATCTAAGCTTGCTAATCAGTCTCCCACGGGGAAGCTTGTCGAACGCCTCACTGAAGTCCATATAGTTCACATCCACTGCTCTGTTCTCATCAATCTTCTTTGTTACTTTTTCAAAAACCTCAATCAAGTTTGTGAGACATGATTTCCCATGCACAAAGCCATGTTGACTATCCCTAATCAGTCCTTGCCTTTCCAAATACATGTACATCCTGTCCCTCAGGATTCCCTCCAACAACTTGCCCAACACCGAGGTCAGGCTCACCGATCTATAGTTCCCTGGCCTGTCTTTACCACCCTTCTAAAACAATGGCACCATGTTTGCCAACCTCCAGTCTTCCGGCACCTCACCGGTGACTGTCGATGATACAAATATCTCAGAAAGAGGCCCAGCAATCATTTCTCTAGCTACTGGATTAGTGGTGCTGGAAGAGCACAGCAGTTCAGGCAGCATCCAAGGAGCTTCGAAATTGACGTTTCGGGCAAAAGCCCTTCATCAGGAATAAAGGCAGTGAGCCTGAAGCGTGGAGAGATAAGCTAGAGGAGGGTGGGGGTGGGGAGAAAGTAGCATAGAGTACAATGGGTGAGTGGGGGAGGGGATGAAAGTGATAGGTCAGGGAGGAGAGGGTGGAGTGGATAGGTGGAAAAGGAGATAGGCAGGTAGGACAGGTCCGGACAAGTCATGGGGACAGTGCTGAGCTGGAAGTTTAGAAATAGGGGGAAGGGGAAATGAGGAAACTGTTGAAGTCCACATTGGTGCCCTGGGATTGAAGCGTTCCGAGGTGGAAGATGAGGCGTTCTTCCTCCAGGCGTCTGGTGGTAAGGGAGCGGCGGTGAAGGAGGCCCAGGATCTCCATGTCCTCGGCAGAGTGGGAGGGGGAGTTGAAATGTTGGGCCACAGGATGGTGTGGTTGGTGCAGGTGGCCCTGTCTTTTTCTTCCATATCCTTTTCCACAGTAAATACTGATGCAAAATATTCTTTCAGTATCTCCCCCAGTTTCTGTGGCTCCACACAAAGGCTGCCTTGCTGATCTTTGAGGGGCCCTATTCTCTCCCTAGCTACCCTTTTGTCTTTAATATATTTGTAAAAACCCTTTGGATTCTCCTTAATTCTATTTGCCAAAGCTATCTCATGTCTCCATTTTGCCCTTCTGATTTCCCTTTTAAGTATATTCCTACTTTCTTTATACTCTTCTAAGGATTCACTCGATCTACCCTGTCTGTACCTGACATATGCTTCCTTCTTTTTCTGAACCAAACTCTCAATTTCTTTCGTCATCCAGCATTCCCTATAACAACCAGCCTTCCCTTTCACCCTGACAGGAATATACTTTCTCTGGATTCTCGTTATCTCATTTCTGAAGGCTTCCCATTTTCCAGCCGTCCCTTTACCTGTGAACATCTGCCTCCAATCAGCTTTCAAAAGTTCTTGCCTAATACCGTCAAAATTGCCCTTTCTCCAATTTAGAACTTCAACTTTTAGATCTGGTCTATCCTTTTCCATCACTATTTTAAAACTAACAGAATTATGGTTGCTGGCCCCAAAGTGCTCCTCCACTGACACCTCAGTCACCTGCCCTGCCTTATTTCCCAAGAGTAGATCAAGTTTTGCCCTTCTCTAGTAGATACATCCACATACTGAATCAGAAAATTGTCTCGTACACACTTAAAAAATTCCTCTCCACCTAAACCTTTAACACTATGGCAGCCCCAGTCTATGTTTGGAAAGTTAAAATCCCTGACCATAACCACCTTATTATTCTTACAGATAGCTGAGATCTCCTAACAAGTTTGTTTCTCAATTTCCTTCTGACTATTGGGGGGTCTATAATACAACCCCAATAAGGTGATTATCCCTGTCTTATTTCCCAGTTCCACCAAAATAACTTTCCCAGATGTATTTAACAAGATGTTGAAGGTGTTCACCCCCTGTGTTCCCTGTCTGTGCCATAATGTTTAGACTGATTCTAATCTAACAAGTGAGTTAACCGAATCTTACATGGATTCATGCAGTTTTTGAGCAAAGTACAATGTAACTCTGCAAGTACAAAATCACCCCACAAACGTGTGCGTGTCTGTGTGTGTGTCTGGAGTGGGGGGGGGGTTGTGAGTGTCTGAAAGAGAGTGTATAAGTGTGTGTGCATGTGAGTGTAAACTCGCCCAAGTCTGTGAGAGGGTGCATGTGGGAGTGTGTGTATCTGTAGGAGTGTGTGTGAGTGTGTCTGGCATGCGTGTGCCTTTTGTGTGTATATGAGTGTGTGTGTGTGTATATAGTGCATTGGTGGTCACCTGTAGTGTGACATGAACCCATGATGTCCTCCCTTTGGGTACGGATCTTAGCTATGAGCCTCTGCTCGGCCATTTTTCACCTCTGCCTGTCCCCAAGTCTGCCTTGGAGGATGGTCACCCGAAGGTCCAAGGTCGAATGTCCTGGACTGCTGGAGTGTTCCCCAACTGGAAGGGAATGCTCCTGTCTGTTGATTGTTGTACGGTGCCCATTCATCCTTTGCCATAGCCTTTGCTCGGTTTCCCCAATGTACCGTGGCTCAGGGCATCCTTGCCTGCACCATATGAGATAGACAACATTGGCTGAGTAGCATGAGTACCTGCCACGGACATGGTGGGAGGTGTCCCCACGTGTAATGGTGGTATCCATGTACACACTCTGACATGTCATGCAGTGCCTACCGTGTCAGGGTTGTAGTTGGGGAACACTTCAGCAGTCCAGGGCATTCGACCTTCGGGTGACCATCCTCCAAGGCGGACTTCGGGACAGGCAGCAGCACACACACACACACACACACATATACATACAGACACCAACACTCCCACACTCACATGCAGACTCTCACAGACTAAGACACTATACACACACACACATATACACTCTCTCTCTCACTCACAACACCCCACCCCAGACAGACAGACACACACACACACACAAACACGCAAAAACCCACATGCACACATACACATGTACGTTTGTGGGGTGAATTTGTACTCGCAGAGTTACATTGTACTTTGCTCAAAAACTGCATGAATCCATGTAAGACTTTGTTAACTCACTTTTTAGTTTAGAATCAGTCTAAACATTATGGCACAGACAGGGAACACAGGGGGCTAACACCTTCAACATCCTAACATCTTATGTTGCTGACACCAATAGTTACAGTTAATCTGAGACTGTAACTTTTAAAAAGGTTTTGTGATATACATATGAAAGAGGTGAAACTATCAATGGTCATTCTAACGGATGAGAGACTCAACAAACAATCAAGGTATTTTTCAGTGTATAATTTCAGTTACATCACACTGTAAACTTTTGCCATAAATTCTATGTCTGACAACTGTGTCCTCCACATCCACCTGATGAAGGAGCCGCGCTCCAAAAGCTCGTGCTTCCAATTAAACCTATTAGACTATAACCTGGTGTTGTGTGATTATTAACTTTAATGGATCAACAGCAATTGAACAATCAGCTGAAACATCATACTTGGAAAAGGGATTAAACTTTAATATGATTTCTTAAAGTAGGAATTCTCCCTCTGTGTAAAACATGCTTCACATTTTCCCAAAGGACTCAGAAACAAACATGATCAGCAAACTGATTGTCATCCTTCCATCTGTGAGAGATGGTGGGAAAGCAGCCTCAGTATTTGCTGAGATTATCTGCTGCCCTCCGAATGTCTGAACAATTGATTCTGGAAAGAATCATCATCAAACACACCCTGACAAGCTGTCTCTCTCTGACATGAGTGATAATGAACTGGCCCAAAACAGGGCAGCAAACAGTGAGCTCCTGACCAGACTGAATTTGAATGAAATGTGCCCCAAGGACTGAAGGCAGAAAACTTCACGACAGAAATCAGCTGCCTCTTGATCAGCTCCTGTTCCTACAATTATCATCCTGAGGACGACAGACAGAATGAAGCAAAAACTCAAAATATCGATGTTCCCTCAGATCGGTGAATTCACGGCTGGATTCTGAGCATCTTCAGGTGGATCTGCAGTTTGAGCAGTGAGCTCAGATATTTACATACTGTTTTTGGACCTGTTTTTGGAATAAATTACTCAAACATGAAACACAGGAGGCAAATAGCAGCAATTTGCTTCTGGAACAGTTTCCTTCATTCCAACTTTGAGATGGATTTTGAAATGATTAACTCACTGAGTGCTGGCTCCAGGGAAGTCTGAAGGTCCCCAGCAGCATTTTGCTTTCAGCTCCCACAGTGTCAGGCTGAGAGTTTCCCTGGTAATACAGAAAGTACAGCATTGTCAGAGTAGTTTGTCAGAGTAGATGAGATAAATCAACTTCACTCAACAACCTTCCCTTGCTCTCAATGCTCCCATTAAGGAAGTCACACTCCAAGGTATTTAAACGGCTGGTGTAATCTACAGTCTGTGCTGGGTTAGACAATCTCACCCAGGTGGCAGGAAGGTCACAACAGGAAGTTTAACCTCCTGGTGTCAGGATGGTGACTAGCATCGTCCCAGTTGAGGGGAATAGCCAGTGAGCTCTGCTGAATTATGTCTCTGTGTGGGTGCTGAGTGAGGACAGTGATGTTTAAACAACACATCACTTCCAGTGGGGTCAGAAACATCTCAGAGGTGAGAAACCACACGAGTTACCGAGAGAGTCACCCTGATGTCTCGGTGAAATACAGGGCCAGCTCCTTCCTGCAGTGACGAGTGTTACAGTCTGGTATCGCAGGAGCACTTCCTCTGTCAATGTCTTTCTGAATTCTGCTTCCTCAATGGTGAACACAGAGTTAAATAATCCCCTCAGTGGGGCTGTTCTCTGCTGACTGGGGTCTTCAGATTCTTTCTTTATTCCTCAGATAATGAAGCAGTTCATGCATACACACAGCAATTCAGAGCGGGACAACATTGATGCCCGGATGGCAAGTGAAATCCATGCGGTGAAAGTGCCAGGCAGTGACCATGTCTGATCATATTAACATTATTGGGTCCAAGTTTCAAACTCCTGGTCATGCTCATTGACCAGAAAGTGAACTGGACCACCCACATCAATACTGTTTCTATCCGGCCAGATTCGAGACTGCACTGACTCTCCCTCTGCACAAACAAACCTCAATAAACATCACAATTCTGGTGTGCCATGGAATATTCCCAATTTCCTGGGGGTGTGTTCCCACTCCAGAAACTAGACACAACAGACCTCAATAAACCAATCCCCTTGACCAGAATCCCATCCATTATCTTCAGTACTCCATTTTCTCCTCTGTTGGTATATTGCATGTCAGTCTGTTCTTGCTACAGGATGGACTGCAGTGTGGTACTGCAGCTTCTTCAGCTGCTCATTCTCATTCCATAGTCAGCATGGTTTTGTGAAGGGCAGGTCGTGCCTCACAAACCTTATTGAATTCTTTGAGAAGGTGACTAAGGAGGTGGATGAGGGGAAAGCGGTAGATGTGGTATATATGGATTTTAGTAAGGCGTTTGATAAGGTTCCCCATGGTAGACTACTGCAAAAAATACGGAGGTATGGCATTGAGGGTGAGTTGGAGGGTTGGATTAGGAGTTGGCTGGCTGGAAGAAGACAGAGGGTAGTAGTTGATGGCAAAGGTTCATCTTGTAGTGCCGTCACTAGCGGTGTTCCGCAAGGATCTGTTTTGGGACCATTGCTGTTAGTCATTTTTATAAATGACCTGGAGGAGGGGTTAGAAGGTTGGGTGAGCAAGTTTGCGGAAGATACGAAAGTCGGAGGAGTTGTAGACAGTGAGGAAGGACGTGGCAGGTTACAGCGGGATATAGGGCGGCACAGTGGCACAGTGGTTAGCACTGCTGCCTCACAGCGCCAGAGACCCTGGTTCAATTCCCGCCTCAGGCGACTGACTGTGTGGAGTTTGCACGTTCTCCCCGTGTCTGCGTGGGTTTCCTCCGGGTGCTCCGGTTTCCTCCCACAGTCACAAAGATGTGCAGGGCCAGCTGAATTGACCATGCTAAATTGCTCGTAGTGTTAGGTAAGGGTAAATGTCGGGTATGGGTGGGTTTCGCTTCGGTGGGTCGGTGTGGACTTGTTGGGCCGAAGGGCCTGTTTCCACACTGTAGTATAATGTAATAGATAAGCTGCAGAACTGGGCAGAAAGGTGGCAAATGGAGTTCAATGTAGAAAAGTGTGAGGTGATTCACTTTGGTAAGAGTAACAAAAAGATGGGGTACTGGGCTAATGGTCAGATACTTGGTAGTGTGGATGAGCAGAGGGATCTTGGTGTCCATGTACACAGATCTTTGAAAGCTGCCACCCAGGTAAATAGTGCGGTGAAGAAGGCATATGGCATTCTGGCTTTTATTGGTAGAGGATTTGAGTTCTGGAGTCCTGAGGTCATGTTGCAGTTGTATAAGACTCTGGTGTGGCCACATCTGGAGTATTGTGTGCAGTTTTGGTCGCCATACTATAGGAAGGATGTGGAGGCACTGGAACGGGTGCAGAGGAGGTTTACCAGGATGTTGCCTGGTATGGTAGGAAGATCATATGAGGAAAGGCTGAGGCACTTGGGGTTGTTTTCAATGGAGAAAAGAAGGTTTAGGGGTGACTTGATAGAGGTGTACAAGATGATTAGGGGTTTAGATAGGGTCGACAGTGAGAATTTCTTTTTCCACGTATAGAGTCAGCTATTACAAGGGGGCATAGCTTTAAAGAAAGGGGGGGTAGGTATAGGACAGATGTTAGGGGTAGGTTCTTTATTCAGCGAGTCGTGAGTTCATGGAATGCCCTGCCAGTAGCAGTGGTGGACTCTCCCTCATTATGGGCATTTAAGCGGGCATTGGATAGGCATATGGAGGATAGTGGGCTAGTGTAGGTTAGGTGGGCTTGGATCGGCGCAACATCGAGGGCCGAAGGGCCTGTACTGCGCTGTATTCTTCTATGTTCTATGTTCTATAACGTTCACACTCAAAGGACAAATGCAGCAGGTAGATGGGAACACCATCACCTCCAAGTTCCTCTCTGAGACATTACTCTCCATTGTGTCACCATCACTGGCTTCATAGCCTGGAACTGCCACCTTAACAATGCTGGTGTACAGACCCCAGATAGAATCATGGAGATGTACAGCATGGAAACAGTCCCTTTGGTCCCTTCGGTCCACCTTGTCCATCCCCACCAGATATCCCAACCCAGTCTAGTCCCACCTGCCAGCATCTGGCCCATATCTCTCCAAACCCTTCCTATTCATATACCCATCAGATGCCTTTTAAATGTTGCAATTGTATTTGCCTCCACCACTTCCTTCGGCAGCTCATTCCATGCACGTACCACCGTCTGCATGAAAATGTTCCCCCTAAGGTCTATTTTATACCTTTCCCCTATCACCCTAAACCTATACCCTCCAGTTCTGGACTCCCCCACCCCAGGAAAAAGCCCTTGTCTGTTTACCCAGCACCAAACCTTGTGGCACTCCACTGGCCACAGGCCTCCAGCCTAAAAAACAACTCTCCACCACCACCCTCTGTCTTCTACCTACGAGCCAGTCTGTATCCAAATGGCTAGTTCTCCCTGTATTCCATCAGATCTAACCTTGCTAATCAGTCTCCCATGGGGAACCTTGTCGAATGCCTTATGAATCCATGCCGCTCATGATTTCATAAACCTCTATAAAGTCATGTCTCAACCTCTGACACTCCAGGGAAAAAAGCCCCAGCCTATTCAACCTCTTCCTTTACCTCAGATCCTCCAATTCTGGCAACATCCTTGTTAATCTCTTCTGACCCCTTTCATGTTTTGCAACATCCTTCTGATAGGAAGGAGACCAGAATTGCGTGCAATATTCCAACAGTGGATGAAATAATATTCAGTATAACCGCAACTTGACCTCCCAATTCCTGTACTCAATACTCTGACCAATAAAGGAAAGCATTCCAAACACCTTTGTCAATATCCTACCTAACTGCAACTCTACTTTCAAGGAGCTATGAACCTGCACTCCAAGGTCTCTTTGTTCAGCAACACTCCTAGGACCTTAGCATTAAGCATATAGGTCCTGCTAAGACTTGCTTTCCCAAAATGCAGCACCTCATATTTATCCAAATTAAACTCCACCTGCCACTGCTCAACGGATTGGCCCTCTGATCAAGATCCTGCTGTACTCTAAGGTAGCCTTCTTCGCTGTCCATTATACCTCAAATTTTGGTGTCATCTGCAAACTTACTTACTATATCTCTTATGCTCACATCCAAATCATTTATATAAAAGATGAAAAGCAGTGGACCCAGCACCGATCCTTGTGGCACTCCACTGGTCACAGGCTTCCAGTCTGAAAAAGAACCCTACACCACCACTCTCTGTCTTCTCCCTCGAGCCAGTTCTGTATCCAAATGGCTAGTTCTCCCTGTGTTCCATGAGATCTAACCTTGCTAACCACTCTCCCATGGGGAACCTTGTTGAATGCCTTATAAGTCCATATAGATCACATCTACAGCTCTGCCTTCATCAATCCTCTTTGCTACTTCTTCAAAAAACTCAACAAAGTTTGTGAGACATGATTTCCCACACATCAAGCCATGTTGACTATCCCTAATCAGTCCTTACATTTCCAAGTAGATGTACATCCTGTTGGTCAGAATTCCCTCCAACCACTTTCCCACCACCGACGTCAGGCTCACCAGTCCATAGTTCCCTGGCTTGTCCTTCCCAATTTTCTTAAATAGTGGCACCACATTAGCCAACCTCCAGTCTTCCGGCACCTCACCTGTGACTGTCAATGATACAAATATCTCAGTAAAAGGCCCAGCAAATCACGTCCCTAGCTTTCATAAATGATGAAAAATAGTGGACCCATCACCGATCCTTGTGGCACTCCACTGGTCACAGGCTTCCAGTCTGAAAAACAACTCTCCACTACCACCCTCTGTCTTCTACCTATGTGCCAGTTCTGTATCCAAATGGTTAGTTCTTCCTGTATTCCATGAGATCTAACCTTGCTCACCAATCTCCCATGGGGAACCTTATCAAATGCCTTACTGAAGTCCATATAGATCACGTCTACAGCTCTGCTCTCATCAATCCTCTTTGTTACTTCTTCAAAACACTCAATAAAGTTTGTGAGGCATGATTTCCCACACACAGTGCCATGTTGACTATCCCTAATCAGTCCTTACCATTCCAAATACATGTACATCCTGTCCCTCAGAATTCCACCCAACAACTTTCCCAACACCAACGTCAGACTCACGGGTCTATCATTCCCTGGCTTGTCCTTTCCACCTTCCTTAAATAGTGGCACCAAATTAGCCAACCTCCAGCCTTCCAGCACCTCACCTGTGACTATCGATGACACAAATATCTCAGTATGACGCCCAGCAAATCACTTCCCTTGCTTCCCACAGAGTTCAAGGGTACACCTGATCAGGTCCTGGGGTTTTATCCAGTTTTATTCATTTCAAGACATCCAGCACTTCCTCCTCTGTAATATGGACATTTTTCAAGATGTCACCATCTATTTCCCCACATTCTATATCTTTCATTTCTTTTTCCACAGTAAACACTGCTGCAAAATGCTCATTTAGTATCTCCCCCCTTTTCCTGTGTCTCCACACCAATGCCACCTTCCTGATCTTTGAGGGGCCCTACTCTCTCCCTAGTTACCCTTTTATCCTTAATGTATTTGTAAAAACCCTTTGAATTCTCCTGAACGCTATTTGTCAAAGCTCTCTCATGTCCCCTTTTTGCCCTCCTGATTTCCCTCTTAACTGTACTCCTATTGCCTTTATACTCTTCTAAGGATTCACTCCATCTATTCTGTCTATAACTGACATTTGTTCCTTCTTTTTCCCTACCAAAATCCCTCAATTTCTGTAACCATCCCACATTCCTTACACCTACCAGCCTTTCCTTTCACCCTAACAGGTATATACTGTCTCTGGACTCTCATTATCTCATTTCTGAAGGATTCCCATTTTCCAGCCATCCCTTTACCTACGAACATCAGCCCCCAATTAGCTTTTGAAAGTTCTTGCCTTATACAGTCAAAATTAGCTTTCTTCCAAGTTAGAGCTTCAATGTTTAGATCTAGTTGGCGGCACAGAGGCTCAGTGGTTAGCACTGCTGCCTCACAGCGCCAGGGACCCAGGTTTGATTCCAGCCTTGGGCGCCTGTCTGTGTGGAGTGTGTCTGTGTGGGTTTCCTCCAGGTGCTCCGGTTTCCTCCCACAGTCCGAAGATGTGTAGATCATGTGAATTGGTCATGCTAAATTGCCCATAGAGTTATGTGCATTAGTCAGAGGTAAATATGGGGGAATGGGGGTCTGGGTGGGTTACTCTTCAGTGGGTCAGTGTGGACTGGTTGGGCCGAAGGGCCTGTTTCCACACTGTAGGGATTCTAAAAATATCTAGTCTCTCCTTTTCCATCAGTATTTTAAAACTAATAGAATTATGGTCACTGGCCCCAAATGCTTCCCCACCGATAGCTCAGTTACCTGCCCTGCCTTTTTTCCCAAGAGTAGGTCACATTTTGCACTTTCTCTAGAAGGAATATCCACAGACTGAATCAGAAAAGTTTCTTGTACACACTTAACAAATTCCTCTCCATCTAAACCCTTAACACGATGGCAGTCCCAGTTGGACGACAGCAATTCAAACAGAGGACTGACCACCATCTTTGGGCATCAAGGAATGATCAATAAACAACAATCTTGTCAGAATCTCCCACACCCCAAGAAGGAATAAACAACACTGAGTGTCTGCAATGTGAAATTCCGAAACCGGGTATGTTTCTGTTCAAGTGTTTTCCAGCTTCATTTTTTTGATGTAAATGAGGAGCACCTGAACTACCTCGAAAGATGAACATCAGCTCCAGCCATTGCTCTGAAATGCAGACCCTGTAAATGTCTGATCGACGTGTGGAATCTAGCTTCAGGTCTGCCTTTTGAGTTTGACTTTACTTCAGTGAATATTGGGTGGTCCAGATTTGACCAACATTTACACCATTGCTGTTCATGAGCGAGATACTGAGCTAACTTTATTACTTTGCACTAACAGAAACACAAGTCACCAAATGGCCACTTTACTCATTAACGTCTCCATGGTGACAGAACATTTTAATGTTGAATCATGAGTGATGCAGAAAAACATCATTCCAAGCCCTAAACTGACTTCATCCACACCTGACCATCCGAATCCCTGAATTTGATTAAATGGAAATTTTACAACATGAGACACAAAATATACCTGTCATTCTCCCAGGTTCTTTACTCTCTGGAACAGTGACACATCTTGTGGTAAAACCTGAGCCAAGCAGGAACAAGGAGGTGAGTGGTGAGTGGGATCGTGATACCACACAGCATGGGGACACCACCTGAGACTGGAGGGAATGATCCCTGGCATCGGGAAAGTGGTCCGGGATAAGATCTGGGAGAGATTACAACTGGGGAAGGGGAAGAGAAGCCTGGAGCAGGGAATTGTGAAGAGATGGGAGTGGGAGCTGGAGTGACACTTGGACAGACCAGAGGGTGGGAATGGAGGGACAGTCTCGAGGGGTTGAATACCCTATTCTGGGCTTCTTCTAAACAAAATGCAAAACCATGTCAGGTTTGTGCTGACAGATCTCACAAGAGGAGTCACAGTCTCAATGCCTTTTCCAATGGTTAAAATCACATCTGAAGGGGAAAATTATCCTCATAGAATGTGTAAAAATACAGTCAGGGAGGGGAATGAGGAAAAGGCTGTAAACTTTGATTGAATGTCAGAGGGCTCCATCACCGGGTTTACAGCAGAACAACAGTCAAAATTGATGAAGGGAATGCTGAGAGATGGGTTCAACCCATCGGGCCATCCCCACCCCAGGGGAAAATGTTCATGGAAGCTTCAAAGAATAATAAAGATCAGAAAGGGGAGTGATCATCACCACTTTATATTTACAGTTGTGTAGATGAGTTAATACTAAAACAAGAAGAAACGGTGAGTCAGTGGCTGCAGCAGGTGTCGATGAGGATAAGGTAGAAACAGCTGAAAAATGGGCAGTAGACAGGGACACCCCGTATACTGAATCATAGCTGTGTACCTCACTACACTGCACGGAGGTGGGAACTCACCCCATAGTTAAAGAGGGCTCACTGAAAATTAGGCTGTTGTTCATGCACAACATCAAAGATTCAAAATTGGTTTAATAATGAATTTCAAACCTTTGGGAATAGAGTGAACTGTTTTTTGATTCTAATTAAAAACACATTTTGTGCTATACACCCTCTGAGTCGTCTCACAATCTCGATAACCTGTCATTTGGCAAATATCAAACTGAACTCAGCTTTTGAAAAATGTTTAACAGAAACATAGAAAATGTAAAGGTGAGAGATAAATGCTTCTGCTGTGAAGGTGATCTTAAAAATAGGAAAGGGATTGGAGCAATTGAAGATAAATTGTAAAACCAAAGGAAGGATTATTAACTTCAAAAGGTCAGTGTGAAAATGGACAGCAAATTTCAGCAGTGTTCTTTAACATCGACCCATCCAGGTGCCTTGTAAATGTTGCAATTGCACTAACCTCCACCACTTTCTCTGGCAGCTCATTCCTACACATGTGCCACCCTCTGTGTGAAAAAGTTGTCCCTTAGGTCTCTTTTACATCTTTTCCCTCTCACCCTAAACCTATGCACTCTAGTTCTGGACTTCCTCTCCCTAGGGAACAGACTTTGTCTATTTATCCTATCCAAGCCCCTCATGATTTTATAATGCTCTACAAGGTCACCCCTCAGCCTTAGAAGTTCCAGGGAAAACAGCCCCAGCCTACTCAAACTGTCCCTATACCTCAAATCCTCCAACTCCGACAACATTCTTGTAAATCTGTTCTGAACTCTTTCAAGTTCGCAACATCCTTCTGACAGGAAGGAGACCAGAATTGCACAAAGGTGGCCTAACCAAAATCCTGTACAGCCGCAATATGGCCTTTCAACTCCGATACTCAGTGGTCTGACCAATAAAGGAAAGCATACCAAATGCCTTCTTCACTATCCTATCGACCTGCGACTCCACTTTTAAGGAGCTATGAACCTGCACTCCAATGTCTCTTTGCTCAGCAACACTCCCTAGAACCTTACCACGAAGTGTGTAAGTCCTGCTAAGATTTGCGAACCCAAAATGCAGTATTTATCAAAATAAAACTCCATCTACCACTCCTCAGCTCATTGGCCCATCTGATCAAGTTCCTGTTGTAATCTGAGGTAACCTTCTTTGCTGTGCACTACACCTCCAATTTTGGTGTCAATTGCAAACTTACTAACTATACCTCCTATGTTCAAATCCAAATAATTTATATAAATGATGAAACATAGTGGACCCAGCACAAATCCTTGTGGTACTCCACTAGTCACAGGTCTCCAGACAGAAAAACAACCCTCCACTACCACTCTCTGTCTTCTACCTTCAAGCCAGTTTGGAATCCAAATGACTAGTTCTCCCTGTATTCCACAATATCTAAACTTGCTAACCAGTCTCCCATAAGAAACCTTGTCGAACGCCTTACTGAAATCCATATAAATCATGTCTACATCTCCGCCCTCCTCAATCTTCCTTGTTACGTTTTCAAGAAACTCAATCAAGTTCGTGAGACATGATTTCCCACGCACGAAGCCATGTTGACTATCCCTAATTAGTCCTTGCCTTTCCAAATACATGTACATCCTGTCCCTCATGATTCCCTCCAACAACTTACCCACATCCGACGTCAGGCTCATCGGTTTTTAGTTTCCTGGCTTATCTTTACAATCTTTCTTAAATAATGGTACCATGTTAGCCAACCTCCAGTCTTCTGGCACCTCACCTATGACTATCGATGATACAAATATGTCAGCAAGGGGCCCAGCGATCATTTCCCATCTTCCCACAGTGTTATAGGGTACACCTGGTTAGGTCCTCGGGAGTTATCCACTTTTATGTGTTTCAAGGCATCCAGCACTTCCTCCTCTGTAATATGGACATTTTTCAAGATGCCACCAGTTATGTCCCTACATTCTATATCTTCCACGTCATTCTCCACAGTAAACACTGATGCAAAATATTCATTTAGTATCTCCCCCCATCTCATGCAGTTCCACACAATGGCCACCTTGCTGATCTTTGAGGGAAAAAGTGAGGTCTGCAGACGCTGGAGATCAAAGCTGAAACTTTATTGCTGGAATAGCACAGCAGGTCAGGCAGCATCTAGGGAACAGAAGATTCGACGTTTCGGGCACATGCCCTTCTTCAGGAATGAGCAGAGAGTGTTCAGCAGGAGAAGATAAAAGGTAGGGAGGAGGGACTTGGAGGAGGGGCGTTGGAAATGTGATAGGTGGAAAGAGGTCAAGGTGAAGGTGATAGGTCGGAGTAGGGTGGAGGCGGAGAGGTCAAGAAGAAGACTGCAGGTCAGGAAGGCGGTGCCGGGCTGGAGGGATTCGGCTGAGACAAGGTGGGGGGAGGGGGGATGAAGAAACTGGTGAAGTCCAAGTTCATCCCCTGTGGTTGGAGGGTTCCCAGTCGGAAGATAAGACGCTCCTCCTCCGACCGTCGCGTTGTTGTGGTTTGGCGGTGGATGAGTCCAATGACCTGCATATCCTCGGTGGAGTGGGAGGGGGAGTTGAAATGATCTTTGAGGGACCCTATTCGCTGTTCAGTTACCCTTTTGTCCTTAATGTATTTGTAAAGACCCTTTGGATTCTCTTTAACCCTATTTGCCAAAGCTATCTCATGTCCCCCTTTTGCCCTCCTGATTTCCCTCTTAAGTATACTTCTACTGCTTTTATGCTCTTCTAAGGATTCTCTCAATCTCTGCTGTCTATACCTGACATATGCTTCCTCCTTTTTCTTAACCAAAACCTCAATTTCTCCAGTCACCCAGCATTCCCTACACCTACAGCCTTTCCTTTCACCCTTATAGCAATATAGTGTCTCTGGACTCTCATTATCTCATTTCTGAAGGCTTCCCATTTTCCAGTCTTCCCTTTACCCGCGAATGTCCGCCCCCAACTAGCTTTTGAAAGTTATGGCCTAATGCCGTCAAAATTAGCCTTCCTCCAACTTAAAACTTCAACTGTTAGACCTTTTCCATCACTATTTTAAAACTAATAGAATTATGTTCGCTGGCCCCAAAGTACTCCCGCACTGACACCTCAGCCCCATTCATGCCTTATTTCCCAAGAGTAGGTCAAGCTCTGCACCTTCTCTAGTCGGTACATCCACACACTGACTCAGAACATTTTCTTGTATACTCTTAACAAAGTCCTCTCCATCTAAACCCTTAACACTATGGCAGTCCCAGACTATGTTTGCAAAGTCAAAATCCCCGACCATAACCACCTTATTATTCTTACAGGTAACTGAAATCTCCTTACAAATTTGTTTCTCAATTTCCTGCTGACTATTAGGGGTTTATAATACAATCCCAACAAGGTAACCATCCCTTTCTTATTTCTCAGTTCCACTCAAATAATTTCTCTGGGTGTATTTCCAGGAATATCCTCCCTACATACAGCTGCAATGCTATCCCTTATCAAGTATTTGTATTCTGGAACATTAAGCTGCCAGTCCTGTCCATCCCTGAGCAAAGTTTCCGTAATCGCTCTGATATCCCAGTCCCATATTCCTAACCATGCCCTGAGTTCATCTGCCTTCCCTGTTAGGCCTCTTGTATTGAAATAAATGCAGTTTAATTTATCAGTCTTACCTTGTTCTCTGCTTTGTTCCTGCCTGCCCTGACTGTTTGACTTGTTCCTTTTCTCCACTGTACCAGTCTCAGATTGATCTCTTCCCTCACTATCTCCCTGAGTCCCACCCCACTTCCTCCCTTTATTGGTTTAAATCCTCCTGAGCAGCTCTAGCAAATCTCCCTGCCCGTATATTAGTCCCCTTCCAATTCAGGCACAATCCATCCTTGCACAGGTCACTTCTACCCCAGAAGAGATTCCAATGATCCAAAACTGTGAACCAGCTCCTCAGCCATGCATTCATCTACTCTATCCTCCTATTCCTGCCCTCATTAGCTCATAGTACCGAGAGTATTCCCAATAGTACTACCCTCGAGGATCAATATGAACACAAGCCAGTACCAAGGAAAAATATTGCCAACTTGATTAGAAACAAAGTTACAACAACCTTTAATACTAAACACACAACGTCAAATCCTATTTGGCTCCTAAGGTTCCAATAATTCCCGAGTTTCTTGGAGATTTACACAACTGCTCTCTCTCTCTGGGTCTGTGAAGCTGCTTTCTTCCTCTCTCTCTTTCTCTTTCTCTGTCTGGATGGTCAGTTGGTCTTTGCCTCTTGCCATGTTAGTCTCCTCAGAACGCCTCCAGAAGATTCCAAGAGCAAAGTTTGTAGGTGAAGCCTGTTTTTATATCTTTTAGATGGTTTTCTGGAACTTTCTATTGTTCTGGCCAATCAGGGAGATACACTTAGTAGTTGGAAACAGAGTCAATCATTTGGATGGATTGCTGATGTTAGTTTATTTTTATGTAGAAGGGCCCGGCACTGTACCTTGCTGTCAGGGCCCTCCTTTGTTCAGCAGATAACAAGGAGAATGCGGGTAAGTGGAGGTGAAATGCCCATCAGCCATGATTAAATGGCGGAGTGGACTCGATGGGCCAAATGGCCTTACTTCCACTCCTATGTCTTATGGTCTTATAAGTTGTTGAGAGTATGTCTGTTCTGCATAAATGTTGCCTTTTACATTAGCAAATGTCATTAGCACCCGACTGCTGTGTTTGCACTGTGTCTGGTGTGTGGACTTTGTGACTTTCCAGCTTTACTTTGCCAATATACCCAGCATCCCTTGCTGTTAGGCCAAGTTAGCAATCTATCTGCGTTTTAGCAGCCAGAGGCTGCTGAGGTACACAATGTATTAATCTGGACTACTGTGCATATTTCTGGTCTCTTTAAGAAAAATATATACACTTATACCTACTTTCTAGTAATACAATGACTGTTCATACAATAGGTTATGTTACTGTGCCCATATTGGGACTTTGACCAATTCCATCAAGTTCCTATTTCAGAAATTCTGGGATCCTGTTTATAAACACTACCCTCTACTGGCAGTCAATAATTTAAACTTGAACCAAGAATACTGTACAGCATTTATTCTCAGTTGAAAATTATTCAGTTGCATTAACATCAGCAGGAAGCGTTTCATTCCCCATTTACACTCACTGTTCCCACTGGTTCATTAGTTCAATGATTCTGATCAATGGCTTTATCCAAGTTTCTCACTTCATTGGCCCCAGAATTCTGGTCAGGAGTCAGTCATTGCCACCGCCACACTTCCCCCCTTCTCCATGACCTGACACCAACCCCGTAATGGCCGTGTCAGACTGGACAGACCCCCCTCAACCTGACCGTGATCTGATGGACCCAAAACTCCCTCACCTCCCCACCAACCCCAGGAGCCTACAGATCCCTCATCATTGACCCACTACTCCCCTTCTCCCCAAATACAACCCCATTGGAACTGTCACCACCGCCCCCCCCCTCACCCCATCACCAGCAAAACAACAACCCCTCCCTTTCATTAGACTTGATATCCCATTTGACCCAAAAGTGGCCCCTGCTCCTGCCAATGGGATTGGAACTACAACCACCCGCATCACCCAATGCCACCCAACACCCACCCAGCCCCTCCCTCACTGACCTGAAACCCCACCCAAAGTGACCCAGGTGGTACTGACTCATCCTTCCAGATCTGGTAGCACCACACCCCATCCCTAAAGCCTCTGGACCTGACACTGCCCCTTCAACACAGAGAATCACAGAGTCATACAGTATAGAAACAGACCCAATGTTCTAACTGTAATCCCAAACTAATCTGTTCCCCCTGCCTGCTCCTAGCCTATGTTCCTCCCAACCTTTTCTATTCATTTACTTATCCAAATGTCTTTTAAACATTGTAATTGTACCCACATCTACCACTTCCTCTGGAAGTTCAATCCATACACACAAACCTCCCTCTATGTCAAAAAGTTTTAAAAACTCTCTCCTCCAACTTTAAAAATGTGCCTCCTTGTCTTGAAGTCCTCCATCCAAGAGAAAAGACAACTACCATTGACTCTATCTATTCCTCTCATTATTTTATAAACTTCTTTCAGATCACTGCTCAACCTTCTACACTTCAGTGAAAAACATCCCAGTTTATCTCACCTTTCTTTATAACTCAAACCGTCCATACCCAGCACCATCCTGGTCAATCTCTTCTGAGCCCTCTCCAGCTTGATAATACCCTTCCTATAACAGGGCAACCAGAACTGCTCACAGTTTCCCAGAAGAGGTCTCACCAATGTCCTGCACAACCTCTGTAGGCTCCTGGGGTTGGTGGGGAGGTGAGGGAGTTTTGGGTCCATCAGATCACGGTCAGGTTGAGGGGGGTCTGTCCAGTCTGACACGGCCATTACGGGGTTGGTGTCAGGTCATGGAGAAGGGGGGACGTGTGTCAGTGGCAATGACTGACTCCTTTGTGTATAGGAGATTCCCAACTCCTATACACAAAGGACTGAGCAATTAAGGCAAGCGTCCCAAATGCCTATTTAACCACCCTGTCTACATGTGATGCAGACTTCAAAGAATTTTATACATGCTCTACAACGCTACCCAAGACCCTACCATCTTACCCTTGTTTGTTGTACCAAAATGCAATGCCTCGCATTTATCCAAATTGAACTCCATCTGCCATTTTTCTGTCCATTGGCCCATCTGATCAAGATCCCTTTGTGATCTTAGAAAACCTTCTTTCCTGTCTATTATGCCACCGATTTTTGTGTCATCCGTAAACTGACTAACCATTCCTTTTATATTCTCATCCAAATCATTTATATCAATGACAAGCAGAAGAGGGCCCACAACCAATCCCAGGTCACAGGCCTCCAGTCTGAAAAGCATTACTCTCCACTGTTACTCTCTGTCTCCTGCCATTAAGCCAATCTTGTATCCAATTGGCAAGCTCACCCTGAATCCCATGTGACCTAAACTTTACTAATTAATCTACCATGAAGAAACTGGTCATATGCTTTACTAAAATCCAAATAAACAACATCTAATGCTCTGCCATCATCAATCCTCATGGTAACTTCCTGAAAGAACTCAACCAAGATTGTGAGACATGACTTTCCTCAGGCAACACAATTACAACTATCTTTAATCATTTGTGCCTCTCTGAAAGTCCACAAATCCCATCTTTGATAGTCACTTCCAACAGTTTACCCACAACCGCAGTCAGACTCACAGGTCTATAGTTCCCTGATTTCTCCTTACAGCATTTCTTAAACAAAGATATATCAGCCACTCTCCAGTCATCAGGCACCTTGCCCATAGTTACAGATGTTGCAAATATTTCTGCAAACATTTCTTTTAATGTCCTCTCTTACTTCCCACAACACTCTGGCATTCATTAGCTCAGTTCCTGGAGATTTATCCACCTTTGTATTCTCTAAGACCTCCTGAACCTCCTCTTAGAACATAGAACATAGAATGTTACAAGCCCTTCGGCCCTTGGTGTTGTGCCAACTTGTAAAATAATCTGATGCCCATCGAAGATCGTATGAGGAAAGACTTAGACACTTGGGGCTGTTTTCATTAGAGAAAAGAAGGTTTAGGGGTGACTTGATTGAGGTGTACAAGATGATTAGGGGGTTAGATAGGGTTGACAGTGTGAACCTTTTCCCGCGTATGGAGTCGGGTATTACAAGGGGGCATAGCTTTAAATTAAGGGGGGGTAGATATAGGACTGAAGTTAGGGGTAGGTTCTTCACTCAGCGAGTCGTAAGTTCATGGAATGCCCTGCCAGTAGCAGTGGTGGACTCTCCCTCTTTATGGGCATTTAAGCGGGCATTGGATAGGTATATGGAGGATAGTGGGTTAGTATAGGTTAGGTGGGCTTGGATCGGCGCAACATCGAGGGCCAAAGGGCCTGTACTGCGCTGTATTCTTCTATGTCTATGTCTATGTCTAACCTAGACTGTTCCAGTATTAACAATATGTATGTCCAATGCCCATTTAAATGCCCTTAACGTCAGCTAGTCTACTACTATTGTAGGTACTGCATTCCACACCCCCTACTACTTTCTGAGTGAAGAAACTACCCCTAATATCTGTTTTAAATCTATCACCCCTCAATTTACAGCTAAGTCCCCTCATGTCAGCCTTCACCATCCAAAGAAAAAGGCGCTCACTGTCCACCCTATCTAACCCTCTGATTATCTAATACGTCTTGATTAAGTCACCTCTCAACCTTCAACGAAAACAGCCCCAGTTCCCTCAGCCTTTCCTCGTAAGACCTTCCTTCCATACTCGGCAACATCCCAGTAACTCTCCTCTGAACCCTTTCCAAAGCTTTCACATCCTTCCTATAATGTGGTGGCAAGAACTGCACGCAATACTCCAGGTGCCACCTTACCAGTGTCTTGTGTAGCTGAAGCATGACCTCGTGGCTCCGAAACTCAATCCCCCAAATCAATAAATGCCAACACACCATATGCCTTCTTAACAACCCTATCAATCTGGGAGGCAACTTTCAGGGATTTATGCACCCAGACACCGAGATCTCTCTGTTCATTTACACTGCCAAGAATTTTACCATTAGCCCAGTACTCTGTATTTCTGTTATTTCTTCCGAAGTGAAGTACCTCACACTTGTCTGCATTAAACTCCATTTGCCACTTCTCAGCCCAGTTCTGCATCTTATCTTTGTCCTTCAGTAACCCACAACATCCTTTGACATTATCCACAACTCTGTCTACCTGAGTGTCATCTGCAAATTTCCTAACCCACCCTTCTACGCTCACCTCCAGATCATTTATAAAAATGACAAACAGCAGTGGGGCCCGAAAAAAATCCTTGCGGCACACCACTAGTGACTGAGCTCCAGGATGAATATTTCCCATCAACCACCACCCTCTGTCTTCTTTCAGCTAACCAATTTCTGATCCAAACCACTAAATCACCTTCAACCACAAAACTCTGAATATTGTACAATAGCCTACCGTGTGGAACCTTATCAAACACCTTACTGAAGTCCGTATACACCACATCAATCACCTTACCTTCATCCACCTGCTTTGTCACCGTCTTGAAGAATTCAATAAGATTAGTGAGGCATGATGTACCCTTCACAAAATCTAACCAAATTAATCCTTTCCAGATGATTATAAATCCTATCTCTTACAATCTTTTCCAACATATTACCCACAACCGAAGTAAGGCTCACTGGCCTATAATTACCAGGGTTGTCCCGACTCCCCTTCTTAAACAAGGGAACAGCATTTGCTATCCTCCAATCTCTGGCACTACTCCTGTAAGATGACATAAAGATCAAAGCCAAAGGCTCAGCAATCTCCTCCCTGGCTTCCCAGAGAATGTGAGGATAAATCTCATCTGGCCCAGAGGTCTTATTTTCAGATCTTCCAAAATTGCTTCATCATCCTCTTTGTCAACCACATTCCCATCTAATTTTGTAGCCTGTCTCCCCGTGTTCTCACTAACATTTCCCTTTTCCAATGTGAATACTGTCAAAACGTAAGAATCAAGTGCTTCCACTGTGTCCTCAGATTCTACACACAACTTTCCACTACTATCTTTGATTAGCACCGACTCTTCTTAGCCCTCTCTGTCTATCTTTTCTGGCTAACTTCTACCTCCCAAGCCCCCTAACTGAGCCTTCTTCTTCCTCTTGGTAAGAGCTTCAACTTCTTCAGTAAACCATGGCTCCTTCTCTCGACAACTACCTCCCTGCCTAATAAGTATATACTTATCCAGGACCTGCTGTTCATTGAATAAACTCACATTTCAAGAGTGTCCATCTCCTGCAGTTTCCTTCCCCATCCTCTGCATCCTCAATCTTGCCTAATCACATCATAACTGCTTTTCCTCCAGTTATACCTCTCTCCCTGTGGTATATACCTATCACTGCCCATTGTTATTGTAAACACAACCGAATTATGGTCACTATCGTCAAAGTGTCCATCTACCTCCAAATCTAATTCACCAGTACCAAATCCAATATGGCTTCGTCCCTTCTTGGCCTGTCTACACACTGTGTCAGAAAACCTTCCTGCACACATTGAACAAAAATTGACCTATCTAAACTACCTGAACTATAGTATTCCCAGTCAATATTGGGGAAGTTAAAGTCCCCCATAACAACTACCATTTTACTCTCGCTCCTCTCGAGAATCATCTTTGCTGTCCTTTCCACTACATCCCTGGAACAATTCGGAGGCCTATAGAAAACTCACAACAGGGTGACCTCTCCTTTCCTGTTTCTAACCTCAGCCCAAGCTACCTCAGTGGATGAGTCCTCGAACGTTATCTCAGCTGCTGTAATACTACCCTTGATTAACAATGCCACACCCCCGCCTCTTTTACCATCTTCTCTGATCTTGCTGAAACATCTAAATCCTGGAATCTGCAACAACCATTCCTGGTCCTCCTCTAGCCATGTCTCTGAAATGGCCACAACATCGAAATCCCAGGGACCAACCCATGTTGCAAGGTCACCCTCCTTATTCCGTTGCTCCTGGCATTGAAGTACACACATTTCAAACCAACACCCTGCTTGCCAGTGCCCTCTTGCTGACCGATCCCTGACCTCACTAACCTCAACCTCATGTACACAGGAACTACAATTCAGGTTCCCATTCCTCTGCTGCGTTAGTTTAATTCCCCGCCCACCCCCTCCACTTCCAGGGAGTGTTAGCAAAATTCCCCCCCCCCCCCCAGGATATTGGTACCCCTATGGTTCAGGTGAAGACCATCATGTGTGTACAGGTCCCACCTTCCCCAGAAAGAGCTCCAATTATCCAAGAATCCAAAACCCTCCCTCCTGCGCCATTCCTGCAGCCAAGTGTTCAGCTCCACTCTTTCCCTGTTCCTCCCTTCACCAGCACGTGGCACAGGCAACAAACCAGAGCTAACAACTCTGTTTGTTCTAGCTCTGAGCTTCCACCCTAACTCCCTGAATTTCTGCCTTAGATCCCCACCTTTCCTCCTACCTATGTCGCTGGTGCCTATGTGGACCACAAATTGGGGCTGTGCCCCCTCCCCCTCAAGGATCCCAAAAACACGATCAGAGGTATCACAAACCCTGGTACCTGGGAGGCAACACACCAATCATGAATTGCTCTTGTTCCCACCAAACCTCCTCTCTGTCCCCTGAACTATGGAGTCCCCAATGACTAAAGCTCTGCTCTTCTACCCGCTTCCCCTCTGAGCAACAGGGACAGACTTTGTGCCAGAGACCTGTGCCCCATTGCTCACCCATGGTAAGGAGTCGCTCTTCAACAGTATCCAAAACGGTATACTTGTTGTTGAGGGGAACCACCACAGGATGGCTGCCAGTTCCCTTTCCTATCCCTGACAGTAACCCATTCACCTTCTTCTCACGGCTGTGGAGTAACTGCCTCCCTGTAACTCCTCTCAACCCCCTTCACAAATGATCCGAAGTTCCTCCAGCTGCAGCTCCCTAACACGGTTCTCGAGGAGCTGGTGTTGGATGCACGTCCCACAATTGAAGTCAGCGGAGACACTAGAGGTGACCCTTACCTCCCACATACTGCAGGAGGAACATTCAACTGCCCTAACCTCCATTCCCGCTATTCTAAATTCCCAAATACACCGCTGAAAAAAAACATGAATGAAAACACTTGTCACCGTACACACTGACACACAGAACTATTTTTTTGGTGAGAGGAGAAGGATGGGTGAGAGACACGACCCAGGTAGTGTTTTGGGTTAAGCAACTGCCCAAATATGTAAGCTCGTGACCTCTCTGACTGCCTCCAGGAACTGAAGAAAACCAGAATGATAAAGAAATTTAAACTGTACACTCATGTATCCCAACAGGCTCCGCTGCTCCCTGGTGACCTCATGACCTCTCCAAGAACTGAAGAAATCGAGTCTAGAGAATGCAGAGAAATTCTTTTGTTTTAAAAGCATCAAAGTTTATTTCTCTGCATTCTCTAGACTCTACTACTTTCTCCACAGCAAAAACTGATGCAAAATATTCATTTATTATCCTTCCCATCTCCTGGGATTCAGCACAAAGACAACCTCCTTGATCTTTAAGAGGCCCTACCCTCTCTGTAGTTACCCTCTTGCTCTTAAATGTATTTGTAGAATCTCTTTGGATTATCCTTAACCTTATCTGCCAATGTTATCTCATATCTTCTCTTTGCCTTCCTGATTTCTCTCTTAAGAATGCCCCTATGACTCCTTGTATTGATTAAGAGATTCAGTTGAACCAAGTTGTCCTTCTCTAAAATAAGATTCTCTTTTATTCTTGACTAGAACCTCAATACCTTTATCCGTCCATTGTTCCTTCATCTTACCCACCTTACTCTTCACTCTAACAGGTACAAAATGTCTCTGAACTTTCCTCATCACCCTCTTGAATGCCTGCCACTTGTCAGGCATCCTTTCACCTGTCAACAGTCTACTCCAATCAACGTTTGAAAGTTCTTATCTCTTAGCATTAAAATTTGCCTCACTCCAATTCAAAACTTTAACCTTTATGGAAGGTGTATCCTTCTCCATAGCCATTTTGAAGCTATTAGAATTGTGATGGCGAGACCCAAAGTGTTCCCTCACTTTTACTTCAGTTTCCTGCCCAGCCTTATTGCCCGAAAGAAGCTCCAATTTTGCACCTTCTCTCGTAGGAGCAACTGCATATTTATGAAGAAAATTCTTCACCATCCAGTCCTTTAACACTGTTGTAGCCCCCATCAATATTTGGAAAATTCAAATTCCCATTATTATAACCTTATTATGCATACATATATCTGAGATCTCCCTATACATTTGTTTTTCAATTTCTCTCTTGATATTGGGGGGATGTACAGTACAATCCCATCAAAGTGATCTTTCCATTCTTATTTTCAATTTCAACCCATATCATTTCACTGGATTATTTTTCAGAAATATCTTCCCCAGTTCCATGCTATTGATGGTTATGTCTGCAGGAAGTGGGCTTGGTTGTGAATCCTATCAGATCGCATGGATCAGTTGGAGCAGCAGTTAAAGGCAATGGGGGTGTGATGGATAGCAGTTGTAGGAAGGGAGATAAAAACGCAGATGCAGTCAGATAGATGGATTACTTCCAGGAAAGATAGGAGAGGGAAGCAGGTATTGCAGGAGTCTCCTGTAGCTGGTCCTATCTCAAACATGTATGCTGTTTTTGAAAAGGTCAGGGTGATGGACTCGCAGTAGAATGTAACATGAACAGCCAGGTTTCTGGTACCGAGACTGGCTCTTATACAATGAGGGGTACGTCAGGTTCCAAGCGATCGATTGTGATCGGGGACTCTCCAGTCAGAGGCATAGCCAGACATTTCTGTGGCCAAGATAGAGACATCAGTTGCCTCCCTGGTGCCAGGATCAAGGACATCTCAGAGAAGGGGCAGAATATTCTCAAAGGAGAGACAGAGAGAGAGAGACCAGCAGGGGGTCATTGTGCACATTGGGACTAATGACTTCAGAAGACAAATAGACGAGATTCTGAGAAGAGAATAGAGAAGTTAGGCAGGAATTTAAAACATAGGTCCTTGAGGGTAGTAATATCTGGATACTCCTGGTGCCACAACCTGGCGAGAGAAGGAATAGTGTGACTGAGGAGCTGGTGCAGGGGAGAAGGGTTCACATTTTTGGATCATTGTAATTTTTTCTGGGATGGAGGTTACTGTGTCGGAAGGACAGATTGCACCTGAATTAGAAGGGGACTAATATATTGGGGGGAGACTTGCTGAAGCTGCTCGGGAGGAGTAAAGTGGGGTCACGTGGGATTGAGGGAGATAGTGAGAAAGCAGATCAGTCTGAAACTGGTGCAGTTGGGCAAAGGAGTGAGTCAAACAGACATGGCAGGAAGGAACAAAACAGAAAATGAGGTAGGACTGATAAATTAAACAGAATTTATTTCAATGCAAGAGGCCTAAGGGTGATGAACTCAGGGCGTGGTTAGAAACATGGGACTCGGATATCATAGCAATTACAGAGACGTGGCTGAGGGATGAACAGGACTGGCAGCTTAATGTTCCATGATACAAATCCTTTGGGAAGGATAGCAAGGGGGGGCCAAGAGAGGAGGGGGGTGGCATTTTTGATTAGGGATAATATTACGGCTGTACTTTGGGAGGATATTCCTTGGAGTACGTCTCGGGAAGTTATTTGGGTGGAACTGAGAAATAAGAAAGGAATGGTCACCTTTGACCCTCCAATACTTCACGGAAAGTTGAGGAACAAATTTGTAAGGAAATCACAGTTATCTGTCAGAATAATGGAGTGGTAATGGTGGGGGAATTTAACTTTCCAAACGTAGAGTGGGACTGCCATAGTGTTAAGGGCTTGGATGGAGAGGAATTTGTTGAGTGTGAACAAGAAAAGTTTCTGATTCAGTATGAGAATGTACCCACTAGAGAAGGAGCAAAACATGACCGACTCTTGGGAAATAAGGCAGGGCAGGTGACTGAGGTGTCAGTGGGGGAGCATTTTGATTTGATTCGACTTATTTATTATCACATGTTCAGTTCAGTCAAATGCTTTGTGTACAAGCAATACAGACAGATCATAGTAAGCAAGGACATACAGATCAGGTAATAAAAAACATGGATAGAAACATACAGGTTCATGACACAGGGTGTGCGCCAGGCTAGATTAACATTAGCAAGCTCAGCGGTATTTGAAGTTAGAGAGTCCATTCATCAGTCTAATAACGGCAGTGCAGATGCTGTTCCTGATCCGGTTGGTGTCTGTGTTTAAGCTTCTGTATCTTCTGCCTGATGGAAGAGGTTGGAGGAGAGCATTGCTGGGGTGTGAAGAGTCTTTGATGATGTTGGAAGCCTTTCCGTGGCAACAAGCCGTGTAAATGGATGGAAGATTGGCTTCTGTTTTCGGGCCAGTGACCATAATCTTATCAGTTTTAAACCACTGATGGAAAAGAATAAAGCAGATCTAAAAGAATTGGAGGAAGGCCAATTTTGATGACATTGAGCAAGTACTTTTAAAAGTTGATTGGAAGCGGATGTTTGCAGGTAAAGTGGCTGGAAAATAGAAATCCTTCAAAAATGAGAAAACAAGGGTCCAGAGACAGTATGTTCCTGTTCGGGTGAAGGGCAAGGCTGGTATGTGCAGGGAATGCTGGATAACTAGAGAAATTGAGGCTCTGGTCAAGAAAAGAAGGAAGCATATATCAGGTAAAGGCAGCAGGGATTGAGTGAATCCCTAAGGGAATATAAAGGCAGTAGAACTATACACAAGGGGTCAATCAGGAGGGCAAAAAGAGGGTTTGACACAGCAACGAGGGTAAAGGAGAATCCAAAGGGATTCTACAAACACAGTTAATGGTAAGGTACTGGGGAGTGTTGCTGAACAAAGAGATCTTGGAGTGTAGGTTCATAATTCCTTGAAAGTGAAGTTGCAGGTAGATAGGATAGTGAAGAAGGTGTTTGCTATGCTTGCTTTTCTTGGTCAGTGCATTGACAAAAGGAGTTGGGAAATCATGTTGTGGCTGTACAGGACATTGGTTAGGCTACTATTGGAATGTTGCATGCAATTCTGGTCTCCCTGCGATAGGAAGGATGGTGTGAAACTTGAACGGGTTCAGAAAAGATATACAAGGATGTTGCCAGGGTTGGAGGGTTTGAGCTATAAGGAGAGGCTGACTTGGCTGGGGCTGTTTTTCCTAGAGCGTCAGCGGCTGAGGGATGACCTTATAGAGGTTTATAAAATCAGGAAGGGCATAGGTAGGTGAATAGTCATGGTCTTTTACTGGAGTAGGGGAGTCAAAAACAGAGGGCATAGGTTTAAGGTGAGAGGAGGAAGATTTAAAAGTGAGCCGAGGGGCAACGTTTTCATAGAGTGGTGCATGTGTGGAATGAGCTGCCAAAGGAAGTGGTGGAACCTGGTAAAATTGAAACATTTAAAAGGCATCTGGATGAGTATATGAATAGGAAGGGTTTAGAGGGTGTTCTGGACTAGCCATCTCGCAAAATTCAACTGCATCCCTGTTTAGTCCAGGCCAGTAAAAATATCTTAGTCTGTGTTTTCCTCACCCCGAAATGGGCCTCCAAGTGATAGCTCATGCGCCAATCATAGCATTCACTTCCTATACCCTACTGGCAAAACTATTTGATGAATCTCTGCCCATTTCTCATCTGATTGAATGTGTGATGGTCTGTATTTCTTCATTAAGACATAAGTTCTTAAGTAATAACACCCAGTGATGCATTCACTCTCCTCTGTAAATGTCTTTCAATCTAACTGTTTTAAGTTCTCATCTTTCTGCTGTGACTCGGTCAGCCTAGCAGGGCTAAAGTTACTTGCATGTTTACTTATTTGCTCCTGGCACTTCCTCCTCAATCAACCTCTGATCATCTTGTCCACTCTGAGGCAGTTGTCCAACTTCCCTTGTGCTTTTTGTTACTAGTCCAACAAAACTCCCAGGCTTGTCTGGTTTTCCTGCATCTGGCTTTCTCCTCGCCCACCAACTCTGTGATTTTGTGTGGCCCATTTTATCTAATTGAGAAAAATCTCAGATAAAGCAATGTCAGCTTCCTTACCTGTGCCTTTTGATCTCTCCTGTTTCCAAAACATGTGCCTCCGTGACCTCGTTAAGACACAATCTGGGACATTTCCAAATAAGACTCCTGCAGGGCTTCAGTTGCTTGAGTCTCCACTGGTTTTTCAATGAGAGTATGCAGCACACCTACCGGTGAATCAGTTATGTCAGTTGCAAGGACAAATTGTATTCCTGGAGCTGAGAGTTTGTCCAGTACTCCTACCACAAATTCTCCACCCTTCTCTAGACTCTCTAGCCTCACTTTACATAACTGAGCACTTTTTCTCTCAGCATGAATTCCTGTAACCAGTACCTTTCCTGGCAATAGTCTCTCAGGAGTACATATCTCCTCATCCTTCAGCATTACAGACTGAAAGCATCCTGTGTCCCTTAATATTGTAACCTTCTGACCGAGTTCTCCTGTCCTATGTGAATAAACTTTACCCTTGCATGTATATTTTTTAAGCAGATCTGGCACTTCCTCCTTAATCAATCTCTGATCATCTTGTCCACTCTGAGGCAGTTGTCCAACTTCCCTTGTGCTTTTTGTTACTAGTCCAACAAAACTCCCAGGCTTGTCTGGTTTTCCTGCATCTGGCTTTCTCCTCGCCCACCAACTCTGTGATTTTGTGTGGCCCACTTTATTACAATGAAAACACCAGAGCTTTTCTACTTCTTTGTCCCCCTCAAGGGTTTCTTTTTTACCCTGTGGTAGGTTATCCTTATGATCTTCACGGAGATCTGCCTTTCCCTTTTTGTTCCGGTTTCTATCCCTCATCGACTGAAATTGATTCTGGAAGCCAAACTGAGTTTTATGAAGCAGCTCATAATCATCAGCCACTTCAGCTGCTAACCTTACCATTTTAACTCTCTGCTCTTCCTTTGCATGACTTCAGGTAATGAATTTTTGAATTCCACCAAAATAATTACCTCTCTCAGGAAACCACAGGTTTGCTCGATATTTAAAGCTCTTATCCATCTATTAAACTTACTCCGTTTGATCCTTTCAAACTCAATATAGTTTTGACCAGGGTCCCTCCTTACATTCCTGAAACATTGTCTCTCGGCTTCAGGTACAAGCTCAGATGCACTTAAAATGGCTTTTTTCACCTCCTCATACTCCCCAGATCCCTCCTCTGATCGTGATGTGAATACCTCACATGCTCTACTGAAATGTTTCATTTGGATCAACAAAACCCACATTGCCACTGGCCACTGCATTTGTTTAGCCACTTTTTCAAATGAGATGAAAAAGGCTTCCACATCCTTCTCATCAAATTTAGGCAATGCTTGAACATACTTAAACATTTTCTCACTAGGCTTCTGACCACCAGGGGCTTGCTCCTCCTCACTCTCTTCCTCACTGAGCCTACCCTCAGCCTTTATCTCCAGCCTTTTAAGCTGACTTCCCTTTTTAAGTATCAGTTTTTGAAGTTCAAAAGTTCTCTCTTTTTCTCTCTATTCTGCTGCTCTCTTCTTCCCTCTCTTCTGCTGCTCTCTCTTCTTCCCTCTATTCTGCTTTTAATCGTAACTCAAACTGTCCCATTTCTGCTGCCCTTTCCTTATCTCTTGCCTCTCGCTTAATCTGCTTCAATTGCAATTGAATTCTTGCCATCTCGAAAGATTCCGATGGTTTCTCCAGCAAGTTTAAACACTGAGCTACTGCTGTAATTCTCTCTCCTTTCCTCACAGAAGCAGGCAGTTCCAATTCCAGCTTGTCTGCAAATTCCTGCAGCTTGGTCTTATTCACCTTTTACAAACCTTCCAAAGTCACCACATCCACATCCAGAAAACCTTTGGCGACTGAACGAGCCATTACTATCCCAAGTTGTGTCTCCCCAACCAAACCACCTCCAGGAATAAAGACACTAACGCCGACCACTCTCCGTTTTTTAATCCCACAAAGAGCCCCTAATCTGTTATAGGCTACACCAGACCACTCAAAACATTCTTAAACAGGCAGCCCAGACCACAACTTTACAATTTGTTTTGGTAGGTGTACAGTGAAAATTACCCGTGTGAGGTAGCTAGGTTGACGAACAGGTTTTAAAACAGATAAAAATTGATTCACAAGATTATACAATGAAACACAAAGAACAGAATAAGGGACCCCAACAGAACTCCGTCTATCCACACAAGACTTAATTATGTGGCTCCGAATATACACAACAGTCCCAATAAACAAACCCCCTTAAAACACAGTTTAAAAAATGGAACAGGTGTTTACAAGTTGAAGTTAGAAGTGCAGAAAAAGAGAGAGAGCCTGTTCACACAGTCCCCTGCTGAGGTCCCAACTAGTTCTGGACTGAACTTAACTGCTCAGTGAGAGGAAGCCCATTCCCGATGAAGGGCTTTTGTGTGACATGTCAATTTTCCTCTCAATACTGTTTAATCTCTGTACCAAACCTGTCTAATCAGCACCGGGAGTGTTTACGGCTCCTCTTTAAAAAACCAAGGACACAGTATCCTTGAGAAAAGGAACAGCTTTTAGAAAAAAGGAACCAGCTTTGTGACAAGGGGAATGAGCCAAATGTTGGCAAATGGGACGAGATTAGTTTAGGATATCTGGTTGGCATGGAAGAGTTGGACGGAAGGGTCTATTTCCACACTGTACAGCTCTGTGACTGTAATAGTGTTCCCTCCAGCTGTGAAGTTATCCACGGGGCTCACTAGTAATTTTGTCACTGATCTGACTGTCTTTGAGCAATTTAATGCTGTGTTTTCACAAGATATGAGTTCTGTGTGAAACATGATTAATTGTTTATCACGTCCATTGCCTTCGAACCTGTCGACTGTTTTGAATGACTGATCTCTTTACAGAGTTCTGTTGTTGTGAACTGTTTACAACGCAACTAATTCAGATTTCTTTCAGTGATTTTGAATTAGCTTCACTTGGCCATTCTCCTTCCCAGCATGCATCAGAAACTTCTCTGACCAGCCATTTTAGGTTCCAAACAGTTCAAGAAAGAAGTTCACCTTCTCAACGGCAACAAGGAAAGGGCAATGAATACTCTCCCAGCCAGCCACACCCACATCCTGGGAGTGAATTAAAATAACTCCTTATGTAACCACAGGATTCTCACTGTTTATGTAAAGCAAACTCTGTCCCTGAAAAATGTGTTGCTGGAAAAGCGGAGCAGGTCAGGCAGCATCAAAGGAGCAGGAGAATTGATGTTTTGGGCATAAGCCCGAAACGTCGATTCTCCTGTTCCTTGGATGCTGTCTGATCTGCTGTGCTTTTCCAGCAACACATTTTCAGCTCTGATCTCCGGCATCTGCAGTCCTCACTTTCTCCTAAACTCTATCCCTGTCAATCTCACTATAATGCAGCACTTCTCGATGGTTGCATCAGCTGCTCCAGTCTTTCCAGTACAATGGCACCCCCTGGTGTTTGTACTGCTTCAGATAAAAAATCCAATCACAAGAACCAGACATGAACCACAGCTTGTATCTCAAGACCATGACCTTATTAACATTGAACCCTTTTGTGACTGTGTTCCCTCCTCTGTCACCAGGGCCTGGGCACCATCCTCCTCGTTTGTAAAGACAGATGCAAAGTGTTCATTTCACACCTCAACCATACCCTCCTGCTTCTGTGTAAATCCCCATGTTGGTCCCTGATCAGTCCTTCTCCTCCGTTAATCACTCAATTATTATTTTTATGTCTACAGAAGACTTTGGGATTCCCCTTCATGTTAGTTGCTGGTCTTTTCTCATAATTCCTCTTTGCTTCAGTTATTTGCTTTTTCCCCTCCCCTCTGAACCTTCAGGATTCCTCCAGGTTCACAATTGTATTTTCTGCCTTGCACCTTGTCAATGTGCAGTCCTTATACACATCCATTCCCCACAAGAATGGCCTGAGGCCCTCTGCTTCTTCCTCTCCCACAGACCCAACCAGTCTCCCTACACCAACACCCTCCTCCATCTCACCGAATCAGTCCTCACCCTCAACAACTTTTCTGTCAACTCTCCCATTTCCTCTAAACCCCAAGGGGTGGCCATGAGCACCCAGATGGGCCCCAGCTATGCCTGCCTCTTTGTTGGCAATGTCAAACAGTCCCTCTTCAGTACGTACTCAGGCACTGTGCACCAACTCTTTCGCTGATACATCGCTGACTGAATTGGTGCAGTGTCCTGCTCCCAGGCTGAACTGGAGCAGTTCATCGACTTCACCCAGAACTTCCACCCCGCTTTCAAATTTACTTGGTCCATCTTGGACACCTCCCTCTCCATTTTTGACCCCACCATTTCTATCTCCTGTGACATTCTCCAGACAAATGTTTACAACAAACCCACAGACTCCCCTAAAACCTGGACTACACCTCCTCCCACCCAGTATCCTGAAAGAACTCCATCCCATTCTCCCAATTCCTCTGCCTCCACTGCATTTGCTCCAAAGAGGAGACATTCCGCTCGCAAGCATCCCAGATGTCCACCTATTCCAAACCCGGTGTCTTTCCTCCTTCTGTCATCCAGACAGCCCTCCACCACACCACCCCCATTCCCCACTACACTGCTCGAAACCACCTCCTCAACATAATAAAGGCAGAGGCCCCCTTGTCCTCACCTACCACCCCACCAGTCTCCTCATCCAACGCATCATCCTTAAAGACTTCCGCCAACTTCAACTAGACCCCACCACCAAGAACACCTTCCCCTCCCCCATCCCTCTCTGCCTTCCGCAAGGACTGTTCCCTTCAACAGTTCTTGGTTTACACCACTTGCCCCATCAACACCCCCCACACCCCCAGGTACATTCCCATCCAACCGGAAAAGATGCAAAAACTGCTGGTACACCACTCCCCTAACGTCCATCCAAGGCCCCAAACAGTCCTTCCAGGTGAGACAGAGGTTCACCTGCCTCTCCTCCAGCCTAGTTTACTACATCAGGTGCTCCCGGTGTGGTCTTCTCTATATCGGGGAGAAAGAATGTAAACTGAGGGAACATTCACCGAGCATCGCAGCTGGCCCTGCAGGGGCTGACTGGACTTCCCAGTAACCTCCTATTTCACTTCGCCCTAACCACTTCCTTTCTGACATGACCATCCTTGGCCTCCTCCATTGTCACAATGAACCACACCGCACATTGGAGGAACAACACCTCATCTTCCGCCTGGTCAGCCTACACCCAGGGGACTCAACATTGGGTTCTCCAATTTCAAATAACCCCACTTCCCATTCCCCAACTCCTTTCCCAGGCCCTCCCCATCCCTTCCACTGCTCCCCAGCCACCATCCAGATTCATTCCTCACATTGACCAACCAGGTCATACCCTCTGCCTGCTTTCACCTCTCCCCACTTCACCACCCTGCCCCTGCCACCCCCTTTATCTGCAGCTCCCCTTACACCCACCCCCTGTCCTGAAGAAGGGCTACACCCGAAACATCGACATCTCCATTTCCTGATGCTGCCTGGTTTGCTGTGTTCCTCCAGCCTCCTGCCTGTCTCCTTTAGCTCCACCCATGGCAGCAACTGTCTGTGTGGAGTTTATGCATTCTCCCTGTATTTGTGTGAATTTCCTCTGGGTAACCCAGTTTCCTCCCACAGTCCAAAGGTGAATAGTTTAAATTGCCCAGAGTGCCCAGGGATGTGCAGGTGAGGTAGGTGAGCCATGTTAAATGGAGGGTTACAGGGATAGGTAGGGGGTGTGACTGGGTGGGATACTGTTCAGGGGGTTGTTATGGCCTCAATGGGCTAAAAGGCCTGCTTCCACACTGTAGGGATTCTGTGGTACTTCTGATAGACAACTTGTCACAGTATCCTCTCCCCTGTTTCATTTATTACCTCCACCTTTATGGATTCTACATCTTCTGATTCCAAATCATTTCTTACTATCCTTGCTATTCTATCACACACGAACAATGCTACCCCATCATATTCCCCCTCATCCCTTGCCTGAGGCCTGCTGACCCTCAGGTATAACTCTGCACCAGCAGCCACCTCTGTCTAATGGGAGAGAACAGCCTCTGGGACGATGGTGACTTTCACTGTAACTACAATACCATGGGAAATAGGAACAGAAGTGGGCCATTCAGCCCCTCGAGCCTGCTCTCCCATTCCAAAGGATCAGGGATTTGTCGATGACATGAGAATTGATGGGAAAGTAGGCTGTAATGAAAAAAAATAGAAATTTACAAATGAATGGCTAAAATTTCACAGACTGGAATTTACCTTGGATTAGTGAGAGGTTACTCACCGTGATTGGACGAATAGAAAGGCAAGTCATCGACTAAATGGGAAGAAAAATCAGTGAGCTTCATTGCCGAGGGATCTGGGTGTCCTAATGCATGGATTATAGGAACTAGTGTGTAATACAGGAAAAGGAATTTTGGTATTAATTCCAGGAGAAAGGCAGGATGAAAGGAGGTGATGAAACTGTACGAGGCATCAGGGAGACTACACCTGGAGTGTTGAGAAACTGAAAGCCATTCCTTACACATTAATTATTGAACCACACATGTAACTCCATGATTTTATATCCCCAATCTCACCTTGCCCATGGCTCATGCGCACAGTGGGCCAAATGCCCTCCATTAATGTGGGCTCATTTTCTGAAATAGAATGATTACTTTTAATCTTCAATACTTTGACACATGCATTTCACTGAAATGTGGAAGGCTGTATCTAATGTTAAAATTGTGATGTGATCAGTGACCCGGATTTCCCTCAGAGTGAGAATTGAACAGGAGACTGAGTGTTGTGCTGCATCACCCTCTTTATTTCACAGTGAGAATACATTCCCAGCAGTTAGAAAAACACAGACAAACACTGACTCAAAGACAATGGCTTCTTCACTCCACACGAGAAGCCTGTGAATGAACGGCCTTTTAACAGGAATCATATTGGAATAGATCATTTCTTCAATCACACATTCAGTCAGTCTGTATGTGAGTGGGAGCTACCAGTGTGGGGTGAGAGATCTGAAGCTGAATTTTATTCTATCATCAGACTCTGGATTCTGATTTCACGTTGGGATTCTATCGCCATTTTAGAGATCAGTTTGAAGCTGCTTCATTCCTTCCTCTAGGCTCCACTCCACATCCCTCGTCCTCCTCTCACTGACCCCTCCCACTCTCCTGCCCCCTCCCCTTGTGCTGCAGAGTTCAACAAGTGTCACCTCTGACCCCAGACACCATAGCAAAAAGCAGACTGATTTTCATGTGTCACTAACTTTCAGATGAAGGTGGGACATCATTCCAAAAGGGTCACAACAATGAGTATCGATGGAATAAAATCCATTCCATGTAGGAATACTCCACAGGGCAGTTCCAGCACCAACCAACCTCAAACAACCAGGCTCTGTAATCCCTCCCACTGTCAATGAGCTCTGACCACATCAACGTGAAACATTCTGACCCAGCATGACTGAGATTAAACAGAAGTATAATCCATCACCAGGACCATCCTGTCTCAGGCTGTACACGATTCATTCATTTCAAACAAGATTAGAGAATAGAACATTTAATCCCTGCTTCCCAGTGAAGGACCCAGCTCCCCATCTACAATTGAATTTAACCCCCTGTACGTGCTGGAAGAAGTCTTTAAACTAATGTCCCCAATGCCCTTAATGAATCTGAAACACTGGGCAATAATTTAGTTTTGAAGAGAAATCCTCACTATAAAGGATATTAAAAGGAACTCAAGCATCCAGGACAGCTCTGTCAGGGACAGTCAGAGCGACCAGAGCTGGAACCTGATGTCTGGTTAATGTGTGGCTGGAAGACCACATGGTTCCTCCATATGGGTTTGAGGGAGGGGGCAGGAACTGGGCAGATGGGATAGAATTTGGGGAAATGTAATGGTAGCCAAATGTGGAAAAAATATCCCAGGGCAATGTTTAGAATTGGTGAGTGACTGGAAAATGGTAGCATTCAGAGTGACCTGGATGTCCTTCTATGACAAGCACAGAGCGTTAATGTACAGGTTCAGCAAGCTGCTGGAGAAACAAACAGTATCTTATCCTTTATTACGAAGGGAATGAAGAGTACAAAAATCTCACTTCAGTTGTAGCAGTGGATGACATCAGTAGTTTTACTCTCCGTACCCAAGAGTGAATTACAGTGAGTGCAATGACATCTTTGGACAGATTACCCAATCAAGGGACAGTGTGGGAAAGTGGATTTGAAGGAGAAGATCAGCAATGATCTCATTAAATGGTGGACCTTCTTTTTTATAACCCAGGGGAAAGACAAGATGGTACAGCCCCCAGGACAGCTGAAAACCATCGTGCGGAGGTGAGAGCGGAGGGTAGTGTGGAGGGTGAATGATGGGCAGGAGCGGGAGGGACTGCAGGTGGTGAGAGGCTGGGAAGGAGGATGGACAAAGTGGCAGGTGGGTGAGGGGTTTCAATGGAATGTGTGTGAGGAAGGTAGAGGACCAGGATAGTGGGAGAAAATGGTGCCAGGGCGGAGGGGTATATTGTCAAGTAAGTGAGAGAACCTTTGGGGTCTGACAAGAGATCAGGTTGGTGTAGAGGGGGCATGTTGGTTTTGCTGGGATCAGAATGGAGTGGAATGGGATTAATGGATTTGCTGGGATTGTATGGAGGGTCGGGATATTTCAGGTCCTGATGGTTTAGGGATGGGGTGCGGGGCTACCTGGTCAGGACGGAGGGTCACTTCTACCTGGGTCACTGTGGGTGGGGTTTCAGGTTAGTGAGGTAGGGGCTGGGTGGGTATTGGGTGGTGGGTATTGGGGAATGCAGTTGGCTGTCAGTCCCAATCCCATTGGCAGGAGCAGGGGGTGTCTGTTCAGGGGCAGCTTTCCAGTCCAGTGTGGTTGGGCTGAATGGGGTGTGAAGGCTGGTGAAATGGAGGGGCTGTTGTTTTGCTGGTAATGGGGTGGGGGGAAGGTATCCCATTCCAATGGGGCTGTGGATGGGGTGAAGGGGAGTAGTGGGTCAGTGATGAGGGATCTGTAGACTCCTGGGGTTGGTGAGGAGATGATGGAGTTTCGGGACCAGCTAGGTCTTGGGTGTCAGGTGGAGGGGGGTTTGTCCGGCCTGACATGGTCATGTCGGGGGTGTTGTCGGGTCAGGGGGAATGGGGGAAGTGTATCGTTGACTACGACTGACTCCCGATCAGAATTCCGGGGCCAATGAAGTGTAACTTGGATAATTCCATTGATTGGAATCATTAGACTAAAAAACCAGTGGGAACAGTGACTGTAAATGGAGAACAAAATACTCTCTTTTGATGTTAATGCAACTGAATAATTTTGAATGAAGAATAAGTGCTTGTATTCTCGATTGGAAATACAATAACTGACTGCCAGTAGAGGGCAGTGTTTATAAACAGGACATCGGGATTTCTGAGATAGGACATTGGTGGAATTGCTTAAAAATGTGTTGCTGGAAAAGCGCAGCAGGTCAGGCAGCATCAAAGGAGCAGGAGAATCAATGTTTTGGGCATAAGCCCAAAGTGGGCACATGTCCATAATATGTCGAAGGAACAGTCACTGCATTCACTGGAAGTGATGGAGAAGGGTATATCTTTCTCAAGGTACGGAGACCAGAGTTAGGCACAGTAGTCTAGGTTAATGCAATGTGTAGTTTGGGGAAGACAAAACAGTTTTAGAGTTAAGCACATCTCAGTGTTCAAAATGTATAAAGGTAACAGAACCTTCTAGAAATGTTTCATTCCAATTCCTTTTCTAAAGCTATTTGTGTTAGTCCATATTTCTTATACCAACCAATAACAAATTTCCCATTAAGTATTCACTTGTCTTTTTCCAAGTCTCTCAGGAAATCAAGGATCAGTTCTTCATATTGTTTCCCATCAGTTATGTTGGGAATAGTCCTGCAACAGAATTAAGAATATAAACATTTAATTCTCATTCCTTGAGACAAACCCTGTCTGAATCAGAGTAGGTTACAGGGCAACAGCAACAGGAGTCAGGCTTTCAGCCCATTGGGAACCCTCCATCATTCCGTTCCATCATGATTACAGGAACAGAATCGAAAAGCAATCAGAACGGACAGTCCCGTGGCCGATAAGGGGATACAGTTTTGGTGAGGAATTCTGAGAGTCAGCATAAACTTAAGGGCACTGTTCAAAAAACTGCATAGCAGAGGGACAGGGGAATTTTGGTGCACCGATCTTTATTGAGAGAGTGAATAGCAAAGCAAACAGGGCCTTGAGTTTATAACAAGATGATTGATTCCTCAATCGAGGAATTTTTGCTGAACCCCTATGAAATTCTGTTATGACCATTGTGGCCATTGATGATCACATTTTAGGGAATACATGAGTCTCCTTAAGAGGTTGCAGAGGGTCCTCACTAGAATGGTTCCACAAAGGAGGATGAAGAAACTTGGAAGAAACAGGAGAATTGAATATGAATATAATCCATAAAAATCAAAAATGGACTGCAAAAGCTTCCATTGGTGATGATTTCTCTAAAACGGATGTGGGTCCATTCCAGACAGAGTTGGATGGATTTATTTTCAGGAATACAGAAGTGGTCGAGGAGCTGAATGAATGTGTTGTGTCTGTTTTCACTGAAGTGGTGGATCCAGTGACTGTGATGCCATTGAATGTCAGTGGGTGATGTTTACCTTCTCTCTTGTTGGAGATGGTCAGTGCCTGACAGTTATGTGGTGCAAACCAAATTGGTGCAGTTATGGACAGTGAGGAAGGTTGTCAACGGATACAGCAACAAATAGAGATCACTTGGAAAGATGGGCAATGAAATGGCATGTGGTGTTTAATCCAGGCTATGATGTACTTTGGAAGGTCAAATGGAAGAATTCAAAATTATACAATAAATGGCAAGAATTGATCTGCAGAGGGATCTTGGGTCAAGTCAGTAGCTCCCTGAAAGTGGCAATACAAGTGGAGAAGGTTGTAAAGAAGACATGTGGCATGTTTGCTTTCATCAATCTGGGGCTTGAGAATAAAAGTTGCAATGTCGAGCTGCAGATTACAGGAAGGATGTGGGGGCCTCGGACATGGTGCAAAAGAGATTTATCAGGATGTTGCCTGGATTGGAGTGTATTCACTATAAGGAGAGTTTGGGCGCACTCGGATTGTTTTCACTAGAACATCAGAGGCTGAGGGACGAATTGATGGAAATATATTAAATAATGAGATGCATGGAGAGGGTGGATAGTCAGAGTCTTTATCCCAGGGTGGAAATCTCAAACACTAGTGGGCACAGGTTTATGGTGAGAGGAGAATGTGCAAGGGGAGGTTTTTATACACAGTGTGGTCAGTGCCTGGAATGTGCTACCCAGGGCACTGGAAGATGTAGATATGGGAGTAAAGTTTAAGAGACATTTAAGGGAACAGAGGCATATAGACCTTGTGTCGGTAGTTAGGAATGGTGTAGAGTTGTATCATGGTCAGCACAGATATGTTGGGCTGAAGGGCCTGTTTCTGTGCTGCACTCTTGTATGTTCTATGTTCTCCATTCTAAATGTCACCTACCACCTGTCAGCCCAATCCCAGATATTGTCCAGGTCTTGCTGAATCTCTGGAGACAGAAGCAGAGTTAGTGATTCATGTTCAGTGTGACTCTTCTTCAGAGATTTATTTGGGCTGGTGTTCCTTAACACCTGAAAGGGACAGAAAAGATTTCTCAGGAGGGGTCAATTGAGATGTAACAGAGACAGCTTTGAGACGGCTTCAGTCAGTCCCATTGAAGAGGGAGGTGGTTAATGAGCATGTGCAGGTATGACTCCAACCAGTGGAAATTCCTCCCAGTTCCCATTGATTCCAGTTTTGCTGGAACTCCTTAATATCACATTTGTTCAGACACAGCCTCGATGACAAGGGCGGTCTCTCTCATCTCAGCCCCGGAAATCAGCTCCTTTGGAAATGTCTCCTCCCACCATCAACACACAAAGTTAACAATGTGTACCATCTACAAGATACACTGCAGTATCTCACTGAACCCCGTCCACCATCGACAAGGTACAGGTCAGGAGTGGGATAGACTACACATCATTTGCCTGTATAGGGAAGGCTGGAAAATCCCTCAGATTGTATTGCAACCAATCAGCTTGCTCCTTTGGCATCAACGTGCAAATCTGTGCTCTCTACTCTCTAGAAGGTCTAAGGGCAGTAATTACATGAGAACACCACCTCCTGCAAGATCCCCTCCAAACCACACACAACCCTGACTTGAAAATATATCACCGTTCCTTCAGTGTCACTGGATCAAATACCTGGAACTCCCTTTCTGACAGCATTGTGGATGCCCAAGTACCCAAAGGATGGCAGCAGTTCATGAACTCAGCTCACCGTCGCCATCTCCAGGGCAATTAGGGATAGGTCAAACCCAAATCTCATGAATGAAGAAGAAAATAAACCAACATCAGGATCGAGCCATTAGAGGGACCCACACTCCTGCCCTTTCTACTGACCCACCTCACCCACACCACATCCCCATGACAGTGTCCTGTGATCCTTTACCTGGTATCACACACCTATCAGCCTGGGAGTCAGTGCTTGGTCTCTCAGGTACAGTGCCATCAGCAGTCAGGAGCCAGCAGTGCTTGAGGGTCATTGAATGCAGCAAGCTTTCCCTGAGAGAGCTGATGTGGGGCTCTTATCAGCTCTCCAGTCAGTGGGCGACACTGATCACCTCCATTCAATTACCGCCTGTGAGCTACTGACTCCAGTCGCATCTATTAGAACTACAGCCTTGGGGAAAAAGAAATCCCTCAGCTGTATCCTTTCTGCTACAAAATCTGATTTACAAAGGGATTTATTTGAAATCAAACAAAATTCCCACAGGACTCACTGTTTTCTTCCCGGGTTATAGAGAGTTTTCTGGGAACTGAGAGGGTGTTCCTCATGGGACTGACATCTCAAACTCTGACATCACCCTCTGTCCTTATAACGGGTACATTTTCACTTCCTCAGATATCAGACATCTCAAAGAAGTAAGATGTTTGGGGTTGTCCACTGAAGTTAAATAACAATTATGCTGTGTCTGCATTCAGAAAGGGAGATAAAATAATCTCTCGAAAATAACAGAAACCCAAGGGACTGGTGAGAATAGGGAGTTGGAGAAGATTAGTCTTAGTGAACAAATAGTATTGCACAAATTGATCGGATGAAATCTGACACAACTCTGGACCTGACTATCCATATCCCATCATATTGATAGAGTTGGCTAGTGAGATGTGGATGAATTGGGTTTTACTCTGAAATCTTCACAGTTTTATTAATTCTGGAAGACTGCCTGCTGAACTGTGGAAGCTCAGTCACTGAGTCTGATCAGACAGATATTGATACAGTTTGAAATAATATAGAGGGCATGGTTAGTAAGATTGTGGATGGCAATAAAATTGGTGGTGTAGTGGACAGTGAAGAGGTTTATGTAAGATTGCAAAGAGTTATTGATCGATTGGGTCAATAGGCTGAGGAGTGGCGTATCGAGTTTAATCTGGATAAATTATGCTGTTGCATTTTGGTAAAACAAGCAAAAGCAGGACTTAGATCATAGAACATAGAACGTAGAACATTGCAGCGCAGTACAGGCCCTTCAGCCCTCGATGTTGCATCAGCCTGTGCAACCAATCTGAAGCCCATCTAACCCACACTATTCCATTCTTGTCCATATGCCTATCCAATTACCATTAAATACCCTTAAAGTTGGCGAGTCTACTACTGTTGCAGGCAGTGCGTTCCATGCCCCTACTACCCTCTGAGTCAAGAAACAATCTCTGACATCTGTCCTATATCTGTCACTCCTCAATTTAAAGCTACACACCCTCATGCTAGTCATCACCATCTGAGGAAAAAGGCTCTGAGTATCTCTCTGTCTAAACATCTGATTATCTTGTCCGTCTTAATTAAGTCACCTCTCAACCTTCTTCTCTCATGAAAAACAGCCTCAAGTCCCTCAGCCTTTCCTCGTAAGACCTCCCCTCCATACCAGGCAACATCCTCGAAAAAATCCCCTCTGAACCCTTTCCAAAGCTTCCACATCCTTTCTATAACGCGGTGACCAGTGCTGTACGCAATATTCCAAATGGGGCCACAACAGTTTTGTACAGCTGCAGTATGATCTCATGGTTCTGAAATTCAAATTGATGAACCGATGAATAGGCAGAGAACAAAGGAACACTGACAGTGGAGAAGCAAAATGGTTTTAGTTTAGAAAGGCATCTCGTGGCAGCACAGTCTGGTGGGCTAAAGGGCAATTTCCTGTACTTTTCTTGGTTCACTTCAAACTTGCCTCATTAACTGGGTAATATTCCCCTCTCGTCTGATGCTAGCCCAATTCTCACTGTAGACAGAAGTACCCTCCACTGTGGAGATATCCTGGGATCCCGAGCACAGGCACCATATTTAAGGACCATCATGATCTGGACAAGCGCAGTCAGTCCCTGACTGCCCACTTCCATATATTTGGCATGGAATCAGACAAGGAGAAATCAGCACCTCACTTCATGGACAGCGACCTTGAGATCCTTGTGGATCGGGCAGAGCAGAGGAGGGACATCCTGTTCTCCTGGCACTGCCAGAGGAAGGCACAACACCTGACCTTGCCAGCCTGGTCAGTGGCAGATACTGGGTTAGTGTAGAGGAAGGTCAATGACCTTTGCTGCTCCACCAGGTTAAATGCCACCCTCTTCTCACTGATCCTTCACACAGGGTGGTCAGGATCAGAGGATCTGTATCTCTTCAATCTGAGGTGTGGACCATATGCTGCGCTGTGGATTCAGTCCTCACAAGACTGGAGAGATCATGTCATCAACACCCCTCCAGAATGTGTTCAGGTCGGGAATTCTGAGATGGTTCGGTGATCAGTGACAAATGGCCAAGTCAGATGATACATGAGTAGGAGAGGAATTTGGAGGTGAAAGTGAAGTGAATGGGTTCTGTTTATAAAATCATGAGAGGCATCGATATGGAAAATAGCCAAGGTTTTCTCCCCACAGTGGGAGAGTCCAAAACTAGAGGGCATAGGTTGAAAGGTGAGAGGGGAAAGCTTCAAAAGGGACCTGAGGGGCAACATTTTCTTAGATGGTGGTGTGTGCATGGAATGACCTGCCAGAGGAAGTGGTAAAACTGACTACCATTACAATATTTAAAAAACATTTCCATGGGTACATGGATAGGAAAGTGGTTAGCACTGCTGCCTCACAGCGCCAGAGACCTGGGTTCAATTCCTGCCTCAGGCGACTCTGTGCGGAGTTTGCACGTTCTCTCCGTGTCTGCGTGGGTTTCCTCCGGGTGCTCCGGTTTCCTCCCACAATCCAAAAATGTGCAGGTTAGGTGAACTGGCCATGCTAAATTGCCCGTAGTGTTAGGTGAAGGGGTAAATGTAGGGGAATGGGTCTGGTGGGTTACGCTTCGGCAGGTCGGTGTGGACTTGTTGGGCCGAAGGGCCTATTTCCACACTGTAAGTAATCTAATCTAAAAAAAAGGGTTTAGCGGGACACGCAGGCAGATTGGACGAGTTCAGTTTCGGACACCTGGTTGGCGCAGACGAGTTGGACTCCAAGGCCTGTCTCCATGCTGTACAATTCTATTATGATATCACTGCTCGTGTGACTCTCAGTAGTAAAGGTAATTGGGAGTGTTGGTATCAGGCACAAAATCAATTTGGCGAACAATATCCTTATAAGTTGTACACTAATGCAGTCTTGATGTGTCAGTGACCGAGAGGATGGACTTCACTGGTGGTAACAGCTACACTGTTCCAATGCAGTGCTGAGTCCTGGCTAGCACTGAGCTTCATGAATCTTGTTGCACCTGTCCAGCTGGGTAGTAGACCACATTTCTGACTGGCCATGTAAATAACGGTGAGGTTTGAAGGATTTACCAAAGTGGTGAACTGATCATTAAAGAGTACCTGACCTCTGCATTGGCCCCAAGCATTTCTGAACCTCCGACAAACTAAATCAGGAGTTTGCATATTAAAGAGAAAGGCACAAGATAGGAGAATAGGAGTTCCTTGATTGGACCAGATTAACATTCCCCAATTAGGGAGCCCTGGCTGACAGACAAGGACAAGAGTATCAGACATTCTCACACTCTGGATGGTTCTGAGGAAGCTGGATCAGTGTCAAAGGACTTTCCATGATTAAATAAAGGGTGACTTGGTGACGGGATACTGGCCTCTGTGGAGTTGAGTGATGATGAGAGCAAAGTGTGCTCCTGAAGAAGTTTGCTTACAACAGGTGCCTTTGAGCTGGGGTGAGCATTTCTGGCATCATGCTGTTATTTGGGAAGTTTGATTTGTTTGATTTTGCCAATGACTGGACCCAGTATGTGGAGAGAATGCGTCCTTGTTTTATTTTTAAATGGGCAGATGACATTGGGACAGATGTAAAGCTATAATTAATTCTCCTGATAGCTTTTGGACCTGCTGCTTTTCCAGATATTAGGAGCCTAACCCGGCCTGAAGAACCAGATACTAAAACCTTTCACGAGTTGATGGATTTAGTTAAGGAATGTTACAATGCCAAGCCTCATCTAATTCTGAATTGCTATCGTTTTTACTCAGCAATTTGAGAACTGGGGAATCCATATCAGGATTTTTGATTAGGTTAAGACAACTGGCAGAGGCAGGTAACATTGGTTTAACCCTTAATGAGATACTGAGACACTCATTAATGATGATGTAACTATGCAAAAACACCTACTATTTAAAGCCCAATTGGACTTCAAACAGGGACTACAACTGGCTTTATCGTTGGCAAATGTGGTGAGTGGAGCATATAAGTTGCGGGATATTCCGATGGAAGTGGACATCCTCACCAGTCTAAGTGACTTTGGGGAACACCACTTGAGTGAAGACAATTGCAAAGCCTCACTCAGGACATACACTGAACAGAGAGCCACCAGGTCAGATCACATCAAAACTCCAAGACATAGACAAGCCTTGACCAAAGGGTTAAAATTTTCTTCAGGATCCGGGCCAGCAAGCAATTGTAGTTGCTTCGGTATTAGGACTTGTGACAGCAAAAGTATCCCACTCGACCTAAATTGAATAAGGAAAATTATAGGTCAGTATCCAGGCGAGTGCACACCCTGGGAAGTCCACTCACATCTGGTTTGGAACAGTTACATTTTTTAACAACTTCCAAATTCGAAGGAATTAAAATAAACATGTAGTTAAATGGGTACCTGGTTCTAATGGAGGTTGAAACCAGCCTGGCCATTTCAGTGATCACAGATCGCAAAATTGACTCAGAACTTCAACACTTGTTTACTCAAGACCTCGGCTAGATTGAGGACCCACAGCACAGAACATTTACAGATTACCGATCCAACTTTGGTTGTGGTCTCTTATAAGCTGGTTCAGGTACAGCTGATTGTGCTAAAAGGCTTGGGCCCAAGCTTGATGGAGCAAACTTTTTTGATTAGAAAATGGCAGCCTGAGTGAAGTTCTAATTAAATACCTAGAAGTTTTTCAGGAAGGTCTAGGGACTATCAAGGGATAGTTGGCCAGGAAGCAATTCCACGACCTTGGAAAGCTCGCCCACAGCCAACTGCCTTACGGGCAAAAGTCGAGGCAGAAATCAGGAGGCTGGAATGTGATGGAATCATCAGAGCAGTCCGGTTTGGGAAATTGGCAGCACCAATCGGACTGATTGTGAAACTAGATTGTGAAACTAGATGGGTTGGTTCACCTTTGTGGGGATTTTAAACAAATGGTAAACCGCTTCTTGCGGCTGGATAAACACCCAATCCCTCACGCAGGTGGTTTATATGCAAAGCTGGCAGGAGCCAGTCCTTCACAAAGCTGGACATGAGCCACCTATACTTGCAATTGGAGTTAGATGAGCGTTCCCAGAAGTATACTACAGTCAATACCCATTTGGGATTGTACCAGTATATGGGACAGCCATTTGGGTATTGTCAGCCTGTGTAACCTTTCAGCGGATGATGGAGAACATTTTCCACCATGGCACGCTAATAGCAGGGAAGACCAACACAGAACTCTTCGAGAAGACCAGGTGAAACCCATTGGAATGAGGGCGATCAAAGGTGCCCCGGCTCCCATGTCTGTATGGGAGCTTCTGTCCTTGCTTGGGCTGGTGAATTATTACGGAATGCTCGTGTATAACCGAGCCTCCTTCCCAGCACTTTGCATCAATTCTTAGAAAAGGGTTAGCTTGGAAATGAGCATGTAGCCAAGCCACAGCTTTCAGGGAAGTGAAGAAACAGCTATCATCCCAAGTGAGATCTGCTATTGACATGTGATGCCTCCCCATATAGCAATCAGGCTCCCATTGGCTGGTAGGTGGCACAATGGAGAGCAACGCCCGATAGCGTACGCATCCAGGACACTGGCTAATGTAAGGCGTAAACATGCCCAGATAGAGAAGGAAGGTTTGATGGTCATACTTTGGAGTCAGGAAGTTCCACCAATACCTTTCTGGATGTAAATGTGTAATAAGAATAGACCCCAAAACCCCTTCTGGTCTCCTTAAAGAGGACAAGGCAGTGCTGGTCGTAGCTTCAGACTCACTCCCATGGTGGGCTATGATACTAAGTGTGTATAATTACAAGTTGGAACACCATCAGGAAGGCCAAGTAACAATTGCAGATGCATTGAGCCGCCTCCTAATGGCAGATACACCACTGGTGGTAGTACCACTGGAAGAGTCCGTCGTGGTTTGAAATGTTACGGACACACTTCACAGCTGATCATATCAGACTTTAGACGCAGAAAAATCTGGTCCTGGCAGAACTAAAACAGCTGGTGGTGATGGGTGAAACCAAAGGACCATCACAACCAGATCTGAAACCTTTTTGGACCTGGAGGGACCAGATCACAGTAGACAATGGCGATTTGTTATGGGGAGCAAAGGTCACCACCAGATACTGGCTGAACTCCATCCGGGTCATCCAGGGGTTTTAAAAATGAAGATTTTGGCAAGAACTTACATCGGATGGCCAGGATTAGATGCAGACATAACCACATTTGTGGGGCAGTGCCCAGAGTGCCAAAAAGGGCAACAATTACAACCAGCAGCTCCCCCACATTCTTGGGAATGGCCGGTATACCCTGGACTCGGTTACACATTGATTCTGCAGGCTTCTTTCATAGGCTCAATGTTCTTAGTCATTGTAGGCGCCCACAAAAAGTGGATGGATGTGCATAGAGTACATTCATCAAACATGGGGACGACAATAGAAAAGCTGCATCTTTTGCACTACACGCCCTCCCAGTACTGTTGGTCACAGATAAAGGGCCATCAGTTACCAGCAGAGAATTGGAGAATTACTTAAAGTCAAATGGCATTTTACATAATGACAGCTCCACACCATCCACCATCCAATAGTGTGGCAGAAAGAACAGTACAAGCTTTGAAGACATGCTTAACGAACAGCCAATGGCTTCATTAGTTACCAAACTGTATTGGCTCCTATTTGAGTACAGGACCACCCCGCTTACAACTCTAGGGATATATCCAACAGAGTTGCTAATGGGGAGAAGATGCCACACCAGGTTAAACCTGATCTTCCGAGACCTGCGTGGGGTGGGGTGGGGTTGGGGGGTTGGTGGGGGTGGGGGTATGTCAGTGGCATTTGGAATGTCAATGCCGGACACAAGACTCTGGTGAACGAAAGACACTTTACTTCAGGGGACAATGCTTAGTGTAGGAACCACAGGATGAGCCCTGAATGGGTAAGAGGCATGGTCAGTGCAAGGTCAGGTCCAGTGATGTATAATGTTCATGTTGGTCCAACATTCCTGAACAAGCACATGGTCCACATGAAAGCTGCAAACGCGCAAACAGTGCGGAATCCAAACTGACCCGAGAAGCCAGACACATCAGAAGGGCTGACAGAAGCCGTGGGTTCTCCCTGTCCATCAAGCGATGAAGAGACCTCGGAATCTGAGATGGACATGGCGGGTGTCACCACCTTGATGCCATTGTCACCTGAAGATCCGAATGAACGTCTTCAGAGATGCTCCAGGGGTAAGAGGCAAGTTACTGCCAATCACAAGCTGCCTCTCTCAGGGGCAGTGTTAAAGGAACCTGACCCGATGCTCAAACATCCCAGGAGCAGCTACAAAAGAAAAAGGCCAGGCCTCTGGTCTCGGATTCAGAGAGGGCAGGATGCAGTGATTGTAATGAGGTCAGCCAGGTAGACCTCATATGAGTTATGCAATACACGTGCGGCATGGTGGCTCAGTGGTTAGCACTGCAGCCTCACAGCACCAGGGATCCGGGTTCGATTCCAGCCTCGGATGACTGTCTGTATGAGTTTGCACATTCTCCCCGTGTCTGCGTGGGTTTCCCCCCACAATCCAAAGATATGCAGGTCAGGTGAATTGACCATGCTAAATTACACCATAGTGTTAGGTGCTTTAGTCAGAGGGAAATTTGTCTGGGTGGGTTACTCTTCGGAGGGGCAGTGTGGACTGGTTGGGCCGAAGGGCCTGTTTTCACTCTGTAGGGAATCTAATCCATTAAAAGTAGGGTATTTTGTGATGTTGTACAACAGGGTGACCCAATGGTTCAGATACAAAATTCCTTGAAGTTTGCATCAAATGTAGACAGAGTGGTTAAGAAGGCGTTGAGCACACTTGCCTTCATTGCTCAGATGTTTGAGTATCAGAGTTGGGACACTGTGTTGAGGTTGTACAGGAGATTGGTGAGGTCTCTTCTGGAGTAATGTGTCCAGTTCTGGTCACTCTGTCATAGGCTGGATATTATTAAAGCTGGAGAGAAGTTTCAGAAGACATTACCGAGGATGTTTCCAGGAATGAAGGATTTGAGCAAAAAGGAGAGGTTGGATAGACTGGGATGTCTTTCACTGGAGCAGAGGAGGTTGAAGGGTGACCTTACAGAGGTTTATAAAATCATGAGGGATATGAATATGGTGAATGGCAGGTGTCTCTTCCCTCGAGTGGGGAATTAAGACAAGGGGGAATATGATGGTGAGTTCAGGGATTAGATTAGATTACTCACAGTGTGGAAACAGGTCCTTCGTCCCAACAACTCCATACCAACGTGCAACCCACCCCACTACATTTACCTCTTCACCTAACACTACGGGGAATTTAACATGGCCAATTCACCTAACCTGCACATTTTTGGATTGTGGAGGAAACCGGAGCATCCAGAGGAAACCCACACAGACACGGGGAGAATGTGCAAACTCCACACAGGGAGTCACCTGAGGTGGGAATTGAACCCCGGTCTCTGGCGCAGTGAGGCAGCAGTGCTAACCACTGTGCCACCACGCCTCCCACAGATATTTAAGGTGAAAGGAGACAGATTTAAAAAAGACATGAGGTTCAACTTTTCTACACAGACTGATTTGTGTGTGGAATGAACATCCAAAGAAAGAGGTGAATATGGGTACAGTTACAATGTTTAAGAGACATTTGGATAAGGACATGAATAAGAAATGTTTGGAGGGATATGGGCCAAGCCCAAGCAGGTGGAACTAGTTTAGTGTGGGATTATGGTCAGCATGGACTGGTTGGGCCGAACAGTCTGTTCCCGTGCTGTGTGACTCTATGACTCGACCATAACAGCATCAATAGGAATGGGAATATTGTGGGAATATTTCATTGGAGTGGATGAGCTGCCATTACCTAGAAGGGTGAAGCTGACTAAAAGGGCTGCTTCAAAGACCCTTTGTTCAAATGAAGTGAAAGTGTTCTGTGAAAAATGTGAACCATGCTGCAGATGAGAATTTCAGAACACAGGAGCCAGCTCTGTGTGAACTGGAGTAATGTGAATGTGGAGGACTGGCTGTGTTCTCAGGAGGTGGAGCTGCAGATTGTGAGATATGAGCCACTCCACAACACCATTCATATTGACCAATGTCCCAGTGTAACTGGATGGACCTGTTAATCTCAGCCTTACCCTGACGAGAATGATTTGGAGATGCCGGTGTTGGACTGGGGTGTACAAAGTTACAAATCACACAACACCAGGATATAGTTCCACAGGTTTAATTGGAAGCACTAGCTTTCGGAGCGCCGCTCCTTCATCAGGTGGTTGTGGAGTACACAATTGTCAGACACAGAATTTATAGCAAAAGTTGACAGTGTGATGTAACTGAAATTATACATTGAAAAATTACCTTGATTCTTTGTTCAGTCTCTCATCTGTTAGAATGACCATGATAGTTTCACTTCTTTCATATGCAAATCACGAAGTTTTTTTAAAAAAGTTACATTCTCAGGTTAACTGTAACAATTGGTGTCAGCCCAGATAAGATGTTGCGGCATTGAAGGTGTTAGCCCCCTGTGGTCCCTGTCTGTGTCGTCGTGTTTAGACTGATACGATCCTAAAAAGTGAGCTAACAGAGTCTTACATGGATTCATGCAGTTTTTGAGCAAAGTACAAAGTAACTCTGCAAGTACAAATTCACCCCACCAACGTGTGTGTGTGTGTGTAATGTGGTCGACATCTGTGAGAGAGTGCATGTGTGAGTGTGAGAGTGTGTGTCTGTGTGTCTGTGTGTGTCTTCACCTGATGAAGGAGCGGCGCTCCGAAAGCTCATGCTTCCAATTAAACCTGTTCGACTATTACCTGGTGTTGTGTGATTTGTAAGATTGTACACCCCACACTGGAATGATGGTGACATAAAGTCATAGAGCCATAGAGATATACATACTCTTTGGTCCAACCCGTCCATTCCGACCAGATATCCCAACCCAATCTAGTCCTACTTGCCAGCACCCGGCCCATATCCCTCCAAACCCATCCTAATGCCTCTTAAATGTTGCAATTGTACCAGCCTCCATCACATCCTCTGGCAGCTCATTCCATACACATACCACCCTCTGCGTGAAAAAGTTGCCCCTCAGGTCTCTTTTGCATCATTCCCCTCTTGCCCTAAACCTATGCCCTCTAGTTCTGGACTCCCTGACCTCAGGGAAAAGACTTTGTCTATTTACCCTATCCATGCCCCTCATAATTTTGTAAACCTCTACAAGGTCACCTCTCAGCCTCCAACGCTCCAGGGAAAACAGCCTCAGCCTGTTCAACCTCTCTCTGTAGCTCAGATCCTCCAACCCTGGCAACATCCTTGTAAATCTTTTCTGAACCCTTTCATGTTTCACAACATCTTTCTGATAGGGAGGAGACCAGAATTGCATGCAATATTCCAACAATGGCCTAACCAATGTCCTGTACAGCCACAATATGACCTCCCAACACCTGTACTCAATACTCTGACCAATAAAGGAAAGCATACCAAATGCCTTCTTCACTATCATATCAACCTGTGACTGCACTTTCAAGGAACTATGAACCTGTACTCCAAGCTTTCTTTGTTCAGCAACACTCCCCAGTACCTTACCATTGGCACCTCGCATTTATCTGAATTAAACTCCATCTGCCACTTCTCAGCCCATTGGCCCATCTGGTCAAGATCCTGTTGCAATCCAAGGTAACCCTCTTCTCTGTCCACTACACCTCTAATTTTGGAGTCATCTACAAACTTGCTAACGTACCTCTTCTGCTCGCATCCAAATTATTTGTATAAATGACAAAAAGTAGAGCACCCAGCACCGATCCTTGTAGCACTCCACTGGTCACAGGCTCCAGTCTGAAAAACAGTCCTCCGCCACTACTCTCTGTCTTCTACCTTTGAGCTAGTTCTGTATCCAAATGGCTAGTTCTCCCTGTATTCCGTGAGATCTAACCTTACTAATCAGTCTCCCATGGGGAACCTTGTCGACCGCCTTACTGAAGTCTATATAGATCACATCTACTGCTCTGCCCTCATCAACCTCTTTATTACTTCCTCAAAAAACTCAATCAGGTTTGTGAGACGTGATTTTCCTCGCAAAAAGCCATGTTGACTATCCCTAATGAGTCTTTGCCTTTCCAAATACATGTCCATCCTGTCCCTCAGGATTCCCTCCAACAACTTGCCCACCACCGACATCCGGCTCGCTGGTCTATAGATCCCTGGCTTGTCCTTACCACCCTTCTTAAACAGTGGCACCACGTTAGCCAATCTCCAGCCTTCCGGCAGCTCACCTGTGACTATTGATGATACAAATATCTCAGCAAGAGGCCCAGCAATCACTTCTCTAGCTTCGCACAGAGTTCTAGGGTATACCTGATCAGGTCATGGGGATTTATCCAAATTTACCCGTTTCAAGACATCCAGCACTTCCTCCTCTGCAACATGGACATTTTGCATGATGTCACCATCTATTTCCCTACAATCTATACCTTTTCCACTGTAAATACTGATGGAAAATACTCATTTAGTATCTCCCCCTTTTTCAGCAGTTCCACACAAAGGCTGCCTTGCTGATCTTTGCGGGGCCCTATTCTCTCCCTCGTTGCCCTTTTGTCCTGTATGTATTTGCAAAAACTCTTTGGATTCTCTTTAATTCTATTTGCGAAAGCTTTCTCATGTCTCCTTTTTGCCCTCCTGATTTCCCTTTTAAGTACACTCCTACTTCCTTTATACTCTTCTAAGGATTCACTCGATCTATCCTGTCTATACCTGACATATGGTTCCTTCTTTTTCCTAACCAAACACTCAATTTCTTTAGTCATCCAGCATTCCCTATACCTACCAGTCTTTCCTTTCACCCGAACAGGAATATACATAAAGAAACATTAATCACAATATTTCAGCATCAAAACTCACAAAGAACTGACCCGAAAAGAACGATCTTTGTTTAATTGTTTGATCTGTAGGTGTGGGCGGACTGTTAACTTCAGGAACGATGGTCACACCTACATTGAATCTCTGTGGAAATGTTCCATTTACCAAGTATCCAGTGAGTACCCAAGGTGCAGTGATAGGAACTATTGTTTCTGTAGAAAGGGAAAAACTCTGTTATAACATTTTACTCGGTGATCATTTGTGGTGTCACTGACAGTGAGTCAGAGGTTACAGGTGAGGGGTCAGGGTGACATTGCTGAAGTGGGGCAGACACTGATGTGACAGATTGAATAATAGCCTCACAGTGAGACACAGCGCTGGGGGAGGGGACTCCTGTGCTGGCTGTTTGGTTGAGGTAACCAGCTCATTACACTGACCTGCTCTCTTTCCAAACATTCACATCTTTTCTCCCATTATTTAGATGTTCATCTTTGAACGCTGTGATTGAAGTTGTTTCCTGTATTATTCCAGGCAGAGAATTCCACACCATACAGGAACACACGTGGACACAACCATACAAACGGAGAGCAGGAGAAGGCCATTCAACCCCTCACACCTGAACCACTGATCCCACAGCATTTCCTTCTCTTTTGCAAATTTGACAATTTTTAATTAGATTTCTTTCTGGCGATCCGAATTGTTAATTGCGAAGCTTCAGGCACAATCTCCTAAATATTGAGCACTGTGTCTTTGACTGTGTTGTACTCTGCAGTTCTACTCCGCTTGTCCCTCTGACAATCTGACAAACACAGTCAGAGCTGTACCTGCCAAAACACACTGTCCTGTTCAGGTCCAGACCTCTCGAAGCCACATCCTCTGTTCAACAACCTTTTCAGATGAGGCACAAGACCTTTTGACTCCATTGTCAGTAAATGTAAGGATTCTGTGTAGATTCTTGGTTTAAGGAAATCCCTGATTGGAACCAGAATCATTCTCCAAGCTCCTCCCTCCTTCTTTCTTCATTTTCCCACTGAAGCTTTTCTTTCGCTCCTCCAGTTTTCAGAGTTCCTGGCTCTTTAGAATTCAAGTTATCTTTCTTTCAGATTCCTTGGTTTCACCTTGCCTCCATTTAATTTTTCTTACCTTTTCCTCCCATTCTATTTCAACTTTCTCTGAATTCTCTTTCCCTTATTTCTGTTCTTCTCCAAACTGAAGGCCTGTCATTTCTATCTCTAGCTGTGTTACTTTCACCTGTGACATCATACTTTCATTTTCCTTTCTTCAACTGGGGAGACGTCATGGTCTCATGGTATTATTGCTCATGTATTAATCCAGAGAGCTCGGTAATGTCCTGGGGACGCTGGTTCAGATCCTGTCAGGGTAGAATTTGAGTTCAAAGGTGAACAAAAATCTGTAATTAAGTATCTGCTGATAGCCATGTAACCATTGTTGGGGATAAAACACCATTCTGGTTCAATAATACCCCTTTGGAGACAGAAACTGCTGCCCTTGCCTGGACTGAGTTATATGTGACACCAAACCTGCAGCAAAGTGGTTGACCTTTAACAGCCATCTAGACAGGGAGGGATGGGTAATAAAGGCTGGTGTAGCCAGCAATGCCAACACCCCAGGAATGAATGAAACACATTCACATTGTTGGATCATTACTTGAACAATCTCATCTGCATGAGATCCTACTTTGCATTGTACCTTCCATTTATCTGATAATTCTCCAGTTTTAATTTTGATCAAATAACCCACTGTTATTACTTTAACTCCCACAAAGCTGTCAGCAACATTAAAATGTGCAACAAACATCACCACAATGCTGCTGTTTTAGGTCCCGAACCACCGCCAAGTTGTGACTTTAAAAAGAAAGACATAGATCTTTCTTAAATGCAGTAATTTAACAAAATTCATGTCCAGAAATCCAAACATTATGATCCCAGCTGATGGTATTACAGCCCAAATCAGATCCCAGATGGGTCTGTGGCTGGATCGATCATATTGTGAATTGTTCTTAGTTCAGAGAGAGACCAGTCACAAAAACCACAAGCACTCAAACGTGCAGATTGCTTTGAACAGTAAAGCAGGCGATGTTTATAAGGAGTGAAAATAAAACAGATTGAAGTGAATTATTTTCATAGAGCATACATTTAAAGATTTCAAAACATACCCCAAAAGTATTTCTATTCCAAAAACACCTTTGACATTCTCTATCATCCCCTACAGAGCTTCAGCAAACTTTAGTTTCTCTTTCTGTCTTGAGCAACTGTTTTACACATCTGCCATCAGTGAAGGACACTGCAGAAAATCCCCAAATAGAACATAAATCATAAGACCATAAACCAATCCCATTTTTTCCCAAATGACAGGGGTTTTGGCCCATCAACAAAATCCATCCTTGATCTTCTAAACAAGAGCACAATACACATCTGCTTCCCCTGTTCACACATAAAAGTTTCCCAATGTGACCAAAATCCCATTTGTGCAGAAATTGAATTCGATGCTGAAAGGGGAGAATGTGCTGAGCTATGAGGAGAAGGTGGAGAAATGGACTTTTGTGAGTGGTCCTTCAGAGAGCTGGCACAGGCATGATGGGCTGAATGGCCTCTTACAATACAGTAAACAGGTTTTCCCTCTGCTCGATTTCCCCAGCGTGAAATAGATCACATTGTGAGAGGCAGAACAAAGAAATTATGTTTTAAACTTTGGTTCACAACAGCTGTTTCAAGAAAGAATTAGACCTTCCCTAAATGGTGAAATAATCGATTTGCAGTGTTTACAATGCTGAGATTACTTTTGTCATCTTTAGAAGGAGAGCCCAGAGACCACAAGGAGACAGTACACAAGATAAATACCGTACCAACAGGACAGCAGTATAGTTTTGGACAGTGTCCAAGCCATCAGAGCTGGAAAGAGGACCTCAGCTGTTTTAATTGTCTTAAAACATTCAATGTTAAAGAGATGTCAGTGAGTGAGGCTGTTTGTGGGTCTTTGGGAGAGATGGAGGGAATCACAGATGGTGAATGTGCAGTATGTCACCTTCCACAAGGACTCCAACAGTGGGTTTCATGCCTGGCCCGGAGCCTTTATTTGTGTGAGGACAATTCAGCGATCATGGCTGAAGTCAGACAGTGAGATTGAAATCCCACTCCCACCTTCCCAGATTCTGGGACCATAAAGCCAAGTATCAAAAGAGGGTGACACTTTGACTAAATAGCAGCATGTGACCAAGGGATCCCCAGGGATTGACAGTTGAGGAATCTTTTGTCAATGTGTTTGTCAATGTAGAAAGTATTAAGCAAGAAATGTGAAAGAGTGAACAGTCACTATATTCTGTTGTTACTTTGATGGGATATCTGATATACCTTCAGCATTGCCAAAACGTGAATACTTTAACAGTTTGTCCAGACCGAGCTCCACTACTTGCTCCAAATCCGTTCCATGAACCTCTGTCTCAACATATTGTAAGTTTATGTATGTCACCTTATCATAATTCTGAAATGAGAGTAAAAAATGTCACTGTATGGTATAAACTGAACTCCCACCAAAGTGCATCAATGCTGAGAGAACTGTCCCAAGTGTCCAGGTGTGGAAGAGCCTTCATGTTCTGGAGGGACTGAGTCTGAAACAGAGTTTGGAGTTTTTAATGGGATTCCTGACAGCAGCACTTCCTGATTCATTCCCTTTCTCTCTCACTCTCTCATCTTTCATGTTGTCCTGTTCTGTCCCTTTGGGTTCTCAATAACAACATTGAGATAATGTTATTGAAATTCTCCGACATTGAGCCAATGTTAATGCCCACATGTCCCGGTGTTGTGCATCTCTCTGTCTGTTTTAACACATTATTGAAACAGAGAAATTCTTTGAGGTGTGAGGAATGATCACCAAATGGGATTTATCACAAGGGTATTAATCCAGAGACCCAGGTCATGTTCTGGGGACGTGTACTGAACCCCACTAGGGCAGATGATAGAATTTGAATTCATTGAAACAAATATGTGGAATTAAGGGCCTATCCAGGGTTGGGGTTGAGGGGATTCCACTCACAGTTGAAACTTTATTGCTGGAACAGCACAGCAGGTCAGGCAGCATCCAGGGAACAGGAGATTCGACGTTTCGGGCACAGGCCCTTCTTCAGGAATGAGCAGAGAGTGTTCAGCAGGAGAAGATAAAAGGTAGGGAGGAGGGACTTGGAGGAGGGGCGTTGGAAATGTGATAGGTGGAAAGAGGTCAAGGTGAGGGTGATAGGTCGGAGTAGGATGGAGGCGGAGAGGTCAAGAAGAAGACTGCAGGTCAGGAAGGCGGTGCCAGGCTGGAGGGATTCGGCTGAGACAAGGTGGGGGGAGGGGGGATGAAGAAACTGGTGAAGTCCAAGTTCATTCCCTGTGGTTGGAGGGTTCCCAGTCGGAAGATAAGACGCTCCTCCTCCGACCGTCGCGTTGTTGTGGTTTGGCGGTGGATGAGTCCAATGACCTGCATATCCTCGGTGGAGTGGGAGGGGGAGTTGAAATGCTGTGCTACAGGTTGGTTGGGTTGGTTCGTCCGGGTGCTGTGCTACAGGGTGGTTGGGTTGGTTCGTCCGGCCACCCGGACGAACCAACCCAACCACCCTGTAGCACAGCATTTCAACTCCCCCTCCCACTCCACCGAGGATATGCAGGTCATTGGACTCATCCACCGCCAAACCACAACAACGCGACGGTCGGAGGAGGAGCGTCTTATCTTCCGACTGGGAACCCTCCAACCACAGGGAATGAACTTGGACTTCACCAGTTTCTTCATCCCCCCTCCCCCCACCTTGTCTCAGCCGAATCCCTCCAGCCCGGCACCGCCTTCCTGACCTGCAGTCTTCTTCTTGACCTCTCCGCCTCCATCCTACTCCGACCTATCACTCTCACCTTGACCTCTTTCCACCTATCATATTTCCAACGCCCCTCCTCCAAGTCCCTCCTCCCTACCTTTTATCTTCTCCTGCTGAACACTCTCTGCTCATTCCTGAAGAAGGGCCTGTGCCCGAAACGTCGAATCTCCTGTTCCCTGGATGCTGCCTGACCTGCTGTGCTGTTCCAGCAATAAAGTTTCAACTTTGATCTCCAGCATCTGCAGACCTCACTTTCTCCTCGGAGATTCCACTCACAACCAGACTTGGCCTCTTCCACATTGAACACAGAGACCATCAGCCGATGATCAGCTGCCTTTCAGAAACAGGGTTAGATTGAGTGAAGACGTGCAGTGGGACAGCTCCCTGACTCCTGAGTCCTTGTGTTTCCCCCCACCATCCCCCTCTCTGTGAGCACACTGACCCCTCCCTTCACCTGCTGCTGGAGATGGAAGCCCTGATATTCTTCTTACTGCACAAGCTGGCAGTGGGAGCCAGGCAGGCGATGGCAGCTCATGTAGAAAGTGTTAATGAGGCCCGAGGAGTAATTTCAGTCCAGCCTCATGGTTCAGGGTTGGGATGTACACTGTCAGTGCACATAGGTTAGGGACTGAAAACAACATGGAATAATTTCCACTGGTACAAACACAACAGAACAGAGGAAACTCTCAGCTATACTGACCTTGTCCTGGATGACTTGATCTGGCCCGACACAGTCAACACCCTTACAGAGGTCGATCACCTCCTGCTCTGGGTCCCGTGCAGCAATTTGATGCCCAAAAAGGACAGACACAGTGAAGAAGATTCTCAGCATCTTGGTGTTCTCTCAGATCACTGGTGAACGCACTGACTGACTCTCAGCACCTTCAGGTGGATCTGCAGTTTGAGCACAGAGTTACACTCGTTATATACTCTTTGATGAAGATGGTTTTGAATACAGCTTATCCTTAGGTAGGCTCGTCATGGTGGAGAAACATTCCAGCTGATATTTTATGGAAATTTCTCTTAGCTCTGACATTACAATGGATTCACAAATAATTAACTCTCTGTGTGCTGGCTCCTGGGAACACTGTTTTTGTAATTGCTACCCACTCACATGGTCAGGGTTGTCACTCTTCCCGGTTTGGGAATGCACTGGATTGGAAGATTGATCTCCCAGTCACTGGTGATGAGGAGAAAACAATTTCACCTTTGGGGTTCAGTTTTTACATTTTCAGTTCCTGGGTTTCCTGCAGCTTTCCCTGCAGTCAGTTTGAACACGGGGGCTATTCTGCTCCCTGACCATGGACAGACCACTGTTTACTCACAGTAGCAGGGTAAGGCCGGTGGGCTGTTCACTGCCCAATGATTGCAGCATCTCATAAAGATCCTGTTTGTGTCTTTCCCTCCTTCCCTGAGATATACTGAGACTGGCTGAATGATTTCCCCCCCAACTTCAAAACCACTCCCACTGATATCCAGCTCCTGACACAGCCTGTCACTGGGGTACACTTCCCCTGACACTGTTTATCACTGCATTAGTGTTCACATGGCATTGACTCTGATGGGGTCACTCTTTCTCTGACTCTGTCTCTCACTGAATCAGTTTCCTGGCACTGACTCGCACTGGATCACCATTTCCCTGACACTGACTCACACTGGATCATTACTTCCCTGGCATGGAATGTCACTGGATCACTGTTGTCCTGGCACTGACTGTGATTGGACCAATGCTTCCCAGGCACTGACTGTCACTGGGTCACTACTGCCTTGACATTTACTCTCCACTGTTTCCTGATTCTGGCAAATGGACTAATTATGATCTTAATTCATATGTTTGGACAACATTGTTTACAAGTAATCAAGGGCTACAGGGAAAAAGCAAGAGGATGGTGTTGAGAAACTTATCAGCCATGATGGAATAGCAGAGTAGACTCAATGGGCTGAATGGCCAAATTCTGCTTCAATGCATTATGGACTTACAATTTAATTCCTTGGAAGGAGAGGTAGAATGTGTTGTATCTGTACTGGCTGATGGCCCGAAAGATAGTTGGAAAAGCAAATGAGGTGGAAGTCAGCCACGTGAATGCAGGTGTACAATTCAGTGATGGAGAAACAGAATTTGCTCAATTTCTTCCAATATCTCACTTTTCAAATATCAATAAAACCAGCTGCTTTCAGCAACTTGAGGATATGCAGTAAAGCCCTCTGTGTTCCTGACCAGCTCCTGAGGTGATCAGAACGCTGCTGACAGACGAGATCACTGAACTGCTTCTTAAACTTCATGTAATTTCACCATTGAGTGCTTAAAATAGCACTGTTTATCAATGCATTTATCAATTTATTCCAGAAGAGGTTTACCAGGATGTTCCCAGGAATGGAGGATTCGGGTTATAATGAAATGCTAGACAGGCTGAGAATGTTTTCACTGGGGTGTCGGAGGGTGAGGGATGACCTTATAGAAGTTTATAAAATCACGAGGGGTCTCGACAAGGTGAATGGCAGGTGGGTGTTCCTTCGGGTGGGTGATTTCAAGACAAGAGGGCATACTTTTAGGATGAGAGGAGAAAGATTTAATAATGAAATGAGATACAAGTTTTTTACACAGAGTGGTTCATGTGTGGAATGAACTTCCAAAGGAAGTGGTGGATGCAGCTACAGTTACAACATTTAAAAGACGTTGCGATAACCACATGAATAAGAATTGTTTGGAGGGATATGGGCCAAGCGCAGGCAGGTGGAATGAGTTTAGTTTGGGATTATGGTCAGCATGAACTGGTTTGACCAAAGGGTCTGTTTCCGTGCTGCATGACTTGGTGACTCTCATCCCAGTTTCAGAAACAACTCTCCAGGTTTGGTGGTGTGAAACAGTTTTCTTCAAGATCAGACACCCAAGAGATTGGAGTCAGTTTCAGGTTCTCCCATTCACAAACACTTTGTCTCAGAAGATAACACATGTCTTGGCTGGTCAAGGACAAGTCTCTAAAAGGCAATTCCCAATGGGATGTCTGTAAATTTCCATTAATACACATTTAGAGATATGGAAGGTGTCTGGGGGAATTGAAAGGAAGCTGCCAGTAGAAAGAGTTAACTCACTGTGGGTCTGAGACAGGGGGTGGGGCCACCTCACTGAGTGATGTTGTTGTAATTATACTTTGTTCAGGAAAATTGCTGCAATCTGCTGTTCATTAACTTTTTTCAAAAGCTGAGTTCAGTTTGATATTTGCCAAACGATAATTTATCGAGATTGTGAGAACAACCTGAAGGTGGAAAGCACAAAAACCTGATTTAATGAGAATCAAAAACACACAGTTCACTCTATTCCCAAAGGTTTGAAATTCATTCTTAAAACAATATTGAATCTTTGATGTTGTGCATGAACAACACGCTAATTTTCAGTGAGCCCTCTTTAACTATGGGGTGAGTTCCCACCTCCGTGCAGTGTAGTGAGGTACACAGCTGTGATTCAGTATACGGGGTGTCCCTGGCTACCCCCCATTTTTCAGCTGTTTCTACCTTATCCTCATCGACACCTGCTGCAGCCACTGACTCACCGTTTCTTCTTGTATTAGTATTAACTCATCTACACAACTGTAAATATAAAGTGGTGATGATCACTCCCCTTTCTGATCTTTATCATTCTTCAGAACCATCCATGAACATTTTCCCCTGGGGTGGGGGTGGCCCGATGGGTTGAACCCATCTCTCAGCATTCCCTTCATCAATTTTGACTGTTGTTCTGCTGTAAACCTGGTGATGGAGCCCTCTGACATTCAATCAAAGTTTACAGCCTTTTCCTCATTCCCCTCCCTGACTGCATTTTTCAATCTCCTCCAACGAAATGTTTTTCCTCCCTACAGATGTGATTATAACCACTGACACAGGCAGTGAGACTGTGACTCCTCTTGTGAGATCTGTCAGCTCAAACCTGATGTATTTTCACATTTTAGTTGGTGAAGCCCAGCGAAAGGTTAGGATTTAATGTTTTGAATTTTTTTTCCTGAGTAAAGATGGCAGAATAGGATATTCAACCCCTCGAGACTGTCCCTCCATTCCCACCCTCTGGTCTGTCCAAGTGTCACTCCAGCTCCCACTCCCATCTCTTCACCATCCCCTGCTCCAGGCTTCTCTTCCCCTTCCCCAGTTGTAATCTCTCTTAGACCTTTTCCCGGACCACTTTCCCGATGCCAGGGATCATTCCCTCCACTCTCCGGGGGTGTCCCCATGCCGTGTGGTATCACTCTCCCACCCACCACCCACCTCCTTGTTCCTGCTTGGTTCATTTTTTACCACAAGGTTTGTCACTGTTCCAGGGAGTAAAGAGCCTGGGAGAATTACAGGTACATTTTCTGTCTCATGTTGTAAAATTTGCAGTTAGTCAAATTCAGGGATTTAGATGGTCCTGATGTGGATGAAGTCACTTTATGTCTCGTAACAATATTTCTTTGCATGTCTCACGGTTCAACATTAAAATTTTGTATTGCCATGGAGACATTATTGTGAAATGGGCCAAATGGTGACTTGCGTGTCTCTTTATGCAAAGTAGTCACATTAACTCAGTATCTCACTCATGAACAGCAATGGTGTAAATGTTGGTCAAATCTGGACCACACAATATTTACTGAAAGTAAGACAGACCCAAACGGCAGACCTGAGGCTAAGTTTCAATTGTCCATCTGTACATTTACAGGGTCTGTATTTCAGAGCAATGGGTGGAGCTGACATTTATCTTTATATGAGTGGTTCAAGTGCTCTTCATTCACATTGAAGAAATAAAAAATGTAAAAAAAAACCTGAACCCGCAACAGTACTTCAGTTCAGTCATTTCACTTTGCAGGCACATAGTATTTCCTGTTGCCTCTCGGTGTGCAGGAGATTCTGACAAGGTGGGTTTTATTGCTCATTCCTTCTTGCCCGAAGATGGTGGTGAGCCCTGTTCTTGAGTCGCTACAGTCCATGTCTTTTATCTAGTAATGTGTGTTTCTAAGAGCCTGCAGAATCCTTGACCAGTGTACACAATATTTATTTACCCAAGATCCTTAGCGTGTATCAGGTAAGGACAACACAGCATGAGACTGCAGTCAGCCAGCCAAGTCCCAACTTTATTTGAGACAACAAAGGGAAAAACTACACTCGACAATTTTACCAACTCTATTTCTAACGATCCAATTCTTTTGAATATTAAAACACTTCCCAGACCTTTTGCTACTCTGTTGAATTGTTCTGTCTGTACCTCTCTTCATGAGTTGATTCTCTCTCTGGTCGGAGGGTGAGCTGCTCTGCTCACTGCTGTGTCCTGACCTACCTGTAGGTCGGCTGGAGAGTGGGGCCCTGACAAGTCCTCCCAGGTCCACGTGCTTATACCCTCCTGGCTACATTCTGGAACCTTCCAAGGACTTGGACAATCAGAGGAATTAAACTAATTGGTTTTATCACCTTGAAATGCTGCTCATGGTACTCGATGGCTTGCTGACAGTGACCCGTTCGATGTGTCTGCCTTGGACCTGGAAGTCTGGTTTCGTCCCCGAATACACACCTGGTCTTCTGCCTTAATGACTCATGTCCCATGCATCTTGTGATGTTTGTTTGACACACTTTGTAATGTGCTCTGGTGCCTCTCCAGTTTTCAATTATCCGGGCGTAAATCTTGCAAGGACCTTTCCCTGGGCAGACTTGTCTCTTGTGTCTCTGTCTTGGCTCAGGATTCCCAGCATACTTTGCTTTTTGGCCAATTTTTGCCCTGTTTATTCCAGTTGCTGTTCCTGTATTTCTGCCCTCCCTTCTTAATGGTTTTTATTTCACCTGAGCAGTCGCAGGCATTTACAATGCTCCACCTCCAAACCCTGGTCACCCGACACCTGGAGAAAGAACGCCTCATCTTTCGCCCTGGACCCCTGCAACCACATGTGACCAATGTGAATTTCATTAGCTTCCTCATTTGCCCTCTCCCCACCTTATCCCAGATCCAACCTTCCAACTTGGCACCACCCTTTTGAACTGTCCTCCCTGCCCATCTTCCTTCTTACCGATTTGCTCCACCCTCCTCTCTGCCCTATCACCTTCACCCCCACCTTCACCTACCTATCACAATCCCAGCTACCTTCCCAACCACCTCATTCCCCTCCCATTTATCTCTCAGCCCCCTTGGGCCACAAGCCTCAATCCTGATGAAGGCCTTATGCCTGAAATGTTGATTTTCCCACTCCTGGGATGCTACCTGACAGGCTGAGCTTTTCCAGCACCACACTCTTTGACTCTGATCTCCTGTACCTGCAATCCTCACTTTCTCCTCCCTGCTACAATGTGGTGTCAGTCCCCCAGCATTGTTCAGTGGGCAGTTCCAGGATTTGAAGACAGTGACGGTCACACAATGGAGAGGGGGCTCTGAGGTGATGGCGTTCCCATCCACGTGCTGCCCCTATCCTTCCAGTGGCCCTTACCCTTCCAGTAAGTTGATGCTTGGACATAACAATGTTAATAAGATGGGAACAACAGGAACATTACATCACAGGCAGTAGGCCTTTGGCCCACCAAGCCTGTGCCAACACATGATACATTTCTAAACTAAAAACCTTTTGTCTCTGTGCAGTCCATATCCCTTTTTCCCATCTATTCATGTTTCTGACAATATGCTTCTTAAATGTTGCTGTTGTATTCTCTGACAGCACATTCCGGGCATTTACCACCCTCTGGGTTAAAAATCTCCCCTCCCACATCTGCTTTAAAAGTTCACCTTTTCACCTGAAATCTATCTCCTCAAGTGAGTGACATTTTTATCCTGAGGAAAATATTCCATCTGTACATTCTCTCCATGCCTCTCATAAATTTGAAAATTTCTGTCAGGTAGGCCCTCAGCCTCTGAGGTTAGTTGAAAATAGAACCGAGAAGAATACAGCACAGGAACGGGCCCTTCGGCCCAGGATGTTGTGGTGAAAATGACGCCAATTTAAATGAATCCCTTCTGCCTGCCCCTTGTCCATATCCCTCCATCCCTTACATAACCATGTGCTTATCAAAAAGTCTCTTACACGCCCCGATTGTATCTGCCTCCTCCACCATCCTTGGCAGTGCATTCCAGACCCCTACCACTCTCGGTGTAAAATACTTACACCTCACATCTCCTTTGAACTTTAAATGCATGCTCCCTAACTTTAGATATTTCATCTCTGGGTAAAGCCCTATCTTTGAATCTCACAATTTTATAAACTTCTATCAAATCTCCCTTCAGCCTCCTTCACCCCAGAGAAAACAACCTGAATTTTTCTCGTCTCTTCCGTAATTACACCGGCACCACTCCCCACCTCTTCCTCCGCTACATTGATGACTGCATTGGCGCCACCTCGTGCTCCTGCGAGGAGGTTGAGCAATTCATCAACTTCACCAACACATTCCACCCTGACCTTAAATTTACCTGGACCATCTCTGACACCTCCCTCCCCTTCCTGGACCTCTCCATCTCTATTAGTGAAGACCGACTTGACACTGACATTTTTTACAAACCCACCGACTCCCACAGCTACCTGGATTACACCTCTTCCCACTCTATCTCTTGCAAAAATGCCATCCTGTATTCCCAATTCCTCCGCCTCCGCCGTACCTGCTCCCAGGAGGACCAGTTCCACCACAGAACACACCAGATGGCCTCCTTCTTTAGAGACCGCAATTTCCCTTCCCACGTGGTTAAAGGTGCCCTCAAACGCATCTCGTCCACATCCCGCACCTCCGCCCTCAGACCCCACCCCTCCAACCATAACAAGGACAGAACGCCCCTGGTGCTCACCTTCCACCCTACAAACCTCCGCATTAACCAAATCATCCGCCGACATTTCCGCCACCTCCAAAAAGACCCCACCACCAGGGAAATATTTCCCTCCCCACCCCTTTCCGCCTTCCGCAAAGACCGTTCCCTCCGTGACTACCTGGTCAGGTCCACGCCCCCCTACGACCCACCCTCACATCCTGGCACTTTCCCCTGCCACCGCAGGAACTGTAAAACCTGTGCCCACACCTCCTCTCTCACCTCTATCCAAGGCCCTAAAGGAGCCTTCCATATCCATCAAAATTTTACCTGCACATCCACTAATATCATTTATTGTATCCGTTGCTCCCGATGCGGTCTCCTCTACATTGGGGAGACTGGGCGCCTCCTAGCAGAGCGCTTTAGGGAACATCTCCGAGACACCCGCACCAATCAACCAAACCGCCCGTGGCCCAACATTTCAACTCCCCCTCCCACTCTGCCGAAGACATGGAGGTCCTGGGCCACCTTCACCGCCGCTCCCTCACCACCAGATGCCTGGAGGAAGAACGCCTCATCTTCCGCCTCGGAACACTTCAACCCCAGGGCATCAATGTGGACTTCAACAGCTTCCTCATTTCCCCTTCCCCCACCTCATCCTAGTTTCAAACTTCCAGTCCCCTTGACTTGTCTGGACTTGTCCGACCTGCCTAGCTCCTTTTCCACCTATCCACTCCACCCTCTCCTCCCTGACCTATCACCTTCATCTCCTCCCCCACTCACCTATTGTACTCTATGCTCCCCACCCCCACCCTCCCCTAGCTTATCTCTCCACGCTTCAGGCTCTCTGCTTTTATTCCTGATGAAGGGCTTTTGCCCGAAACGTGGATTTTGCTGAAGCTCCTCGATGCTGCCTGAATTGCTGTGCTCTTCCAGCACCATTGATCCAGAGTCTTATAAAGCTGCAACATGAAATCCTGACTCTTGTACTTAATTCCTCAACCAATAAAGGCAAGCATGCCATACACCTTCCTTACCATCCTATCTACTGGTGTGGCCACTTCAAGGAAGCTATCGAATTGAACCCCAAAATCCCTTTATACAGCAATGCTGTTCAGGGTCCTGCTATTAACTGTATACATTTCCTTAACATTTTAATTCTCAAATGCAGCACCTCACACTTACCCAGATTAAACTCCATCTATCATTTCTCCACCCATATCTGCACTGATCTATATCCTGCCGAATCCTTTGACAACCTTCTACACTATGCCCAACTCCACAGATCCTTGTATCATCTGCAGACTTACTAAACCACACATCTACATTTTCATCCAATTTCGTTTTTGTAGATATCCCAACCAGCAGAGATCCCAGTACAGATCCCTGTGGAACACCATTAAATCACGGAACTCCAGCTTGAAAACACCCTTCTACCACTACCCTCTGCCTTCTATGGGCAAGACAATTCTGAATCCATGTGGGCAAGTCACCGGGGATCCCATCCTACTGAGAATTAATCTTCTGGATGAGCCTACCATGAGGAACTTTATTGAAAGCCTTACAAAAACCTATGCAGCCAACATCCACTGCTCTACCCTCATCAGTCACATTTTTAAAAAATGCAATCAATTTTGTCAAGCATGATCCGTGCTTCATAAAGCCATGCTGACCGTCCCTAATTAGGCCTGGCTTTTCCAAATGTGTGTAAATCCTATCCTATTCCCTATCCCAACCATTAATGTGAGACACACCGGTCTATAGTTTCCTGGATTATCCCTATTTCCCTTCTTGAACAAAGCAACAACATTAGCTACTCGCCAGTCCTCCAGGACCTCTCTGGTGGCTAATGAGGACACAAACATCTTGGTCAAGACCCAAACAATCTCTTCCCCTGCCTCTCTCAATAACCTGGGGTGGATAGCATCATGCCCTGGGGACTTATCCACCTTTATGCTCTTTAAGAGACCCAACACCACTTCTTTCCTGATCTCAAAATACCGCAGCATGTTAGCATGCTCCACCCAAATCTCACTATCCTCCATATCCTTCTCCTGGGTGAATACTGATACAAAGTACTCATTTAGGATCTCACCCACATCCTCAGTCTCCAAGCACAAGTTCCCTCCTTCCTTGAGTGGTCCTACTTTCTCCCTAGTTAGCCTCTTGTTTGTAATGTATGTATAGAATGCCTTCGGATTCTCTTTAACCCGACTTGCCAAGGTCATTACATGTCCTCTTCTTGCTGTCCTCATTCCCTGCTTGAGTTCTTTCCTGCTTATTTGACATTCCTCTCAGGACCTGTCCAATTTTAGCTTCCTGAACCTTAAATATGCTTCTTTTTACCCGAGTCGATAAGCCCTCCAGTATGTCCTCTCTGAGTACCGATGTACCATTCTCGCTGATTAGTAACCCTGCACCAGCTCTTTAGCCACACATATATCTCTCTGATCTTTCTATTCCTTGCCTCACTAGCACACGATACTGGCTATATTGGATTTAGCACTTAGCAATGAACCAGGTCAGGGGTCAGATCTCTTAGTGATCACAATTCCCTGACCTTTACTATAGTCTTCGAATGGGATCGGAGCAGATGGTATGGGAAAGTATTTAATTGGGGAGGGGGTATTACCATGCGATTAGGCAGGAACTATGGAGAATACATTGGGAATAGGTGTTCGGCTCAGACGGGATATCTGCAAGGTTGCTACGGGAAGCGAGGGAAGAGATTGCTGTGACTTTGGTGATGATCTTTGCGTCCTCACTGTCCACTGGAGTAATACCAGATCGTTGGAGGGAGGCAAATGTTGTTCCCTTGTGCAAGAAAGGGAATAGTGATAACCCTGGGAATTATGGGGCAGTCAGTCTTGCATCAGTGGTGGGTAAAATTATTGGAGAGGATTCTGAAAGACAGGATTTATGATTATTTGCAAAAACTTAATTTGATGAGAGATAATCAGCATGGCTTTGTGAGGGGCAGGTTATGCCACGTAAGCCTTATTGAATTATTTGAGGATGTAGGGAAAGCTGGATGATGAGAGAAATTGAGGGTTTGGTGAAGAAAAAGAAGGGAGCATATGTCAGGTACACACAGGATGGATGGAGTGGATCCTTAGAAGAGTATAAAAGGCAATAGGAGTATAGTTAAGAGGGGAATCAGGAGGGCAAAAGGGGGACATGAGAGAGCTCTGGCAAATAGGGTTAAAGAGAATGCAAAGGGAGTTTACAAACACCTCAAGGACAAAAGGGTGACTAGGGAGAGAATAGAGCCCCTTAAAGGTCAGCAAGGTGGCCTTTGTGTGGAGCCACAGGAGATGGAGTGGGGAGATACTAAACATGTATTTTGCAACAGTATTTATTGTGGACAAGGACATGGAAGATATAGAATGTGGGGAAATAGATGGTGACATCTTGAAAAACATTACTATTACAGAGGAGGAAGGTTGGACATCTTGAAACGCGAAAAGGTGGATAAATCCTCAGGACCTGATCAGGTGTACCCGAGAACACTGTGGTAAGCTGAGAAGTGATTGCTGGGTCCCTTGCTGAAATATTTGTATCATTGATAGTCACAGGTGAGGTGGCGGAAAACTGGCAGTTGGCTAACATGGTGCCACTATATTAGAAAGGTGATAAGGACAATCCAGGAATCTATGGACTGGTGAGCCTGACGTCATTTATGGGCATGTTATTGGAGGGAATCCTGAGAGATAGGATGTACATGTTTTTGGAAAGGCAAGGACTGATTAGGAATAGTGAACATGGCTCTGTGGGTGGGAAATCATGTCTCACAAACTTCATTGAGTTTTTGAAGAATTAACAAAGAGGATTGATGAGTGGTGGACGTGATCTATATGGACGTCAGTAAGGCATTCGACAAGGTTTCTCATCGGACACTAATTAGCAAGGTTAGATCTCATGGAATACAGTGAGAACTCGCCATTTGGATACAGAACTGGCTCGTAGGCAGAAAACAGAAGGTGGTGATGCAGGGTTGTTTTTCAGACTGGAGGCCTGTGACCACTGGAGTGCCACAAGGATCGTTGCTGGGTCCACACTTTTTGTCATTTATATAAATGATTTGGATGTGAGCATAAGAGGTACAGTTAATAAGTTTGCAGATGACACCAAAATTGGAAATGTAGTGGACAGCGAAGAAGGTTACCTCAGATTACAACGGGATTTTGAACAGATGGCCAATGGGCTGAGGAGTGGCAGATGGAGTTTAATTCAGATAAATGCGAGGTGCTGCATTTTGGGAAAGCAAATCTTAGCAGGACTTATACACTTAATGGTAAGGTCTCAGGGAGTGTGGCTGAACAAAGAGACCTTGGAGTGCAGCTCCTTGAAAGTAGAGTCGCAGGTAGATAGGATATTGAAGAAAGTTTTTGGTATGCTTTCCTTTATTGGTCAGAGTATTGAGTACAGTAGTTGGAAGGTCAGTTGTGGCTGTACAGGATGTTGGTTCGGCCACATTTGGAATATTGTGTGCAATTCTGGTCTTGTTTCTATTGGAAAGATGTGAAAGTTGAAAGAGTTCAGAAAAGATTTACAAGGATGTTGCCAGGGTTGGAGGTTTTGAGATATAGGGAGAGGTTAAATAGGGTGGGGCTATTTTCTCTGGAGTGCTAGAGGCTGAGGGGTGACATTAATGAGGTTTATAAAATCATGAGGATTGTGGATTGGATAAATAGACAAAGTCTTTTCCCTGGGGTGGGGGAGTCCAGAACTGGAGAGCATTGGTTTAGATTGAGAGGGTAAACATATAAAAGAGACCTGAGGGGCAACTTTTTCACACAATGGGTGGTGCATGTGTGGAATGAGCTGCCAGAGGATGTGGTGGAGGTGAGTACAATTGCAACATTTAACTGGGTATATGACTGGGAAGGGTTCAGAGGGATATGGGCCAGGTGCTTTCAACTGGGACTAGAATAGGTTGGTATATCTGGTTGGCATGGACGAGTTGGACCGAAGGGTCTGTTTCCGTGCTGTACATCTCTATAACTCTGTGTGACAAAGCACAGTGATGAAGATAGAGCAGTGAATCATAGAATCACTACAGTGTGCAAACTGGCCCTTCAGCCCAACAAGTCCACACTGACTCTCTGAAGGCTAACCCACCCAGACCCAATCCCATACAAATAATGCTATATTTTCCCCTGACTAATGCATTGAACCTACACATCCCTGAATGGGCTATGGGTAATTCCCCATGGCCAATTCACCTAACCTGCACATCGTTGCATTGTGTGAGAACCTGGAGGAAACCCACGCAAACAAGGAGAGATTGTTCAAACTCTACACAGGTAGTTGCTTGAGGCTAGAATCAAGCCCAGGTCCCTGGCACTGTGAAGCAGCAGTGCTAACCACTTGAACCACTATGCCACCCCATGGATGTGTTTATATGGATTTTAGCAAGGCTTTTGATAAGGTTCCGCATGGTAGGTTCATTCAGAAAGTAAGGATTCAATGGATCCAGGGAAGTTTGACTGTCTGGATACAGAATTAGCTGGCCCATAGAAGGCAGAGGGTGGTAATAGTTGGAAAGTATTCAGTCTGGCACTCGGTGACCAGTGTGTTACGCAGAGTTCTGTTCTTGGACCTCTGCTCTTTGTGATTCTTATAAATGTCTTGGATGAGGAAGTGGAAGGGTCGGTTAGTACATTTGCTGATGTCACAAACGTTGGTAGAGTTGTGGATGGTGTGAAGGGCTGTTGAAGATTGCAACAGAACATTGACAGGATGCAGAGTTGGGCTGAGAAGTGGCAAATGGAGTTTAACCTGGAGAAGTGTGAAATTCATTTTGGAAGGTTGAATTTGAATGCAGATTACAGGGATAAAGGCAGGAATCTTGGCAGTGTGGAGGAACAGAGGGATTTTTAGGGTCATGTCCATATATCCCTCAAAGGTGCCAAGCAAGTTGATAGGATTGTTATGAAGGCGTATGATATGTTGACTTTCATTTGCAGGGAAATTGAGTTGAAGAGCCGCAGGGTTATATTGGAGCTCTGTAATGCCCTGGTTAGACCACACTTGGAATATTATGTTCAGTTCTGGTTTCCTCATCGTAGCAAGGATGTGGAAGCTTTAGAGAGGGTGCAGAGGAGATTTACTAGCATGTTGCCTTGAGTCAAGGGCATGTCTTATGAAGAAAGGTTGTGGGAACTTGGCCATTTCTCATTGGAATGAAGAAGGATGAGAGGTGACTTGATACAAGATGATGCAAGTCAGAGGTAGAGTGGATAGCCAGAGACTTTTTCCCAGGGTGGAAATGGCTATCACAAGGGGGCATAATTTTAAGGTGATTGGAGGAAGGTTTTGGGGAGATGTCAGAGGTAGGTTCTTTACACAGAGAGTGCTGGGTGTGTGGAATACACTGCCAGCAGTGGTAGGAGAATCAGATACATTACGGACATTTAGCGAGTATTGGATCAGCACTTGGATGATAGCAAAATGAGGTGTATGTAAATTAGTGTGATCTCAGAGTAGGATAAAAGGTTGTCACAACATCAAGGTCTGAAGGATCTGTAGTGTGCTATCCTGTTCTATGTTCTATTGGGCATGGTATTAAGTCAGGAAACCAATTAGTATTGTTTCCAGATGAATTAAATATGAACTTTTATCCATATTGCTAATTATATCTCGCTAACTTATTGTTGTATCTGTCCCAAATCTCTCCTTTGATGGATAAACAGCAATTGAACAATCAGCTGAAACATCACTCTTGGAAAAAGGATTACATTTTAATGTAATTTCTTAAAGTAGGAATTCTCTCTCTGTGTAAAACATGCTTCACATTTTCCCACAGGACTCAGAAACAAACATGATCAGCAAAGTGATTGTCATCCTTCCATCTGTGAGAGATGGTGGGAAAGCAGCCTCAGTGTTTGCTGAGATTATCTGCTGCCCTCCGAATGTCTGAACAACTGATTCTGGAAAGAATCATCGTCAAACACACCCTGACAAGCTGCCTCTCTCTGACACGAGGGATAATGAACTGGCCCAAAACAGGGCAGCAAACACTGAATTTGAATGAAATGTGCCCCAAGGACTGAAGGCAGAAAACTTCATGACAGAAATCAGCTGCCTCTTGATCAGCTCCTGTTCCTACAATTATCATCCTGAGGACGACAGACAGAATGAAGCAAAAACTCAAAATATCGATGTTCCCTCAGATCGGTGAATTCACGGCTGGATTCTGAGCATCTTCAGGTGGATCTGCAGTTTGAGCAGAGAGCTCAGATATTTACATACTGTTTTTGGACCTGTTTTTGGAATAAATTACTCAAACATGAAACACAGGAGGCAAATAGCAGCAATTTGCTTCTGGAACAGTTTCCTTCATTCCAACTTTGAGATGGATTTTGAAATGATTAACTTACTGAGTGCTGGCTCCAGGGAAGTCTGAAGGTCCCCAGCAGCATTTGCTTTCAGCTCCCACAGTGTCAGGCTGAGAGATTCCCTGGTAATACAGAAAGTATAGCATTGTCAGAGTAGTTTGTCAGAGTAGATGAGATAAATCAACTTCACACAACAACCTTCCCTTGGCTCTCAATGCTCCCATTAAGGAAGTCACACTCCAGGGTATTTAATCTGCTGGTGTAATCTACAGTCTGTGCTGGGTTAGACAATCTCACCCAGGTGGCAGGAAGGTCACAACAGGAAGTTTAACCTCCTGGTGTCAGGAAGGTGACTAACATCATCCCAGTTGAGGGGAATAGCCAGTGAGCTCTGCTGAATTATGTCTCTGTGTGGGTGCTGAGTGAGGACAGTGATGTTTAAACAGCACATCACTTCCAGTGGGGTCAGAAACATCTCAGAGGTGAGAAACCACACGAGTTACCGGGAGAGTCACCGTGATGTCTCGGTGAAATACAGGGCCAGCTCCTTCCTGCAGTGACGAGTGTTACAGTCTGGTATGGCAGGAGCACTTACTCTGTCAATGTCTTTCTGAATTCTGCTTCCTCAATGGTGAACACAGAGTTAAATAATCCCCTCAGGGGGGCTCTTCTCTGGTGACTGGGGTCTTCAGGTTCTTTCTTTAATCCTCAGATAATGAAGCAGTTCATGCACACACACAGCAATTCAGAGCGGGACAACATTGATGCCCAGATGGCAAGTGAAATCCATGCGGTGAAAGTGCCAGGCAGTGGCCATGTCTGATCATATTAACATTATTGGGTCCAAGTTTCAAACTCCTGGTCATGCTCATTGGCCAGAACGTGAACTGAACCACCCACATCAATACTGTTTCTATCAGGCCAGATTCGAGACTGCACTGACTCACCCTCTGCACAAACAAACCTCAATAAACATCACAATTCTGGTGTGTCATGGAATATTCCCAATTTCCTGGGGGTGTGTTCCCACTCCAGAAACTAGACACATCAGACCTCAATATATCAATCCCCTTGACCAGAATCCCATCCATTATCTTCAGTATTCATTATTTTCTCCTCTGTTGGTGTATTGCATGTCAGTCTGTTCTTGCTACAGGACGGACTGCAGTGAGGTACTGCAGCTTCGTCAGTTGCTCATTCTCATTCCATAACGTTCACACTGAAAGGACAAATGCAGCAGGTCGATGGAAACACCATCACCTCCAAGTTCCCCTCTGAGACATTACTCTCCATTGTGTCACCATCACTGGCTTCATATCCTGGAACTGCCACCTTAACAATGCTGGTGTGCAGACGCCAGATAGAATCATGGAGATGTACAGCATGGAAACAATCCCTTCGGTCCATCTTGCTCATGCTCACCACATATCCCATTCCGGTCTAGTCCCACCTGCCAGCAACCAGCCCAGATCATTCCAAACCCTTCCAATTCATGTACCCATCCAGATTCCTTTTAAATGTTGCAATTGTACTAGCCTCCACTACTTCCTCTGACTGCTCATTCCATACCCGTACCACCCTCTACATAAAAACGCTGCGCCTTAGGTCCCTTTTATATCTTTCCCCTCTCACCCTCAACCTATGCCCTCTAGTTCTGGACTCCCCCACCCCACAGAAAATACTTTGTCTATTTATTCTATCCATGCCCCTCATGATTTTCTAAACCTTTATAAGGTCGCCCCTCAGCCTCTGACTCTCCAGGGAAAAAAGCCCCAACCTGTTCAACCTCTCCTTTTAGCTCAAATCCTCCAATCCTGGCAACATCCTTGTTAATCTTTTCTAACTCCTTTCAAGTTTCACAACATTCTTCCGATAGGAAGGAGACCAGAATTGCGTGCGATATTCCAAAAGCGGCCAAAGCAATGTCCTGTACAGCCGCAACATGATCTCCCAACTCCTGTACTCAATATCCTACCTGCGACTCTACTTTCAAGGAGCTATGAACCTTCACTCTAAGGTCTCTTTGTTCAGCAATACTCTCTCGCACCTTACCATTAAGTATATAAGTCCTGCTTCGATTTGCTTTCCCGAAATGTGAGGTTTATCTAAATTAAACTCCATCTGCCACTCCTCAGCCCTTTGGCCCATCTGATCAAGATCCCATTGTAATCTGAGGTAACCTTCTTCGCTGTCCACTACACTTCCAATGTTATCTGCAAACTTACTAACTATATCGCTTATGCTCACATCCAAATCATTTATATAAATGACAGAAAGTAGTAGACCCAGCACTGATCCATGTGGCATTCCCTGGTCACAGGCCTCCAGTCTGAAAAGCAGCCCTCCACTACCACCCTCTATCTTCTACCTTCGAGCCAGTTCGGAATCCAAATGGCTCGTTCTCCCTGTATTCCATGAGATCTAATCTTGCTAATCAGTCTCCTATGAGAAACCTTGTCGAATGCTTTACTGAAGTCCATATAGATCACATCCGCTGCTCTGCCCTCATTAATCTTCTTTGTTACTTCTTCAAAAAACTCAATAAAGTTTGTGAGACATGATTTCCCTCACACCAAGCCATGTTGACTATCCCTGATCAGTCCTTATGTTTCCAAGTACATGTACATCCTGTCCCTCAGAATTCCCTCCAACCACTTTCCCACACCGACGTCATGCTCACCAGTCTATAGTTCCCTGGCTTGTCCTTACCACCTTTCTTAAATAGTGGTACCACATTAACCAACCTCAGTCTTCCAGCACCTCACCTGTGATTATTGTTGGTACAAATATCTCAACGAGTGTCCCAGAAATCACTTCCGTAGCTTCCCACAGAGTTCTAGAGTACACCTGATCAGGTCCTGGGGATTTATCCACTTTTATGTGTTTCAATACATCCAGCACTTCCTGCCCTGTAATGTATTAACATTTATCAAGATGTCACCATCTATTTCCTCACATTCTATATCTTCCATGTCCTTTTCCATCGTAAACACTGCTGCAAAATAGTCCTTTAGTATCTCTCCACATCTCCTGCAGCTCCACACCAAGGCCACCTTGTTCATCTTTGAGGGGCCCTATTCTCTCCTGAGTTATCCTTTTATCCTTAAGGTATTTGTAAAAACCCTTTGAATTCTCCTTAACCCTATTTGCCAACGCTATCTCATGTCCCCTTTTTGCCCTCCTGATTTCCCTCTTAGGTATACTCCTACTGCCTTTATTCCCTTCTAAGTATTCACTCCATCTATCCTGTCTGTTCCTGGAACATAGAACATTACAGCGCAGTACAGGCCCTTCGGCCCTCGATGTTGCGCCGCCCTGTCACACTAATCTGAAGCCCATCCCACCTACACTATTCCATGTACGTCCATTTGCCTGTCCAATGACGACTTAAATGCACTTAAACTTAGCGAATCTACTACCGTTGCAGGCAAAGCATTCCATACCCTTGCTACTCTCTGACTAAAGAAATTACCTCTGACATCTGTCTTATACCTATCTCCCCTCACTTTAAAGTTGTGTCCCCTCATGTTTGCCGTCCCCATACTTGGAAAAAGGCTCTCCCTGTCCACCCTATCTAACCCTCTGATTATCTTGTATGTTTCTATTAAGTCACCTCTCAACCTTCTTCTCTCTAATGAGAACAGCCTCAAGGCCCTCAGCCTTTCCTCGTAAGACAATCCTTCCAAACCAGGCAACATCCTAGTATATCTCCCCTGCACCCTTTCCAAAGCTTCCACGTCCTTCTTATAATGCGGTGACCAGAACTGTACACAATACTCCCAGTGTGGCCGTACCAGAGCTTTGTACAGCTGCAGCATAACCTCCTGGCTCCGGAACTCAATCCCTCTATTAGTAAAGGCCAAAACACTGTATGCCTTCCTAACAACCCTGTCAATCTGGTGGCAACTTTCAGGGATCTGTGTACATGGACACCGAGATCTCTCTGCTCACCTGCACTCCCAAGATTCCTACCTTTAGCCCAGTACTTTGCATTCCGATTACACCAGCCAAAGTGTATCATCTCACACTTGTCCACATTAAACTCAATTTGCCACCTCTCAGCCCAGCTCTGCATCCTATCTGTGTCTCTCTGCATTCTGGATTAGTGGTGCTGGAAGAGCACAGCAGTTCAGGCAGCATCCGAGGAGCAGCAAGGAGGGCTTTTGCCCGAAACGTCGATTTTACTGCTCCTCGGATGCTGCCTTAACTGCTGCGCTCTTCTAGCACCACTAATCCAGAATCTGGTTTCCAGTATCTGCAGTCATTATTTTTATCTAGTATGTCTCTCTGCAAACTACTACAGTAGCGCCTCGACTTACGAACTTAATCCATTCCGGGACCTGGTTCGCGAACAGAAAAGTTCGCAAACTGAATCAATTTTTCCCATTGTTCGGATAGCGTAAGAATGCTTGGACGGCTGTTCACAGCGCACGCGCCAAAGATGAACTGAATGAGATCACGCAGGGCCCGAGAGTTTTTGCGTTCAACAAGCGCGTAGCAAAGCAGGAGAAAGTGAGGACTGCAGATGCTGGAGATCAGAGCTGAAAAATGTGTTGCTGGAAAAGCGCAGCAGGTCAGGCAGCATCCAAGGAGCAGGAGAATCGACGTTTTGGGCATAAGCCCTTCTTCAGGAATGAGGAGGGTAGCAAAGCAGAACAATGAAACCACATGTCGCACACGTGCTTTTTGCGTTTGTCACTTCATTCGTACCTTGAATTTCGTACGTATGTTGAAGTAAAATTTTACATACAGTCCTATTAGTAAACTGATTTGTTTGTGAACGGGGTTGTTCGTATGTCGAGGCGCTACTGTACATCCTTTGTCACTATCCACAACTCCGCCGACCTTAGTGTCGTCCACAAATTTACTAACCCACCCTTCTAAGCCCTCATCCAGGTTATTTATAAAAATGACGAACAGCAGTGGACGCAACACCAACCCTTGCGGTACGCCGCTAGTAACTGGACACCAAGATGGACATGTTCCATCAACTACAACCCTCTGTTTTCTTTCAGCATGCCAATTACTGATCCAAACTGCTATGTCTCCCACAATCTCATTCCTCCGCATTTTGTATAATAGCCTATTGTGGGGAACCCTATCGAACGCCTTGCTGAAATCCTTATACACCACATCAACTGGTTTCCTCTCATCTACCTGTTTGGTCACTTTGTCAAAAAACTCAATAAGATTCGTTCAGCACGACCTACCCTTCACAAAACCGTGCTGACTGTCCCTGATCAGATTATTCTTTTCTAGATGGTTATAAATCCTATCTCTTATAAACTTTTCCAATACTTTACCAACAACTGAAGTGAGACTCACTGGTCTGTAATTACTAGGGTTGTCTCTACTACCCTTTTTGAACAAGGGAACCACATTTGCTATCCTCCAGTCCTCAAGCACTATTTCTGTAGACAATGATGATTTGAAGATCAATGCCAAAGGCTCGGCAATCTCTTCCCTTGCTTCCCAGAGGATACTAGGATAAATCCCATCCGGCCCAGGGGACTTGTCTATTTTCACACTCTAATACCTCTTCCTTGTGAACCTCAATCTCTTCTAGTCCAGATGCAAGTATCTCTGTATCTTCATTTTCTATAGTGAACACTGTCAAAAAGTATTTATTTAGTGCTTCCCCTATCACCTCTGACTCCATACACAACTTCCCACTATTATCCTTGATTGGCCCTAATTTAACTCTCGTCATTCTTTTATTCCTGACATACCTATGGAAAGCCTAAGGGTTAACCCTGATCCTATTCTCCAACAACTTCTCATGTCTCCTCCTGGCTCTTCTGAGCTCTCTTTTTCGGTCTTTTCTGACTTCCTTGTAATCCTTGTGTACCTGACATATGCCTCCTTCTTTTTCTTAACCAAACCCTCAATTTCTGTAGTCATCCAACATTCCTGATGCCTAGCATCCTTTCCTTTCACCCCAACAGGAATATACTGTCTCTGGATTCTCGTTATCTTATTTCTGAAGGCTTCCCATTTTCCAGCGGTCTCTTTACCTGTGATCATCTGCCCCCAATCAGCTTTTGAAAGTACTTGCCTCAGACCATCAAAATTAGCCTTCTTCTAATTTAGAATTTCAACTTTTAGATTTAGTCTATCCTTTTCTATCACTATTTTAAAACTAATAGAATTATGGTCGCTGTCCACAAATGTTTCCCCACCGACAGCTCAGGTGCCTGCACTGCCTTATTTCCCAAGAGTAGGTCAAGTTTTGCAGTTTCTCTTGTAGGTAAATCCACAGACTGAATCAGAACATTTTCTTGTACACACTTTACAAATTCATCTCCATTAAACCCTTAACACTATGGCAGTCCCAGGTGGACGACAGCAATTCAAACAGAGGACTGACCACTATCTTTGGGCATCAAGGAATGGTCAATAAAAACCAATCTTGTCAGAATCCCTCACACCCCAAGAAGGAATAAACAACACTGAGTGTCTGCAATGTGAAATTCCGAAACCGGGTATGTTTCTGTTCAAGTGTTTTCCAGCTTCATTTTTTTGATGTAAATGAGGAGCACCTGAACTACCTCTAAAGATGAACATCAGCTGCAGCCATTGCTCTGAAATGCAGACCCTGTAAATGTCTGATGGACGTGTGGAATTTAGCTTCAGGTCTGCCTTTTGAGTTTGACTTTACTTCAGTGAATATTGGGTGGTCCAGATTTGACCAACATTCACACCATTGCTGTTCATGAGCGAGATACTGAGCTTATTTTATTACTTTGCATAAAGAGGCACGCAAGTCACCATTTGGCCCATTTCACAATAATGTCTCCATGGTGATACAACATTTTAACATTGAACCGTGAGACATGCAAAGAAATATTGTTAAGAGGCATAAAGTGACTTCATCCACACCAGGACCTTCCAAATCCCTGAATTTGACTAACTGCAATTTTATAACATGAGACACAAAAGGTATCTGTCACTCTCGCAGGCTCTTTACTCCCTGGAACAGTGACACATCTTGTGGTAAAACCTGAGCCAAGCAGGAACGAGGGGGTGGGTGGTGGGTGGGAGAGTGATACCACACGGCATGGGAACACCACCTGAGACTGGAGGGAATGATCCCTGGCATCACAAAAGTGGTCTGGGAAGAGGTCTGGGAGAGATTACAACTGGGGAAGGGGAAGAGAAGCCTGGAGCAGGGAATGTTGAAGAGATGGGAGTGGGAGCTGGAGTGACACTTGGACAGACCAGAGGGTGGGAATGGAGGGACAGTCTCGAGGGGTTAAATATCCTATTCCACCATCTTTTCTCAAGAAAAAAAAATTCAAAACATTAAATCCTTCCATTTAGCTGGGTTTCTCCAACTAAAATGTGAAAATACATCGGGTTTGACCTGACAGATCTCACAAGAGGAGTCACAGTCTCACTGCCTGTGTCAATAGTTATAATGGAGGAGAGAGTGAGGTCTGCAGATGCTGGAGATCAGAGCTGAAAATGTGTTGCTGGAACAGCGCAGCAGGTCAGGCAGCATCCAGGGAACAGGAGAATCGAAGAAGGGCTTATGCCCAAAACGTCGATTCTCCTGTTCCCTGGATGGTGCATGACCTGCTGCGCTGTTCCAGCAACACATTTTCAGCTCAGTGGTTATAATCACATCTGTAGGGAGGAAAAACATTTCATTGGAGGAGATTGAAAAATGCAGTCAGGGAGGGGAATGAGGAAAAGGCTGTGAACTTTGATTGAATGTCAGAGGGCTCCATCACCGGGCTTACAGCAGAACAACAGTCAAAATTGATGAAGGGAATGCTGAGAGATGGGTTCAACCCATCGGGCCACCCCCACCCCAGGGGAAATTGTTCATGGATGGTTCGGAAGAATGATAAAGATCAGAAAGGGGAGTGATCATCACCACTTTATATTTACAGTTGTGTCGATGAGTTAATACTAATACAAGAAGAAACGGTGAGTCAGTGGCTGCAGCAGGTGTCGATGAGGATAAGGTAGAAACAGCTGAAAAATGGGCAGTAGACAGGGACACCCCGTATACTGAATCACAGCTGTGTACCTCACTACACTGCACGGAGGTGGGAACTCACCCCATAGTTAAAGAGGGCTCACTGAAAATTAGGCTGTTGTTCATGCACAACATCAAAGATTCAATATTGGATTAATAATGAATTTCAAACCTTTGGGAATAGAGTGAAGTGTATGTTTTTGATTCTAATTAAAAACAAGATTTTGTGCTTTACACCCTTAGGTTGTTCTCACAATCTCGATAAACTATCATTTGGCAAATATGAAACTGAACTCAGCTTTTGAAAAAGTTAATGAACAGCAGATTGCAGCAGTTTTCCTGAACAAAGTATAATTACAACAACATCACTCAGTGAGTTGGCCCCACCCCCCTGTCTCAGACCCACAGTGAGTTAACTCTTTCTGCTGGCAGCTTCCTTTCAATTCCCCCAGACACCTTCCATATCTCTAAATGTGTATTAATGGAAATTTATAGACATCCCATTGGGATTTGCCTGTTAGAGACTTGGCCTTGACCAGCCAAGACATGTGTTATCTTCTGAGACAAAGTGTTTCTGAATGGGAGAACCTGAAACTGACTCCAATCTCTTGGGTGTCTGATCTTGAAGAAAACTGTTTCACACCACCAAGCCTGGAGAGTTGTTTCTGAAATTGGGATGAGAGTCATCAAGTCGTGCAGCACGGAAACAGACCCTTTGGTCAATCCTAGGATTATGTGGGAAGCAAGAGAGGAAAATTGCAGAGCCGTTGACAATGATCTTTTCGTCTTCACTGTCAACAGGGGTGGTACCAGGGGACTGGAAAGTGGCGAATGTGGTGCCCCTGTTCAAAAAATGGGAATAGGGATAACCCCTGGAATTACAGGCCAATTAGTCTTACTTTGGTGGTAGGCAAAGTAATGGAAAGGGTACTGAGGGATAGGATTTATGAGTATCTGGAAAGACACTGCTTGATTAGGGACAGCCAGCACGGATTTGTGAGGGGTCGGTCTTGCCTTACAAGTCTTATTGAATTCTTTGAGGAGGTGACCAAGCATGTGGATGAGGGTAGAGCAGTGGATGTAGTATACATGGATTTTAGTAAGGCATTTGATAAGGTTCCCCATGGTAGGCTTATGCGGAAAGTCAGGAGGCATGGGATAGTGGGAAATTTGGCCAGTTGGATAGAGAACTGGCTAACCGGACGAAGTCAGAGAATGGTGGTAGATGGTAAATATTCAGCCTGGAGCCCAGTTACAAGAGGAGTTCCGCAGGGATCAGTTCTGGGTCCTCTGCTGTTTGTAATTTTTGTTAATGACTTGGAAGAGGGAGTCGAAGGTGGGTCAGTAAATTTGCAGACGATACGAAGATTGGTGGAGTTGTGGATAGTAAGGAGGGCTGTTGTCGGCTGCAAAGGGACTTAGATATGATGCAGAGCTGGGCTGAGGAATGGCAGATGGAGTTCAACCCTGTCAAGTGTGAGGTTGTCCATTTTAGAAGGACAAATAAGAATGCAGAATACATGGTTAGCGGTAGGGTTCTTAGTAAGGTGGAGGAGCAGAGGGATCTTGGGGTCTATGTTCATAGCACTTTGAAAGTTGCCACTCAAGTGGATAGAGCTTGTAAGAAGGCCTATTGTGTATTAGCGTTCATTAGCAGAGGGATTGCATTCAAGAGTCGTGAGGTGATGTTGCAGCTATACAGGACCTTGGTAAGGCCACATTTAGAGTACTGTGTGCAGTTCTGTCGCCTCACTTTAGGAAAGATGTGGAAGCTTTGGAGAGGGTTCAGAGGAGATTTACCAGGATGTTGCCTGGAATGGAGAATAGGTCGTAGGAAGATAGGTAGAGAGTGCTAGACTTTTTCTCATTGGAATGGCGAAGGATGAGGGGTGACTTGATAGAGGTTTATAAGATGATCAGGGGAATAGATAGAGTAGACAGTCAGAGACTTTTTCCCCGGGTACAACAGAGTGTTACATGGGGACATAAATTTAAGGTGAAGGGTAGAAGGTATGGGGGGGATGTCAGGGGTGGGTTCTTTACCCAGAGAGTGGTAGGGGCATGGAATGCGCTGCCTGTGGGAGGGGCAGAGTCAGAATCATTGGTGGCCTTTAGGCGGCAATTGGATAGGTACATGGATAGGTGCTAAAGCGAGGACAAATGTTCGGCACAACATCGTGGGCTGAAGGGCCTGTTCTGTGCTGTATTGTTCTATGTTCTATGTTCAGTTCATATTGACCATAATCCCAAACTAAACTCATCCCACCTGCCTGTGCTTGGCCCATATCCCTCCAAATAATTCTTGTTCATGTGGTTATCGCAACGTCTTTTAAATGTTGTAACTGTAGCTGCATCCACAACTTCCTTTGGAAGCTCATTCCACACATGAACCACTCTGTGTAAAAAACTTGCATCTCATGTCAATATTAAATCCTTCTCCTCTCATCCTAAACATATGTCCTCTTGTCTTGAAATCACCCACCCGAAGGAACAGGCACCTGCCATTCACCTTGTCTATACCCCTCATGATTTTATAAACTTCTATAAGGTCATCGCTCACCCTCCGACACCCCAGTGAAAACATTCTCAGCCTGTCTAGCATTTCATTATAACCCGAATCCTCCGTTCCTGGGAACATCCTGCTCAACCTCTTCTGAAATAAATTGATAAATGCATTGATAAACAGTGCTATTTTATGCACTCAATGGTGAAATTACATGATGTTTAAGAAGCAGTTCAGTGATCTAGTCTGTCAGCAGCGTTCTGATCACCTCGGGAGCTGTTCAGGAATACAGAGGGCTTTACTGCATATCCTCAAGTTTCTGAAAGCAGCTGGTTTTATTGATATTTGAAAAGTGAAATATTGGAAGAAATTGAGCAAATTCTGTTTCACCATCACTGCATTTTAAAGCTGCTTTCCCGTGGCTATGACTTCCACCTCATTTGCTTTTCCAACTATCTTTCGGGCCATCAGCCAGTACAGATACAACACATTCTACCCCTTCTTCCAAGGAATTAAATTGTAAGTCCATAATGCATTGGAGCAGAATTTGGCCATTCGGCCCACTGAATCTACTCTGCTATTCTATCATGGCTGATAGGTTTCTCAACACCATCCTCCTGCCTTTTCCCTGTAGCCCTTGATTACTTGTAAACAATCATTTACAAACATATGAATTAAGATCATAATTAGGCCAATTGCCAGAATCAGGAATCAGTGGAGAGTAAATGCCAAGGCAGTGGTGACCCAGTGATGGTCAGTGCCTGGGAAGCATTGGTCCAATCACAGTCAGTGCCAAGACAACAATGATCCAGTGAGTTTTCATGCCAGGGAAATGGTCATCCAGTGCGAGTCAGTGTCAGGGAAATGGCGATCCAATGAGAGCCAGTGCCAGGAAAATGGTGACCCAATGAGAGCCAGTGCCAGGGAAATGGTGACCCAATGAGAGCCAATGCCAGGAAAATGCTGATTCAGTGAGAGACAGAGTTAGTGAAAGAGTGACCCCGCCAGAGTCAATGCCATGTGAACACTAATGCAATGATAAACAGTGCCAGGGGAAGTGTACCCTTGTGACAGTCTGTGTCAGGATCTGGATATTAGTGGGAGTAGTTTTGAAGGGGGCGTAGGAATCATTCAGCCAGTCTCAGGGAAGGAGGGAAAGACACAAACAGGATCTTTATGAGATGCTGCAATCATAGGGCAGTGAACATGCCACCGGCCTTACCCTGCTACTGTGAGTAAACAGTGGTCTGTCCATGGTCAGGGAACAGAATAGCCCCGTGTTCAAACTGACTGCAGGGAAAGCTGCAGGAAACCCAGGAAATGAAGATGTACAAAACTGAACCCCAAAGGTGAAATTGTTTTCTCCTCATCACCAGTGACTGGGAGATTAATCTTCCAATCCAGTGCATTCCCAAACCGGGAAGAGTGACAACCCTGACCATGTGAGTGGGTAGCAATTACAAAAACAGCTTTCCCAAGTGTTCAGTGTTCCCAGGAGCCAGCACACAGAGAGTTAAGGATTTCTGAATCCATTGTAAAGTCAGAGCTAAGAGAAATTTCCATAATTAATCAGCTGGAATGTTTCTCCACCATGACGTTCTTACCTAAGGATAAACTGTATTCAAAACCATCTTCATCAAAGAGTATGTAACGAGTGTAACTCTGTGCTCCAACTGCAAATCCACCTGAAGGTGCTGAGAGTCAGTCAGTGCATTCACCAGTGATCTGAGAGAACACCAAGATGCTGAGAATCTTCTTCACTGTGTCTGTCCTCTTTGGGCATCAAATTGCTGCACAGGACCCAGAGCAGGAGGTGATCGACCTCTGTACTCATGTTGACTGTCCCGAGCCAGAACAAGTCATCCAGGACAAGTTCAGTACAGCTGAGAGTTTCCTCTGTTCTGTTGTGTTTGTACCAGTGGAAATTATTCCATGTTGTTTTTAGCCCATAACCTGCAGTACACCAACAGTGTACATCCCAACCCTGAACCATGAGGCTGGACTGAAATTACTCCTCGGGCCTCATTAACACTTTCTGCATGAGCTGCAATCGCCTGCCTGGCTCTCACTGCCAGCTTGTGCAGTAAGAAGAATATCAGGGCATCGCGCAGCCCTCCAATCCCTCTGCTCCAATCCTGACCTCACCATCAAGCCAGCGGACAAAGGGGGCGCAGTGGTAGTCTGGCGCACTGACCTCTACATCGCTGAAGCCAAACGCCAACTCGAGGACACCTCTTCCTACCGCCCCCTTGACCATGACCCCACCCCCCATCACCAAACCATCATCTCCCAGACCATACAGAACCTCATCACCTCAGGAGATCTCCCACCCACAGCTTCCAACCTCATAGTCCGGGAACCCCGCACTGCCCGGTTCTACCTCCTTCCCAAGATCCACAAGCCTGACCACCCTGGCCGACCCATTGTCTCAGCATGCTCCTGCCCCACTGAACTCATCTCTACCTACCTCGACACTGTCCTATCCCCCCTAGTCCAGGAACTCCCCACATACGTTCGAGACACCACTCACGCCCTCCACCTCCTCCAAGACTTCCGTTTCCCCGGCCCCCAACACCTCATCTTCACCATGGATATCCAATCCCTCTACACCTCCATCCGCCATGACCAGGGCCTCCAAGCCCTCCGTTTTTTCCTCTCCAGACGTTCCCAACAGTACCCCTCCACCGACACTCTCATTCGTTTGGCCGAACTGGTCCTCACCCTTAACAATTTCTCCTTTGAATCCTCCCACTTCCTCCAGACCAAAGGGGTAGCCATGGGCACACGTATGGGCCCCAGCTATGCCTGTCTCTTTGTTGGCTACGTAGAGCAGTTGATCTTCCGTAATTACACCGGCACCACTCCCCACCTCTTCCTCCGCTACATTGATGACTGCATTGGCGCCACCTCGTGCTCCCGCGAGGAGGTTGAGCAATTCATCAACTTCACCAACACATTCCACCCTGACCTTAAATTTACCTGGACCATCTCTGACACCTCCCTCCCCTTCCTGGACCTCTCCATCTCCATCAGTGACGACCGACTTGACACTGACATCTTCTACAAACCCACCGACTCCCACAGCTACCTGGATTACACCTCTTCCCACCCTACCTCTTGCAAAAATGCCATCCCGTATTCCCAATTCCTCCGCCTCCGCCGTATCTGCTCCCAGGAGGAGCGGTTCCACCATAGAACACACCAGATGGCCTCCTTCTTTAGAGACCGCAATTTCCCTTCCCACGTGGTTAAAGATGCCCTCCAACGCATCTCATCCACATCCCGCACCTCCGCCCTCAGACCCAACCCCTCCAACCGCAACAAGGACAGAACGCCCCTGGTGCTCACCTTCCACCCTACCAACCTTCGCATAAACCAAATCATCCGCCGACATTTCCGCCACCTCCAAACAGACCCCACCACCAGGGATATATTTCCCTCCCCACCCCTCTCCGCCTTCCACAAAGACCGTTCCCTCCGTGACTACCTGGTCAGGTCCACGCCCCCCTACGACCCACCCTCCCATCCTGGCACTTTCCCCTGCCACCGCAGGAACTGTAAAACCTGCGCCCACACCTCCTCCCTCACCTCCATCCAAGGCCCCAAAGGAGCTTTCCACATCCATCAAAGTTTTACCTGCACATCCACTAATATCATCTATTGTATCCGTTGCTCCCGATGCGGTCTCCTCTACATTGGGGAGACTGGACGCCTCCTAGCAGAGCGCTTTAGGGAACATCTCCGAGACACCCGCATCAATCAACCACATCGCCCAGTGGCTCAACATTTCAACTCCCCCTCCCACTCTGCCGAGGATATGGAGGTGCTGGGCCTCCTCCACCGCCGCTCCCTCACCACCAGACGCCTGGAGGAAGAACGCCTCATCTTCCGCCTCGGAACACTTCAACCCCAGGGCATCAATGTGGATTTTAACAGTTTCCTCATTTCCCCTTCCCCCACCTCATCCTAGCTTCTAACCTCCAGAAACTCGATCCCTTGACCTGTCCGGACTTGTCCGACCTGCCCAGCTCCTTTTCCACCTATCCACTCCACCCTCTCCTCCCTGACCTATCACCTTCATCTCCTTCCCCACTGACCTATTGTACTCCATGCCACTCTCTCCCACCCCCACCCTCCTCTAGCTTATCTCTCCACGCTTCAGGCTCTCTGCCTTTATTCCTGATGAAGGGCTTTTGCCCGAAACGTCGATTTTGCCTGTCCTCGGATGCTGCCTGAATTGCTGTGCTCTTCCAGCACCACTGATCCAGAATCTGGTTTCCAGCATCTGCAGTCATTGTTTTTACCTTTCCATCTCCAGCAGCAGGTGAAGGGAGTGGTCAGTGTGCTCACAGAGAGGGGGCTGGTGGGGGACAACACAAGGAGTGTAGAGTCAGGGAGCTCTCCTACTGCTCCTGTCTTCACTCAATCTAACCCTGTTTCTGAAAGGCAGCTGATCATAGGCTGAAGGTCTCTGTGTTCAATGTGGAAGAGGCCAAGTCTGGTTGTGAGTGGAATCCCCTCAACCCCAACCCTGGAAAGCCCCTTAATTCCATATTTTTTTTGAGATTAGATTAGAGTCCCGAGTGTGGAAACAGGCCCTTCGGCCCAACAAGTCCACACCAATCCTCCGAAGTGCAACCCACCCAGACCCATTCCTCTCCATTTACCCCAGACTAATGCACCTGACACTACGGGCAATTTATCATGGCCAATTCACCTAACCTGCACAACTTTGGATTGTGAGAGCAAACCGGAACACCCGGGGAAAACCCACGCAGACATGGGAAGAATGTGAAAACTTCACACAGTTGCCCGGTGCTGGAATCAAACCTGGGACTGTGGTGCTGTGAGGCAGCAGTGCTAACCACTGAGCCTCCGTACCACCTTGAATTTAAATTCTATAATTTGCCCTGGTGGGTTTCAACCCAGGTCCCCAGAACCTGACCTGGGTCTCTGGATTAATAGCCTTGTTATAAATCCCATGAGGCCATCACATGCCCCAATTCAGCAGGGTGTAAGTAATGATGTTGTTATCCTTTCATTCAGTGAAGGTGTCACTGGCATTGCTGATATTTGATGTCCATCCCTCATTCCCCAAGGCATTTCTCTGTTTAAATAATTTATTAAAACATACAGAGAGATGCACAACACCGGGAAATGTGGTCATCAACATTGGCTCAGTGTAGAAGAATTTCAATAACATTATCTCAATGTTGTTATTGAGAACCCAAAGGGATGGAGCAAGGCAAGTCAAACAGGACAACATGAAAGATGAGAGAGTGAGAGAGAAAGGGAATGAATCAGGAAGTGCTGCTGTCACGAATCCCATTAAAAACTCCAAACTCTGTTTCAGACTCAGTCCCTCCAGAACATGAAAGCTCTTCCACACCTGGACACTTGGGACAGTTCTCTCAGCATTGACGTACTTTGGTGGGAGTACAGTTTATACCATACAGTGACATTTTTTACTCTCATTTCAGAATTATGATAAGGTGACATACATAAACTTACAATATGTTGAGGCAGAGGTTCATGGAACGGATTTGGAGCAAGTAGTGGAGCTTGGTCTGGACAAACTGTTCAAGTATTCACGTTTTGGCAATGCTGAAGGTATATCAGATATCCCATCAAAGTAACAACAGAATATAGTGACTGTTCACTCTTTCACATTTCTTGCTTCATACTTTCTACATTGACAAACACATTGACAAAACATTCCACAATTGTCAATCCCTGGGGATCCCTTGGTCACATGCTGCTATTTAGTCAAAGTGTCACCCTCTTTTGATACTTGGCTTTATGGTCCCAGAATCTGGGAAGGTTTCCCTCTTGTGGTGGGAGTGGGATTTCAATCTCACTGTCTGACTTCAGCCATGATCGCTGAATTGTCCTCACATAAATAAAGGCTCCCTGCCAGGCATGAAACCCACTGTTGGAGTCCTTGTGGAAGGTGACACACTGCACATTCACCATCTGCGATTCCCTCCATCTCTCCCAAAGATCCACAAACAGCCTCACTCACTGACATCTCATTAACGTTGAACGTTTTAAAACAATTAAAACAGCTGACGTCCTCTTTCCAGCTCTGATGTCTTGGACACTGTCCAAAACTATACTGCTGTCCTATTGGTACGGTATTTGTCTTGTCTCCTTGTGGTCTCTGGGCTCTCCTTCTCAAGATGACAAAAGTAATCTCAGCATTGTAAACACTGCAAATCGATTATTTCGCCATTTAGGGAAGGTCTAATTCTTTCTTGAAACAGCTGTTGTGAACCAAAGTTTAAAACATAATTTCTTTGTTCTGCCTCTCACAATGTGATCTATTTCACGCTGGGGAAATCGAGCAGAGGGAAAACCTGTTTACTGTATTGTAAGAGGCCATTCAGCCCATCACGGCTGTGCCAGCTCTCTGAAGGACCACTCACAAAAGTCCATTTCTCCACCTTCTCCTCATAGCTCAGCACATTCTCCCCTTTCAGCATCAAATTCAATTTCTGCTCAAATGGGTTTTTGGTCACATTGGGAAACTTTTATGTGTGAACAGGGGAAACAGATGTGTATTGTGCTCTTGTTTAGAAGATCAAGGATGGATTTTGTTGATGGGCCAAAACCCGTATCAGTTGGGAAAAAATGGGATTGCTTTATGGTTTATGAGTTAGCTTCTATTTGGGGATTTTCTGTAGTGTTCTTCACTGATGGCAGATGTGTAAAACAGTTGCTCAAGACAGAAAGAGAGACTAAAGTTTGCTGAAGGACTGTAGGGGAAGATAGAGAATGGAATTGTCGCTCGTGTGACTCTTGTCAAAGGTGCTTTTGGAACACACTTTTGGGGTGTGTTTTGAAATCTTTAATTTTACGCTCTATGAAAATAATCCACTTCAATCTGTTTTATTTACACTCCTTATAAATATTGCCTGCTTTACTGTTCAAAGCAATCTGCACGTTTGAGTGCTTGTGGTTTTTGTGACTGGTCTCTCTCTGAACTAAGAACATTTCACAATATGATCGATCCAGCCACAGGCCTATCTGGGATCTGATTTGGGCTGTAATACCATCAGCTGGGATCATAATGTTTGGATTTCTGTACATGGTTTTTGTTAAATTACTGAATTTAAGAAAGATCTATGTCTTTCTTTTTAAAGTCACAACGTGGCGGTGCCTCGGGACCTAAAACAGCAGCATTGTGGTGATGTTTGTTGCACAGTTTAATGTTGCTGACAGCTTTGTGGGAGTTAAAGTAATAACAGTGGGTTATTTGATCAAAATGAAAACTGGAGAATTATCAGATAAATCGAAGGTACAATGCAAAGTAGGATCTCATGCAGATGAGATTGTTCAAGTAATGATCCAACAATGTGAATGTGTTTCATTCCTGGAATGTTGGCATTGCTGGCTACACCAGCCTTTATTACCCATCCCTCCCTGTCTATGCAGCTGTTAAAAGTCAACCACTTTTCTGCAGGTTTGGTGTCACATATAGACTAGTCCAGGCAAGGGCAGCATTTATGTCTCCAAAGGAGTGTTACTGAACCAGAATGGTGTTTTATCCCCAATAATGGTTACATGGCTATCAGTGGAAACTTAATTCCAGATTTTTGTTCACCTTTGAACTCAAATTCTCGCCTGACAGGATCTGAACCAGCGTCCCCAGGACATTACCGAGCTCTCTGGATTAATACATGAGCAATAATACCATGAGACCATGACGTCCCCCCAGTTGAAGAAAGGAAAATGAAAGTATGATGTCACAGGTGAAAGTAACACAGCTAGAGATAGAAAAGACAGGCCTTCAGTTTGGAGAAGAACAGAAATAAGGGAAAGAGAGTTCAGTGAAAGTTGTAATAGAATGGGAGGAAAAGGTAAGAAAAATTAAAATGGAGGCAAGATGAAACCAAGGAATCTGAAAGAAGGAAAACTTGAATTCTAAAGAGCCAGGGATCTCTGAGAACTGGAGGAGCGAAAGAAAAGCTTCAGTGAGAAAATGAAGAAAGAAGGAGGGAGGAGCTTGGAGGATGATTCTGGTTCCAATCAGGGATTTCCTTAAACCAAGAATCTACACAGAATCCTTACATTTACTGACAATGGAGTCAAAAGGTCTTGTGTCACATCTGAAAAGGTTGTTGAACAGAGGATGTGGCTTCGAGAGGTCTGGACCTGAACAGGACAGTGTGTTTTGGCAGGTACAGCTCTGACTGTGTTTGTCAGATTGTCAGAGGGACAAGCGGAGTAGAACTGCAGAGTACAACACAGTCAAAGACACAGTGCTCAATATTTAGGAGATTGTGCCTGAAGCTTCGCAATTAACAATGAGGATCGCAAGGAAGAAACCTAATTAAAAATTGTCAAATTTACAAAAGAGAAAGAATTACTGTGGGATCAGTGGTTCAGGTGTGAGGGCTTGAATGGCCTTCTCCTGCTCTCCGTTTGTATGTTTGTGTCCACATGTATTCCTGTATGATGTGGAATTCACTGCCTGGAATAGTGCAGGAAGCAGCTTCAATCACAGCGTTCGAAGATGAACATCTAAATAATGAGAGAAAAGATGTGGATGTTTGGAAAGAGAGTAGATCCGTGTAATGAGCTGGTTACATCAACCAAACAGCCAGCACAGGAGACCCCTCCCCCAGCGCTGTGTCACTCTGTGAGGCTATAATTCAATCTGTCACATCAGTGTCTGCCCCACTTCAGCAATGTCAGCCTGACCCCTCACCTGTAACCTCTGACTCATTGTCAGTGACACCACAAATGATCACCGAGTAAAATGTTATAACAGAGTTTTTCCCTTTCTACAGAAACAATAGTTCCTATCTCTGCACCTTGGGTACTCACTGGATACTTGGTAAATGGAACATTTCCACAGAGATTCAATGTAGGTGTGACCATCGTTCCTGAAGTTAACAGTCCGCCCACACCTACAGATCAAACAATTAAACAAAGATCGTTCTTTTCGGGTCGGTTCTTTGTGAGGTGAGTTTTGATGTTGCAATATTGTGATTAATATTTCTTTATGTTTATTCCTGATTGGGTGAAAGGAAAGACTGGTAGGTATAGGGAATGCTGGATGACTAAAACCCTTCATTCCCGGAAACATCCTCAGAAATCTCTTCTGAGACCTCTCTCCAGCTTTAATAATGCCCATCCTATAACAGAGTGACCAGAACTGGACACATTACTCCAGAAGAGGCCTCACCAATCTCCTGTACAACCTCAACACAGTGTCCCAACTCTGATACTCAAACATCTGAGCAAGAAGGCTCAATGCCTTCTTAACCACTCTGTCTACATTTGATGCAAACTTCAAAGAATTGTGCATCTGAACCATTGGGCTCCCTGTTCTCCAAAATCATGAAAGATCCTACTTTTAATTGCATAAATCTTGCTCTTGCTTGTTTTAGCAAAATGCAATACTTTGCACTTATCCAAATGAAACAGCCCTGGAGATGGCGACGGTGAGCTGAGTTCACAAACTGCTGCCATCCTTTGGTTACTTGGGCATCCACAATGCTGTCAGAAAGGGAGTTCCAGGTATTTGATCCAGTGACACTGAAGGAACGGTGATATATTTTCAAGTCAGGGTTGTGTGTGGTTTGGAGGGGATCTTGCAGGAGGTGGTGGTCTCATGTAATTACTGCCCTTAGTCCTTCTAGGGAGTAGAGAGCACAGATTTAGACGTTGATGCCAAAGAAGCAAGCTGATTGGTTGAAATACAATCTGAGTGATTTTCCAGCCTTCCCTGTACAGACAAGTGGTGTGTAGTCTATCCCACTCCTGACCTGTACCTTGTCGATGGTGGACAGGGTTCAGTGAGATACTTGAGAGAAAGTGAGGGCTGCAGATGCTGGAGATCAGAGCTGAAAATGTGTTGCTGGAAAAGCGCAGCAGGTCAGGCAGTATCCAAGAAACAGGAGAATCGACGTTTCGGGCATAAGCCCTCCTGAAGAAGGGCTTATGCCCGAAACGTCGATTCTCCTGTTCCTTGGATGCTGCCTGACCTGCTGCGCTTTTCCAGCAACACATTTTCAGCTCAGTGAGATACTGCAGTGTATCTTGTAGATGGTACACGTTGTTAACTTTGTGTGTTGATGGTGGGAGGAGACATTTCCAAAGGAGCTGATTTCCGGGGCTGAGGTGGGAGAGACCGCCCTTGTCATCGAGGCTGTGTCTGAACAAATGTGATATTAAGGAGTTCCAGCAAAACTGGAATCAATGGGAACTGGGAGGAATTTCCACTGGTTGGAGTCATACCTGCACATGCTCACTAACCACCTCCCTCTTCAATGGGACTGACTGAAGCCGTCTCAAAGCTGTCTCTGTTACCAGTTTCATTTCATTCTTCATCTCAATTGACCCCTCCTGAGAAATCTTTTCTGTCCCTTTCGGGTGTTAAGGAACACCAGCCCAAATAAATCTCTGAAGAAGAGTCACACTGAACATGAATCACTAACTCTGCTTCTGTCTCCAGAGATTCAGCAAGACCTGGACAATATCTGGGATTGGGCTGACAGGTGGTAGGTGACATTTAGAATGGAGAACATAGAACATACAAGAGTGCAGCACAGAAACAGGCCCTTCAGCCCAACATATCTGTGCTGACCATGATGCAACTCTACACCATTCCTAACTACCTGCACAAGGTCTATATGCCTCTGTTCCCTTAAATGTCTCCTAAACTTTACTCCCATATCTACATCTTCCAGCGCCCTGGGTAATACATTCCAGGCACTGACCACACTGTGTATAAAACCTCCCCTCGCACATTCTCCACTCACCATAAACCTGTGCCCTCTAGTGTTTGAGATTTCCACCCTGGGATAAAGACTCTGACTATCCACTCTCTCCATACATCTCATTATTTAATATACTTCCATCAGTTCGTCCCTCAGCCTCTGATGTTCTAGTGAAAACAATCCGAGTGCGCCCAAACTCTCCTGATAGTGAATACACTCCAATCCAGGCAACATCCTGATAAATCTCTCTTGCACCATGTCCGAGGCCCCCACATCCTTCCTGTAATCTGCAGCGTGACATTGTAACTTTTATACTCAAGCCCCAGACTGATGAAGGCAAACAAGCCATTATTCCTTCTTTACAACCTTCTCCACTTGTATTGTCACTTTCAGGGAGCTATGGACTTGACCCAAGATTCCTCTGCAGATCAATTCTTGCCATTTATGATATAATTTTGAACTCTTCCATTTGACCTTCCGACGTGCATTATCTCACAATTGCCTGGATTAAACTCCACATGCCATTTCATTGCCCATCTTTCCAAGTGATCTCCATTTGTTGCTGTATCCGTTGACAACCTTCCTCACTGTCCATAACTGCACCAATTTGGTTTGCACCACATAACTGTCAGGCACTGACCATCTCCAACAAGAGAGAAGGTAAACATCACCCACTGACATTCAATGGCATCACAGTCACTGGATCCACTTCAGTGAAAACAGACACAACATATTCATTCAGCTCCTCGACCACTTCTCCATTCCTGAAAATAAATCCATCCAACTCTGTCTGGAATGAACCCACATCCGTTTTATCCAAACATTTACCGTAGCAGTGGGAACTTTTGCAGGACATTTCTCTGTTTTTTATGGAATTCCTCACCAAACCTGTCTCCCCTTATCGGCCACGGGACTGTCCGTTCTGATTGCTTTTCGATTCTGTTCCTGTAGTCATGATGGAGCAGAAAGATGGAGGGTTCCCAATGGGCTGAAAGCCTGACTCCTGTTGCTGTTGCCCTGTAACCTACTCTGATTCAGACAGGTTTTGTCGCGAGGAATGAGAATTAAATGTCTATATTCTTAATTCTGTTGCAGGACTATTCCCAATGTAACTGATGGGAAACAATATGAAGAACTGGTCCTTGATTTCCTGAAAGACTTAAAAGAAGACAAGAGAATACTTGATGGGAAATTTGTTATTGGTTGGTATAAGAAATATGGACTAACACAAATAGCTTTAGAAAAGGAATTGGAATGAAACTTTTCTCGAAGGTTCTGTTACCTTTATACATTTTGAACAGTGAGATCTGCTTAATTCTGAAATTGTTTTGTCTTCCCCAAACTACACATTGCATTAACCCAGACTATTGTGCATAACTCTGGTCTCCGTACCTAGAGAAAGATATACCCTTTTCCATAATTTCCAGTGAATGCAGTGACTGTTCCTTAGACATATTACGGACATGTGCCCACATTGGTGGAATTGGTCAAATTCCCAATGTCCTATCTCAGAAATCCCTGTATCCTGTTTTTTAACACTGCCCTTTACTGGCAGTCAGTAATTTTACAAGCACTTATTCTTCAATCAAAATTATTCAGATATAATAGCATCAACAGGGAGTATTTAGTTCCCCATTTCCATTCACTGTTCCCACTGGTTGTTTAATCTAATGATTCCAATCAATGGAGTTATCCAAGTTACACTTCATTGGCCCCAGAATTCTGATCAGGTTCAGTCGTTGTCACCGACACACTTCCCCCATTCCCCCTGACCCGACAACAGACCCGACATGACCGTGTCAGACTGGACAAACCCCCTCCACCTGACACCCATGACCCAGCTGGTCCCAAACCTCTATCACCTTCTCACCAACCCCAGGAGTTTACAGATCCCTCATCACTGACACACGACTCCCCTTCGCCCCGACCACAGCCCCATTGGAATGGGATACCTTCCCCCCACCCCATTACCAGCAAAACAACAGCCCCTCCACTTCACCAGCCTTCACACCCTACTCAGCCCAACCCCACTAGCCCCTGAACAGACACTCCCTGCTCCTGCCAATGGGTTTGGAACTGACAGCAATTTGCAATCCCCCATCACCACCAACACCCACACAGCCCCTGCCTCACTAACCTGAAACCCAACCCAAAGCGACCCAGGTGGTACTGACCCTCTGTCCCAACCTGGTAGCACCGCACTCCATCCCTCAACCTTCTGGACCTGACACCGCCCCTTCACCTCATCCACCTCACAACCCCAGCAGATCGATCAGTCACATTCCTCTCCAATGTAGTGCCAGCAGAACCGAAATGGTCCTTCACTCCATCCCAGCCCTTACACACCCCAAGCTTCCTCTCATGTACCTGACAATATATCTCTCCACCCCGAGCCCCATTCTCTCCCACCTCCCTGGTCTTCTACCTTCCTCACCCATCTCCATGCTACGCCCTCACATACATTCCATTGAAACCCCTCACCCACCTGCCACTCTGTCCATCCTCCTTCCCACCCTCCCACCAACTGCAGCTCCTCCCCTTCCTGCCCATCATCCTCCCTCCACACTTCCCTCCACTGTCATCCGTACACGCTGGTTTTCAGCTGTCCTGGGGGCTGTACCATCTTGTCTTTCCCCTGGGTCATAAAAAAGAAGGTCCACCATTCAATGAGATCATTGCTGATCTTCTCCTTCCAATCCACTTTCCCACACTGTCCCTCGATTTGGCAATCTGTCCAATGATGTCACTCACTGTAATTCACTCTTGGGTACGGAGAGTAAAACTACTGATGTCATCCACTGCTACAACTGAAGTGAGATTTTTGTACTCATCACTCCCTTTGTAATAAAGGATAAGGTACTGTTTGTTTCTCCAGTAGCTTGCTGAACCTGTCCATGAACGCTCTGTGTTTGATGTAGAAGGACATCCAGGTCACTCAGATGCCACCATTTTCCAGTCACTCACCAATACTAAACATTCCCTTGGGATATTTTTTCCACATTTGGTTCCATCACATTTTCCCAAATTCTATCCCATCTGCCCAGTTCCTGTCCACTCCCTCAACTACACGTTAACCAGACATCAGGTTCCAGCTCTGGTCGCTCTGACTGTCCCGGACAGAGCTGTCCTGGATGCTCGTGTTCCTTTTAATATCCTTTATAGTGAGGATTTCTCTTCAAAACTAAATTATTGCTCAGTGTTTCAGATTCTTTTCTGACCAACCATCTTTGTTGGGCATTGGTGACATCAGTTTAAAGACTTCTTCCAGCACGTACAGAGGGTTAAATTCAATTGTAGATGGGGAGCTGGGTCCTTCACTGGGAAGCAGGGATTAAATGTTCTTTTCTCTAATCTTGTTTGAAAAGAATGAATTGCGCACAGCCTGAGACAGGATGGTCCTGGTGATGGATTATACTTCTGTTTAATCTCAGTCATGCTGGGTCAGAATGTTTCATGTTGATGTGGTCAGAGCTCATTGACAGTGGGAGGGATTAAAGAGCCTGGTTGAGGTTGGTTAGTGTTGGAACTGCCCTGTGGAGTATTCCTACATGGAATGGATTTGTATTCCATCAATACTCATTGTTGTGACCCTTTTGGAATGATGTCCCACCTTCATCTGAAAGTTAGTGACACATGAGAATCAGTCAGCTTTGTGCTGTGGTGTCTGAGGTCAGAGGTCGCTCTTGTTGAACTCTGCAGCACAAGGGGAGGGGGCAGGAGAGTGGGAGCTTTCATTGAGGCTCAGGACCAGGAGGGGTCAGTGACAGGAGGAAGAGGGATGTGGAGTGGAGCCTTGAGGAGGGTGAGGATCTTGCAATTGGAACCAGAAACATCCAGACACACGGAGAATTTTATATTCGTGAGGAATGCGTTCCCAGTCTCACTGGAGGAATTTACATTTGAACTGAAACCACCAAGAATTAAGAGAGTGGAAGTAGGGGACACTGTGGTTACTGCCATCAGGAACACCAGGCCAGGGTGAAAATTCTGCCCTCTGTGTGGGCAGTAGAATATTCTCTTTTCCTGCCATTCCTGATGGTCAGTCATTGTGCTGGGAATGAGGAGAAAGGTTGTTTTTCAATCCAGTTCAGTTTTACTCAGGTCAGTGCAGGTTCAGAAAACAGCTGGATCCAGGTGAGGAACAACAAGTGGAAGATTTTGGGAATCAGGAGTGAAGCAGCTTCAAACTGGTCCCTGAAATGGAGAAAGAATCCCAACATGAAATCAGAATCCAGAGTCTGACGTTAGAATAAAATTCAGCTTCAGATCTGCTCCCACCCACACTGGGAGCTCCCACTCACATATAGACTGACTGAATGTGTGATTGAAGAAATGATCTATTCCAATCTGATTCCTGTTAACAGGCTGTTAATTCACAGGCTTCTCGTGTGAAGTGAAGAAGCCATTGTCTTCGAGTTAGAGTTTGTCTGTGTTTTTCTAACTCCTGGGAACGTATTCTCACTGTGAAATAAAGAGGGTGATGCATCACAACACTCAGTCTCCTGTTCAATTCTTACTCTGAGGGAAATCCGGGTCACTGATCACATCACAAGTTTAATATGAGATAAAATCTTCCACATTTCAGTGAAATGAATCTGTTGATGTATTGAAGATCAAAAGTAATAAATCTCCCATCTCAGAGAATTATCCTGCATTACTGTAGGGCATTTGGTCCACCGTGTACCAGTGCCAATGGGCAAACTGACACTGGGGATTTAAAGTCAGTTACATGTGTGGCTCAAAGATTGATGTATTTCAAATTTCTTCATCACAACCTACTTTCCCAACAATTGTGGCATCATCTGCAAATCCCTGATCCTTTGGAATGGAGAGCAGGTTCGATGGGCTGAATGGCCCACTCCTGTTCCTACTTCCCACGGTATTGTAATTACAGTGAAAGTCACCATCGTCCTAGAGGCTGTTCTCTCCCATTAGATAGAGGTGGCTGCTGGTGTAGAGTTATACCGGAGGGTCAGCAGTCCTCAAGCAATGGGTGAGGGGAAATATGATGGGATAGCATTGTTGGTGTGTGATAGAATAGTAAGAAGTGATTTGGAATTGGAAGATGAAGTAATCAGGTGAGAAACGCACCTCCTGACTTCCCAAAGCCTCTCCAAGGCACAAGTCAGGACTGTGATGGAATATTCCCCAAGAATATTGCTTCAGAATCTCGCCAAAGCTCCTCAGACAGAATTTTCCAAACACTCAAACATTTCCGCCTTGAAGGACAAGAATAACAGATACATGGAATCACCCCCACCTGCACGTTGCCCTCTAATCTGCTCACCGTTCAGATTTGTTTAAGTTAAATTGATTTAGTTCACTTTCAATCCCCATTAAACACACTTCACTGGAGTACTCTGAATGCTGTCTCTCGGTGTAGCTGATACAAGTCCCTGACTCATCACTGAAGCAGTTCATACAAAATGTAGAAATATTACCCGTAACTGGAAATGGCTGACCCAGCACGAGATCCGACAGGCGACCCACCTTTGATCACTCGACTCAAAGTCCGTAGTTCTTGTGCAATGGTTGGTCTGTGCGATGAACATAGATCATAGGACGTGACAGCTCAGTACAGGCCCTTCAGCCCTTGATGTTGCACCGACCTGTGAAAATAATCTGATGCCCATCCAACCTATACCTATGGATGTCCAATGCCCATTTAAATACCCCAAATATCTGTCCTAAATCTATCACCCCTCAATTTAAAGCTATGTCGCCTCCTGTTAGCCTTCACCATCCAAGGAAAAATGCTCTCACTGTCCACCCTATCTAACCCTCTGATTATTTTATATGTCTCGATTGAGTCACCTCTCAAACCTCCAGTGAAAACTGCCTCAATTCTCTCAGCCTTTCCTCATAAGACCTTCCTTCCATACCAGGCAACATCCTAATAAATCTCCTCTGAACCCTTTCCAAAGCTTCCATATCCTTCCTATAATGCGATGACCAGACAACACGCAATACTCCAGGTGCCACCTTACCAGGTGAAGCATGACCACGGGCTCTGAAACTCAAACCACCTTCCAAATAAATGGCCACACACCATATGCCTTCTTAACAACCCTATCAACCTGGGTGGCAACTTTCAGGGATTTATGCACCCGGACACCGAGATATCTCTGTTCATCTGCACTGCCAAGAATTTTACCATAAGCCCAGCACTGTATTCCTGTTACTTCTTCCAAAGTGAACTACCTCACACTTTTCTGCATTAAACTCTAATTGCCACTTCTCAGCCCAACTCTGCACCTTATTCATGTCCCTCTGTAACCCACAACATCCTTCGGCTCTATCCATAACCCTGCCTATGCCCACCTCCAAATAATTTATAAAAGTGACAAACAGCAGTTGCCCCAAAACAGATCCTTACGCCATACCACTGGTAACTGAGCTCTGGAATTATCATTTCCCATCAACCACCACCCTCTGTCTTCTTTCAGCTCGTCAATTTCTGATCCAAACCGCTAAATCACCTTCAACGCCAAAACTCTATATTTTGTACATTAGTCTACCATTTGGAACCTTATCAAATGGCTCACTGAAGTCCATATACACCACATCAACTGCCTTACCTTCACCTGTCTGTTTTCTCACCTTCTCAAAGAACTCAATAGAATTAGTGAGGCACGATCTAGTCTTCAGTAAACTGTGTTGACTTTCCCTAATCAAATTATTCCTTTCCAAATGATTATTAATCCTATCTCTTTTCCAACATATTACCCACAACTGAAGTAAGGCTCACTGGCCTGTAAATACCAGGGTTGTCCCGACTCCCCTTCTTAAACAAGGGAACAGCATTTGCTATCCTCCAATCTCTGGCACTACTCCTGTCGATAATGATGACATAAAGATCAAAGCCAAAGGCTCAGCAATCTCCTCCCTGGCCAAACTGAGTTTTATGAACATAGAACATAGAACAATACAGCACAGAACAGGCCCTTCGGCCCACCATGTTGTGCCGAACATTTGTCCGAGCTTAAGCACCTATCCATGTACCTATCCAATTGCCACTTAAAGTTCGCCAATGATTCTGACTCTACCACTCCCACAGGCAGCGCATTCCATGCCCCCACCACTCTCTGGGTAAAGAACCTACCCCTGACATCTCCCCTATACCTTCCACCCATCACCTTAAATTTATGTCCCCTTGTAACACTCTGTTGTACCCGGGGAAAAAGTTTCTGACTGTCTACTCTATCTATTCCTCTGATCATCTTATAAACCTCTATCAAGTCACCCCTCATCCTTCTCCGTCCCAATGAGAAAAGGCCTAGCACTCTCAACCTATCCTCATACGACCTATTCTCCATTCCAGGCAACATCCTGGTAAATCTTCTCTGCACCCTCTCCAAAGCTTCCACATCTTTCCTACAGTGAGGCGACCAGAACTGCACACAGTACTCCAAATGTGGCCTTACCAAGGTCCTGTCTAGCTGCAATATCACCTCACGACTCTTGAATTCAATCCCTCTGCTAATGAACGCTAATACACCATAGGCCTTCTTACAAGCTCTATCCACCTGAGTGGCAACTGAAGCAGCTCATAATCATCAGCCACTTCAGCTGCTAACCTTACCATTTTAACTCTCTGCTCTTTCTCATGAGTTCGCACTACTTCAGGTAATGAATTTTTGAATTCCTCCAAAATAATTACCTCTCTAAGGGCATCCGTAGGTTTGCTTGATATTTAAAGGACTTATCCATCGACTAAAATTACTCCGTTTGATCCTTTCAAACTCAATATAGGTTTGACCAGGGTCCCTCCTTACATTCTTGAAACGTTGTCTATAGGCTTCTGGTACAAGCTCAGATGCACTTAAAATGGCTTTTTTCACCTCCTCATACTCCCCAGATCCCTCCTCTGATCGTGATGTGAATACCTCACATGCTCTACCTACATGTTTCATTTGGATCAACAAAACCCACATTGCCACTGGCCACTGCATTTTTTTTAGCCACTTTCTCAAATGAGATGAAAAAGGCTTCCACATCCTTCTCATCAAATTTAGGCAATGCTTGAACATACTTAAACATTTTCTCACTAGGCCTCTGACCACCAGGGGCTTGCTCCTCCTCACTCTTCCTCACTGAGCCTACCCTCAGCCTTTATCTCCAGCCTTTAAAGCTGACTTCCCTTTTTAAGTATCAGTTTTTGAAGTTCAAAAGCTCTCTCTTCTGTCTCTACTCTCTCTTTTTCCCTCTCTTCTGCTTTGAATTGTAACTCAAACTGTCCCATTTCTGCTGCCTGAAGGGTGGAGAGATAAGTGAGAGGAGGGTGGGGGTGGGGAGAAAGTAGCATAGAGTACAATAGGTGAGTGGGGGAGGGGATGAAGATAATAGGTCAGGGGGGGAGAGAGGGTGGAGTGGATAGTGGAAAAGGAGATAGGCAGGTAGGAGAAGTCATGGGGACAGTGCTGAGCTGGAAGTTTGGAACTGGGGTGAGGTTGGGGAAGGCGAAATGAGGAAACTGTTGAAGTCCACATTGATGCCCTGAGATTGAAGTATTCCGAGGTGGAAGATGAGGCGTTCTTCCTCCAGGCGTCTGGTGGTGAGGGAGCGGTGGTGAAGGAGGCCCAGGACCTCCATGTCCTCGGCAGAGTGGGAGGGGGAGTTGAAATGTTGGGCCACAGGGCATTGTGGTTGATTGGTGTGGGTGTCCCGGAGATGTTCCCTAAAGCGCTCTGCTAGGAGGCGTCCAGTCTCCCCAATGTCGAGAAGACCCCATCGGGAGCAACGGATACAATAAATGATATTAGTGGATGTGCAAGTAAAACTTTGATGGATGTGGAAGGCTCCTTTAGGGCCTTGGATGGAGGTGAGGGAGGAGGTGTGGGCGCAGTTTTACAGTTCCTGCGGTGAGAGGGGAAAGTGCCAGGATGGGAGGGTGGGTTGTAGGGGGGCCTGACCAGGTAGTCACGGAGTAAATGTGCAACATTGACTGTAGATAACCAGAACACTGTCGTATCTAACTGACTGATGAATACATTTCGCTTATTTGAACATGACTAAACTAAAACAACTTATTAAACATACGATTCCCGACAGAGCGAACTTTGTCTGGTTTCATTGTCAGGGGGATATGAGCTGTCACCTCACCATCACGGAGTTCATTCTGAGTGTTGCATCTCTTCTTGAATTACTCTCCAGCTGGAATCTCCTCTTTCTGTTGTGTATCCCAGTCACTTGCTGAAAAGACAGTCAGACTCAGCCCCTGAGTTTCCGAGTATTATGGGGAGCAGCAGCAGGAAGACCTGCCTGGAGCAGCCTGAACCTGCTGAAGTAAAATATCATCAAACAGGACCCAGCTATAACAACCATAAACCCAGAAATACAAGCACAGCAACGGAAATAAACAGGGTACAGTTTGAGTCCACAGGGTCCGAGGGAGACCCTGAATTGTTCGACATTCAAGTATTCTGCAGGATCCTATGGGGGGTTGGGGTGGGGGCACGAGATAGTGGTGGGGTTGGGGAATCAGAAACAAGGGCAGGGTCCGCTGCTTTATCAGTCGGGGGACTGAACTTCCTCATTCCACATGAAGATGAGATAACGATGGCTCTCGGTTGAGCATTTGAGAGTTTCTGATTGTGGCAGGGTAGGAATTGAACATGGGGCTTCATGGCCCAGAACTCTGGAACACTGTGACCCTTCCCTCCCATGATGTCCCCACCTCTGGGACTGGCAGGTTTTGCTCTCTGTCTCTTTGATCTCATGGGTTGTTACACTCTTCATTATTTCAACATAGCTGAAAGGTGGAAGTTTTTTATGGCATATCAACCTCAATAATGTGATCAGTGTCCTGGACTTCCCTCAGAGTAAGAATTGAATAGGAGACCAAGTGTTATGATGCATAACCCTCTTTATTTCACAGTGAGAATATATTCCCAGCAGTTAGAAAGGCGTCTTTACTCCACATGAGAAGCATGTGAACAGTTTTGCTTCCCTTATCTAAGGAAGGATAGACTAGCCGCTCAGAAATATTTCACCGAGTTTCCCCCAACTGTGGAGGATTTGTCTTATGAGGAAGAGGTTGATGGTTTGGGCTGAAGGTGGCAGGTAGGTGAGGGAGGGGGAGTAAGGCTCAATGGGTGAGGTGGTTATCCATCAGGTAAGGACACAAAATCTGAGCTTAGTGTCTTAGTGGGAGGGGGTATCAGGTCAGCCAGGGTCGGCTGGGGATAGATGTCAGCGATGAGGAATCTGCCGTGTCCAGGGGATGGTGGGAGTTGAGGGAATTTCAGGTCCAGCTGAGTCGTGGGTGTCAGGTTGAGGGGGTTTGTCCGGTTTGACAATGTCATGTCAGGAGGTGTTGTCAGGTCTGGCGCAGTGGGGGAAATTGTGTTGGTGACAACGACTAACTCCCGATCGGAATTTTGGGGCTAACATAGCTGAATAATTTTACATGAAGAATTCAGAGGAACCTTGATTATCCAGCATTCGATTGTTTGGCCTTTGATTAACAGAGTGAAATACTCCCTACCCGTGCCCTTCGGATAATTGAGATTCCACTGTAAATGCTGTTTTGTTGGTTGGAGATAAAATGATTGACTGACAGTGGAGGGCAGTGTTTATAAATAGGATCCCAGGATTTCTGAGATCGGATGTTAGTGGAATTGGTCAAATTCTCAATGTGGGCACATGAACATAAACTGTCTAATACCAGTCATAACGTTCACTGTAAATGAATTAGTTTTGAATTAGTTTCATTGTCACATACTCACTTGAGAACAGTGAAAGATTTACAGGTCACCACTTATGGTGCCATCTGAGGTACATGGGTACCTCGGTACAGATGCTTGTGTACAAAGTCTAAGGGATAAAAATATGAGAACAATAAGCAGATATAAAGCTCAGAAAAGCAGTCCTCCCAACATAATATAACAAAGAAATTTACAGAAAAGCAAATTTAAGTCATAGTCCACTTTATCCATTTCATGGCTCTGGGCTTGAGGAATTCCATTCCTCGGAATCCCGGTCCAGACCCACCACGATGTCAAAGAAAATGTCACACAGAGTCACAAACTGAGTGAAGCAGCCACAAGGAGACCCAGGCCAACACCGATAGAAACAGCCGTCAGACGGAGCCCCAGGCCGGGCCAGGCCAACCATGCTGTCGCTGCACAAGGCTGAATGAAAACCCAGGCCATTGGAATCGCGAACACGTACCCACCTCAACTTCAGTCACTGCCAAAGCAGCCGAGTCGAAGGACTCCCCCCACCCCACAGGGAGCAGCCACGGGGAATGACTGGATCCACTCCACTGCAGCAGCCTCCCAGAAACTCCTTCCTCATTCTGAGCCGCCAAAGGAGCATAAGTTGAGTTTGGTGTTGAGCCAGCGCGAGGACCACCCCGACAGAAGTTGCCAGAAATCGGAACTCACCCCCAATGATGCTGCCACGAGTCTGTGCCACTTGGGCCTACTCATCACCGACGATGCCATCACCACGACTGAGCTCCTCACCAAGAGGTCAGCAAAATAAAATAAAAGAGAAAAAAACATGAAGGAAGGAAGAGGGAAAAGAGAAAAAAACTCGAAAAGGAACACTGATGGAGAGTACAAGCCCTGCACTCGGAAGCCCTCTCTGCCGCCATCTTTGAACATGGAGGTCGTGATACAATAAAAACACAAAAAAGGCAATTGTTTATTCTCTTCTCACTCAGATTCTACATTCTAACCCGAAACAACAGACAGTATTGCACAGTTCAGGGCCTCCTGCATGAGGTTTCCTTGCCTGACTGCAGTTTCTGGGAGTCCTGGTTGCCTTTCCTGCCACTCAGTTTCAATGACCCCAGTGTAAGGTAAGGATAAGGGTATGTTATTCTCTCAGTACAGAGACCAGAATTATCCACAGAACCCCAGGTTAGTACAATGTGGGGCAGAGGAAATGGGTTTTGATTAAGCACATCTCACTATTCAGAAATGTGGGAAATGTAACAGAACATTGCCAGAAAAAGAATTATTCCACAGCTTTCTAAAAAGCATTTGATAAAAGCCAAGTTTTTCAATCTCTGTTCAAACTGTTTGTTTTCCTGTTTCAAGTCCTTCATGGTTTCCTCTGGGTGCTCCGGTTTCCTCTGGGTGCTCCGGTTTCCTCTGGATGCTCCAGTTTCCTCTGGGTGCTCCGGTTTCCTCTGGGTGCTCCAGTTTCCTCTGGGTGCTCCGGTTTCCTCCCACAGTCCAAAGATGTGCAGGTCAGGTGAATTGGCTGTGCTAAATTGCCCGTAGTGTTACGTAAGGGGTAAATGTAGGGGTATGGGTGGGTTACGCTTTGGTGGGTCGGTGTGGACTTGTTGGGCCGAAGGGCCTGTTTCCACACTGTAATGTAATGTAATGTAATCTAATCTAATCTAATCTAGAATGCAAGCACTTGTTCATTATATTGTTACTCATCAAATATATTATGAAACGTTCTTCAACAAGACTATGAATGCAAACATTAATTCTCATTCCTCGTGACAAAGCCAATCTGGATCTGAGTAGACTAACAGGACAATATGAACAGGTGACAGTCACTCAGTCCATTGAGAACCCTCCACCATTCAGTGCAATCCCAGCTACGGGAATGTCATCAATAACCTCACAGAATGGGCAGACATGTGGCAGATGGAATTTAGGACAGGGAAGTGTGAGGTGAGGCACTCTGGGAAAAGGGATGTTGGGAATCATCGTAGACTGAATGGGACAGTTCTGAAGACCATGCAGGAACAGGGAGATCTGAGGTAGATTGATCACTGAAGGAGGCAGCACCTATTAAGAAAGCATGGGGGACTTTGAGCTTCATTACTAGGGGTATTGAGTACAAATGGGGATCGCCATGCTGAAGCTTTGTAAACCACTGGTGATGTCACAGGTTAAATATTGTGTGAAGTGATAATCACCCACACTTTGGGAAAGGTGTGTGGGTCCTTGTGAGGGTGCAGATACTGGAATATTTGGAGGGATTTTTTTTGTTCTGGGGAAGAGGCGTTGCTGGTCCAGCATTTACTGCCCATCCTTCATTGCCCAGAGGGAGATTAAAAATCAGTGACATTGCTGTGGGTCTGGAGTCGCATGTTGGTAAGGGTGGCAGATTTCCTTCCCTCAAGGACATTTGTGAACTGGATATGTTCTTACAATAATCTACAGTGACCTGTTGGTTGCATTGGAACAGCTTTTTATTCCAGGTTTTACTGAAGTCAAATGGCACCATGTGCTGTGGTGTGACTGATACTGATGTCCCTTCAGCATAAGCCTGGGGTTCTGGATGGCATCCAGTGACATTACCACTGTCTCTTCGACAATTTTAGTATCAGAGTTCGGTTTGACCGTTGGTGAGAAAATATTTCTCCTGAGTGTGGGAGCCTTGGAGGACACAACTGGGGAACTGGGATGGGTCAGTGGAAATTGCATATCATTTACATCACATTGCTCTTCACAGTAGAGGACACTGTTACAGTATAGGACAACAGATACGGAAGGAGCTAAAGGTGGAAAGAACTTGTGACAATCTACCACATGGGGCAAAGTATTTGACAAACTGATGAGATTAAAGGCAGGCCTTTAATCATCGCGCTCTCATATCTGCTTCTCCTTGGCAGCACATTCCAGGCATCGCCTCACACATCTCCTTTTCCCCTCTCACCTTAAACATGTGCCCTCTAGTATTTGAGATTTTCACTCTGGGAAGAAGGATCTGTTTATCCACTCTATCTATGACTCACATCATTATCTGTATTTCTATCAGTCTCTGATGCTTTGGCGAAAACAGTCCACATTTCCCCAACCACTCCCTATAACTTAGAAACTCCAATCCAGGTATCATCCTGTTGAACCCCTTTCACACCGTCTACAATGTCTCCACAATCCTTCCTATAGTTTGGCGATCAGAACTGCACACAATGCTCCAAATGTGGCCCAATTAACACGTTAGCAACGTGACTTGCTAACTTTTTGCCCAATGCCGGATAAGATGAAGGCACGTAATACGCCTTCTTTACCACCTTATCCATTGGCGTTGCCACTTCCAGGGGGCTGCGCATTTCTACTTGAAGGTCCCGCTATACGTTAATGTTCTGAAGAGTCCTGCCTTTTACTGTATACTGTAACATTTCATAAAAGTGCAATTGGGTAACTGTGATCTCTCGGCAATAGCACTGCATATATTTTCTAATTCAACCTGTTCAGAGAAAGTATTACATACCTCTGGAGCAAGTGAGACTTGAACATGGCTCAGGGGTAGGGACACTGCACTGTGTACTTGCTCCCAGAGTGAGAAACACCTTATGACCACTATTATCTGCTGGCTGCCTTTTGGCCTATTCTATATGGGTTAGCTTAGTCAGGTGGTGTTGAGTTTTTATGAGCATTTCTAAAGTAAACTGGGGCCACAATGGGGTTCAGTTCAGTAGAAAAGACCCATGCCAGCAGTACAGTTGCTTAGATTTTTGGTGGGGGAGGGAAGTCTATTTTAACAGGCTCAAAGTATTCAAAGTCAAAGGAATGTCAGTGCACAAACAGATCTGAGTGTCTCTGAGAGAGTCACGGTGAATCCCTTCTGATGAGTGCATGGAAATAGACTAAAAGAAAAAAAAATGGTGTCCTCATGAGTACCTCATCAGATTCAAAATGATAGAATGAGGGTGAGGATGGTACCTCACTGAGGTTGAGTGTCTGCGCAGGATATTGCTGATAAAAAGAATTGAGTCTTTCTTTTGCTGTTTACAATAAGATCCTTCCAAGTTGCCATGTATATGTAGAGCTCTTTATATTCTTTGTGCAACAGAATTATGTTCTGATTAAAGGTATTCTGGTGGAATTATATAAATTTATTTTTAATTTCCTTCACAGGGTGTGGTGTTACTGGCTAGGCCAATTTTTTTTTTAGATTACTTACAGTGTGGAAACAGGCCCTTCAGCCCAACAAGTCCACACCGACCCGCCGAAGCGCAACCTACCAATACCCTTACATTTACCCCTGACCTAACACTACAGGCAATTTAGCATGGCCAATTCACCTGACCTGCACATCTTTGGACTGTGGGAGGAAACCGGAGCACCCGGAGGAAACCCACGCAGACACGGGGAGAATGTGCAAACTCCACACAGTCAGTCGCCTGAGGCGAGAATTGAACCCGGGTCTCTGGCGCTGTGAGGCAGCAGTGCTAACCACTGTGCCACCGTGCCACCCACCGTGTCACCCATCTCTCATTGCCCAGAGAGCAGGTAAGTGTCACCTACATTGATGTGAATCTGGAGGCACATATATTCCAGACCAGGTCAGGATGGCAGTTTCCTTCACCGTTAGTGAACTAGATGAGGGATTTTCTCTGGGAGTTGACAATGCCAATGGAATGGTAGGTGAGGACAAGGGAGACCCTATCTTAATTTAAATCAATATTTAACTCAATAAGTAAGAGTCTGACATCGGTGCCCTTGTTATCCAGTTCGTAGAATCGTATAGCCATAGAATCCCGAGTGTGGAAGCAGGCCATTTGGCCCATCGAATCCATACTGGCCATTCAAACAGCATCCCACCCAGACCCGCCTGCTCCCAACACCCTATCCCAGTAATCCTACATATCCCATGGCTAATTCACCTAACCCACACATCTCTGGAGACCATGGGCTATATAACATGGCTGTTATCCACCTAAACTGCACATTTGCGAACTTGCCAGAGGATGTTGCAGTGTGAGTATAGGGCTGGGGTGATTGTGTCTGATGTGCATCTATTGTGATATTTCTAGTTTTAATAATTCCCATTGGTTGCTATTCATTGTGCCAGGCAGACCTTTACCCATTCCTGTGTCTGTCCAACTGTTGTGCTCTCTCTCTCTCTGGGCTCCATCTCCACCTCTCATTTACTCCTCTTCCCACCTCCCACGACATCATCAGCACGTATTCCAACCTTCTCCCAGCATCAATCAGTTCCGAAGAAAGGTCACTAGCTCTGAAACATTAATTCTGCTTTCTCTCCACAGATGCTGCCAGACCTGCCGAGTTTTCCCAGCAATTTCTGTTTTTGTTTGAAGAGGAGGCGGCTGATGCCTGCAAGCTGGAAATTCTGAAACTGCGGTAAAGCGTCATCTTTTGCACCCTCTGAACTCTGTCTCCATCAGCAGTGCCTCAAGCTGGCTCAGAGTTGTACAGCCCCCATTTTCCTCTTCCTCCTCCGGCTCACCGGACATTCTAACAAGAAACCTTTTCTTTTCCTTTCAGGCATTAAGGAACACAAGAGTGGAATTGAACCCAGGTCCCTGGCACTGGAACGCAGCTCACCCCTGAGTCACTGTGCCAGCCCTGTTCATTGAGAACTGTCAATGTGACATTGGTGACCTCAATTTCTCTGTGTCCCTTCCCATTTCAACTTATCTCCCTCTGAAATGACTGCATTCTGTGGTTCCCAGTTCTAACCCTGACTTTCTGATCAAGCCTGACAACAAGGGTGGTACTGTTGTTGCCTGGCGTACTGATCTCTGCATCTCAGAGACTGAGCGCCAACTCTCAGATGCCTCCTCCTACCTCTTCCAGGACCATGATCTAACCATTGAATGCCAGGCCATTGTGTCCATCACGGTCACTGATCTCATTTCACCTGGTGATCTCCACCCTGTGTCTCCAAGCTCATCATCCCTCGACCCTGCTTCTTCCTCCTTCCCAAAATCCACAAACACAACCATCCAGGCAGACCTATTGTTACTGCCTGCTCCTGCTCCCCTGACACATCTCTTCCAACCTCGATCTGATTTCTTCCCACCTTGTCCGGTCCCTTCCCAATTACATCCCCGATTCTTCTGATGCCTTGCATCAGTTTCAGAATTTCCAGTTTGCAGGCACCAGCCACCTCGTCTTCAGCGTGGACCTGTGATCCCTTTACACATCCATCCCCGATCAGGATGGTCTCAAGGCTCTCCACCTCCTGAGAAAATGGCCTGAATCATCCCCATCCACCACTAACCTCCTCTGCCTGGCCAAGCCTGTTCTCACCCTGAACAACTCATCCCTTTAACTCCTCTCACTTTATTCAGGTCAAACAGGGGGTCCGTGAGCACCCACATTGGCCTTAGTTAGGTCTGTCTCTTTGTGGTGTACATGGGAAATTCTTTGTTCCAGTCCTGCTCTGACACCCACACACAACTCTTTCTCGTGTTCATTGATGACATCATCAGCGCTGCTTCCCTCTCTCAGTTTGAATTGGAAAAGTTTATTTGTTGCAATTTCAACTTTTACCCTGCTCTCACCTTCCCTGGTCTATTCCTGACTCCTCCCTTCCCCTCCTCGATATCTCTGTTTCCAGTTTTGGCCACCAATATCCACCACAAACCCACCAATTCCCACAGTTACCATGACTAACCATCCTCACACCTTGCTTCCTGTAAAGACTCAATTCCATTCTCCCAGTTCCTCCATCTCTGTCGTATCTGTTCTGATGATGTCAATTTTGACAAATGGATGCTCAGAAACCTCCACCATCTTCCTCAACCGACGATTCTCCACCATCACGGTTGACAGAGCCCTCAGCCATGTCTGACCAACCTGCCACATTTTGGCCCTCACACTCTCTCTTCCCTCCCACAACAGTGATAGGGTCCCTCTTGTCCTCACCACAATCCAACCAGGATCCATATCCATAGAATCATTAGCCGCCATTTTCTCTCCCTCAGCGGGATGCCACCGCCGTACATGTGGCCCCCCCTCCCCTCCCCTCCCTTGTCAGTGTTCCACCGGCACTGTTCACTTTGAGACACTTTGGTCTACTCCTCCTCCACTCCCAACACCTTCCCACATCCCCACACTACTCTCCAATGGAATTGCCATCCTTTCTTTAACATGAATACCAACCTTTTCCAGGCTGCCGTCAGTTCTGAAGAATGGTCGCTGATTCCAAAATGTTAACTCTACTTTCTCCCAACAGATGGTGCCAGAGGTTTTCCAGCAATGTTTGGTTTTGTTCTTGATTTCCAGCATCCTCAGTTTTTAGGTTTTTCGCTGACTTGGTGAGCTTGGTTTGATTTATAATTGGAGAAAGTGAGGACTGCAGATGCTGGAGATCAGAGTCGGAGAGTGTGGGCGCTGGAAAAGCACAGCGGGTCAGGCAGCATCCGAGGAGCAGGAGAGTCGAGGTTTCAGGCATAAGCGCTTCATTAGCAATGAGCTTGATGAAGGTTCTGCTGGCACAATCGGTGAGTGCAGGGAACTAATATGTTAGTATAGAGTCGCAAGCAATGCTGGGGCTGTGAGTTCGAGCCACCCCGGGAGGAGCTTTATTCGACCGTTGCAAGATCCACTGCCTCCGAAACCAATGCACGGCCTACCTGGCACGTCACTTCTGCCTCGTAGTTGCCTCCACAGCAGCCATTTCTGCCCCCACCGATGTCACTCACCAGAACACCAACAATGACATTGCCTATGTCATACATTACATCATTTCTGTCCCCGTGGATGACACTAAGGGCATTACTTCCCCCTGACCCCAAGGATGAGGGTCATTTCTGTGGGTGATGTCACCCACGATCCCATAACCACACCCACTCCAGTTAATGTCTCCACCCCCACTCCCAGCTCCAGCCCCACACCAGGTCGTAGCTCCCAGCCCTGCCATGTATTTACCATTCCCCCTCCCTGATGATGAACATTCAGGCCTCAGCAAAGGCCTCACCTTCATTCCCCCACACTCCCGAATCAATGGGTTTGACACGCGATGTGATATCAAAGATTTCTTCCTCCGCCTCCGGGCTCAGTTTTTCCACCAAGACTCCTGTCCACCCTCCGAGGACCCCATCCACCTGGACACCCCATGCTGGTCTGTTACCCGCCCTTGAACTCTGCATTTCCAACTGCTGCCAGGACATTGACTGCTGCAAACTGTCCACCCCCCTCACCCATTCCAACCTCTCACACTCGCAACACGCAGCCCTCCACTTCCTCCGCTCCAATCCCAACCTCACCATCAAACCAGCAGACAAGGTGGGGGCGCAGTGGTAGTTTGGCACATCGCTGAAGCCAAGTGCCAACTCATGGACACGTGCTCCTACTGCCCCCTCAACCATGACCTCACCTCCCTCATTCCTGATGAAGAGCTTATGTCTAAATGTCGATTCTCCTGCTCCTTGGATGCTGCCTGACCTGCTGTGCTTTTCCAGCACCACACTTCTCGACCTTGATGTATTATTGTCACAGATCTTGATAACTGGGTCAATGGGCTGAAGAGTAGCAGTTGCAGTTTAGTTTGGTTTAATGCGATGTATTACACTTTTCGTAAAACAAACAAGGGCAGGACTGAAACAATTAAAAGTAGGGCCAAGGATAATTTTGTAGAACAGAGACCTAAGGGTTCAGGTGCACATTCTTTGAACTTTGCATGATTTATGGATAGGATGGTTAAGAAGGTGTTTGGCACACTTGCCTTCATTGCTCAGACGTTTGAGTCTCGGAATTGGGAAGTCATTTTGAAGTTGTGTGAGACTTGGTGAGGCCTTTTCTGGATTACTGAAATGCCGCTTCAGCTGGAAAGAGTATTTAGGCCCTTGGATGGTGAGCAGGGAGGAGGGGAAGGGGCAGGTGTTGCACCTTCTGCAGTTACCTGGGAAGGTGCCCTGGAAAGGAGAGGGGTGTTGGTGATTGAGGAATGGGCTAGGATGTCCTGGAGGGAATGATCCCTGTGAAATGCAGACAGTGGGAGTGAGGGGAAGATGTGTTTGGTGGTGCCTTTCTGCTGGTATTGTCTGAAATGTTGGAGAATGGCCCTTTGAATGCAGTGTGGCTGGTGAGATGAAAAGTGAGGGCAAGGGAGACGAGATCACGCTGTTGTGAGTGATGGGAGGGACAAGGGCAGAACCACAGGTCATGGTCAGATGTGGCTGAGGGCCCTGTCAACCACAGTGGCAGGAAACCATAGTTATGGAAGAAGGAAGCCATGTCAGCAGCGCTGCTTTGGAAGGTGGCATCATCCGAACAGATACGATATCGGTGAAGGAACTGGGAGAGTGATGATGGGAGTTCTTGCAGGATGTGGGGCGTGACGAATTGCAGTGAAGGTAGCTATGGGAGTCAGTGGCTTTGCAGTGGATGGCAGTGGACAGTTTATTCACCAAAATGGGAATGGAGAGGTCAAGGTAAGGAATGGAAGTGTTGGAAATGGACAGTGTGAAAGTTATAGAAGGGTGGAAGTTGGAGACAAAATGCACGTGTCCATCGCCACTCCTTTGATTTGGCCGAAGTGAGGTGAATTAAATGAGAAAGTGTTCAGTGAGAGAACAGATTCAGCCAGGCAGAGGAGTGTGGTGGTGGATAGGGAGTGTGCAGGCCTCTAGTCTAGGACAAAGCCAAGAGCTGTCAGACCATCCTGGTGGGGACTGCAGGTATTGAGGGATTGGGCATCTATGGTGTGGCAAAGTTGGTATTGTTTTGTTTTCCTTATTGCCTTGTTTTCCTTATTGCTTCACTGTTTTGTTATACAGCAAAGACAGTAAATGGATCTTCCACCAGATGGTGACGATCCATCCGCTGCATGATTTGATTAACTGATGGATCCGACTCAAGGATCTGATTGGCCTGCACTACTCCTACCTTGTGAGTATGTATGCATGGGCCTTCCCCAAATTAACACTGTGGCCAGCCTTATAGTCAACGTCCACACCCACAAACAAAGTGTTGTCATGCATCACCCTTTATTTCACAGTGAGTATACATTCCCAGCAGTTAGAAAAACATTAGATAAGCAAAGGCGAGAAAATAAAGGCTTACTCCATAAAAGAAACCCGTGAATGTGTCATTTTAAACAGGAATAAAACCTTTTCAGAATCACAGATTCAGTTTGTCTGTGCTCAATATGCGAAGATACTTTTGAGGAAGTCAGAATTGTAGTTCATCTCCAGTCTCTGGATAATGATTTGGACCAATTTTAAAGTGCTTCATATTGGAGTCTCAAACAGATTCAATGCCCCATTGGCAGGTGCCTCCAGTGAATATGTTGCCCTCATACTGGGCACCATCTATGGTTGATACAGTTATATTTGTCCAATTGTAATTTCACTGTACAGAAGGCACACATAGATTGCAATTTTCAAGCTGTACTAAAAAATCCTCTGCATCGTTACAATTTAAGCATTCCCTTGTAAGTAAATATTTCAATCTGAAACTAATAGAGAGGTAGAGAACCCAAATCCAATCTCACAGCTGAAAAGTGTCATGATTTCACACGTAATTACTTCAGTACTTTGTGCTCTGCAACAATACACTGTTCTGTTATCAACTTTAAACATTCTGATGAGCATGACTGGAGTAAGCAAATATAATCCATTGCTGTGTGAAGAGAGAACATTTTGGAACTTATCCTATCACCAGAAACTTCTTGACCTCAGTTTGTACCCAATTTATTTAAAGCAACTTTATAGAAAAGGGAAATTAGTAGATAGCTGAATCCCTGTTACCCAGCGCAGAGTCTACTACCTGTGAACAATTGGGATTAATCCGATGTGTGTGTGAGACTTTAAGATCAAATCACCAGAGGAGTCACTAAAGTCTTTCCCCTCTTCCTAAGATCCAGGTATCGGAAATGAATCCAGTCTTCCATTTGAAGCCAAGCCATTGTTTTATAAATATTTACCATCACTTCCTTCCCTTTGTGCTCTCTGCAATTTATTTTAACTGGGAAATGACAGGACTGCAGTTCCTAGTGAGAGCGAAGAACTAAAGAACTACCTATCCAGGATTATATGTTGACACTTTGAATTGAATACATGCAAGAGGAGCTTCGGAAAGTAATTGACCAAAAACATTTGAAAACTGAATGTCCAACAGAATCAGAAAAGGCAAAAAAAACCTGACTGTTGAAGTGAACAGAGCTGAAGTAAGCTCATGCCAAAATGAGGCACTGTGAGTTGGAGACAAAACTTTCTCACTGCTGGTGAAGGGCAGTGTTTATGAAGAGGACCATAGGGCTCTGAGGAGAGGAGATTGGGGGAACTGTTCGATACTGCAAATACTGGCCCATGCACAGAGTGAAATCCAATGTGTACCAGATGGGAGATCAAAAAAGCTTAGAAACATAGAATAGTATTAAGCACAGCTCACTGTTTGATGTCTGAAACGTTTAGAAAAGTTTTAACTTTTCATTTGAAAGGCAATTTCCATTAGCCCACGTTTGTTAAACCAGCAGAGGGTAAAGAAACTGCTATCAAAGGATTTGTTGTCAGCTTCCAAGTCCTTCTTCAATTGAAGCACACGATCTCCGTATGCTTGGCTGCTAAGATTACTGCCATCTTTTTCATCAAAAGCCCTGCAACAGAGTGAAGTAAATGTAAGTTTACTTTGGAGCATAAGGCCATTGAAAAGAAGAACAACAGCTGGCTATTCAGCTCCCACTTGAAATAACTGTAATAGAATAGAACATCAGATATCACAGGGAAATGATGTAGTTTAAGTGGGGCTCTGATCAAAGAGAGTGAAAGTATTCTTCCAAACACCACCAAGTGAGATATTTGTGAGAATGACAGAAAGAAGAGAAGCCCACCTTCAGATGAACGGGCTCAGTTGAATGGGGAGGTATTGCCATGTTCTCCAAAGTAGGAAGTGAAGGTTTTGTGACGTGTGTCGACTCAGTAAAAGGTTTGTGTTAATCAGCATCTGCACCTGATGTGAGCAGCCCATTAATCACAGTCTGACCTGATTTTGAGTCACGTGGGTAAAAGAAGTGACACACTTAATGTAAAAGACTTTGGTACAATACTCATAGAGATCAACACAGTGAGAAAATTAAACTTCTCAAATAATCCAGGCAAAAAAAACTGATGGCAAAAGTTTAGCTTTTGCAAACAGATGATATAAATCAAGAAAACTACACAGTCAAAGAGATGGACAGCATGAAAACAGCTTTTGGTCCAACTTGTCCATGCCAACCAGATATCCTAATGTGATCCCATTTGTCAGGAGTTGGCCCATATCCCTCTGAACCCTTCCTATTTATATACCCATCCAGATGCCTAATGATGGTGAGACAAAAAGTGTTCAGCTATGTAAAGTGAGGCTTGAGTGTCCGGAGAAGAGTGGAGAATTTGTGGTAGGAGTACAGGTCAAACTCTCAGCTCCAGGAATACAACTTATCATTGCAAATGATGGAGCTGATACATCGATATCAGCTCCACTCTAGTTGAAAAGCCAGTGGAGGCGCAGGCAACTGAAGCAATGCAGGATGTTTATCCAGGAATCTTCCCAGATTGTGTCTTAATGAGATCACAGAGACACAAGCTGAAGCAGGAGAGATCAAAAGGCACAGATAAGGAGGCATTCTCCAAGACTGTTTTTGATCAGATAAGTGGGACAGAGCAGGAGCCAATTGTTAAAAATGCAAGTATCTTTCGATCTGCGAAGCTTATTGAGTTACAACAGAAAGGTGAGAATTTAAAGCAGTTGTATCAAAAGGCATATACATGGAAGGAGAGTGAATGTATCCCTGTGCAATATTACCTGAAAAATGATGCCTTAATGAGGAAATGGAGACGATCACACATTCAAGCAGATGAGAAATGGGCAGATGTTCATCAGATTGTTTTGCCAGTAGAATATAGGAGGTGTTGGAGTGGCACATGAGCTAGCACTTGGAGGTCATATCGGAATGAGCAAAACACAGGCTAAAATACAAAGATTTTTACTGGCCTGGACTACACAAAGATGGAGTTGAATTTTGCCAGGCATGTCATACAGGGCCTGTGCCCGAAACGTCGAATCTCCTGTTCCCTGGATGCTACCTGACCTGCTGTGCTGTTCCAGCAATAAAGTTTCAACCATGTCAGCTAATAGGAAACCGCAGGCAGTAATAAAACCTGTACCTTTAATACCTATTCCAGCATTTGAGGAACCTTTCACAAGAGTCTTGATTGATTATGTAAGTCCCCTAACTCAAACAAAAAGTGGGAATAAGTACTTATTAACAATAATGGATATATCGACTAGATTTCCTGAGGCAGTCCCATTACACAATATCACAACGAGAAGGGTTGGAGAAGAATTACTTAAAATGTTCACTGAACATGGACTACCAGTAGAGACACTGTCACAATATCAACCCTTTGCTTCAGGAGACACAGAAAAAGCATTTTAAGTCATTTTGTTACACATCATACTCACCTGATATAGAGCCAATCATGAATTTTTGCTCCGATTTGAACCAATGGATCTTTTGGCTGAGGTGTACTTGTGACTTGAGGAGTTAATATAACAAATACTTTGAAGTTATCTTGTATTTTGCCATCTTTTATGTATCCAAAGATTCCCCAAGGGGCCTCGAGAGGAACAATTGTTTCTGCAGACAAAAGGGAACACAGTTGCAGTGTTTGACAAGGTGATAATTAGGGGCATTGCCTGTCGTGATTTAAAAGTTACAAATGGGGGAGGCATGATGGACTGGTTAACACCCCACACATCTATCATTCTCTTGAAATACCTGTAGCCCTGCTTGATTGACAGCTCTGGTTAGAGACAAAAAAAACAGCAAATGCAGGAATCCAAGATGAACAAGCAGGAGGCTGAAAGAGCACAGCAAGCCAGACAGCATCAGGACTGAAGAAGGGTTACACCTGAAACATTGACTTCTCCACCTGATTGACAGCTGTGACTGTGAGTACGATTGTCACCTTCACAATATTTATTTAATCGAGGTTAAGAGTTTAAGTGTTTGTGGTTTCTGCAGTTAAAGCTGCAATGAGTTTTGATGATTGCCAACATTTATATCCCGCCGTAAAAAGAAGTTTATTTTAACGGAGTGGAAAGTTATGAAAGAATGAACTTCTAAAAAATTTTTCATAAATCCTGCTGTCAATATGTGGTTCATTGCTTCTGTACAGTGTACCGTGGGTAAATAGGCAGTGGTGCTCCCTAGCATTGGAGACTTGAGGGTCTATGGAGTTTGAGGGGCATACATTGACCTGGGCATACAAGAAACTGTCGGGTTTGTTTGTGGCCTGGATGGAAGATTGGGGTGGGGATGACAGAATGGGTTTGGGACAAAGACTGTAGGGTTTTTCTGTTTTTATTAGAACTGGGATGAAAAGGCTGCCTCCAAACTTTTTCCCAGGTTCATGGCCTGGCAGCAGCCCACAGCTGACTTCTGAGTGTCTTCCTTGTCATTTCCTCCAAGCGCAGGGAAGACAACTCTCACTGTCCATTTTCAGATGAAAATCCAGGCCTGCATCTCCAGATTCTCCAGCCAAGACAGACAGTTTCTCAGAATTCACCCTCTCAAGTGTCATCAGCAACTTGGATCTTGTAATGGGATCACCTTCTTCTAACATCTGGGGCCTCAGCACTTATATCCAGAGTATCCATTAATTATGCTTGCCATCATGAAAATGCTACTTTTATTTCTACTTCCTTTTTTCCTTCATTAACCAATACTCTTTCTTGCCGATATTTTACCTCCAATACTTACTGTCAAATTAGTTTTTTATGAACAACCTTATCAAAACATTTTAGAACTTTAAGCATTCTATTGGTACTGATTCCCTTTTACCCTCAAAAACCTCTTGCTTTCATTACCTAGATCATTGAGGAAAGGAATTGGGACGTCATGTTGTGACTGTACAGGTGAAGTCAGTTTTGGAGTAATGTATACAGTCTTTGTTGCACTGCTAAAGGAGAGATATTATTAAATTGGAGAAGGTTCAGAAAAGGTTTGCCAAGATGTTGCTGGGTCTGGAGGCTTTGAGTTATCAGGAGAGGCAGGATAGTCTGGGACTTTTTTCACTGGTGTGGCGGGGGTTGCTTGGTAACTTTATAGAGTCTTACAAGATCATGAGGGGCATAGATAAGACAAATAACAAATAACTCTGGGGTGTGTGAGTTCAAAAATAGAGGGCATCAGTTATAATGTGAGAGGAGAAACATTTAAAAGGGACCTGAGGGTCAATGATGTTTCTTATGTGGAATAAACTGCCAGAGGCAGTGGTAGATGCAGGTACAGTTACAACATTTAAAAGACGTTTGAGCGAGTCGATGAATAGGAAAGGTTTCAAGGAATATGGGCCAAACACAGGCAAGTGGGACTAGTTTACTTTGGGAAACGTGCTCAGCATGGATGATTTGGACCGAAGGGTACGTTTCTGTGCTATATGGCTATGACTCTTTTACTGTATTTTAGCACCTGGAGAGATTTGGAAAATTAGACCTCACAGTTCCATTTTTCAGAACCCCAAGATTTAGCTATTAGATTTGTCAATTTTTGGACCCTTAAATTTCACCCAATCTTTTTGTCATCTCAGATGAATTATGTCAGTTTTTTTCAAGTTTGTTTGGTTTCCCTGTGTTTCTGATATGCAACTTATATCTTCTACATTGAAGGCTGAGGCAAAATGTATTTTCCCGTTTGCCTTGAATGTTCCTCACAGTAGAACTATCATCAGTAGGAAATAATAGAGGCAATGTATATTTGAGCTCATCTTTATATTTCTACAAACGTTAATTCATTGTCTTTTTTTCATGTTTTTCTTTTGGTCATCAGAATTGTTTCTGAAATACTCTCAACTCTCAGGTTTACTGTTGTTATTTGGAATCTTACCAACCTATTCTTTTATTCTAATTCTGTCATTCACTTCCAATTATTGTTTCCTCAGTTTTGCACCAAACTGTAAGGATATGATTAAAAGTATATGAGTATACAAAGTAAAAGTATATGAAGTATTCCCACAGCATTTGTTCTTCCTAATCTCCATCTGTACTGATTAAAATTCTTGAAATTCTGAACCAGGTTTCTTTCCCATCACTGCTGATTGTCATCCTTCAATTTCAGAGCCTACTTCTCCACCTTTTCTATTCTATTGGTCTTGAAATGTTCCTATCCTGGAATATTTATTTCCAAACATTGGTGACTTTGTAAGAATATCTCTGGGTACTGGATCTATTTTCCTTTTATCTATTTATGTAACCAGTTTACCTGAAGTATTACAATTTATTTACTGATAATCTTTACATTGACCTTACTCACCGATACGCTATCCCCATGAAACTCTCTGTCTCTTCCTATGTCACTTGGCTTACCTTTTTCCAGGTCACCCCTCTGCCCTATTGCCTTGACTTTTGTCCCTGAGATTAGAAAACCTTACTTTACCCCACCTAGCTCTGGGCTGGATAAGGTCGCCATGTCCAAAGACAAATCAGAGATCATGATTGGAATGAGAAAGTGTGCTTGGCATCTCACTGTACCCATATATGGACAGCTTCCACAGATTCCAATAGGTTAGTAATGGAGGGCACAATGGACAGAATCCTGGAACGACCACTAAGATCAGCAAGCTGGAATCCTTTAGTCAGTGTGTATCTACATAGAGAAAGTTTCAAATAAGCCAGGTCAAATATTAAAGGGTTGTTTTCAATTCCAATGTTACAGTGAAGGAACAGGAAAATTACCTGCATCATTGTGGAACTGTGAATATTCAAAAAATCTTTTGAGGCCGGCCTCCACCGCATTATTGATATCCATTCCGTCTATTTCTGTTTCAACCCAGGGGACAGGCTTAAATTCTGCTTCTTCATAACCCTAAAACAAGAAAATAACATTTATTAACATATGATGTGTGGGAAATCGTGTCTCACGAACTTGATTGAGTTTTTTGAAGAAGTAACAAGATTGATGAGGGCAGAGTGGTGGCCATGATCTATATGAACTTCAGTAAGGCATTTGACAAGGTTCCTCATGGAAGACTGGTTAGCAAGGTTAGATCTCACGGAATTCAGGGAGAACTAGCCATTTGGATACAGAACTGGCTCAAAGGTAGAAGACAGAGGGTGGTGGTGGAGGGTTGCCTTTCAGACTGGAGGCCTGTGACCAGTGGAGTGCCACAAGGATCGGTGCTGGGTCCTCTACTTTTTGTCATTTACATAAATGATTTGGATGTGAACAAGTAGGTATACTTGGTAAGTTTGCAGATGACAACAAAATTGGAGGTGTAGTGGGCAGCGAAGTTACCTTGGAGTACAACATGATCTCAACCAAATGAGCCAATGGGCTGAGGCATGGCAGATGGAGTTAATTTAGATAAATGTGAGGCACTACATTTTGATTAAACAAATCACAGCAGGATTTATACACTTAATAGTACGGTCCTAGCGAGTGTTGCTGAAAAAAAACCTTGGAGTGTAACTTCATAGCTCCTTGAAAGTAGAGTCGCGGGTAGATACAGTAGTGAAAAAGGAGTTTGGTATGCTTTCGTTTATTGGTCAGAACATTGAGTATAGGAGTTGGGAGGTCATGTTGAGGCTGTAGAGAACATTGGCTCAGCCACTTTTGGAATATTGCGTGCAATTCTGGTCTCCTTCCTAACGGAAGAATGTTGTGAAATTTGAACGTGTTCCAAAACGATTTACAAAGTTGTTGCCAGGGGTAGAAGATTTGAGCTATAGGGAGAGGCTGACTCTGCTGGGGCTGTTGTCCCTGGAGCATCTGAGGCTTAGGGGTGACCTTATAGAAGTTTGTAAAATCATGAGGGGCATGGATAGGATAAATAGACAAACTCTTTTCCCTGGGGTAGAGGAGTCCAGAAATAGAGAGCATAGGTTTAGGGTGAGAGGGGAAAGATGTAAAGGGACTTAACGGGCAACCTTTCCACACAGAAGGTGGTACGTGTATAAAATGAGCTGCTACAGGAATGGAGGAGGCCGGCACAATTACAGCTTTTAAAAGGCATCTGGATGGGAATGGAAATAGGGAAGGTTTAGAATTACAATCTCTATAGTATGGAAATAGGCCCTTCGGCCCAACAAGTCCACACCGATCCTCCAAAGACTAACCCACCCAGACCCATTCCCCTACTCTATCTAATGCACCTAACCCGATGGGCAATTTAGCATGGCCAATTCACCTGATTTGCACATCTTTGGATTGTGGGAGGAAACCAGAGCACCCGGAGGAAACCCACACAGACACAGGGAGAATGTGCAAACTCCACACAGACACTCGCCCGAGGCTGGAATTGAACCCGGGTTCCTGGTGCTGTGAGGCAGCAATGCTAGCCACTGAGCCACCTTCAAGTTTAGAGGGATATAGGCCAATGGCTGGCAAATGGGACTAGATTAGTTTAGGATAACTGGTTGACATGGATGAGTTTGACCAAACGGTCTGTTTCCGTGCTGTACATCTCTATGACTATAAAGTGTCTCTGAAAAAGAACTTTGTTCAGAGGACTGTCCCAGGTGTCTGGATGGAGCATTAAGGTGTCATTTAAGCTTTGAGTTTTAATGGGAATTGGGAGATGTTGTTGGGATCTTGGTCTCAACACTTCTTAATTCATTTTGTTTTCCATTCAATTCTTTCATCTTGGTCATTTTTTGCACAATGGGCCATTTTCTCCCTTGGGTCTTTGGTATAAAATGTATGGAATGTTATTGAAAATCTTGCACACTCAGTTACTGCAGATGTACACAAGATCAAGAAAATGTCAATGGCCTTGAATTTGGTCCTCGTTTCTGGTTGAGAAATTTGGACAAAAAATAACCAATTTCAAAAGAATGTCTGATATTTGAAACAGGAACAAGGCAGTAAGATTTTGGCTGATCTTTGACTACACTTGATCTTCCAGTTTCTCACCTTGTTATGATACCTCCTGATGTGTTTTGAGCCCAAAGATTTATCTACCCCAGCCTTGAATATTCTCACCAGTTGATCATCGACAACTAAATAGTCTAAAGATTGATGATCATCTGAGTGAAGCTGGAGATTCCACAACAGGCTCATCGCTGCTTTCCAATGCTATCCCTATCTCCCTTGATATTATTTAGAAATCTATTGCTTGATGTCTTAAACATAATCAATGGCCAACCTCCCAGGGGTAAAGGTTTCTAAACTTCACTGCCCTCTTAGTGAAGCGATTCTCATCTCAGTCCAAAATGGCTGGTTCCCTTATTCTGAGACTGTGTTCTCCAATTCCCGAGACTCCAAGCCAACAGAAACACCCTTTCTACATCTACCTTAGCTGGCCCTTTAAGTGTTTTTAAAATGTCAATGAGTAGACCTCGCAGTCTTGAAAACTCTGGAGATTATGTGCCCAATCTGTTGTCCTGAGGATGAATATCAGTGCAGTCATGTTTCAGAGTTGAGGGGTAGAGTGGTTGTGTGCGATCGGTTACAGGCTATAGATCTGAAAACAGTCATTAAATAATTTATACTGGTACAAAAATGACAGAATGCAATAAACTTTGAATTGTACTTACATTCTCCAAGACGGCAGACTCTGGTTCAGGACAGTCCAATTCTTCACAGAAATTGTCCACTTCTTGTACGTGGTCCTGCGCAGCAACCAGATACCCGAAGAGGACAGACACAGTTAAGAAGAGTCTCAGCATCTTGGTGTCTGCTCAAATCGGTCTTGAACGCACTGACTGACTCTCAGCACCTTCAGGTCGATCTGATGTTTGAGTAGAGACTATGGATCGCTTTATACTGTTTTGGGGTGATGGTTTTGAATATGGCTTGGCTGCAGGCATGAATGTCACATGATAAGGAAACAGATACAGAAACACTACAGCTGACTAAATATGGAAATATTATTTTATTTCAACCTTGTGATGGATCATGGGTCCAGTTCGTCCTTTCTGTGGATAGTCAGAGGCTGGATACACCAAAAGATATGAATCAGTGTCCCTCAGAAATCCCGATCCAATCTTGTGTCCTAAAGTCTTCGGGTGGGTCTCTCACCCTGAATTCGATGTGGAGAATTGGAGAGATCTGATTAGATTCCTACAGTATGGAAACAGGCCCTTCGGCCCCACAAGTCTAGATTAACCCTCAGAAGATTAACTCACCCAAACCCATTCCCCCACTCGATATTTACCCCTCAGCAAAAGTGAGGACTGTAGATGCTGGAGATCAGAGTCAAGATTAGATTGGTGCTGGAAAAGCACAACAGGTCAGGCAGCATCCAAGGAGCAGGAAAATCAACGTTTTGGGTAAAAGCCCTTCAGGAATGATTCCAGATGAAGGGCTTTTGTCTGAAACATTGATTTTCCTGTTCCTCAGATGCTGCCTGACCTGTTGTGCTTTTCCAGCACCACTCTAACCTTGACTAATGCACCTAACACTATGGGCAATTGAGCATGGCCAATTTACTGAACCTGCATGCCTTTGGATTGTGAGAGGAAACCAGAGCACCTGGAGGAAACCCACGCAGACACGGTGTGAATGTGCAAACTCCACACAGACAGTCGCCTGAGGCAGGAATCAAACCCGCATCCCTGACTCTGTGAGGCTGCAGTGCTAACCACTGTGCCGACTCGCTGAGTTTGCCCAAGAAATAATTCATGGATAATAAAAACATTTCTAATTCTAATTTCTACACAGTTCACCCACTTGATTCCCACAGTGCCCCCACCTCCAATGTCACCAAATTCCCTGGCTACACAACAGTACTACAACCCACTATTCAACCATTCTGTGTGGATCTGGTTGTCCAGCATCACCCAATTATACCATTGACCAGGTGATTAACCCTGTCATCACCAGACTAGCCCTTCTGATCCAATGAACAACCCACCATGTGACTACACCCCGTCCTGATCTGACTTTCCCCAGACTGAACCAACCACTCACATATGTGTAGAACTGCAGGAGATAGTCGAGGTCCTCAATGAATATTTCTCCTCAGTGTTTACTGTGGGGAAAGACATGGTGACGTGAGAACTTGGGGAAGTTAATAGTGATACCTTGAAGACAATCCATATCAGAGTCGAGGATTGCTGGATGTATTAGAGTGTATGAAGGAGGATAAATCTCTGGTCCTGGCCAGATATACCCAAGAACGCTACCACAGAGGAGAGAAGAAATTGCAGGGACCCCGGCTGATATTTTTACATCATCGTTAGCCACGGGTGAGGTTCGGGAAGGCTGGAAGGTAGCAAATGTTGTGCCCTTATTCAAAAAAGACAGCAAAGCAAAACCTGTAAACTATTGACCAGTAAGCCTAACCTCTGTGGGAGGTAAGTTACTTGAGAAAATTCTCAGAGAGAAGTTATACATGCTTTTGGAAAGACAGAGTTTGATTAAGTGTAGTCAGCATGGCTTTGTGCACGGGAGATCATGTTTCACAAATTTGTTAGAGTTCTTTGATGAAGTGACCAGGAGAGTTGACAAGGACAGAGTGGTAAATGTAATCTATATGGACTTCAATAAGGCCTTTGATACGGTTCCACATGGTAGGCTGCTCTAGAAGGTTAGATCGCATGGAATCCAGAGAGAGCTGGCAAATTGGATACTCAATTGGCTTGATGGTAGGAAGCAGAGGGTAAGAGTGGAAGGATGCTTGTTATGCTGGAGGCCTGTGACTGGTGGAGTCCCTCAGGGGTCGGTGTTGGGCCCATTACTGTTTGTCATCGAGAGCGATGATTTGGATGAGAATGGGCAAGGCATGATTAGTAAGTTTGCAGATAACATTGAAGTAGGTGGTATTATGGACAGAGAGGAAGGCTTTCAGAAAATGCAGCAGGACTTTGATCAGCTGGGGAAGTGGGCCGAGAAATAGCAAATGGAGTTTAATATAGCAAGCGTGAGGTCTTGCATTTTGGAACGACAAATCAAAGCAGGAGTTTCTTGGTGAATGGTAGGGCCTTAAGGAGTGTAGTGGAACAGAGAGACCTTGGAGTTCTGGTGCACAGTTCCCTGAACGTGGAGACCTACACCCCAAGTAGATGGGGGAATGAAGAAGGCTTTTGGCACACTGGCCTTAATTAGTCAGGGCACTGAGAATAGAAATTGGGAAATGATGTTGCAGTTGTACAGGATGTTGGTGAGGCCACACTTGGAGCACTGTGTTCAGTTTTAGTCACCTTGTAATAGGAAGGATGTGATTAAACGGGAAAGAGTGCAGAAGAAATATACAAGAATGTTACCAGGACACAACAAAAGTTATAGACAGAGGTTGGACAAGCTAGGACTTTTTTATTTCGAACATAGGAGACTGAGGGAGGATCTCACAGAAGGGTATAAGATCATCAGAGGCATGGATCAGTTGAATGCACTCAGTTTTTTGTCCCAAGGGTTGGGGAATCGAGCACTCGAGGGCATCAGTTTAAGGTTAGAGGGGAAAGAGTAAAAAGGAACCTGAGGGGAAACCTTTTTACACAGAGGGTGGTATGCATATGGCATGAGCTGCCAGCAGAAGTGGTTGCTGTGGGTACATTAACAATATTTAAAAGGCATTTGGACAAATACATGGAGAGGAAAAATTTGGAAATATATGGGCCAAGTGTAGGGAAATGGGGTTAGCGTGGTTAGACATTTTGTATGGCATCAACCAATTTGGACCAAAAGGCCTGTCTCTGGATTGTTCGAACTCTATGACTCTATGATTCACCTCCCTCACCGGCTCATGCAACCAAATCTAATCACTGACCCCACCACCAATGGTCTGACCTAACCTCTCTCCCACCTCGGCCCTCAATGACCTTAAGCAACTGCCTTTATCCCCCACCAACCTATCCTGATGTGAAGACACCCTCATCACACGACCACGACACCATCACCCAAACCAACTAGTCCCAACCCTAAGATCAACCTCACCCTCACACCACTCCAGTAACTCCTCATCTGCAAATCTTTACTGTCCTTTAAGCCACCTGTCTGCCACTCTATCCCCAGACCTATCTACCACCCTGCTCACTCACCCACCTGCCACTCTACTCCCTTACCCACCTGCCACTTTACCCATGTTTGTTACATTTTTCCTCTCTCTCTAGCTTTTCACAAAGGCTTTGGGATAACTCTTCACCTTATTGCGATGTTGGTGCTTGTGCTGTAAAAGGTGGGTACTGCTTCTACAAAGATTCTCAGTGCTGCTTTCTGTGGGGAGTCTTATACTGGGTGAGTTCTGCAGGATCCTCCATCTGAAGACTGGTTGAATAATTGGAGTGTTCAGTAACTATAGCCGGATTCTTCGGGGGATTGGAGCAATGTGGGCAATGGTAAGATGTGTGGCTGAATCGGGAGAGAAGTCTGGTGAGATTTACTTCAATGTTTTGATCATCTCATTTCACCATTTACACATTTCACAAGCAGCGTGGCAAATTCTCACTGGGCAATGGTCCCAATTGATGGCGATTATTGTTTGGTAATGTCCTGGTTGACGGTTTAACTCATTTCATTAATATTCCAGTTGTGCTCTTACCAAACTTGACAAACAAATAGCCATCAGGACATCTTTGCTAATTTTGAACCTGCTGGAACCATACCAGGATCTAGGGGCAATTGGAAAATTACAGCACTTTGCAACACTAGCCATAGGGTTTGTAGCATTGTTTCATTTTGTCTCCTTAAATTCTTCAATGCTTGCCTCTACAGATCTTAATTTCTTTAAGTATTAACACAAGTTATTGGGATTTAGTGGCAGTTAGATTTAAAGTTGAAAACAAGATGTAAATTGCTTTGAAAATTTTCCAGGTGATAACCAATCAGAAAGAATTCCAGTTAAATTTTAAATATCATTTGATAAAATCTACAAGTAGTAAAATATATGGACTTGTTTTATACAAATCGGTCAGATGAACTGACTTTGCATTTTGTGACTGTTTTTCTGCATCTCTCATGAGTTCAACATCAAAAGATGTAAAATACCATGTAAATATTACTGAGAGGCCGAGAGATGGGTTGTGGGTGTCTGACTGCAAAGTACACAAATCAACTCTGTAGCTCCCTCAAATCCAGGATCATGGTCAATGTCCCTGAAATCTGGACCACAAAAAGTTCACTGAAGTAAAGCCAGCATCCAGAGGCAAATCTGAAGCCTAATTCTATTTTTCCGTCTTGACATTTCAGCGCCTGCATTTCAGAGAAATATTTGGTTCCCCTTTTTAAATCTGTAAATTGTTCACGTGCTCTTCAGTCTCCCAACAAACAATCTTCAGCAGAATCATAACTGACTGGATCATTGCGCATTGTCTTCATGTTGTTTATTTCTTCCTGGGACATGATCATTCATGACAGACTGACATTTATTACCTATTCCTTCCTTTTGTTTAGACAATGGTGTCAAGTTGTAATGTTGAGCCACTGCGGTCTGTGATATGAGTATTTGTAGCGAGACAGGAGAGTGACCTCTTCTGAATAAGACCATTTGTTAGACCCCAGCAAGATGCTTGTGTACAGTTGTTTATGACACAATTTATTACAAGAAGAATTGAACATGAAAGTAAGGATGCACTGAGCATTCATGTGCCTACATGTCAAATACTGGGTGCAGTTTCTATTTCCTTATTAAAGGAAGATTGTCAATGTACTGGAGGTGGTTTACAGAAAGATCACTAGATTGAAAACTGAAGTGAATGAGTCATGCGGGATACACTGGATGGGATGGGCTTGTCTCCACTAGAGTTTAGAAGAGTGAGGGGTAATTGGATTAAGTGTACAAGACTCCTGAAGGGTCTTGACAAGGTGAACATGGAAAACATGTTTCTTTTTGTGGTTCAGTCCAGAAGTAGGACGTCATTACTGTAAAATTGGGTCACCCGATTGGAATATTTTCCTGTCAGAGGGTTGTATGACTTTGGAACTCACTGCCTGAGAAGGTGGAGGTGCGGGTCATTGAATATTTATACATTTAGTCGAAGGAATGAAAGATTATCAGGAATGATGAGAATATGGAATTTGAAATACAGATAGTTCAGCCATGATCTTACTAGAGGAGGATCAAGGGGCCAAACGATCGACTTTTGTTCCTATTTCGTATTTCTGTATGATTTGACAGGAGGTTTTAGAATTGCTGAAGAAACATCTCTGGCGGCAGACGTTAAGCATTGATTAGTTTATGACACGAGGTAAAAACAATGACTGCAGATGCTGGAAACCAGATTCTGGATCAGTGGTGCTGGAAGAGCACAGCAGTTCAGGCAGCATCCAACGAGCAGCGAAATCGACGTTTCGGGCAAAAGCCCTTCATCAGGAATAAAGGCAGTGAGCTTGAAGTGTGGAGAGATAAGCTAGGGGAGGGTGGGGGTGGGGAGAGAGTAGCATAGAGTACAATGGGTGAGTGCGGGAGGAGATGAAGGTGATAAGTCAGGGAGGAGAGGGTGGAGTGAATAGGTGGAAAAGAAGATAGTCAGGTCGGACAAGTCCGGACAAGTCATGGGGACAGTGCTGAGCTGGAAGTTAGAAACTAGGATGAGGTGGGGGAAAGGGAAATGAGGAAGCTGTTGAAGTCCACATTGATGCCCTGGGGTTGAAGTGTTCCAAGGCGGAAGATGAGGCGTTCTTCCTCCAGGCGTCTGGTGGTGAGGGAGCGGCGGTGAAGGAGGCCCAGGTCCTCCATATCCTCGGCAGAGTGGGAGGGGGAGTTGAAATGTTGGGCCAGGGGGCGGTGTGGTTGATTGGTGCGGGTGTCTCGGAGATGTTCCCTAAAGTGCTCTGCTAGGAGTCGCCCAGTCTCCCCAATGTAGAGGAGACTGCATCGGGAGCAATGGATACAATAAATGATATTAGTGGATGTGCAGGTAAAACATTGATGGATGTGGAAGGCTCCTTTAGGGCCTTGGATAGAGGTGAGGGAGGACGTGTGGGCACAGGTTTTACAGTTCCTGCGGTGGCAGGGGAAAGTGCCAGGAGGGGAGGGTGGCTCGTAGGGGGGCATGGACCTGACCAGGTAGTCACGGAGGGAACGGTCTTTGCGGAAGGCGGAAAGAGGTGGGGAGGGAAATATATCCCTGGTGGTGAGGTCTTTTTGGAGGTGGCGGAAATGTCGGCGGATGATTTGGTTTAAGCGGAGGTTTGTAGGGTAGAAGGTGAGCACCAGGGGCGTTCTGTCCTTGTTACGGTTGGAGGGGTGGGGTCTGAGGGCGGAGGTGCAGGATGTGGACGAGATGCGTTGGAGGGCATCTTTAACCACGTTGGAAGGGAAATTGCGGTCTCTAAAGAAGGAGGCCATCTGGTGTGTTCTATGGTGGAACTGGTCCTCCTGGGAGCAGATACGGCGGAGGCGGAGGAATTGGGAATACGGGATGACATTTTTGCAAGAGATGGGGTGGGAAGAGGTGTAATCCAGGTAGATGTGGGAGTCGGTAGGTTTGTAAAAAATGTCAGTGTCGAGTCGGTCGTCACTAATGGAGATGGAGAGGTCCAGGAAGGGGACGAAGGTGTCAGAGATGGTCCAGGTAAATTTAAGGTCAGGGTGGAATGTGTCGGTGAAGTTGATGAATTGCTCAACCTCCTTGCGGGAGCACGAGGTGGCGCCAATGCAGTCATCAATGTAGCGGAGGAAGAGGTGGGGAGTGGTGTCGGTGTAATTACGGAAGATCAACTATTCTACGTAGCCAACAAAGAGACAGGCATAGTTGGGGCCCATACGTGTGCCCATGGCTACGCCTTAGTTTATGACACGGTGCATCATGTGGAGAAGATTGTCCTGACAGTGGCTTGGTAGAACTCCGAAGTATGGCAGAAAGGTACAAGGTTATACAGGGCTGAGACACAGGCTAACCTTTAATTACAAGGCTCCTTTAGGGATGGTTCGAGGAGATACTGAAGCAGGAGTCAGCTCTCGGGGTCAACCCCAATTGATGCTACTCATTCCGCAAGTGGACAGGATTGAAAGTCATTACCCAACGTGCTGTTTACAGAAATGCATAACAAATGTAGGACAGGTGTCCTTATTCAGAGGAACAACACACGTTGGCAATATATCATAAACCAATTGATGGGGCTCAGCATGCTTGAGCAACTCAGCTACATGCTCGAGCAATACATCACAGTAGGGAAACACTGAGCAGGCAAACTGTGATACTTTGTACAGAGAAGCTACACTTTAGTATTACCTCCTGGTGAGGGAGGAATGAAGCGATGGCGAGAAAGCCTCTCACAGCTACATGCCAAGGACGAATGCTCTACAGGATGAGGGACACTTCAGCAAAATGGTTCCTTAACCGGCAGGGAAGCCACGATCAAGAAAATGGCTTCCACAAGGGGGTCTGGACACAGTAGGGTTGTAGTTCCCACTCATGAAAGGATTCCAAACGAGAGGCACAGATTTGAAAGTGTTCGCAGAGAAAGTAAATGGAATATGAGAAAAAATGTTTCCACATGGCAAGTAGTTAGGATCTGGAATGCAACGTCTGATTCAGTTGAGGCACTCAAGAGGGAAAATGATGATTCCTGGACTTTGTATTGGGAAATGAGCCCAGCAAAGTGATCAAATTTGCAGTGCGAGAGCATTTTCCATGTTCTATGTTCTAGTTGGTGAGCGGCACATTATCAGAGAAGTGCTGAACAGGGTGCAGAAGTGATTTACAAAAATGGTTCCAGGAATGAGACACTTCACTTATGAGGCTAGATTGAAGAGGTTAGGACGGTTTGCTTTGGAGAGAAGGCGGCTGTGAGGAGATGTGATGGATTTTACAAAATCATGATCGAGTTGGATAGAGTAGGTTGGGTCAAGTTGTTCCTGATGATAAAAGGAACAGAAATAAGAAGGCAGAGATTTAGAGTCAGTGACAATCACCTGCTAATATATATGGTTGTCCACTTCGGACATTCCGTGTCACTGGTCAGGTTTGTGTGAGTCCTTGTGAGGCTGATGAGGCCGATCCTAGAGACGTATCTCCAACCACTTTGGGCAGGTGCTTCTGGGAGGAGGTGGAAGTGGTCCTTGGCCTTGAGATCATTGGAATTCCTTTCTCTGTACCTTCTCTCTACTTCCTCTTGCCGAGGAGCTGCTCAAAGAATTGTGTCTTTTCATGCAGGAGTCCCCTCCAAGTCAGTTTCTTCTGAACAAAGGTCTCCCATGTATTGATGTTTATGTTATATTTCTTGAGGGAAGTGTCAGGGAGTCTCTGAAATGCTGCCTTTGTCCTTCTATTCTTCACCCAGAAGGAAGGTTCTTGGAAAAGATTTGCTTTGACAGTCGGAACATGGACATCCTAAGCACATGGCCGGCCCAGGGGAGGTGGTTATTGATGGTCATGGCCTCGCTGTTGCTGCTATTAGCTACTTCAAGGAGGCTGATATTAATATGCCTGTCCTCCCAGCTAATGTGGACAATCTGTCTCAAACAGTGTTAATCATATTTCTCAAGGGTCTTGGGGTGCCGTCTACATGTAGTCCAAGGTTTGTAGCCCAGTAAAAGGAGTCAGAAGTAAACCTGCCATATACTCAAGGGTCTTGGTATCAACACGAATATCATGGTCATTAACGGCTTTCATCCCGAAGTGTCAAAGATGATTCTCTCAGATTGGATGTGATGTTGAATCTCTGCATCAATATCAGCCTTAGATGAGAGATAGCTTCCCAGGTAAGGGAAATGGTTCAGGTTTGGGAGGATTTCTCTGTTGATCTTAACAGAGGAATTGGCTGGAGCTTGATCTGGGAAGGGCTGGAAAAGGATTAGAGCTTTCTTGAGAGTGCATGAAGATTCTCTTCCAAGAGAGCAGAAATGCCAATTGTCATCAGCGTACTGTGGGGGTTCATTTCTTTGTTGATTTCAACCAGTTGAAAAGTTTTTTCCTGTCCCCAGAAAAATGTCCACAGCAATGAGAAGCCTGTTCTTGACAAGATGGGGAATGGAGGCAATGAAGGTGGAGAAAAGGGTGGGCTGTTGACCCATCCCTGCTTAACCCCAAAGGATTCTGTCATATTGTTGGCGAGGACTGACACTGATATCTTGCCACAGAGGAGATGGAGAATTTTGATGAATTTGATTGAACGACCAGCCTGAATTGAAAGCCTCATTCACATTGGTGAAGGTCATGTAGAGTGCTTGGTCAGGTAGAGTGGTTCGTGTTGTTCCTGGCTTTCCTCTTGGAGTTGGTGAGCAGTGAAAGGCACACATGTTTTCAGGAAAGATTTCCTCCCTCACTGGCGATGATCTTCTTGGTGATGGAGAGTGGGGAGATTCCTCGGTCGTTCCCACCATCCTCTTGCTCCTTTCTTGGAGATGGAGGTGATGGTGCCATCCCTAGGATTGACAGGGATTGCTTTGTCCCAGATTTTCAGGAACAGCTGATATTCAGCTCTGCTTCTCCAATTTGGAAATCTCTGCTCGAATCTCCTCTCTTCCTGTGGTTTTCCCATTTGTTATCTGTCAAATGGTGACTTCAATTTCTGCCAAATGATTATCTTTGATGGGGAGTGGGGAGATTTCCTCAAATAAGTCCCTGTCGATAAATTTTCTCATGGTTTAAGGAGTTCTTTGAAGTATTGGCTTCTTTGAAGTTTGTGCAAAGAGGTCCGGGCATCCTTATGCACGAATTTCAGGAAATTCATGTGCAGCGACAGTTTATGGAATTTTAGCATTTATTATGAAAGAAATGCAGTATAAAAGTTGGGAAGAATGCTGAAAATAGAAACACAGAAACATAGAAAATAGGTGCAAGAGTAGGCCATTCAGCCTTTCAAGCCTGGCCCACCGTTCAATCCGATCATGGCTGATCATGCGATCTCAGTGGCCCATTCCCATCCTCACCACATACTCCTTGATCTCCTCAGCCACAAGGACCACATCCAGTTGCCTCTTGAATTTCTCTAATAAACTGGCCTCAGCAGCTTCCAATGGGAGAGAATTCCACCGATTCATAATGTTCTGAGTGAAGAAAGTCTCCGTTATCTTTGTCCTGAATGGCTTACCCATTATCCTTAGACCCCTAGTTTTGGATTTCTCCAACATCTGGATCATTCTTTCTTCATTTGGCCTATGTACAAGGTGTAAGTTAGACTGCTCCTGGAGTGTTGCTAAACTGATAGCTATTCCACATGCATCTATCTTGAGCCACACATGTTAGTCCTTGACTTTATTATCCCCAATGTCACTTTGCCTGTAGCTCATGTACACAGTGGGTCAAATGCCCTCTGTTAGTGTGGGATCATTCTCTGAAATTGGAGAATTATTACTTTTAATCTTCAATACTTCAACATATTCATTTCACTGAAATATGGAAAGCTGTATACAACGTTAAAATTGTGATGTGAGCAGTAGCCCAGATTTCCCTCAGAGTGAGAATAGAACAGGAGACTGAGTGTTGTGATGCATCACCGTCTTTATTTCACAGTGAGAATACATTCCCAGCAGACAGAAAAACACAGACAAACACAAACTCGAAGACTATGGCCTCTTCCCTCCACATGAGAAGCCTGTGAATGAACGGTCTGTTAACAGGAATCATATTGGGATAGATCATTTCTCCATTCAGTCAGTCTTTCTTGTGAGTGGGAGCTCCCAGTGTGGGTGGGAGCAGATCTGAAGCTGAATTTTATTCTAACGTCAGATTCTGGATTCTCATTTCACTTTGGGATTCTTTCTCCATTTCAGGGACCAGTTTGAAGCTGCTTCATTCCTGGTTCCCAAAATCTTCCACTTGTCCTTCCTCACCAGGATCCAGCTGTTTTCTGAACCTGCACTGACCTGAGTAAAGCTGAACTGGATTAAGAAACAACCTTTCTCCTCATTTTCAGCACAATGTCTGACCAGTGTCAGTCCAGTGACTGACCATCAGGAATGGCAGGAAAAGGGAATATTTTACTGCCCACACAGGGTGGAATTTTCACCCTGGCTGGTGTTCCTGATGGCAGTAACCACAGTGTCCCCCACTTCCACTCTCTTCATTCTTGTTGGTTCCAGTTTAAATGTAAAGTACCCACAATGTGACTGGGGTTGCATTCCTCATGTATTTAGAATACTCTGTGTGTCCGATGTTACTGTTTGCAAGGCCCTCACCCTCCTCCAGACTCCGGTCCACATCCCTCTTCCTCCTCTCACTGACCCTTGCTGGTCCTGAGCCTCAATGCAAGCTCCCACTATCCTGCCCCCTCCCCTTGTTCTGCAGAGTTCAACAAGTGAAACCTCTGACCTCAGACACAACAGCATAAAGCTGACTGATTCTTACGTGTCACTAACTTTCAGATGAAGGTGGGACATCATTACAAAAGGAGCACAACAATGAGTATTGATGGTTTACAAATCCATTCCATATAGGAATACTCCAAAGGGCAGTTCCAGCACTGACCAATCTCAAACAACCAGGCTCTGTAATACCTCCCACTGTCAATGAGCTCTGACCACATCAACATGAAACCTTCTGACCCAGCATGATTGAGATTAAACAGAAGCATAATCTATCACCAGGACCATCCCTGTCTCAGGCCGTGCACAATGCATTCATTTCAAATAAGATTAGAGAAAAGGAAATCAAATCCCTGCTTCCCAGTGAAGGATCCAGCTCCCCATGTACAATTGAATTTAACCCTTTGTACATGCCATAAAACGACCTTAAACTGATGTCACCAATGCCCCACAGAGGTGGTTAGTTAGAAATGAATCTGAAACACTGACCAAAAATTTAGATTTGACAAGAAATCCCGATTATAAAGAATTATAATGACCAGTCACTGCATTCATTGGAAGATAAGTATAAGAGTGTATCTTTCTCTAGGGAAGGAGACCCAAGTTATGCACAGTATTCTAGGTTAATTCAATTTGTAGTTTGGGGAAGATAAAACAGATTTTAGAATTCAGCATCTCACTGTTCAGTATTATAATGGTAACAGAATCAACCAGAAAAATTTCATTCTGATTCCTGTCTAAACCATATTTGCGTTAGTCCACCTTTATTATACCAAATGACAACAAAACTCCATTCAAATGTTCCTTTTTCTTCTTCCAGTTCCTTCAAGAAGTCCAGCACCAGTTCTTTATATTCTTCCCATTCATATTTCTCATGAAATGTCCTGCAACAGAATCAGGCGTATAGGCATTTAATTCTCATTCCTCATGACAAAACCTGTCTAGATCAGAGTAGATTAACAGGACAATAGGAATTGTCAGTCTTTCAGCCCATTGAGAACCCTCCATTGTGATTACAGGAACAGAATCAATCGATGATCAGAATAGACAGTCCCATAGCAGGTAAAGTGTTCTCAACATTACATGGGGCGCAGTCAGAGAAATCTTGGTGAGAGACTGACTAATAAAGAAAATGGTATCATATAATTAGATGATTGATCACTGAATCAGGGAAGCCTTTCATTTTTATAGAATCCCTATATTGTGGATACAGGCCGTTTGGTTTTACAAGTCCACACCGACCCCTCTGAAAAGTAACTTACCCAGACCCATTCCCCTAACCTATTATCCTACATTTACCCCTGACTAATGCACCTAACCTACACATCCCTGAGCACTATTGGAAATTTAGCATGACCATTTCACCTAATCTTCATATTTCTGGACTGTGGGAGGAAACCGGAGCACCTAGAGGAAACCCACGCAGACACTGGGAGAATGTGCAGACTCCACGCAGACAGTCACCTGAGGCTGGAATCAAACCCGGGTGCCTGGCGTTGTGAGGCGGTAGTGCTAACTACTGAGCCACCGTGCGACCCTGAGCCTCCATGAAAACCTGGAACAGCCCCAATTTGAGCATTGTGGCCATTTTAGCAAATACATGAATGCCCTTGAAAAGTTGCAGAGAGAGCTCTTTCTAGAAATTTCCATAAAGGACAAATAAGAAAGTCATCAGGAAGAGGAGAATTGAATATGTCTGTAATCCATCAAAAACACAAAAATGAATTGCAAAAACTTGAAAGATAAGTCAAAATGACATTTTGGCTATATCAAAAGTGATTAAATTGCAGGCAGATTTAGGAGAATTGATAATGATGAACTGAGAAATGGCAGAAGAGTTGAATGTTTATGTTGTATCTGCAGTCACTGATATGGTGCATTCACTGATTATGCCATTGAATATCAGAGGGTGATGGTTAGACTCTGTGTTACAATTGCCTGACACTTATGTGGTGTGAAAGTCATTTGTCACAGTTTGAGCAACTCCTGTTAAAGAGAGAGGTCATTCATGAGCAAGTGTCAGGTATGTCTCCAACCAGCGAATATTCTTCCCAGTTCCCATTGATTCCAGTTTTGCTCGAACTCCTTAAAGCCACATTTGTTCCAACACAGACTTATTGGCAAGTGCAGTCACTCTTAGCTCATGCCTAGAATTCAGCTGCTTTGGCTGTGTCTCCCTCTAACACTGACACACTATGGTAGCAATGTGTACATCTACAAGGTACAATGTAATATCTCACTGAAGCCTGTCCACACCGACAAGGCATAGGTCAGGAATGTGATAGACTACACACCACCTGCTTGGATAGGTAAAGCTGCAAAATCACTCAAGAATCTCACCACCATCCAGGACATTGCAGCCCACTTGACTGGCACCTTTTCCACCACCTTCAATATTCGCTCCCTTCACCAATGCACAGTGGCACAGTGTGTACCATCTACCATGTCACGAATCACCTTGCTCCTTTGGCATTAACTTCCAGGAGGAACCTGTGGAGTAACTGAACTCAAACTGAAAAAGGGATATCACAGGAGGGCTGTGACCTGATTGGCGGGTAGGGAATCTGTCCCAAATTTGAAAAAATAACACGGCATAACTAACTAATAAATTAATTAAGTCGAGCTGGCTGGGCAGGTGATGTGCTGTAGCTGTATGATGTGGGAGCTGGCTGATCCCTTTGCGAGCTGCATTGACCACATCTGCAGCAAATGTTGGTTGCTCAAGGAACTTTGGCTCAGAATTAATGAGCTGAAATGTGAGCTTCAAACACTACGGCACATCAGGGAGGGGGAGAGTTACCTGGACGTTGTGTTTCAGGAGGCAGTCACACCTGGTAGATTAAGTATCGCAAATTTGGTAAGGGACAGGGACAGCAGTGTGTGACTGCAAGTGAGGCAGATAGGAGGATCCTGTATTCAGACAGATGAGCCTCAGCTCTTGACTTTGTACAAGGTGCATGAGGTACTTGCTGTCTGTGTAGATGAGGAACAGGGCTGTGGGGAGGGTGAGCCAGCTGACCATGGCACTGTGATAGAGGAGGCCATTAAGAGGGGGGAGCAAAAAGACTAGTGGTAATTGTAGGGGATTCGAGAATTAGGAGAATAGATAGCATCCTTTGTAAGCAGGATAGAGAGAACTGCATGGTATGTTGCCTGCCTGGTGCCACTGTAAGGGCCACCTCTGACCGGCTTGAAAGGGTATTGGAGAGGGAGGAGAAGGATCCAATTTTTGTGGTCCACGTTGGGACAATCAACATTGTCACGATGAAGAAAGAGGATCATTTTAGGGATTATTAGAAAGTAGGATCTAAATTAAAGAACAGATCCTCAAGGGTTATAATCTCTGGATTACTACCTGAGCCACGTGCAGATTGGCATCGGGAAACAGGAACAAAGGAAGTAATCACGTGGCTAAAAGAGTGATGTGGGAAAGAGGGGTTCCTTTTCATGGGCGCAGACATCGGTATTGGAACAGGAGGGATCTGTACCATTGGGATGGTCTCTACCTGAACCGAGCTGGGACTAATATTCTCTAGAGAAAGGTAAATAGGGTGGTCAACAAATTAGAAAGTTGGGGGAAAGGGAAGGGTAAAACTCAAAGAAGTATCAAGGCCAGTGGGAAACAAAGCAGCAGGTTAACACCACTGGAGGTGGATTCAACTGCAAGGAAAAGTATGAAAAAAATGACAAGTAAGGAGAACTCAGAGGATGAGGCAACCATGGCTGACAAGAGAAGTCAGGGACAGCATAAAAGCAAAAGAGAAAGCATACAATGCGGTGAACAGCAGTGGGAACCCAGAGAATTGGGAAGCTTACAAAAACCAATAGAGGACAACGATAAAAGAAATAAGGAAGGAGAATATCGACTATGACCATAAGCTAGCCAGTAATATAAAAGAAGATTGCAAGAATTTCTTCAGATACCTAAAGGGCAAAAGAGAGGCAAAATAGACATTGGGTTGCTGGAAAACAAGGCTGGAGAAGTGGTAATGGGGAACAAAGAAATAGTGGAGGAACTGAATAAGTATTTTACATCAGTCTTCATGGTGGAAGACACGAGTAACATCCCAAAAATTCCAGAGAGTCAGAGGTGAGTATGGTGGCCGTCACCAAGGAGAAGGTGCTGGGAAATTTGGAAGGTTTGATTGGGGAGAAATAATCTGGAACAGATGGACCACACCCCAGAAAGAGACAGCTGAAGAGATAGTGGAGACATTAATGGTGATCTTCCAGGAATCACTGGAGTCAGGGAGGGTCCCAGAGGACTGGAAAATTGCTAATGTAACTCCCTTATTTTAAAAGGGAGTACGACAAAAGAGGGGAAATTACAGGCTAATTAGTCTGATCTTGATCGTTGTTAAGATTATGGAATCCATTGTGAAGGATGAAATTTCTCAATACTTGGAAGTGTATGATGAAATAGGGCAAAATCAGCAAGGTTGCATCAAGAGAAGGTCACACCTGACAAATCTGTTTGAATTCTTTGAGGAGGTAATGCACGAGTTAGACCAAGGGGAGCCAATGGATGTTATCTACTTGGACTTCCAGAAGGCCTTTGACAAGGTGCCACACAGGAGGCTACTGAGTAAGACAAGGGCCCGTTGTGTCAGAGGCAAGGTGCTAGCATGGATAGAAGATTGGCTGTCTGGCAGAAAGCAGAGAGTGGGGATTAAAAGAGTTCTTCTCAGGATGTCAGCCAGTGACTAGTAGTGTTCCTCAAGGCACTGTGTTGGGACTACAACTTTTCACTTTATACATTAATGATCTGATGAAGGAACTGAGGTATTCTGGCTAAATGTGCAGATGATATAATGATAGGTAGAGGGACAGGCATCATTGAGAAGGCAGGGAGGCTGCAGACTGATCTGGATCGGTTAAGAGAGTGGGCAAAAAAAGTGGCAGATGGTGTACAGCTTGGAAAAGTGTGAGATCATGCACATTGGCCAGAAGAACAGAGACATAAACTATTTTCTAAATGGGGAGAAGATTCAAAAATCTGAAGTGCATAATGGAGTTGAGAAACTTATCAACCATGGTTGAATGGCTGAGCTATGGGCCAAATGGCCTAATTTCTGCTCCGATGTCTTATGGTCTTATGGCCTAAAACTCTGCCCTCTACCATCGAGAAGGTCAGGGGCAGTAAGTACATGAGAATATCACCGCCCGCAAGATCCCCTCCAAACCACACACAATCCTGATTTGGTAATATATCATTGTGCCGTCAGTGTCAGTGGATCAAGTATCTGGAACTGCCTTCCTGACAGCAGGACTGCAACAGTTCAAGAGGACAACTCACCACCGCCATCTCCAGGGCAACTAGAGATAGGACAAGTCACATCCCAGGAATGAATAAAAAATAAACCACCATCAGGATCTAGCCATTAGAGAGACTCCGACACCTGCCCTTTCTGCTGACCCACCTCACCCACACCACACCCCCAACACAGTTCTGTGATCCTCTCCCTGGTATCACAGACCTATCAGCCTGGGAGTCAGTGCTGATGCTAGGTCTCTCAGATACAGTGCCTCAGCAGCCAGGAGCCAGCAGTGCTTGAGGGTCACTGAATGCAGCAAGCTTTCCCTGAGAGAGCTGATGTGGGGCTCTTATCAGCTCTCCAGTCTGTGGGCGATACACTGATCACCTCCATTCAATTGTGAGCTAATGATTTACAACTGCATCTATTAGAACTGCACCCTTTGAAAAACAAATCCATCAAAAATATCCTTTCTGCCACAAGGTCTGATTCACAAAAGGATCTTGTCAGACAGTGATTTTCAAATCACTGAAAATTCCTGAAGGAGTGACTGTCTTCCTCTCAGGCTACAGGGAGAGTTTAATACTTTTTCGGTACTGAGCGAATGTTACTCATGGGACTGCTCGTGGAATCTTGCTGTGCTGAAATTGCTGCGGACAGTTTCCTGCCCTAAAAATGTTGCCACCTTCTGCCAACCTACGTCAAGAATGGCACATGCCCACTCTGACATCTCAGAACCTTCAACATCACACTCTTTTGTTTTGATAGGTACATTTCCCAAGAAAGACAACATGAGATAGCTGCGGCAAATAGAATTAAGGAGAATCCAAAGAGTTTTTACAAATACATTAAGGACAACAGGATAGCTGGGAGAGAATAGCGCCCCTCAAAGATCAGCAAGGCAGCCTTTGTGTGGAGCCACACAAAATGGGGGGGATACTAAATGAATATTTTGCATCAGTATTTACTGTGGAAAAGGATATGGAAGATATAGACTGTAGGGAAATAGATGGTGACATCTTGCAAAATGTCCAGATTACAGAGGAGAAAGTGCTGGATGTCTTGAAACCGTTAAAGGTGGATAAATCCCCAGGACCTGATCAGGTGTACCGAGAACTTTGTGGGAAGCCAGAGACATGATTGCTGGGCCTCTTGCTGAGGTATTGGTATCATTGATAGTCACCGGTGAGGTGCCGGAAGACTGGAGGTTGCCAAACGTGGTGCCACTGTTTAAGAAGGGCGGTAAGGACAATCCAGGGAACTATAGACCAGTGAGCCTGACCTCGGTGGTGGGCAAGTTGTTGGAGGGAATCCTGAGGAACAGGATGTACATGTATTTGGAAAGGCAAGGACTGATTAGAATAGTCAACATGGCCTTGTGCGGGGGAAATCATGTCTCACAAACTTGATTGAGTTTTTTGAAGAAGTAACAAAGAGGATTGATGAGGGCAGAGAAGTAGACATGATCTATATGGACTTCATCAGTAAGGCGTTTGACAAGGTTCCCCATGGGAAACTGATGAGCAAGGTTAGATCTCATGGAGTACGGGGTGAACTAGCCATTTGGATACAGACTGGCTCAAAGGTAGAAGACAGAGGGTGGTGGTAGAGGGTTGTTTTTCAGACTGGAGACCTGTGACCAATGGAGTGCCACAAGGATCGGTGCTGGGGCCTCTACTTTTTGTCATTGACATAATTGATTTGGATGCGAGCATAAGAGGTACAGTTCGTAAGTTTGCAGATGACACCAAAATTGGAGGTGTAGTGGACAACGAAGAGGGTTAGCTCAAATTACAACAGGATCTTGACCAGATGGGCCAATGAGTTGAGAAGTGGCAGATGGAGTTTAATTCAGATAAATGCGAGGTGCTGCATTTTTGGAAAGTAAATCTTAGCAGGATTTAGACACTTAATGGTAAGGTCCTAGGGAGTGTTGCTGAACAAAGAGACCTTGGAGTGCAGGTTCATAGCTCCTTGAAAGTGGAGTCGCAAGTAGATAAGATAGTAAAGAAGGTGTTTGGTATGCTTTCCTTTATTGGTCAGAGTATTGAGTACAGGGGTTGGGAGGTCATGTTGCAGCTGTACAGGACATTGGTTAGGCCACTATTGGAATATTGGCGCAATTCTGGTCTCCCTCCTATTGGAAAGATGTTGTGAAACTTGAAAGGGTTCAGAAAAGATTTACAAGGATGTTGCCAGGGTTGGAGGATTTGCGCTATGGGAGAGGCTAGGCAGACTGGGACTGTTTTCCTTGGAGCGTCGGAGGCTGAGGGGTGACCTTATAGAGGTTTACAAAATTAGATTAGATTAGATTACAGTGTGGAAACAGGCCCTTCGGCCCAACAAGTCGACACCGACCCGCCAAAGCGAAACCCACCCATACCCCTACATTTACCCCTTACCTCACACTACGGGCAATTTAGCCTGGCCAATTCACCTGACCCTGCACATCTTTGGACTGTGGGAGGAAACCGGAGCACCCGGAGGAAACCCACGCAGACACGGGGAGAACGTGCAAACTCCACACAGTCAGTTGCCTGAGTCGGGAATTGAACCCGGGTCTCTGGCGCTGCGAGGCAGCAGTGCTAACCACTGTGCCACCGTGCCGCCCACAAATTATGAGGGGCATAGATAGAGTAAATATGCAAACTGTTTTCTCCGGGGTTGGGGAGTCCAGAACGAGAGGGCATAGGTTCAGGGTGAGAGGGGAAAGATATAAAAGAGACCTAAGGGACAGCTTTTTCACGCAGAGGGTGGTACGTGTATGGAATGAGCTGCCAGAGGAAGTGGTGGAGGCTGGTACAATTGCAACATTCAAGAAGCAATGGGATGGGTATATGAATAGGAAAGGTTTGGAGGGATATGGGCCAGTGCTGGCAGGTGGGACTAGATTGGGTTGGAATATCTGGTCGGCATGGACGGGTTGGACCGAAGGTTTTGTTTCCATGCTGTACATCTCTATGACTGTATGACTCTAAGAGCTTTGTGGCATGGTGTTAAGGCAACAATCTCTTGCTCAATCTCAAAGAAGTAATCCACCGAAGCTAAATTATTATCTTGTGTTTGGCACGAAGCAAGACCAAAAAAATGTCTAGAAAATGACTGAGATACAGAGGCCAGTGAGAATGAGAAGTTGAAAGGAAAATGTCACAGTAAAGAAATGATGTTGGAGAAATTGATGGATGACATTTGAAATTCCCTGGGACTCTGATTATTCACATCCCAGTGAGGTGAAGGTGGGTAGAGAGATGTGGAGATATTGGCTTTTATTCTCAAATCTTCAAAGTACTATTGATTCTGGAATGCTGCCTTTTGAACTGTGGAAGCTCAGTCACTGAGTATGATCTAGACAGATATTGATGCACTTCAAGATAGTAATGACGTCAAGACATATGGGAATATTGTGGTAAAATTCCACTGAAGTGGATGATCTGCCATTACCTAGACGGGTGAAGCAGTCTAAAGGATCTGAATGACTTACTCCTACTCCAAAGTCCCTTTGTTCAAATGAAGTGAAAGTGTTCTGTGAAAAATGTTAAGCATGTTGCAGATGAGACTTTTAGAATCGAGGAGCCAGCTTTTTGTGAGCTGGAGTAATGTGAATGTGGAGGACTGGCTGTGTTGTCAGGAGGTGGAGTTGCAGATTGTGAGAAATGAACCAATCCACAACTCTGTTCACATTGACCAATGTCCCAGTGTGACTGAATGGACCTGTTAATCTCAGTCTGACCCAGACTGGAATGATGGTGACATAAAGAAACATTAATCACAATATTTCAGCATCAAAACTCACTTGACAAAGTAGTGACCTGGAGTTAATTCTTTTAATTTAATCGTTTGATCTGTCGGTTCAGGCATACTTCTGACTTCAGGAACAATGCCAACACCGATATAGACTGTCTCTGGAAATGTTTGATTTACCAAGTATCCAGCAAGTCCCCAAGGTGCAGTTAAAGGAACAATTGTTTCTGCAGATAAAGAAAACACTGTTATTTACATGTTTATCTTTCAATATTGTTGCTGAAGTTGCTTGCACCACTATTTCAGGTAGTGAATTCTATGTCATGTATGAACATATGTGCACATAAACATACAAACTGGGAACAGGAGACAGTCGTTCAACCCCTCACAGCTAAACCACTGATACCACAGCATTGCATTGTTTTTTGAAAATTTAACAAATATCTATTTAGGTTTCTTTCTTGCAATCCTAAATTTTAATTAATAAGCTTCAGGCACAAGCTTCTAAATATTGAGCATTGCATCATTGACTGTGCTGTACTCTGCAGTTCTACTCCACTTGTTCTTCTGACAATCTGGCATACACAGTCAGAGCTGTACCTTCCAAATTACTTTGTCCCGTTAAGGTCTGGACCTCTCAGAGTCACATCTTCTGTTTAACAACCTTTTCAAATGGGGTAAAAGAGCTTTTGATTCTACCTTCAGTAAATTTCAGCACTATGTGTAGATTCTTGGTTAAATCAAATCCCTCTTTGGGTCAAGAATCATCCTCCAAGCTCCTCCCTCCTTCCTTCTTCATTTTTCGTTGAAGCTTTTCTTTGACTAAATCCAGTTGTCCAAGTTCCTTGTATCATTGGGGATCCAAGTTTTCCTCGTTCAAACTTGCACGTTTTACCACCTTCTCCATTCTAATTTTCTTTTAAGAATTCCTCCCATTCCATTTCAATTTTTCTGATTCTCTTTCCCTTATTTCTGTTTGTCTTCAAACTGAAGGCCTATCATTTCTAACTTGAGCTTTGTTAATTTCACCTATGACATTATATTTTCATTTTTCTTTCTTCTAATTGGGGATGTGATGGTCTAATGGTATTATTGCTTGTGTATTAATCCAGACAGCTAGATAATATCCTGTGGTAGAGTGTGAGTTCATGATGGAAAAAATGAATGGAATTCAAATTCTAATGATGACCATGCCATTGGACGGAAATACCCATCTCATTCAGAATTCCCCTTTTGAAAAGAAAACTGCTGTCCTTACCTAATCTGGTCTATATGCAATTCTAGATTGACAGAATAGTGGTTGACTCTTAACTGCCCTCTGGTCAAGACGACATGAGCAATAAAAACTGGCATAGCCAGCAATAAAAATTAGCATAGCCAGCAATGCCCACATTCTCATAAATGAATGGAAAAACAATGCTAACTGTTGAATAATAACTTGAACCCATCTCATCTTGAGAACATCTTACTTTTCTAATTATAACTCTAATTTTAGTCTTCATCAAATAATCCATTGTTAGAGCTTTCATTTCAAGAAAGCTCTTAGCAACATTCAAATCCATCTTCAAGTTATATTGAATGAATGTCACCATAGTGGAGCTGTTTTATGTCCTGAACCACACCTGAGTTGTTATTTTAAAAGAAAGAGATAGATCTCGCTTAAATCCAGCAATTTCAAAAATATTGCAAAAGACCCAAATATTATGATGCTAGCTGATGTTATGACTGGACAAGTCAAATCTCAGGTGGCATTATGTGTTGATAGATCATGTTGTGAATTGTTTCTGGTTTTCGTGAGCTGGTCTTTCACAGAAATGCGAACATTGAATTTTGCAGATTTGCCTTTAAAAGAAAACAGAAGATTATTATACAGAAGAGTTGAAACGAAGGCAGGTTAAAGTAAATTATTTTCATAGAATATACATTTGATGATTTCAAAACATATGGCAAAAATATTTTCCTATTCCAAAAGCACCCTGCACGATACTTGCACCAGAGAGAATCCCTTTCTCTATTCCCCCCCCCCCCCCCCACCCCCCGCCCCCCCCCGCCACACACACACTGGGCTTCATTAAATTTTATCTTCTCCTTCTTTCGAGAGAAATCAATGTGAATAAAAAGATATTTATGCAGAAATTGGATTATAATTGGAAACAGGAGAATGTGCCGATCTATGAGTAGAAAGTGCAGAAGTAGCATTTAGTGAATTGTTCCTTCAGAGAGCTGGCCCCGGCATGATGGGCTGAATGGGCTCTTATAATACTGTTCAATTTTAATATTCAATGGATTTCTCAGTGTTGAATTTCTCCAATGTGGAGTTGATCACATTGTGAGAAGGGAATATGACAATGCAAGAAATGCTTCCCCTTCACCTGACAGCAGTGTAGGAGTTTTGGAAACTAAGGTGGGAGGAGGTAAAGGGTAAAAGTTGTATCTTCTGGGCTAACCTGTGAAGGTGTGTGAGAATAGCTATCTGGATAATGGGGTTGATTGAGTAACAGTGGAATTTCAATTGAATGTGAAATGACAAAGTCAAAGACTTGAGCACAAATATCCTCGGCCTTAGTTCTTGCACCCCTGGTTAGTATTGTGTCACGTAACCTGAATTGACTTTACTGTTAGAATCCTCCTTACTGTTAAGGGCATGTGGTGTTATCACTGGGCTAATAATCCACCCAGGCTATGGTTATGATAACATTGGCTCAAATCCCATTACGAGAGACCGAGGAATTTTGAATTCAGTAAAGTTTGGATTTTAAAAATTGTCCTAACGATCACCATATGAACTCCATTGATCAGTATAAAAAAAAACTTAACTGGTTCAATAATGTCCTTCATCCATATCTGGCCTGGCTTACATCTAAATTTGGACTTGCAGCAATGACCTTACAGGCAAATTAATACTGGGTCTAGCCAGTGATGTCAACATCCCATTGATAACTGACAAAAATATTCACTTCCCAACTATTTTGTATCACTTGTAAATGTTGAAATTACACCTTATACACTCAAGTCCAGATTATTAACATTCTGTGAAAGTTCAATATTGATCTCTGGGGAATGGTGCTTTAGGTATTTTCAAATCAACCTGTTCAGAGATGTCATCATATACCTCTGGCCCAAGAGGATCTTGAAGATGGATCTCCAAGCTGAGAGGTGCAGACACTACCACTGCATCATAGAGCCCGAGGATGATACTTGCCTCCAGTATGAGAAATAGCTGCTTAACACTACTTTCTGCTTTCTCTCCATCAAACAATTGAGTCTCAATGCTGCCAATCTCTTTAATACCAACATCTGTAATTTTGATTAGTGTTTTCCATAATAATTTGTCATACACCTTTTAAATTTTGATACATAAAACATCAAATGTGTTTCATTCCTCTGACCATTACCAGCTAATGGTAATGGTCAGAGGCAGGCACGGTGGCACAGTGGTTAGAACTGTTGCCTCACAGCGCCAGAAACCTGGGTTCAATTCCCGCCTCAGGCGATTGACTGTGGAGTTTGCACATTCTCCCCGTGTCTGCGTGGGTTTCCTCTGGGTGCTCCAGTTTCCTCCCACAGTCCAAAAGTATGCAGGTTAGGTGAATTGGCTGTGCTAAATTGCCTGTAGTGTTAGGTGAAGGGGTAAAATGTAGGGGAATGGGTCTGGGCGGGTCGGTGTGGACTGGTTGGGCCAAAGGGCCTGTTTCTACACTGTAAGTAATCTAATCTAATGTCTATATGAAGTCAATTAAACATGATTTGTCTTTTGAACGGCAGAAATTCCTTCCATTTACCATCAGTCCAAACCTAACAGTCCAGCAATACCTGCAAATAAAGTTTATAATACATGATTTACCTGATTTAAAAACTTGGATTCCAATGCCAACTTGAATTTGTTTTATCATTTTTAGTTCTCTGAAGGTAACTTGCTCACTTAACGGTCGGATATGCATTATTTTTCAACTTGGTGGCGCTGTAGCTTTTCATGAAAGAACTTCACCTACTCTAAATGGAGAATTTACAAAATTTAGACTGTGTAATGATCTATAGAATGAGGCCAGGGGCCATAATGAGGTTCTATTCAAAAGACATGAAGGTGCTGATGTTGGACTAGGGTGGACAAGGACAGAATCACATGTCAGGTGAACCTGACGAAGAAGCAGCTTTCTGAAAGTTTGTGCTTTCAAATAAACCTGCTGGGCTATACCCTGGTGTCATGTCACTTCTGAGTCTGTTTAAAAGCAAGATAGCAGCTTAGTTTTAGGCCATCTGCTGGTCAACTGCCTCAAAGTATTCAATGTCAAAGAGAAGTCAATAAGTTAGTCTGTGTGTTTTTGGGAGAGATGGAGGGAATCACAATTAGTGGATATGCATAAAGTTGCCACCTGCAAACGTTTGTGTCCTCATCGATTGAGTAAACATTAAAGAGTGAAGATGTGAGTGACACTTTACTGAGTTTGAGTGTCAATATGCAAGGATATTGTTGGGAAAAGGCTTGAATCATTCATCTTGCTATTTATAATAATATTTTTTCAAATATTTTTAAAATTCCTTTACGAAATAAATGTATTTTTAAATTTGATGAATAGTGACAGCCTTGTGGAATTAGATTAGATTAGATTACATTACAGTGTGGAAATAGGCCCTTCGGCCCAACAAGTCCACACCGACCCGTATCCCACCCATACCCCTACATTTACCCCTTACCTAACACTACGGGCAATTTAGCATGGCCAATTCACCTGACCTGCACATCTTTGGACGGTGGGAGGAAACCGGAGCCCCCGGAGGAAACACACGCAGACACGGGGAGAACGTGCAAACTCCACACAGTCAGTCGCCTGAGGCGGGAATTGAACCCGGGTCTCTGGCGTTGTGAGGCAGCAGTGCTAACCACTGTGCCACCGTGCCGCCCACAGGCATGGCACAGGTAATTCTTTGTCAATGCAGAACGTATCAAGCAAGAAATGTGAAAGAGTAAAAAGTCATTTCATATTCTGTTGTTACTTTGATGGAATATCAGACATACCATCAGCATTGCCAAAAAATGCATAATTGAACAGTTTATCCAGGCGGATTTCCATTTCTCTCTTCAAATCTGTCTTCAACTCCGAAACAAGAACTGCTGTTTCAGCCCATTGAATGTGTAGAAATTCTATTTCATCATAATCCTAAGATGAGAGTAAAATATGTATTACTGTTTAATATAACTGAACTTCTACCAAAGTTTGTCAATGCTGAAAGAACTGGACCAGGTGTTCAGGTGTGCAAGAGTCTTCATGTTCTGGAGCAACTGAACGTGAAACAGGGTTTGAAGTTTTTAATGTGATTCCTGACAGCAACATTTCCTGATTCATTCCCTTTCTCTCTCACTCTTTCATCTTTCATGTTGTCGTGTTAGACTCACCTTGCTCCTTCCCTTTGGGTTTGCAATAGCAACATTTAGAGAATGTTATTGAAACCCTTCTATATTGAGCCAACGTTAATGACCACATGTCCCGGTGTTGTGTATCTCTCTGTGTGTTTTAACACATTATTTAAACAGAAAAATGCCTTGAGGAATGAGGGATGGGCAACAAATATCAGCCATGCCAGTGACACCTTCACTGAATGAAAGGATAAAAACACCATTACTTACAGCCTGCTGAATTGGGGCAGGTGATGGCCTCATGGGATTTATCACAAGGCTATTAATCCAGAGAGGCAAAAGTGAGGACTGCAGATGCTGGAAACCAGTGTCTAGATTAGAGCGGTGCTGGAAAGGCACAGCACGTCAGGCAGGATCCGAGAAGCAGGAAAATCCACCTTTCGGGCAAAAGCCCTTGATCAGGAAGGGCTTTTATCCAAAACCTCAATTTTCCTGCTCCTTGATGTTGCCTGACCTGCCGTGCTTTCCAGCACCTCTCTAATTGAGACACTATTAATCCAGAGTGCCAGGTCATGTTCTGGGGACCTGGAGTGAACCCCACGAGGGTAGATGATAGAATTTGAATTCAGTTAAAAAAACCTCGAATTAGGGGTCTTTCCAGGCTTGGAAATCAGAGGATTTCCGTCAAAACCAGACTTGGCCTCTTCCATATAGGACAGAACTGCCTTTCAGAAACAGGGCTGGATTGAGTGAAGACAGGAGCAGTAGGAGAGCTCCCTGCCTCTACAGTCCTTGTGTTGTCCCCCACCATCCCCCTCTCTGTGAGCACACTGACCCCTCCTTTCACCTGCTGCTGGAGATGGAAGCCCTGATATTCTTCTTACTGCACAAGCTGGCAGTGGGAGCCAGGCAGGCGATGGTAGCTCATGTAGAAAGTGTTAATGAGGCCCGAGGAGTAATTTCAGTCCAGCCTCATGGTTCAGAGTTGGGATGTGCACTGTCAGTGCACTGCAGGTTCGGGACTAAAAACAACATGGAATAATTTCCACTGGTACAAGCACAACAGAACAGAGGAAACTCTCAGCTATACTGACCGTGTCCTGGGTGACTTGATCTGGCTTGAGACAGTCAACACCCTTACAGAAGTCGATCACCTCCTGCTCTGGGTCCCGTGCAGCAATTTGATGCCCAAAAAGGACAGACACAGTGAAGAAGATTCTCAGCATCATGGTGTTCTCTCAGATCACTGGTGAACGCACTGACTGACTCTCAGCACCTTCAGGTGGATCTGCAGTTTGAGCACAGAGTTACACTCGTTATATACTCTTTCATTAGGATGATTTTGAATATAGTTTATCCTGAGGTAGGAACGTCATGGAGGAACATTCCAGCTGATTAATTATGGAAATTTCTCTTAGCTCTGACTTTACAATGGATTCAGAAATCCTTAACTCTCTGTGTGCTGGCTCCTGGGAACACTGAACACTTGGGAAAGCTATTTTTGTAATTGCTACCCACTCACATACTCAGGGTTGTCACTCTTCCCAGGTTGGGAATCCACTGGATTGGAAGATTAATTTCCCGGTCACTGGTGATGAGGAGAAAATGATTTCACCTTTGGGGTTCAGTTTTGTACATCTTCATTTCCTGCAGCTTTTCCTTCATTCAGTTTTGACACGGGGGCTATTCTGCTCCCTGACCATGGACAGACCACTGTTTACTCACAGTAGCAGGGTAAGGCCGGTGGGGTGTTCACTGCCCAATGATTGGAGCATCTCATAAAGATCCTGTTTGTGTCTTTCCCTCCTTCCCTGAGATATGCTGAGACTGGCTAAATGATTGCCCCTCCAACTTCAAAACTACTCCCACTGATATCCAGCTCCTGACACAGCCTGTCACTGGGGTACACTTCCCCTGGCACTGTTTATCACTGCATTAGTGTTCACATGGCATTGACTCTGGCGGGGTCACTCTTTCACTGTCATAGAGATGGACAGCACGGAAACAGACCCTTCGGTCCAACTAGTCCATGCCGACCAGATATCCCAATCTAGTCAGGTCCCATTTACCAACACTTGACCCGTATCCCTCTAAACCCTTCCTATTCACATACCCATCCAAATGCCTTTTACCAGCCTCCACAACTTTCTCTGGCAGCTTATTCCATAGACACACCACCCTCGGCGTGAAAGAATTGCCCCTTCGATCCCTTTTGTATCTGTCCCCCTCTCATCCTAAACCTATACCGTCGAGGTCTCGACTCCCCCACCCTGGTGAAAAGACTCATCTGCACAACTGTAAACATAACGTGGTGAGGATCACTCCCCCTTTCTGATCTTTATCTTTCTTCGGAATCGTCCATGAATATTTTTCTCTGGGGTGGGGATGGCCCGATGGGTTGAACCCATCTCTCAGTATTGCCTTCATCACTTTTGACTGTTGATCTGCTGTAAACCTGGTGCTGGAGCCCTCTGACATTCAATCCAATTTTACATACTTTTTCTCAATCCCCTCCCTGACTGCATTTTCCAAACTCCGACAATGAAATGTTTTTCCGCCCAACAGATGTGATTCTAACCACTGACACAGGCAGTGAGACTGTGACTCCTCTTGTGAGATCTGTCAGCTCAAACCTGGTGTATTTTCACATTTTGGTTGGTTAGGCCCAGCTAAATGTAAGGATTTAATGTGTTGTACGTTTTTTACTGAGTAAAAATGGCAGAATAGGGTATTCAACCCCTCGAGACTGTCCCTCTATTCCCACCCTCTGGTCTGTCCAAGTGTCACTCCAGCTCCCACTCCCATCTCTTCCCCACTCCCTGCTCCAGGCTTCTCTTCCCCTTCCCCAGTTGTAATCTCTCCCAGACCTTTTCCTGGACCACTTCCCCGATGCCAGGGATCATTCCCTCCAGTCTCCGGTGTGTCCCCATGCCGTGTGGTATCACGATCCCACTCACCACTCACCCCCTCGTTCCTGCTTGGTTCAGGTTTTACCACAAGATGTGTCACTGTTCCAGGGAGTAAAGAGCCTGGGAGAATGACAGGTACATTTTGTGGTTCATGTTGTAAAATTTGCAGTTAGTCAAATTCAGGGATTTGGATGGTCCTGGTGTGGATGAAGTCACTTTATGCCTCGTAACAATGTTTCTTTGCATGTCTCACGGTTCAACATTAAAATGTTGTATTGCCATGGAGACATTATTGTGAAATGGGCCAAATGGTGACTTGCGTGTCTCTTTATGCAAAGTAGTCACATTAACTCAGTATCTCACTCATGAACGGCAATGGTGTAAATGTTGGTCAAATCTGGACCACACAATATTCACTGAAAGAAAGACAGACCCAAACGGCAGACCTGAGGCTAAGTTTCAATTGTCCATCTGTACATTTACAGGGTCTGTATTTCAGAGCAATGGGTGGAGCTGGCATTTATCTTTATATGAGTGGTTCAATTGCTCTTCATTCACATTGAAGAAATGAAAAATGTAAAAAAAACCCTGAACCCGCAACAGTACTTCAGTTCAGTCATTTCACTTTGCAGACACATAGTATTTCCTGTTGCCTCTCGGTGTGCAGGAGATTCTGACAAGGTGGGTTTTATTGTTCATTCCTTATTGCCCGAAGATGGTGGTGAGCCCTGTTCTTGAGTTGCTACAGTCCATGTCTTTTATCTAGTAATGAGTGTTTCTAAGAGCCTGCAGACTCCTCGACCAGTGTACACAATATTTATTTACCCAGGATCCTTAGTGTGTACCAGGTAAGGACAACACAGCATGAGACTGCAGTCAGTCAGCCAAGTCCCAATTTTATTTGAGACAACAAAGGGAAAAACTACACTCGACAATTTTACCAACTCTATTTCTAACGATCCAATTCTTTTGAATATTAAAACACTTACCAGATCTTTTGCTGCTCTGTTGAATTGTTCCGTCTGTACCTCTCTTCATGAGTTGATTCTCTCTCTGGTCGGAGGGTGAGCTGCTCTGCTCACTGCTGTATCCTGACTTGCCTGTAGGTCGGCTGGAGAGTGGGGTCCGGTCAAGTCCTGCCAGGCCGGGTTCTTATACCCTCCTGGCTCCCTTCTGGAACCTTCCAAGGACTTGCTAATCAGGGCAATCAAACTAATTGGTTTTATCACCTTGAAATGCTGCTAATGGTACTCCATGGCTTGCTAACAGTGACACATTCGATGTGTCTGCCTTGGGCCTGGAAGTCTGGTTTCATCCCAGAATATACACCTGGTCTTCTGCCTTACTGAGGCATGTCCCATGCATCTTGTGATGTTTGTTTGACACACTTTGTAATGTGCTCTGATGCCTCTCAAGTTTTCAATTATCTGGGCGTAAATCTAGCAAGGACTTGTCCCTGGGCAGAATTGTCTCTTGTGTGTCTGTCTTGGCTCAGGATTCCCAGCATGCTTTGCTTTTTGGCCAATTTTTGTGCCCTGTTTATTCCAGTTGCTGTTCCTGTATTTCTGCCCTCCCTTCTGAATGGTTTTTATTTCACCTGAGCAGTCGCAGGCATTTTCAATGCTCCACCGCCAAACCCTGGTCACCCGACACCTGGAGAAAGAACGCCTCATCTTTCACCTTGGAACCCTTCAACCACACGGGATCAATGTGAATTTCATCAGCTCCCAAGTTTACCCTCCCCCTACCTTATCCCAGATTCAACCTCCAACTTGGCACCATCCTCTTGAAATGTCCTCCCTGTCCATCTTCCTTCGTCCATGTCTGCTCCACCCTCCTCTCTGCCCTATTACCTTCACACCCAACTTCATCTACCTATCACAATCCCAGCCATCTTCCCCCCCACCCCATCCCCCTCTCATTTATCTCTCAGCCCCCTTGGGCCACAAGCCTCAATCCTGCTAAAGGGCATATGCCAAAAATGTTGATTCTCCCACTCCTGGGATGCTGCCTGACCGGCTGAGCTTTTTCAGCACCACACTCTTTGACTCTGATCTCCAGTATCTGCAGTCCTCACTTTCTCCTCCCTGCTACAATGTGGTGTCAGTACCCCAGCATTGTTCATTGGGCAGTTCCAGGATTTGACAGTGATGGTCACACAATGGAGAGGGGGCTCTGAGGTGATGGCGTTCCCATCCACGTGCTGCCCTCATCCTTCCAGTGGCCCTTATCCTTCCAGGAAGTTGATGCTTGGATATAACAATGTTAATAAGATAGGAACAACACGGAACAGTACATCACAGGAAGTAGGCCTTTGGCCCACCAAGCCTGTGCCAACACATGATACATTTCTAAACTAAAACCCTTTTGTCTCTGTGCAGTCCATGCCCCTTTTTCCCGTCTATTCATGTTTCTGACACTTTGCTTCTTAAATGTTGCTGTTGTATTCTCTGACAGCACATTCCGGGCATTTACCACCCTCTGGGAAAAAATCTTCCCTCTCACATCTGCTTGAAAAGTTCACCTTTTCACCTGAAATCTATCTCCTCTAGTGAGTGACATTTTTATCCTGAGGTAAAGATTCCATCTGTACATTCTCTTCATGCCTCTCATAATTTTGAAAATTTCTATCAGGTAGACCCTCAGCCTCTGACGTTAGTTGAAAATAGAGCCTAGAAGAAGACAGCACAGGAATGGACTCTTCAGCCTACGATGTTGTGGTGAAAATGACGCTAATTAAAACTAATCCCTTCTGCCTGCCCTTTGTTCATACCCCTCCATCCCTTGCATATCCATGTGCTTATCTAAAAATCTCTTACACTCCCCGATTGTATCTCCCTCATCCATCATCGTTGGCAGTGCATTCCAGACCCTTACCACTCTCTGTGTGAAGAAAATGCATACTCCCTAACTTTAGATATTTCATCTCTGGGTAAAACCCAATCAATGCATCTCAAAATTTTATAAACTTCTTTCAAATCTCCCCTCAGCCTCCTCCACCCCAGAGAAAACAACCCTAACTTTTCTAGCCTCTTCTTATTGCTCATACCCTCTAATCCAGGCCACATCCTGGGAAATCACTTTTACAATCTCTGCAAAGCCTCCACATCTTTTCTGTGAAGTGGTGACCAGAACTGAACGCAATACCCTCAGTGTGGCCAGACCAGAGTCTTATAAAGCTGCAACATGAAATCCTGACTCTTGTACTTAATTCCTCAACCAATAAAGGCAAGCATGCCATACACCTTCCTTACCATCCTATCTACTGGTGTGGCCACTTTAGGGAAGCTATCGAATTGAACCCCAAAATCCCTTTGTACAGCAATGCTGTTCAGGGTCTTGCTATTAACCGTATACATTTCCTTAACATATGAATTCCCAAATGCAGCACCTCACACTTACCCAGATTAAACTCCATCTATCATTTCTCCACCCATATCTACACTGATCTATATCCTGCCGAATCCTTTGACAACCTTCTACACTATGCCCAACTCCACAGATCCTTGTATCATCTGCAGACTTACTAAACCACACATCTACATTTTCATCCAAGTCGTTTTTATAAATATCACAACTAGGAGAGATCCCAGTACAGATCCCTGTGGAACACCATTAAGTCACGGAACTCCAGCTTGAAAAACACCCTTCTACCACTACCCTCTGCCTTTTATGGGCAAGGCAATACTGAATCCATGTGGCCAAGTCACCGGGGATCCCATCCTACTGAGAATTAATCTTCTGGATGAGCCTACCATGAGGAACATTACTGAAAGTCTTATTAAAATCCATGCAGCCAACATCCACTGCTCTACCCTCATCAGTCACCATTGTCACCGTTTTAGAAAATACAATCACTTTAGTCAGGCATGATCCGTGCTTCACAAAGCCATGCTGACCGTCCCTAATTAGGCCTGGCTTTTCCAAATGTGTGTAAATCCTATCCTATTCCCTATCCCAACCATTAATGTGAGACACACCCATCTATAGTTTCCTGGATCATCCCTATTTCCCTTCTTGAACAGAGGAACAACATTAGCTACTCGCCAGCCCTCCAGGACCTCTCTGGTGGCTAATGAGGACAGAAAACATCTTGGTCAAGACCCAAACAATCTCTTCCCCTGCCTGTCTCAATAACCTGGGGTGGATATCATCATGCCCTGGGGACTTATCCATCTTAAAGCTCTTTAAGAGACCCAACACCACTTCTTTCCTGATCATAAAATACCGCAGCATGTTAGCATGCTCCACCCAAATCTCACTATCCTGCATATCCTTCTCCTGGGGGAATACTGATACAAAGTACTCATTTAGGATCTCACCCACATCCTCAGTCTCCAAGCACAATTTCCCTCCTTCCTTGAGTGGTCCTACTTTCTCCCTAGTTAGCCTCTTGTTTGTAATGTATGTATAGAATGCCTTCGGATTCTCTTTAACCTGACTTGCCAAGTTCATTTCATGTCCTCTTCTTGCTGTCCTCATTCCCTGCTTGAGTTCTTTCTGATTTTTTGACATTCCTCACAGGCCCTGTCCGATTTTAGCTTCCTAAACTTTACATATGCTTCTTTTTTGCTTTTGACTAAATTCATAACCTCCATTGTTATTCAAGGGTCCCTGACCTTGCCATCCTTGTCCTTCTTCCTTATGAGAACATGCAGGTCCTGAACTCTCGTCAGCAGGTCTTTAAACAATTCCCACATGTCAAATGTGGACCTGCCTGATAACAGCTCCTTCCAATTAATACTTTCGCACTCCTGCCTTATACTGACATAATTTTCCCATCTCCAATTTATCAGCTTGCCACAAGGTCCTGACTAATCCTTACTCATTGCTATCTTAAAACTTGAAAGGTCAGTCACTTTGCCAGGGTCATTTGCCAGTACAAGGTCCAGTATTGCCCCTCTATCCTCTAATTGGACTATCCACGAGCTATTTCAAGAAGCCTTCTCTGATACACTTAACAAATTCTGCTCGATCTAAACCTTTTGCTGCAAGGGAGTCCCTGTTGATATTGGGGAAGTTAAAGTCACCCAGTGTGAAAACACTTTTTATTGCATATTTCCATAATCTGCCTACATATTTGTTTCTCGATGTCTCGGTGGCTGTTAGGGGGCCTACGGTATAATCCTATCAGCGTGATTACACCCATCTTATGTTTGAGCTTTACCCATATTTCCCTCGTAGATAAGCCCTCCAGTATGTCCTCTCTGAGTACGGATGTAATGCAACTCCTCCACCTCTTTTACCTTCCTGTCCGTATCACAATGAAACCCTGGAATGTTAAGCAGCCAGTCCTGTCCCTCTCTCAATCAACTCTGTAATAGCTGCAATGTCACAGTTCCATGTAGGTCCAGGCTCTAAGTTCATCTGCCTTACCTTTAATACCTCTTGCATTGAAATAAACACACTTCAGCCCATTAGTACCATCGTGTATATTTACCTGTCTCTGCCTTTCTTTTCTTTATGATTTACTGGTCCTAACATGTATCTTCCCCTTAATCCTTCCACTTGGTGACCTGCTGCTCTGGTTTCCATCCTCCTGCCACCTAGTTTAACCTAACCGAGTAGCACCAGCTAACCTTCCTACGAGGATATCAGTTCCCCTCCAGTTTAGGTGCAAACTGTCCCTCTTGTACAGGTCACCCCTTCTCCAGAAGAGATCCCATTGATCCAAGAACCTGAAACCCTGCCACCTGCACCAGCTCCTTAGCCACACATTCATCTCTCCGACCTTTCTATTCCTTGCCTCACTAGCACGTGGCATTGGTAATAACCCAGAGGTTACTATCCTTGAGGGTGGTAAATAAACCAAGTTTGTCCAATCTTACTCATAGCTAATACCCTCCAAACCAAGTGACATTCTGGTAAATCCTTTCTGTTCATTGTCCAAAGTCTTCAAATCCTTCTAGTTTTGTGGTGACCAGAACTAAATTCAATATTCCAAAAGTAGCCTAACTAAAATTCAATACAACTGCAACATAAATCGTCATGTTTTATACTCTATGCCCAGATCGATGGAGGCAAGGATGGCCTACACCTTCGTGACCACCTTAACTATTTGTGCTGCTACTTTCAGGGAACTGTGGGCCTGTGTACCTTGACCCTCTGTATGTCAATGCTTCCAAATGTTCTGCCATTTACTGGATACTTCCTTCCGACATGACAATGTCAATAATGCATCACTTCACATTTCTCTGCATTAAATTCAATCTGCTATTTCTGCACCCAGGTCACCACCATATCTATATCCTGCTGCATCCTCTGGCAATCCCACTTACTATCCACAGCTCCCCCAATCCTTGTGTCATCCACAAACTTATAAATCAGACCACATTTTATAAGATACCATTAGGTAATAATCAGGAAATTATATGGAAATCAAATTTGAACAAATGTGTGAGGGAGGGCTTCAGATATGTGGATCATTGGGATACCTTGTGGGGAAGGTGGGACCTGTACAAGGAGGACGGGTTTCACCTGAACACAGAGAATGTGTGAGGAAGGAAAGACAGCTGATAGGGCAAAGTTGCAGTAAGTGTGATTGGTTGAAGAGTGTCTGTTTTAACTCAAGAAGTGTCAGGAATAATGGTAATGAACTTAGAGCATGGATCATTGCTTGGAGCTACGATGTTGTGGCCAAAACGGAGACTTGGATATCACAGGGATAGGAATGGTTATTGGATGTTCCAGGGTTGAGATGTTTCAAACAGAATAGGGAGGGAGGTAAAAGAGATGGGGGAGTGGTATTACTAATCAGCGATAGTATCACAGCTGCAGAAAGGGAGGTTATTGAGGAAAGTTTGTCTACTGAGTTAGTATGGTTGGAAATCAGAAACAGGCAGGGAGCAGTCACTTTATTGGGAGTTTCTTCTAGACCCCCCCAAGAGCAACAGAGACATGGAGCAGCAGATTGGGTGGCAAAAAAGCAAATTACTGCAGATTCTGGAATCTGAAACCAAAAGAGAAAATGCTGGAAAATCTCAGCAGGTCTGGCAGCATCTGTAAGGAGAGAAAAGAGCTGATGTTTCAAGTCTAACTGACCCTTTGTCAAAGCTAAAAAAAGGGGAGAAATAGGGAGGTATTTATACGAGGCTGAGAGAAGGTGAGTCGTGGCTCCAGAAGCAAAGGTAGCAGTAAAGAGGTGATACTGACAGTGCATCGAGAGATGATAGGGAGATTAGGGGCTGGGAACGACCAAGGCTGAAGCCAGTGCCACGTGACAAAATATGTGGGGGATGGGGGGGAGGGGTGAAGCAGAGGCAAAATGGAATACAGGGGAGAAGGGTAGCAAAGGGGGAAGAGGAGAGGAAGAAGGTGATGAGAGAGTGGGGAGTGAGAGAAAGAGAAACAATAAAGAAATAAGAGCTACAGAACAGTGAAAACAATTTTTTAAAAATAAATGAAATAAAATATCTGAAGTTGTTGAATTCAGTGTTGAGAGCGGCAGGCTGTAACATACCGACTCAGAAGATGAGATGCTGTTCCTCCAGTTTGCGTTGAGCTTTACTGGAACATTGCAGCAGGCCAAGGACAGACATGTGGGCATGGGAGCAGGATTGGGTGTTGAAGTGGCAAGCCACAGGAAGGTCCGGGACCTGATTGCATACAGACTAAAGGTGCTCAAGCAAAGCGATCACCCAGTCGGCGTTTTGTCTCTCTGATATAGAGGAGACCACATTGAGAACAACGAATGCAAGAGATAAATTGAAAGAGGTACAAGTGAAACGCTGCTTAATCTGAAATGAGTGTCTGGGGCCTTGGATGGTGAGCATGGAAGAGGTAAAGGGGCAGGTGTTGCACCTTCTGCGATTACATGGGAAGGTGCCGTGTGTGATGGGAGAGGTGTTAGATGTGTTGGAGGAGTGGACTAGTTGGTCCAGGAGGGAACGATTTCTGCGAAATGCAGACAGGGGGAGGGAAGGGAAAATGTGTTTAGTGGTGGCATCGTGTTGGAGTTGGCGAAAATGGCGGAGGATTATTCTTTGCATGTGAAGGCTGGTGGGGTGAAAGGTGAGAACAAGAGAGACCCTGTCCTTGTTCTGGGAGGGGAGGGAGGGGGTGAGGGTCGTGGCGTGGGAGATGGACCGCACGCTGTCGAGAGCCCTGTCAACAACTGTAGGTGGGAAGCCACGGTTGGAGAAGAAGGAGCACATATTAAGAGCACCACTTTGGAAAGTGGCCTCATTGGAACAAATGCGGCGGAGGCGAAGGAGCTGAGAGAAAGGGATAGAGTCCTTCCAGGACGGAGGGTGAGAAGAGCTGTAGTCCAGATAGCTGTGGGAGTCAGAGGGCTTGTAATGGATACTAGTGGATAGACTATTGCCGGAAATGGAAACAGAAAGGTCAAGGAAAGGAATGCAAGTGTCAGAGATGGACCAGGTGAAGGTGATGGAGGGATAGAAACTGAAAGTAAAGTTTATGAATTTTTCCAGGTCAGGGCGAGAGTATGAAGCCGCACTGAAATAGTCATCGACGTACCGATAAAGCAGTTGTGGGAGGGGACCCAGGTAGGCCTGGAACAAGAAATGTTCCACATACCCCATGAAAAGGCCGGCATAGCTAGGACCCATGTGGGTACCCATTGCCACACCTTTGATTTGGAGAAAATGGGATGAGTTGAAGGAGAAGTTGTTGAGAGAGAGAACAAGTTCAGCCAGGCAGAGAAGAGTGGTGGTGGATGGAGATTGTTCGGGCCTCTTTTCGAGAAAGAAGCGAAGAACTTTCAAGCCGAATTGGTGTGGGATGGAGGTGTAAAGAGATTGCACACCCATGGTGAATAGAAGGTGGTTAGGGCCTGCGAATTGAAAGCTGTCAATGTGTCGCAAGGCATCAAAGGAATCCCGGTTGTAGGTGGGGAGGGAATGAACTAGAGGAGTGTAGATGGAGTTATGGGGAGGAGGAAATAAGTTCAGTGGGGCAGGAGCATGTTGACACAATGGACCTGCTGGGACAGTCCCTCTTGTGGATTTTGGGCAGTAGGTAGAAACAGGCTGTCCGGGTTTAGGAGACTATGAGGTTGGAAGCTGTGGGGGGGGAGGCATCCGGAGGAAATGAATCAGTCACGGTGTTGGAGACAATGGCTTGATGCTCAGTGGTGTGATCATGCTCCAGGGGGAGGTAGGAGGAGGAATCTCTCAGGGAACAACTTTTGCCACCCTCCAATTATCTGGTAGTACTCCAGTGGACAGTGAGGACACATAGACATTCGCCAAAGTCGCAGATATCTCTCACCTCATTTCCCTTAGCAATCTTGCATATATCCTTCTCTGGGGTCCAGGAGACTTATCCATCCTCGCTCTCAGAGATTGGGTGGCAGATTTTGGAAAGGTGCAGAAGTAACAGGGTTGTTGTCATGGGTGACTTCAACTTCCCTAATATTTATTGAAACCTCCTGAATGCAAATAGTTTGGGTAGAGCAGACTTTGTCAGCTGTGTCCAGGAAGGATTTCTAACTCAATATGTAGATAGGCTGAATGCAAGGAGGCCATATTGGATTTGGTGCTTGGCAATGAACCAGGTCAGGGGTCAGATCTCTCGGAGGGAGATGGTGATCACAATTCCCTGACCTTTACTATAGTCATAGAGTGGGATAGGAGCAGACAGTATGGGAAAGTATTTAATTGGGGAGGGGGTATTACAATGCTCTTAGGCAGGAACTATGGAGAATTCATTGGGAACAGGTCTTCTCAGGGAAATGCAGGACAGAATGTGGAGGTTGTCTGGGGAGCACTTGTTGCAAGTACTGGATAGGGTTTGCCCCACTGAAGCAAGGAAGGGATGATAGGGTGAGGGAACCTTAGATGACAAGAGATGTGGAACATCTAGTCAAGAGGAAGAAGGAAACTTACTTAAGGTTGAAGAAGCTAGTATCGGACAGGGCTCTAGAGGGTTACAAGGTAGCCAGGAAGAAACTGAAGAATGGACTTTGGAAAGCTAGAAGAAGGCATGAATAAGCCTTGATGGGTAGGAATAAAGAAAACCCCAAGGTGTTTTACACTTACATGAGGAACAAGAGGATGGCCAGAGTGAGGGTAGGGCTGATCAGGGATAGCAGAGGGATCTTGTGCCTGGAGTTGGAGGAGGTAGGGGAGGCCCTCAAGGAATACTTTGCTTCAGTGTTCACCTGTGAGAGGGACTTTGTCGTTTGTGAAGACAGCATGAAACAGGCTGATAAGCTCAAACAGATTGATGTTAAGAAGGAGGATGTGTTGGAAATTTTGAAAAAACGTGAGGATGGATAAGTCTCCTGGACCCCAGAGAAGGATATATACAAGGTTGCTAAGGGAAATGAGGTGAGAGATATCTGCGACTTTGGCGAATGTCTTTGTGTCCTCACTGTCCACTGGAGTACTACCAGATAATTGGAGGGTGGCAAAAGTTGTTCCCTTGTGCAAGAAAGGGAATAGGGATAACCCTGGGAATTACAGGGCAGTCAGTCTTGTGTCAGTGGTGGGCAAATTATCGGAGAGGATTCTGAGAGACAGGATTTATGATTATTTGGAAATGCTTAATTTGATGAGAGATAGTCAACATGGCTTTGTGAGGGGCAGGTTATGTCACATAAGACGCATTGAATTATTTGAGGATGTAGGGAATGTTGGATGATGAGAAAAATTGAGGGTTTGGTTAAGAAAAAAAACGAAACATGTCAGGTACACACAGGATGGATGGAGTGGATCCTTAGAAGAGTATAAAAGGCAATAGGAGTATACTTAAGAGGGAAATCAGGAGGGCAAAAGGGGGACATGAGATAGCTTTGGGAAATAGGGTTAAAAGGAATCCAAGGGTCTTTACAAATACTTTAAGGACAAAAGGGTGACTAGGGAGAGAATAGAGCCCCTCAAAGGTCAGCAAGGTGACGTTTGTGTGGAGCTGCAGGAGATGGGGGGAGATAGTAAAGGAGTATTTTGCATCAGTGTTTACTGTGGAGTAGGACATGGAAGATATAGAATGTGGGGACAGAGATGGTGACATCTTGAAAAGTGTTAATATTACAGAGAAGGAAGTGCTGGATGTCTTGAAACGTATAAAGGTGGATAAATGCTCAGGACCTGATCAGGTGTTCCCTAAAACTCTATGGGAAGCTAGGGAAGTGATTGCTGGGCCCCTTGCTGAGATATTTGCATCATTGATAGTCACAGGTGAGGTGCCGGAAAACTGGAGGTTGGCAAACGTGGTGCCACTATTTAAGAAAAGTGGTAAGGACAAGCCAGGGAACTAAGGACTGGTGAGACTGATGTCGGTGGGATGCAGGTTGTTGGAGGAAATCCAGAAGGACAGAATGTACATGTATTTCGAAGGAAGGACTGATTAGGGATAGTCAATATGTTTCTGTGAAATCGTGTGGGTAATCATGTCTCAACCTTAATTGAGATTTTTGAAGAAGTAACAAAGAAGCTTGATTAAGGCAGAGTGGTAGATGTGATCTGTATGGACTTCAGTAAGATATTCAACAAGGTTCCCCAAGGAAGACTGATTAGCAAGGTTAGGTCCCATGGAATACAGGGGGAACTTGTCATTTGGATTCCGAACTGGCTTGAAGTTAGAAGACAGAGGGTGGTGGGGGAGGGTTGTTTTTCAGGCTGAAGGCCTGTGACCAGGGAGTGCCACAAGGATCGGTGCTGCGTCCACTACTTTTTGTCATTTATATAAATGATTTGGATGTGAGCATAAGAGGTATAGTTAGTATATTTGCAGATGACACCAAAATTGGAGGTGTAGTGGACAGCGAAGAAGGTTATCTCAGATTATAGTGGGATCTTGATCAGATGGGCCAATGGGCTGAGGAGTGGCAGATGGAGTTTAATTTAGATAAATGCGAGGTGCTGCATTTTGAAAAGACAAATCAGAGCAGGACTTATACACTTAATGGTAAGGTCCTGGGGAGTGTTGCTGAACAAAGAGACCTTAAAGTGCAGGTTCATAGCACCTTGAAAATGGAGTCGCAGGTCGATAGGATAGTGAAGAAGGCGTTTGGTGTGCTTTCCTTTATTGGTAAGGGTATTGAGTACAGGAGTTGGGAGGTCATGTTGCGACTGTACAGGATATTGGTTAGACCACATTTGGAATATTGTGTGCTCTGGGATGTTGTGAAACTTGAAAGGGTTCAGAAAAGATTTACAAGGATGTTGCCAGGGTTGGAGGTTTTGAGCTATAGGCAGAGGTTGAATAGGGTGGAGCTATTTTCCCTGGAGTGTCAGAGGCTGAGAGGTAACCTTATAGAGGTTTATAAAATCATGAGGGGCATGGATAGGGTAAATAGGCAAAGTCTTTTCCCTGGGGAAGAGGAGTCCAGAATAGGTTTAGGGTGAGAGGGGAAAGATATAAAAGAAACCTGAAGGGCAACTTTTTCACGCAATGGGTGGTGTGTGTATGGAATGAGCTGCCAGAGGAAGTGGTGGAGGCTGGTACAATTGCAACAGTTAAAAGGCATTTGGATGGGTATATGAATGGGAAGGGTTTAATGGGATATTGACCGGATGCTGGCAAATGGGACTACATTAGGTTGGTGTATCTGGTCGGCATGGACGAGTTGGACCAAAGGGTCTGTTTCTGGGCTGTACATCTCTATAACTCTGTGTGACAAAACACGCTGATGAAGATAGAGCAGTGAATCATAGAATCACGATAGTGCGGAAACAGGCCCTTCAGCCCAACAAGTCCACACCGACCCTCCGAAGACTACCCCACCTAAACCTATTCCTGTACCTATTATGCTATATTTTCCCCTGACTGATGCATCTAACCGACACATCCCTGAATAGATTATGGGTAATTCCCAATGGCCAATTCACCTCACCTGCACATCGTTGTATTGTGCGAGGAAACCAGAGAACCTGGAGGAAACCCACGCAAACAAGGAGAGATTGTTCAAACTCCACACAGACAGTTGCCTGAGGCTGGAATCAAATCCAGGTCCCTGGCACTGTGAAGCAGCAGTGCTGACCACTTGAGCTGCCCAGTGGATGTGGTATATATGGAATTTAGCAAGGCTTTTGATAATGTTCCGCATGGTAGGTTTGTTCAGAAAGTAAGGATTCATGGGATCCAGAGAAGTTTGGCTGCCTGGATACAGAATTGGCTGGCCCATAGAAGGCAGAGGATGGTAATAGATGGAAAGTATTCAGTCGAGAACTCGGTGACCAGTGTGTTACGCAGAGTTCTGTTCTTGGACCTCTGCTCTTTGTGATTCTTATAAATGTCTTGGATGAGGAAGTGGAAGGGAGAGTTAGTGCATCACAAAAGTTGGTAGATCTATGGATAGTGTGGAGGGCTGTTGTAGTTTGCAACAGAACATTGACAGGATGCAGAGTTGGGCTGAGAAGTGGCAAATGGAGTTTAACCTGGAAAAGTGTGAAGTAATTCATTTTCAAAGGTTGAATTTGAATGCCGATTACAGAGATAATGACAGGATTTTTGGCAGTGTGGAGGAACAGAGGGATTTTGGGGTTCACGTCCATAGATCCCTCAAAGTTGCCAAGCAAGTTGATAGGATTGTTAAGAAGGCGTATGGTATGTTGACCTTCATTAGCAGGGAGATTGAGTTTAAGAGCTGCAGGGTTATATTGTAGCTCTGTAATGCCCTGGTTAGACCACACTTGGAATATTGTGTTCAGTTCTGGTTGCCTCATTACAGGAAGGATATGGAAGCTTCAGAGAGGGTGCAGAGGAGATTTACTAGGATGCTGCCTGGAGTCAAGGGCATATCTTATGAAGAAAGATTGAGGGAACCTGGCCATTTCTCATTGGAACGAAGAAGGATGAGAGGTGACTTGATACAAGATGATGCGAGTCAGAGGTAGAGTGGATAGCCAGAGACTTTTTCCCAGGGTGGAAATGGCTATCACGAGGGGGCATAATTTTAAGGTGATTGGAGGAAGGTTTAGGGGAGATGTCAGAGGTAGGTTCTTTACACAGAGAGTGCTGGGTGTGTGGAATCCACTGCCAGCAGTGGGAGGAGAGTCAGATACATTACAGACATTTAGTGAGTATTGGATCAGCACTTGGATGGCAGCAAAATGAGGGGTATGTAAATTAGTGTGATCTCAGAGTAGGATAAAAGGTTGTCACAATATCAAGGGCTGAAGGATCTGTAGTGTGCTATACTGTTCTATGTTCTATTGGGCTTGGTGTATTAAGTCAGGAAACCCAATGAATATTGTGTCCTGATGAATTAAATATGAACTTTTATCCATATTGCTAATTATGTCTCGTGAACATAATGCTGTATCTGTCCCAAATCTCTCCTTTGATGGAGAGTAGTCATGATTTGGAGATGCCGGTGTTGAACCCGGATGCACAAAGTTAAAAATCACACAACACCAGGTTAAAGTCCAACCGGTTTAGTTGGAAGCACTAGCTTTTGGAACGCCGCTCCTTCTTCAGGTGGTTGTGGAGGATACAATTGGGAGGCACAGAATTTTTCGCAAAAGTTTACAGCGTGATGTAACGAAAATTATACATTGAAAAAAACTTGATTGTTTGTTGAGTGTCTCATCTGTTAGAATGACCACGATAGTTTCACTTCTTTCATATGTAAATCACTAAACGTTTTGAAAATGTTACATTCTCAGGTTAACTGTAACAATTGGTGTCAGCACAGATAAGATGTTAAGATAGAGTCAGAGAGATGTACAGCATGGAAACAGACCCTTCGGTCCAAACCATCCATGCCGACCAGATATCCCAATCCAATCTAGTCCCACCTGCCAGCACCCGGCCCATATCCCTCCAAACCCTTCCTATTCGTATACCCATCCAAATGCCTCTTAAATGTTGCAATTGTACCAGCCTCCACCACATCCTCTGGCAGCTCATTCCATACATGTACCACCCTCTGTGTGAAAAAGTTGCCCCTTAGGTCTCTTTTATGTCTTTCCCCTCTCACCCTAATCCTATGCCCTCTAGTTCTGGACTCCCCGACCCCAGGGAAAATACTTTGTCTATTTATCCTATCCATGCCCCTCATAATTTTGTAAACCTCTATAAGGTCACTCCCCCAGCCTTCGACGCTCCAGGGAAAACAGCCCCAGCCTGTTCAGTCTCTCCCTGTAGCTCAGATCCTCTAACCCTGGCAACATCCTTGTAAATCTTTTCTAAACCCTTTCACAACATCCTTCTGATAGCAAGGAGACCAGAATTACATGCAATATTCCAACTGTGGCCTAATCAATGTCCTGTACAGACGCAACATGATCTCCCAACTCTTGTACTCAATACTCTGACCAATAAAGGAAAGCATACCAAATGCCTTTTTCACTATCCTATCTACCAGCAACTCCACTTTCAAGGAGCTATGAACCTGCACCTCAAGGTCTCTTTGTTCAGCAACACTCCCCAGGACCTTACCATTAAGTGTATAAGTCCTGCTAAGATTTCCTTTCCCAAAATGCAGCACCTCGCATTTATCTGAATTAAACTCCATCTGTCACTTCTCAGCCCATTGGCCCATCTGGTCCAGATCCTGTTGTAATCTGAGGTAACCTTCTTCGCTGTACACTACACCTCCAATTTTGGTGTCATCTGCAATCTTATGCTCGCATCCAAATTATTTATGTAAATGACAAAAAGTAGAGGGCCCAGCACCGATCCTTGTGGCACTCCACTGGTCACAGGTCTCCAGTCTGAAAAACAATCCTCTACTACCACCCTCTGTCTTCTACCTTTGAGCCAGTTCTGTATTCAAATGGCTAGTTCTCCCTGTATTCCATGAGATCTAAGCTTGCTAATCAGTCTCCCACGGGGAAGCTTGTCGAACGCCTTACTGAAGTCCATATAGTTCACATCCACTGCTCTGCCCTCATCAATCTTCTTTGTTACTTTTTCAAAAACCTCAATCAAGTTTGTAAGACATGATTTCCCATGCACAAAGCCATGTTGACTATGCCTAATCAGTCCTTGCCTTTCCAAATACATGTACATCCTGTCCCTCAGGATTCCCTCCAACAACTTGCCCAACAACGAGCTCAGGCTCACCGATCTATAGTTCCCTGGCCTGTCTTTACCACCCTTCTTAAACAATGGCACCATATTTGCCAACCTCCAGTCTTCCGGCACCTCACCGGTGACTATCGATGATACAAATATCTCAGAAAGAGGCCCAGCAATCACTTCTCTAGCTACTGGATTAGTGGTGCTGGAAGAGCACAGCAGTTCAGGCAGCATCCAAGGAGCTTCGAAATTGACGTTTCGGGCAAAAGCCCTTCATCAGGAATAAAGGCAGTGAGCCTGAAGTGTGGAGAGATAAGCTAGAGGAGGGTGGGGGTGGGGAGAAAGTAGCATAGAGTACAATGGGTGAGTGGGGGAGGGGATGAAGGTGATAGGTCAGGGAGGAGAGGGTGGAGTGGATAGGTGGAAAAGGAGATAGGCAGGTAGGACAGGTCCGGACAAGTCATGGAGACAGTGCTGAGCTGGAAGTTTAGAAATAGGGGGAAGGGGAAATGAGGAAACTGTTGAAGTCCACATTGGTGCCCTGGGATTGAAGTTTTCCGAGGTGGAAGATGAGGCGTTCTTCATCCAGGCGTCTGGTGGTGAGGGAGCGGCGGTGAAGGAGGCCCAGGATCTCCATGTCCTCGGCAGAGTGGGAGGGGGAGTTGAAATGTTGGGCCACAGGGTGGTGTGGTTGATTGGTGCGGGTGGCCCTGTGGCCCAACATTTCAACTCCCCCTCCCACTCTGCTGAGGACATGGAGATCCTGGGCCTCCTTCACCACCACTCCCTCACCACCAGACGCCTGGAGGAAGAACACCTCATCTTCCACCTCGGAACACCTCAACCCCAGGGCATCAATGTGGACTTCAACAGTTTCCTCATTTCCCCTTCCCCCACCTCACCCTAGTTCTAACCTTTCAGCTCAGCACTGTCCCCATGTCTTGCCCGGACTTATCCTACCCGCCTATCTCCTTTTCCACCTATCCACTCCACCCTCTCCTCCCTGACCTATCACCTTCATCCCCTCCCCCACTCACCCATTGTACTCTATGCTACTTTCTCCCACCCCCACCCTTCTCTAGCTTATCTCTCCACGCTTCAGGCTCACTGCCTTTATTCCTGATGAAGGGCTTTTGCCCGAAACATCAATTTCGAAGCTCCTTGGATGCTGCCTGAACTGCTGTGCTCTTCCAGCACCACTAATCCAGAATCTGGTTTCCAGCATCTGCAGTCATTGTTTTTACTTCTCGAGCTACTCAGTGTTCTCGGGTACACCTGATGAGGTCCTGGGGATTTATCCACTTTAACCATTTCAAGTCATCCAGCACTTCCTCCTCTGTAATCTGGACACTTTGCAAAATGTCACCATCTATTTTCCTTCAGTCTTTTTCTTCCATATCCTTTTCCACAGTAAATACTGATGCAAAATATTCTTTCAGTATTTCCCCCATTTTCTGTGGCTCCACACAAAGGCCGCCTTGCTGATCTTTGAGGGGCCCTATTCTCTCCCTAGCTATCCTTTTGTCTTTAATATATTTGTAAAAACCCTTTGGATTCTCCTTAATTCTATTTGCCAAAGCTATCTCATGTCTCCGTTTTGCCCTTCTGATTTCCCTTTTAAGTATATTCCTACTTTCTTTATACTCTTCTAAGGATTCACTCGATCTACCCTGTCTGTACCCTGACATATGCTTCCTTCTTTTTCTTAACCAAACTCTCAATTTCTTTAGTCATCCAGCATTCCCTATAACTACCAGCCTTCACTTTCACCCTGACAGGAATATACTTTCTCTGGATTCTCGTTATCTCATTTCTGAAGGCTTCCCATTTTCCAGCCGTCCCTTTACCTGTGAACATCTGCCTCCAATCAGCTTTCAAAAGTTCTTGCCTGATACCGTCAAAATTGCCCTTTCTCCAATTTAGAACTTCAACTTTTAGATCTGGTCTATCCTTTTCCATCACTATTTTAAAACTAATAGAATTATGGTTGCTGGCCCCAAAGTGCTCCCCCACTGACACCTCAGTCACCTGCCCTGCCTTATTTCCCAAGAGTAGGTCAAGTTTTGCCCTTCTCTAGTAGATACATCCACATACTGAATCAGAAAATTGTCTCGTACACACTTAAAAAATTCCTCTCCATCTAAACCTTTAACACTTTGGCAGCCCCAGTCTATGTTTGGAAAGTTAAAATCCCTGACCATAACCACCTTATTATTCTTACAGATAGCTGAGATCTCCTAACAAGTTTGTTTCTCCATTTCCTTCTGACTACTGGGGGGTCTATAATACAATCCCAATAAGGTGATTATCCCTGTCTTATTTCCAAGTTCCACCCAAATAACTTCCCCAGATGTATTTAACAAGATGTTGAAGGTGTTCGCCCCCTGTGTTCCCTGTCTGTGCCATAATGTTTAGACTGACTCTAATCTAACAAGTGAGTTAACCGAATTTTACATTCATGCAGTTTTTGAGCAAAGTACAATGTAACTCTGCAAGTACAAAATCACCCCACAAACGTGTGCGTGTCTGTGTGTGTGTCTGGAGTGGGGGTGGGGTGGTTGTGAGTGTCTGAAAGAGAGTGTTTAAGTGTGTGTGCATGTGAGTGTAAACTCGCCCAAGTCTGTGCGAGAGTGCATGTGGGAGTGTGTGTATCTGTAGGAGTGTGTGAGTGTGTCTGGCATGCATGTGCCTGTGTGTGTATATGAGTGTGTGTGTATATAGTGCATTGGTGGTCACCTGTAGTGTGACATGAACCCATGATGTCCTCCCTTTGGGTACGGATCTTAGCTGTGAGCCTCTGCTCGGCCATTTTTCACCTCTGCTTGTCCCGGAGTCTGCCTTGGAGGATGGTCACCCGAAGGTCCAAGGTCGAATGTCCTGGACTGCTGGAGTGTTCCCCAACTGGAAGGGAATGCTCCTGTCTGTTGATTGTTGTGCGGTGCCCATTCATCCTTTGCCATAGCCTTTGCTCGGTTTTCCCAATGTACCGTGGCTCAGGGCATCCTTGCCTGCACCATATGAGATAGACAACATTGGCTGAGGAGCATGAGTACCTGCCACGGACATGGTGGGAGGTGTCCCCACGTGTAATGGTGGTATCCATGTACACACTCTGACATGTCATGCAGTGCCTACCGTGTCAGGGTTGTAGTTGGGGAACACTTCAGCAGTCCAGGGCATTCGACCTTCGGGTGACCATCCTCCAAGGCGGACTTCGGGACAGGCAGCAGCAAAACGTGGCCGAGCAGAGGCTGATAGCAAAGTTCCATACTCATAGGGAGGACCTCAACCGGGACCACACACACATACACACACACATACATACACACACACACACACACACACACACACATACACACACACATACACACACACACATACACACACACACACACACACACACACATACACACACATACACACACACACACACGTACATACAGACACCAACACTCCCACACTCACATGCAGACTCTCGCAGACTTAGACACTATGCACACACACACATATACACTCTCTCTCACACTCACAACACCCCACCCCAGACAGACAGACACACACACATAAATACGCAAAAACCCACATGCACACATACACATGTACATTTGTGGGGTGAATTTGTACTCGCAGAGTTACATTGTACTTTGCTCAAAAACTGCATGAATCCCTGTAAGACTTTGTTAACTCACTTTTTAGTTTAGAATCAGTCTAAACATTATGGCACAGACAGGGAACACAGGGGGCTAACACCTTCAACATCCTAACATCTTATGTGGCTGACACCAATAGTTACAGTTAATCTGAGACTGTAACTTTTAAAAAGGTTTTGTGATATACATATGAAAGAGGTGAAACTATCAATGATCATTCTAACGGATGAGAGACTCAACAAACAATCAAGGTATTTTTCAGTGTATAATTTCAGTTCCATCACACTGTAAACTTTTGCCATAAATTCTATGTCTGACAACTGTGTCCTCCACATCCACCTGATGAAGGAGCCGCGCTCCAAAAGCTAGTGTTTCCAATTAAACCTATTAGACTATAACCTGGTGTTGTGTGATTTTTAACTTTAATGGATCAACAGCAATTGAACAATCAGCTGAAACATCATACTTGGAAAAGGGATTAAACTTTAATGTGATTTCTTAAAGTAAGAATTCTCCCTCTGTGTAAAACATGCTTCACATTTTCCCACAGGACTCAGAAACAAACATGATCAGCAAAGTGATTGTCATCCTTCCATCTGTGAGAGATGGTGGGAAAGCAGCCTCAGTATTTGCTGAGATTATCTGCTGCCCTCCGAATGTCTGAACAATTGATTCTGGAAAGAATCATCATCAAACACACCCTGACAAGCTGTCTCTCTCTGACACGAGTGATAATGAACTGGCCCAAAACAGGGCAGCAAACAGTGAGCTCCTGACGAGACTGAATTTGAATGAAATGTGCCCCAAGGACTGAAGGCAGAAAACTTCATGACAGAAATCAGCTGCCTCTTGATCAGCTCCTGTTCCTACAATTATCATCCTGAGGACGACAGACAGAATGAAGCAAAAACTCAAAACATCGATGTTCCCTCAGATCGGTGAATTCACGGCTGGATTCTGAGCATCTTCAGGTGGATCTGCAGTTTGAGCAGTGAGCTCAGATATTTACATACTGTTTTTGGAGCTGTTTTTGGAATAAATTACTCAAACATGAAACACAGGAGGCAAGTAGCAACAATTTGCTTCTGGAACAGTTTCCTTCATTCCAACTTTGAGATGGATTTTGAAATGATTAACTCACTGAGTGCTGGCTCCAGGGAGGTCTGAAGGTCCCCAGCAGCATTTGCTTTCGGCTCCCACAGTGTCAGGCTGAGAGTTTCCCTGGTAATACAGAAAGTACAGCATTGTCAGAGTAGTTTGTCAGAGTAGATGAGATAAATCAACTTCATCCAACAACCTTCCCTTGGCTCTCAATGCTCCCATTAAGGAAGTTACACTCCAGGGTATTTGAACGGCTGGTGTAATCTGCAGTCTGTGCTGGGTTAGACAATCTCACCCAGGTGGCAGGAAGGTCACAACAGGAAGTTTAACCTCCTGGTGTCAGGAAGGTGACTAACATCATCCCAGTTGAGGGGAATAGCCAGTGAACTCTGCTGAATTATGTCTCTGTGTGGGTGCTGAGTGAGGACAGTGATGTTTAAACAGCACATCACTTCCAGTGGGGTCAGAAACATCTCAGAGGTGAGAAACCACACGAGTTACCGAGAGAGTCACCCTGATGTCTCGGTGAAATACAGGGCCAGCTCCTTCCTGCAGTGACGAGTGTTACAGTCTGGTATGGCAGGAGCACTTGCTCTGTCAATGTCTTTCTGAATTCTGCTTCCTCAATGGTGAACACAGAATTAAATAATCCCCTCAGGGGGGCTGTTCTCTGCTGACTGGGGTCTTCAGGTTCTTTCTTTAATCCTCAGATAATGAAGCAGTTCATGCAGACACATAGCAATTCAGAGCGGGACAACATTGATGCCTGGTTGGCAAGTGAAATCCATGCGGTGAAAGTGCCAGGCAGTGGCCATGTCTGATCATATTAACATTATTGGGTCCAAGTTTCAAACTCCTGGTCATGCTCATTGGCCAGAAAGTGAACTGGACCAGCCACATCAATACTGTTTCTATCAGGCCAGATTCAAGACTACACTGACTCACCCTCTGCACAAACAAACCTCAATAAACATCACAATTCTGGTGTGCCATGGAATATTCCCAATTTCCTGGGGGTGTGTTCCCACTCTAGAAACTAGACACAACAGACCTCAATAAACCAATCCCCTTGACCAGAATCCCATCCATTATCTTCAGTACTCCATTTTCTCCTCTGTATGTATATTGCATGTCAGTCTGTTCTTGCTACAGGATGGACTGCAGTGAGGTACTGCAGCTCCCTCAGCTGCTCATTTTCATTCCCTAACGTTCACACTCAAAGGACAAATGCAGCAGGTAGATGGGAACACCATCGCCTCTAAGTTCCCCTTGAGACATTACTCTCCATTGTGTCACCATCACTGGCTTCATATCCTGGAACTGCCACCTTAACAATGCTGGTGTACAGACCCCAGATAGAATCATGGAGATGTACAGCATGGAAGCAGTCCCTTTGGTCCCTTCGGTCCACCTTGTCCATGCCCACCAGATATCCCAACCCAGTCTAGTCCCACCTGCCAGCATCTGGCCCATATCTCTCCAAACGCTTCCTATTCATGTACCCATCCAGATGCCTTTTAAATGTTGCAATTGTATTTGCCTCCACCACTTCGTTCGGCAGCTCATTCCATGCACGTACCACCGTCTGCATGAAAACGTTCCCCCTTAGGTCTATTTTATACCTTTCCCCTATCACCCTAAACCTATACCCTCCAGTTCTGGACTCCCCCACGCCAGGGAAAAGCTCTTGTCTATTTACCCAGCACCAAACCTTGTGGCACTCCACTGGCCACAGGCCTCCAGTCTAAAAAACATCTCTCCACCACCACCCTCTGTCTTCTACCTACGAGCCAGTTCTGTATCCAAATGGCTAGTTCTCCCTGTATTACATCAGATCTAACCTTGCTAATCAGTCTCCCATGGGGAACCTTGTCGAATGCCTTATGAATCCATGCCCCTCATGATTTCATAAACCTCTATAAAGTCATGACTCAACCTCTGACACTCTAGGGAAAAAAGCCCCAGCCTATTCAACCTCTTCCTTTACCTCAGATCCTCCAATTCTGGCAACATCCTTGTTAATCTCTTCTGACCCCTTTCATGTTTTGCAACATCCTTCTGATAGGAAGGAGACCAGAATTGCATGCAATATTCCAACAGTGGATGAAATAATATTCTGTATAACCGCAACATGACCTCCCAACTCCTGTACTCAATACTCTGACCAATAAAGGAAAGCATTCCAAACGCCTTTGTCACTATCCTACCTACCTGCAACTCTACTTTCAAGGAGCTATGAACCTGCACTCCAAGGTCTCTTTGTTCAGCAACACTCCTAGGACCTTAGCATTAAGCATATAGGTCCTGCTAAGACTTGCTTTCCCAAAATGCAGCACCTCATATTTATCTAAATTAAACTCCACCTGCCACTGCTCAACAGATTGGCCCTCTGATCAAGATCCTTCTGTACTCTAAGGTAACCTTCTTCGCTGTCCATTATACCTCAAATTTTGGTGTCATCTGCAAACTTACTTACTATATCTCTTATGCTCACATCCAAATCATTTATATAAAAGATGAAAAGCAGTGGACCCAACACCGATCCTTGTGGCACTCCACTGGTCACAGGCTTCCAGTCTGAAAAACAACCCTCCACCACCACTCTCTGTCTTCTCCCTCGAGCCAGTTCTGTATCCAAATGGCTAGTTCTCCCTGTGTTCCATGAGATCTAACCTTGCTAACCAGTCTCCCATGGGGAACATTGTCGAATGCCTTATAAGTCCATATAGATCACATCTACAGCTCTGCCTTCATCAATCCTCTTTGCTACTTCTTGAAAAAACTCAATAAAGTTTGTGAGACATGATTTCCCACACATCAAGCCATGTTGACTATCCCTAATCAGTCCTTACATTTCCAAGTACATGTACATCCTGTTGGTCAGAATTCCCTCCAACCACTTTCCCACCACTGACGTCAGGCTCACCGGTCCATAGTTCCCTGGCTTGTCCTTCCCAACTTTCTTAAATAGTGGCACCACATTAGCCAAGCTTCAGTCTTCCGTCACCTCACCTATGACTATCAATGATACAAATATCTCAGTAAGAGGCCCAGCAAATCACGTCCCAGCTTTCATAAATGATGAAAAATAGTGGACCCATCACCGATCCTTGTGGCACTCCACTGGTCACAGGCTTCCAGTCTGAAAAACAACTCTCCACTACCACCCTCTGTCTTCTACCTATGTGCCAGTTCTGTATTCAAATGGTTAGTTCTTCCTGTATTCCATGAGATCTAACCTTGCTCACCAATCTCCCATGGGGAACCTTATCAAATGCCTTACTGAAGTCCATATAGATCACGTCTACAGCTCTGCCCTCATCAATCCTCTTTGTTACTTCTTCAAAACACTCAATAAAGTTTGTGAGGCATGATTTCCCACACGCAGTGCCATGTTGACTATCCTTAATCAGTCCTTACCATTCCAAATACATGTACATCCTGTCCCTCAGAATTCCACCCAACAACTTTCCCACCACCAACGTCAGACTCACGGGTCTACCGTTCCCTGGCTTGTCCTTTCCATCTTCCTTAAATAGTGGCACCAAATTAGCCAACCTCCAATCTTCCAGCACCTCACCTGTGACTATCGATGACACAAATATCTCAGTAAGACGCCCAGCAAATCACTTCCCTTGCTTCCACAGAGTTCAAGGGTACACCTGATCAGGTCCTGGGGTTTTATCCAGTTTTATTCGTTTCAAGACATCCAGCACTTCCTCCTCTGTAATATGGACATTTTTCAAGATGTCACCATCTATTTTCCCACATTCTATATCTTTCATTTCTTTTTCCACAGTAAACACCCCTGCAAAATGCTCATTTAGTATCTCCCCCATTTCCTGTGTCTCCACACCAATGCCACCTTCCTGATCTTTGAGGGGCCCTACTCTCTCCCTAGTTACCCTTTTATCCTTAATGTATTTGTAAAAACCCTTTGAATTCTCCTGAGCGCTATTTGTCAAAGCTATCTCATGTCCCCTTTTTGCCCTCCTGATTTCCCTCTTAACTGTACTCCTATTGCCTTTATACTCTTCTAAGGATTCACTCCATCTATTCTGTCTATAACTGACATATGTTCCTTCTTTTTCCCTACCAAACCTTCAATTTCTGTAACCATCCCACATTCCCTACACCTACCAGCCTTTCCTTTCACCCTAACAGGTATATACTGTCTCTGGACTCTCATTATCTCATTTCTGAAGGATTCCCATTTTCCAGCCATCCTGCGAACATCAGCCCCCAATTAGCTTTTGAAAGTTCTTGCCTTATACAGTCAAAATTAGCCTTCTTCCAAGTTAGAGCTTCAATGTTTAGATCTAGTTGGCGGCACAGAGACTCAGTGGTTAGCACTGCTGCCTCACAGCGCCAGGGACCCAGGTTTGATTCCAGCCTCGGGCGCCTGTCTGTGTGGAGTGTGTCTGTGTGGGTTTCCTCCGGGCGCTCCGGTTTCCTCCCACAGTCCGAAGATGTGTAGATCATGTGAATTGGTCATGCTAAATTGCCCATAGAGTTATGTGCATTAGACAGGGGTAAATATGGGGGAATGGGGGTCTGGGTGGGTTACTCTTCAGTGGGTCAGTGTGGACTGGTTGGGCCGAAGGGCCTGTTTCCACACTGTAAGGAATTTAAAAATATCTAGTCTCTCCTTTTCCATCAGTATTTTAAAACTAATAGAGTTATGGTCACTGGCCCCAAATGCTTCCCCACCGACAGCTCAGTTACCTGCCCTGCCTTTTTTCCCAAGAGAAGGTCAGGTTTTGCACTTTCTCTAGAAGGAACATCCACAGACTGAATCAGAAAATTTTCTTGTACACACTTAACAAATTCCTCTCCATCTAAACCCTTAACACTATGGCAGTCCCAGTTGGACTACAGCAATTCAAACAGAGGACTGACCACCATCTTTGGGCATCAAGGAATGGTCAATAAAAACCAATCGTGTCAGAATCTCCCACACCCCAAGAAGGAATAAACAACACTGAGTGTCTGCAATGTGAAATTCCGAAACCGGGTATGTTTCTGTTCAAGTGTTTTCCAGCTTCATTTTTTTGATGTAAATGAAGAACACCTGAACTACTTCTAAAGATGAACATCAGCTCCAGCCATTGCTCTGAAATGCAGACCCTGTAAATGTCTGATGGACGTGTGGAATTTAGCTTCAGGTCTGCCTTTTGAGTTTGACTTTACTTCAGTGAATATTGGGTGGTCCAGATTTGACCAACATTTACACCATTGCTGTTCATGAGCGAGATACTGAGCTAACTTTATTACTTTGCACTAACAGAAACACAAGTCACCAAATGGCCACTTTACTCATTAATGTCTCCATGGTGACAGAACATTTTAATGTTGAATCATGAGTGATGCAGAAAAACATCATTCCGATCCCTAAACTGACTTCATCCACACCTGACCATCCGAATCCCTGAATTTGATTAAATGGAAATTTTACAACATGAGACACAAAATATACCTGTAATTCCGCCAGGTTCTTTACTCCCTGGAACAGTGACACATCTTGTGGTAAAACCTGAACCAAGCAGGAACAAGGAGGTGAGTGGTGAGTGGGAGAGTGATACCACACGGCATGGGGACACCACCTGAGACTGGAGGGAATGATCCCTGGCATCGGGAAAGTGGTTCGGGAAAAGATCTGGGAGAGATTACAACTGGGGAAGGGCAAGGGAAACCTGGAGCAGGGAATTGTGAAGAGATGGGAGTGGGAGCTGGAGTGACACTTGGACAGACCAGAGGGTGGGAATGGAGGGACAGTCTTGAGGGGTTGAATACTCTATTCTGCCATTTTTACCCAGGAAAAATATTACAAATCATTAAAGCCTGACATTTAACTGGGCTTCTTCCAAACAAAATGCAAAACCACGTCAGGTTTGTGCTGACAGATCTCACAAGAGGAGTCACAGTCTCAATGCCTCTTCCAATGGTTAAAATCACATCTGAAGGGGAAAATTATCCTCATAGAATGTGTAAAAATGCAGTCAGGGAGGGGAATGAGGGAAAGGCTGTAAACTTTGATTAAACGTAAGAGGGTTCCATCACCGGGTTTACAGCAGAACAACAGTCAAAATTGATGAAGGGAATGCTGAGAGATGGGTTCAACCCATCCGGCCACCCCCCACCCCAGGGGAAAATGTTCATGGAAGCTTCAAAGAATGATAAAGATCAGAAAGGGGAGTGATCATCACCACTTGATATTTACAGTTGTGTAGATGAGTTAATACTTAAACAAGAAGAAACGGTGAGTCAGTGGCTGCAGCAGGTGTCTATGAGGATAAGGCAGAAACAGCTGAAAAATGGGCAGTAGACAGGGACACCCCGTATACTGAATCACAGCTGTGTACCTCACTACACTGCACGGAGGTGGGAACTCACCCCATAGTTAAAGAGGGCTCACTGAAAATTAGGGTGTTGTTCATGCACAACATCAAAGATTCAAAATTGGTTTAATAATGAATTTCAAATATTTGGGAGTGGAGTGAACTGTTTTTTGATTATAATTAAAATCACATTTTTGTGCTATACACCCTCTGAGTCGTCTCACAATCTCGATAACCTGTCATTTGGCAAATATCAAACTGAACTCAGCTTTTGAAAAATGTTTAACAGAAACATAGAAAATGTAAAGGTGAGAAATAAATGCTTCTGCTATGAAGGTGATCTTAAAAATAGGAAAGCGATTGGAGCAATTGAAGATAAATTGTAAAATCAAAGGAAGGATTATCAAATTCAAAAGGTCAGTTTGAAAATGGACAGCAAATTTCAGCAGTGTTCTTTAACATCGACCCATCCAGGTGCCTTGTAAATGTTGCAATTGCACTAACTTCCACCACTTTCTCTGGCAGCTCATTCCTACACATGTGCCACCCTCTGCGTGAAAAAGTTGTCCCTTAGGACTCTTTTACATCTTTTCCCTCTCACCCTAAACCTATCCACTCTAGTTCTGGACTTCCTCTCCCGAGGGAACAGACGTTATCTATTTATCCTATCCAAGCCCCTCATGATTTTATAATGCTCTACAAGGTCACCCCTCAGCCTTAGAAGTTCCAGGGAAAACAGCCCCAGCCTATTCAAACTGTCCCTATACCTCAAATCCTCCAACTCCGACAACATTCTTGTAAATCTGTTCTGAACTCTTTCAAGTTCGCAACATCCTTCTGACAGGAAGGAGACCAGAATTGCACAAAGGTGGCCTCACCAAAATCCTGTTACAGCCGCAATATGACCTTTCAACTCCGATACTCAGTGGTCTGACCAATAAAGGAAAGCATACCAAATGCCTTCTTCACTATCCTATCGACCTGCGACTCCACTTTTAAGGAGCTATGAACCTGCACTCCAATGTTTCTTTGCTCAGCAATACTCCCTGGAACCTTACCATGAAGCGTGTAAGTCCTGCTAAGATTTGCTAACCCAAAATGCAGTATTTATCTAAATAAAACTCCATCTACCACTCCTCAGCTCATTGGCCCATCTGATCAAGTTCCTGTTGTAATCTGAGGTAACCTTCTTTGCTGTGCACTACACCTCCAATTTTGGCGTCAATTGCAAACTTACTAACTATACCTCCTATGTTTAAATCCAAATAATTTATATAAATGATGAAATATAGTGGACCCAGCACAAATCCTTGTGGTACTCCACTAGTCACAGGTCTCCAGACAGAAAAACAACCCTCCACTACCACTCTCTGCCAGTTTGGTATCCAAATGACTAGTTCTCCCTGTATTCCACGAGATCTAAACTTGCTAACCAGTCTCCCATAAGAAACCTTGTCGAACGCCTTACTGAAATTCTTATAAATCATGTCTACATCTCCGCCCTCCTCAATCTTCCTTGTTACGTTTTCAAGGAACTCAATCAAGTTCATGAGACATGATTTCCCATGCACAAAGCCATGTTGACTATCCCTAATTAGTCCTTGCCTTTCCAAATACATGTACATCCTGTCCCTCATGATTCCCTCCAACAACTTACCCACATCCGACGTCAGGCTCATCGGTTTTTAGTTTCCTGGCTTATCTTTACAATCTTTCTTCAATAATGGTACCATGTTAGCCAACCTCCAGCCTTCTGGCACCTCACCTATGACTATCGATGATACAAATATGTCAGCAAGGGGCCCAGCAATCACTTCCCATCTTCCCACAGTGTTATAGGGTACACCTGGTTAGGTCCTCGGGAGTTATCCACTTTTATGTGTTTCAAGGCATCCAGCACTTCCTCCTCTGTAATATGGACATTTTTCAAGATGTCACCAGTTATGTCCCCACATTCTATATCTTCCAGGCCCTTCTCCACAGTAAACACTGATGCAAAATATTCATTTAGTATCTCCCCCCATCTCATGCAGCTCCACACAATGGCCACCTTGCTGATCTTTGAGGGACCCTATTCGCTGTTCAGTTACCCTTTTGTCCTTAATGTATTTGTAAAGACCCTTTGGATTCTCTTTAACCCTATTTGCCAAAGCTATCTCATGTCCCCCTTTTGCCCTCCTGATTTCCCTCTTAAGTATACTCCTACTGCTTTTATACTCTTCTAAGGATTCTCTCAATCTCTGTTGTCTATACCTGACATATGCTTCCTTCTTTTTCTTCACCAAAGCCTCAATTTCTCCAGTCACCCAGCATTTCCCTACACCTACCAACCTTTCCTTTCACCCTTATAGGAATATAGTGTCTCTGGACTCTCATTATCTCATTTCTGAAGGCTTCCCATTTTCCAGTCTTCCCTTTACCCGCGAATGTCCGCCCCCAACTAGCTTTTGAAAGTTATGGCCTAATCCCGTCAAAATTAGCCTTCCTCCAACTTAAAACTTCAACTGTTAGACCTTTTCCATCACTATTTTAAAAATAATAGAATTATGTTCGCTGGCCCCGAAGTACTCCCGCACTGACATCTCAGCCCCATTCATGCCTTATTTCCCAAGAGTAAGTCAAGCTCTGCACCTTCTCTAGTAGCTACATCCACACACTGAATCAGAACATTTTCTTGTATACTCTTAACAAAGTCCTCTCCATCTAAACCCTTAACACTATGGCAGTCCCAGACTATGTTTGCAAAGTCAAAATTCCCTACCATAACCACCTTATTATTCTTACAGGTAACTGAAATCTCCTTACAAATTTGTTTCTCAATTTCCTGCTGACTATTAGGTGTTTATAATACAATCCCAACAAGGTAACCATCCCTTTCTTATTTCTCAGTTCCACTCAAATAATTTCTCTGGGTGTATTTCCAGGAATATCCTCCTTACGTACAGCTGTAATGCTATCCCTTATCAAGTATTTGTATTCTGGAACATTAAGCTGTCAGTCCTGTCCATCCCTGAGCCATGTTTCCGTAATTGCTCTGATATCCCAGTCCCATGTTCCTAACCATGCCCTGAGTTCATCTGCCTTCCCTGTTAGACCTCTTGTATTGAAATAAATGCAGTTTAATTTATCAGTCTTACCTTGTTCTCTGCTTTGTTCCTGCCTGCCCTGACTGTTTGACTTGTTCCTTTTCTCCACTGTACCAGTCTCAGATTGATCTCTTCCCTCACTATCTCCCTGAGTCCCACCCCACTTCCTCCCTTTATTGGTTTAAATCCTCCTGAGCAGCTCTAGCAAATCTCCCTGCCCGTATATTAGTCCCCTTCCAATTCAGGTACAATCCATCCATCACTTCTACCCCAGAAGAGATTCCAATGATCCAAAACAGTGAATTCTTTTCCCATAACCAGCTCCTCAGCCATGCATTCATCTGCTCTATCCTCCTATTCCTACCCTCATTAGCTCATAGTACCGAGAGTATTCCCGATAGTACTCCCCTCGAGGATCAATATGAACACAAGCCAGTACCAAGGAAAAATATTGCCAACTTGATTAGAAACAAAGTTACAACAACCTTTAATACTAAACACACAACGTCAAATCCTATTTGGCTCCTAATTTCCAATAATTCCCGAGTTTCTTGGAGATTTACACAATTGCTCTCTCTCTCTGGGTCTGTGAAGCTGCTGTCTTCCTCTCTCTCTCTTTCTCTCTCTCTCTCTCTGGATGGTCAGTTGGTCTTTGCCTCTTGCTATGCTGGTCTCCTCAGAACGCCTCCAGAAGATTCCAAGAGCAAAGTTTGTAGGTGAAGCCTGTTTTTATATCTTTTAGATGGTTTTCTGGAACTTTCTATTGTTCTGGCCAATCAGGGAGATATACTTAGTAGTTTGAAACAGAGTCAATCATTTGGATGGATTGCTGATGTTAGTTTATTTTTATGTAGAAGGGCCCGGCACTGTACCTTGCTGTCAGGGCCCTCCTTTGTTCAGCAGATAACGAGGAGAATGCGGGTAAATGGAGTTGAAATGCCCATCAGCCATGATTAAATGGCAGAGTGGACTCGATGGGCCAAATGGCCTTACTTCCACTCCTATGTCTTAAGGTCTTATAAGTCGTTGAGAGTATGTCTGTTCTGCATAAATGTTGCCTTTTACATTAGCAAATGTCATTAGCACCCGACTGCTGTGTTTGCACTGTGTCTGGTGTGTGGACTTTGTGACTTTCCAGCTTTACTTTGCCAATATACCCAGCATCCCTTGCTGTTAGGCCAAGTTAGCAATGTATCTGCGTTTTAGCAGCCAGGAGGCTGCTGAGGTACACAATGTATTAATCTGGACTACTGTGCATATTTCTGGTCTCTTTAAGAAAAATATATACACTTATACCTACTTTCTAGTAATACAATGACTGTTCATACAATAGATTATGTTGCTGTGCCCATATTGGGACTTTGACCAATTCCATCAAGTTCCTATTTCAGAAATTCTGGGATACTGTTTATAAACACTGCCCTCTACTGGCAGTCAATAATTTAAACTTGAACCAAGAATACTGTACAGCATTTATTCTCAGTTGAAAATTATTCAGCTGCATTAACATCAGCAGGAAGCATTTCATTCCCCATTTACACTCACTGTTCCCACTGGTTCATTAGTTCAATGATTCTGATCAATGGCTTTATCCAAGTTTCTCACTTCATTGGCCCCAGAATTCTGGTCAGGAGTCAGTCATTGTCACCAACACACTTCCCCCCTTCTCCATGACCTGACACCAACCCCGTAATGACCGTGTCAGACTGGACAGACCCCCCCCCTCAACCTGACACCCGTGATCTGATGGACCCAAAACTCCCTCACCTCCCCACCAACCCCAGGAGCCTACAGATCCCTCATCACTGACCCACTACTCCCCTTCTCCCCAAATACAACCCCATTGGAACTGTCACCCCTCCCCCCGCCCCACCCCATCACCAGCAAAACAACAACCCCTCCCTTTCATTAGACTTGATACCCCATTTGACCCAAAAGTGGCCCCTGCTCCTGCCAATGGGATTGGAACTACAACCACCCGCATCACCCAATACCACCCAACACCCACCCAGCCCCTCCCTCACTGACCTGAAACCCCACCCAAAGTGACCCCAGGTGGTACTGACCCATCCTTCCAGATCTGGTAGCAGCACACCCCATCCCTAAAGCCTCTGGACCTGACACTGCCCCTTCAACACAGAGAATCACAGAGTCATACAGCACAGAAACAGACCCAATGTTCTAACTGTAATCCCAAACTAATCAGTTCCCCCTGCCTGCTCCTGGCCTATGTTCCTCCCAACCTTTTCTATTCATTTACTTATCCAAATGTCTTTTAAACACTGTAATTGTACCCGCATCTACCACTTCCTCTGGAAGTTCAATCCACACACACAAACATCCCTCTATGTCAAAAAGTTTTAAAAACTCTCTCCTCCAACTTTAAAAATGTGCCTCCTTGTCTTGAAGTCCTCCATCCAAGAGAAAAGACAACTACCATTGACTCTATCTATTCCTCTCATTATTTTATAAACTTCTTTCAGATCACTGCTCAACCTTCTACACTTCAGTGAAAAACATCCCAGTTTATCTTAGCTTTCTCTATAACTCAAACCGTCCAGACCCAGCACCATCCTGGTCAATCTCTTCTGAGTCCTCTCCAGCTTGATAATACCCTTCCTATAACAGGGCAACCAGAACTGCTCACAGTTTCCCAGAAGAGGTCTCACCAATGTCCTGCACAACCTCTACATGAGGTTCCCAACTCCTATACTCAAAGGACTGAGCAATGAAGACAAGCGTCCCAAATGCCTATTTAACCACCCTGTCTATATGTGATGCAGACTTCAAAGAATTTTATACATGTTCTACAACGCTACCCAAGACCCTACCATCTTACCCTTGTTTGTTGTACCAAAATACAATGCCTCGCATTTATCCAAATTGAACTCCATCTGCCATTTTTCTGTCCATTGGCCCATCTGATCAAGATCCCTTTGTGATCTTAGAAAACCTTCTTTCCTGTCTATTATACCACCGATTTTTGTGTCATCCGTAAACTGACTAACCATTCCTTTTATATTCTCATCCAAATCATTTATATCAATGACAAGCAGAAGAGGGCCCACAACCAATCCCAGGTCACAGGCCTCCAGTCTGAAAAGCATTACTCTCCACCGTTACTCTCTGTCTCCTGCCATTAAGCCAATCTTGTATCCAATTGGCAAGCTCACCCTGAATCCCATGTGACCTAAACTTTACCAATTAAGCTATCATGGAGAAACTTGTCATGGGCATTACTAAAATCCAAATAAACAACATCTAATGCTATGCCATCATCAATCCTCATGGTAACTTCCTGAAAGAACTCAACCAAGTTTGTGAGACATGACTTTCCTCAGACAACACCATGCCAACTATCTTTAATCATTTGTGCCTCTCTGAAAGTCCACAAATCCCATCTTTGATAGTCACTTCCAACAGTTTACCCACAACCGCAGTCAGACTCACAGGTCTATAGTTCCCCGATTTCTCCTTACAGCCTTTCTTAAACAAAGATATATCAGCCACTCTCCAGTCATCAGGCACCTCGCCCATAGTTTCAGATGTTGCAAGTATTTCTGCAAGAGGTCTTTTAATGTCCTCTCTTACTTTCCACAACACTCTGGCATTCATTAGCTAGGTTCCTGGAGATTTATCCACCTTTGTATTCTCTAAGACCTCCTGAACCTCCTCTTAGAACATAGAACATAAAATGTTACAAGCCCTTCGGCCCTTGGTGTTGTGCCAACTTGTAAAATAATCTGATGCCCATCTAACCTAGACTGTTCCAGTATTAACAATATGTATGTCCAATGCCCATTTAAATGCCCTTAACGTCAGCTAGTCTACTACGATTGCAGGTACTGCATTTCACGCCCCCTACTACTTTCTGAGTGAAGAAACTACCCCTGATATCTGTTTTAAATCTATCACCCCTCAATTTACAGCTATGTCCCCTCATGTTAGCCTTCACCATCCAAAGAAAAAGGGTCTCCCTGTCCACCCTATCTAACCCTCTGATTATCTAATACGTCTTGATTAAGTCACCTCTCAACCTTCAACGAAAACAGCCCCAGTTCCCTCAGCCTTTCCTCGTAAGACCTTCCTTCTATACTCGGCAACATCCCAGTAACTCTCCTCTGAACCCTTTCCAAAGCTTTCACATCCTTCCTATAATGTGGTGGCCAGAACTGCACGCAATACTCCAGGTACCACCTTCCCAGTGTCTTGTGTAGCTGAAGCATGACCTCGTGGCTCCGAAACTCAATCCCCCAAATCAATAAATGCCAACACACCATATGCCTTCTTAACAACCCTATCAATCTGGGAGGCAACTTTCAGGGATTTATGCACCCAGACACCGAGATCTCTCTGTTCATCTACACTGCCAAGAATTTTACCATTAGCCCAGTACTCTGTATTTCTGTTATTTCTTCCGAAGTGAAGTACCTCACACTTGTCTGCATTAAACTCCATTTGCCACTTCTCAGCCCAGTTCTGCATCTTATCTTTGTCCTTCAGTAACCCACAACATCCTTTGACATTATCCACAACTCTGTCTACCTGAGTGTCATCTGCAAATTTCCTAACCCACCCTTCTACGCTCACCTCCAGATCATTTATAAAAATGACAAACAGCAGTGGGGCCCGAAAAAAATCCTTGCGGCACACCACTAGTGACTGAGCTCCAGGATGAACATTTCCCATCAACCACCACCCCCTGTCTTCTTTCAGCTAACCAATTTCTGATCCAAACCACCAAATCACCTTCAACCACAAAACTCCAAATATTGTACAATAGCCTACCGTGTGGAACCTTATCAAACACCTTACTGAAGTCCGTATACACCACATCAATCACCTTACCTTCATCCACCTGTTTTGTCACCATCTTGAAGAATTCAATAAGATTAGTGAGGCATGATGTACCCTTCACAAAACCTAATCAAATTAATCCTTTCCAGATGATTATAAATCCTATCTCTTACAATCTTTTCCAACATATTACTCACAACCGAAGTAAGGCTCACTGGCCTATAATTACCAGGGTTGTCCCGACTCCCCTTCTTAAACAAGGGAACAACATTTGCTATCCTCCAATCTCTGGCACTACTCCTGTCGACAATGATGACATAAAGATCAAAGCCAAAGGCTCAGCAATCTCCTCCCTGGCTTCCCAGAGAATGTGAGGATAAATCCCATCCGGCCCAGGGGTCTTATTTTCAGATCTTCCAAAATTGCTTCATCATCCTCTTTGTCAACCACATTCCCATCTAATTTTGTAGCCTGTCTCCCCATGTTCTCACTAACATTTCCCTTTTCCAATGTGAATACTGTCAAAACGTAAGAATCAAGTGCTTCCACTATGTCCTCAAATTCTACACACAACTTTCCACTACTATTTTTGATTAGCACCGACTCTTCTTAGCCCTCTCTGTCTATCTTTTCTGGCTAACTTCTACCTCCCAAGCCCCCTAACTGAGCCTTCTTCTTCCTCTTGACAAGAGCTTCAACTTCTTCAGTAAACCATGGCTCCTTCTCTCGACAACTACCTCCCTGCCTAATAAGTATATACTTATCAAGGACCTGCTGTTCATTGAATAAACTCCACATTTCAAGAGTGTCCATCCCCTGCAGTTTCCTTCCCCATCCTCTGCATCCTCAATCTTGCCTAATCACATCATAACTGCTTTTCCTCCAGTTATACCTCTCTCCCTGTGGTATATACCTATCACTGCCCATTGTTATTGTAAACACAACCGAATTATGGTCACTATCGCCAAAGTGTCCATCTACCTCCAAATTTAATTCCCCAGTACTAAATCCAATATGGCTTTGTCCCTTCTTGGCCTGTCTACATACTGTGTCAGAAAACCTTCCTGCACACATTGAACAAAAACTGACCTATCTAAACTACTTGAACTATAGTAATCCCAGTCAATATTGGGGAAGTTAAAGTCCCCCATAACAACTACCATTTTACTCTTGCTCCTATCGAGAATCATCTTTGCTGTCCTTTCCACTACATCCCTGGAACAATTCAGAGGCCTACAGAAAACTCACAACAGGGTGACCTCTCCTTTCCTGTTTCTAACCTCAGCCCAAACTACCTCAGTGGATGAGTCCTCGAACGTTATCTCAGCTGCTGTAATACTACCCTTGATTAGCAATGCCACACCCCCGCCTCTTTTACCATCTTCTCTGATCTTGCTAAAACATCTAAATCCTGGAATCTGCAACAATGGTTGTTGCAGATTCCTCTGTCTCTGAAATGGCCACAACATCGAAATCCCAGGGACCAACCCATGTTGCAAGGTCACCCTCCTTATTCCGGTGCTCCTGGCATTGAAGTACACACATTTCAAACCAACACCCTGCTTGCCAGTGCCCTCTTGCTGACCGATCCCTGACCTCACTAACCTCAACCTCATGTACACAGGAACTACAATTCAGGTTCCCATCCCTCTGCTGCGTTAGTTTAATTCCCCGCCCACCCCCTCCACTCCCAGAGAGCGTTAGCAAAATTTCCCCCCCCCCCCAATGATGTTGGTACCTCTATGGTTCAGGTGAAGGCCATCATGTGTGTACAGGTCCCACCTTCCCCAGAAAGAGCTCCAATTATCCAAGAATCCAAAACCCTCCCTCCTGCACCATTCCTGCAGCCAAGTGTTCAGCTCCGCACTCTCCCTGTTCCTCCCTTCACCAGTACGTGGCACGGACAACAAACCAGAGCTAACAACTCTGTTTGTTCTAGCTCTGAGCTTCCACCCTAACTCCCTGAATTTCTGCCTTAGATCCCACCTTTCCTCCTACCTATGTCGCTGGTGCCTATGTGGACCACAAATGGGGCTGTGCCCCCTCCCCCTCAAGGATCCCAAAAACACGATCAGAGGTATCACAAACCCTGGTATCTGGGAGGCAACACACCAATCATGAATTGCTCTTGTTCCCACCAAGCCTCCTCTCTGTCCCCCGAACTATGGAGTCCCCAATGACTAAAGCTCTGCTCTTCTACCCGCTTCCCCTCTGAGCAACAGGGACAGACTTTGTGCCAGAGACCTGTGCCCCATTGCTCACCCATGGTAAGGAGTCGCTCTTCAACAGTATCCAAAACGGTATACTTGTTGTTGAGGGGAACCACCACAGGATGGCTGCCAGTTCCCTTTCCTATCCCTGACAGTAACCCATTCACCTTCTTCTCACGGCTGTGGAGTAACTGCCTCCCTGTAACTCCTCTCAACCCCGTTCACAAATGATCTGAAGTTCCTCCAGCTGCAGCTCCCTAACACGGTTCTTGAGGAGCTGGTGTTGGATGCATGTCCCACGACTGAAGTCAGCGGAGACACTAGAGGTGACCCTTACCTCCCACACACTGCAGGAGGAACATTTAACTGCCCTAACCTCCATTCCCGCTATTCTAAATTCCCAAATACACCGCTGGAAAAAAAACATGAATGAAAACACTTGTCACCGTACACACTGACACACAGAACTATTTTTTTGGTGAGAGGAGAAGGATGAGTGAGAGACACGACCCAGGTAGTGTTTCGGGTTAAGCAACTGTCCAAATATGTAACCTCGTGACCTCTCTGACTGCCTCCAGGAACTGAAGAAAACCAGAATGATAAAGAAATTTAAACTGTACACTCATGTATCCCAACAGGCTCCTCTGCTCCCTGGTGACCTCATGACCTCTCCAAGAACTGAAGAAATCGAGTCTAGAGAATGCAGAGAAATTCTTTTGTTTTAAAAGCATCAAAGTTTATTTCTCTGCATTCTCTAGACTCGATTTCTTTCTCCACAGCAAAAACTGAGGCAAAATATTCATTTATTATCCTTCCCATCTCCTGGGATTCAGCACAAAGACAACCTCCTTGATCTTTAAGAGGCCCTACCCTCTCTGTAGTTACCCTCTTGCTCTTAAATGTATTTGTAGAATCTCTTTGGATTATCCTTAACCTTATCTGCCAATGTTATCTCATATCCTCTCTTTGCCTTCCTGATTTCTCTCTTAAGAATGCCCCTATGACTCCTTGTATTGATCAAGAGATTCAGTTGAACCAAGTTGTCCTCTAAAATAAGATTCTCTTTTATTCTTGACTAGAACCTCAATACCTTTATCCGTCCATTGTTCCTTCATCTTACCCACCTTACTCTTCACTCTAACAGGTACAAAATGTCTCTAAACTTTCATCATCACCCTCTTGAATGCCTGCCACTTGTCAGTCATCCTTTTACCTGTCAACAGTCTACTCCAATCAACGTTTGAAAGTTCTTAACTCATACCATTAAAATTTGCCTCACTCCAATTCAAATCTTTAACCTTTATGGAAGGTGTATCCTTCTCCATAACCATTTTGAAGCTATTAGAATTGTGATGGCTAGACCCAAAGTGTTCCCTCACTTTTACTTCAGTTTCCTGCCCAGCCTTATTGCCCGAAAGAGTGTAGGTTCATAATTCCTTGAAAGTGAAGTTGCAGGTAGATAGGATAGTGAAGAAGTGCTTGCTATGCTTGCTTTTCTTGGTCAGTGCATTGACAAAAGGAGTTGGGAAATCATGTTGTGGCTGTACAGGACATTGGTTAGGCTACTATTGGAATGTTGCATGCAATTCTGGTCTCCCTGCGATAGGAAGGTGAAACTTGAACGGGTTCAGAAAAGATTTACAAGGAAGTTGACAGGGTTGGAGGGTTTGAGCTATAAGGAGAGGCTAACTCGGCTGGGGCTGTTTTCCCTAGAGCGTCAGCGGCTGAGGGATGACCTTATAGAGGTTTATAAAATCATGAAGGGCATAGGTAGGTGAATAGTCATGGTCTTTTACTGGAATAGGGGAGTCAAAAACAGAGGGCATAGATTTAAGGTGAGAGGAGGAAGATTTAAAAGTGAGCCGAGGGGCAACGTTTTCATAGAGTGGTGCATGTGTGGAATGAGCTGCCAAAGGAAGTGGTGGAAGCTGGTAAAATTGAAACATTTAAAAGGCATCTGGATGAGTATATGAATAGGAAGGGTTTAGAGGGTGTTCTGGACTAGGCATCTCGCAAAATTCAACTACATCCTTGTTTAGTCCAGGCCAGTAAAAATATCTTAGTCTGTGTTTTCCTCACCCCGAAATGGGCCTCCAAGTGGTAGCTCATGCGCCAATCATAGCATTCACTTCCTATACCCTACTGGCAAAACAATTTGATGAATGTCTGCCCATTTCTCATCTGATTGAATGTGTGATGGTCTGTATTTCTTCATTAAGACATCATTTCTTAAGTAATAACACCCAGTGATGCATTCACTCTCCTCTGTAAATGTCTTTCGATCTCACTGTTTTAAGTTCTCATCTTTCTGCTGTTACTCGGTCAGCCTAGCAGGGCTAAAGTTACTTGCATGTTTACTTATTTGCTCCTGTTCCACTTATCTAATCGAGAAAAGTCTCAGATAAAGCAATGTCAGCTTCCTTACCTGTGCCTTTTGATCTCTCCTGTTTCCAAAACATGTGCCTCCGTGACCTCGTTAAGACACAATCTGGGACATTTCCAAATAAGACTCCTGCCGGGCTTCAGTTGCTTGAGTCTCCACTGGTTTTTCAATGAGAGTATGCAGCACACCTACCGGTGAATCAGTTATGTCAGTTGCAAGGACAAATTGTATTCCTGGAGCTGAGAGTTTGCCCAGTACTCCTACCACAAATTCTCCACTCTTCTCTAGACTCTCTAGCCTCACTTTACATAACTGAGCACTTTTTCTCTCAGCATGAATTCCTGTAACCAGTACCTTTCCTGGCAATAGTCTCTCAGGAGTACATATCTCCTCATCCTTCAGCATTACAGACTGAAAGCATCCTGTGTCCCTTAATATTGTAACCTTCTGACCGAGTTCTCCTGTCCTATGTGAATAAACTTTACCCTTGCATGTATATTTTTTAAGCAGATCTGGCACTTCCTCCTTAATCAATCTCTGATCATCTTGTCCACTCTGAGGCAGTTGTCCAACTTCCCTTGTGCTTTTTGTTACTAGTCCAACAAAACTCCCAGGCTTGTCTGGTTTTCCTACATCTGGCTTTCTCCTCGCCCACCAACTCTGTGATTTTATGTGGCCCACTTTATTACAATGAAAACACCAGAGCTTTTATACTTCTTTGTCCCCCTCAAGGGTTTCTTTTTTACCCTGTGGTAAGTTATCCTTATAATCTTCACGGAGATCTGCCTTTCCCTTTTTGTCCCAGTTTCTATCCCTCATCGACTGAAATTGATTCTGGAAGCCAAACTGAGTTTTATGAAGCAGCTCATAATCATCAGCCACTTCAGCTGCTCACCTTACCATTTTAACTCTCTGCTCTTCCTTTGCATGACTTCAGGTAATGAATTTTTGAATTCCACCAAAATAATTACCTCTCTCAGGAAACCATAGGTTTGCTCGATATTTAAAGCTCTTATCCATCTATTAAAATTACTCCGTTTGATCCTTTCAAACTCAATATAGGTTTGACCAGGGTCCCTCCTTAGATTCCTGAAACGTTGTCTATCGGCTTCTGGTACAAGCTGAGATACACTTAAAATGGCTTTTTTCACCTCCTCATACTCCCCAGATCCCTCCTCTGATCGTGATGTGAATACCTCACATGCTCTACTGACATGTTTCATTTGGATCAACAAAACCCACATTGCCACTGGCCACTGCATTTGTTTAGCCACCTTTTCAAATGAGATGAAAAAGGCTTCCACATCCTTCTCATCAAATTTAGGCAATGCTTGAACATACTTAAACATTTTCTCACTAGGCCTCTGACCACCAGGGGCTTGCTCCTCCTCACTCTCTTCCTCACTGAGCCTACCCTCAGCCTTTATCTCCAGCCTTTTAAGCTGACTTCCCTTTTTAAGTGTCAGTTTTTGAAGTTCAAAAGCTCTCTCTTCTGTCTCTGCTCTCTCTTTTTCCCTCTCTTCTGCTTTTAATCGTAACTCAAACTGTCCCATTCCTGCTGCCCTTTCCTTATCTCTTGCCTCTCACTCAATCTGCTTCAATTGCAATTGAATTCTGGCCATCTCTGTAGATTCTGATGGTTTCTCCAGCAAGTTTCAATTCTGAGCTACTGCTGTAATTCTCTCTCCTTTCCTCACAGAAGCAGGCAGTTCCAATTCCAGCTTGTCTGCAAATTCCTGCAGCTTAGTCTTATTCACCTTTTACAAACCTTCCAAAGTCACCACATCCACATCCAGAAAACCTTTGGCGACTGAACGAGCCATTACTATTCCAAGCTGTGTCTCCCCAACCAAACCAACATCAGGAATAAAGACACTAACGCCGACCACTCTCCGTTTTTTAATCCCACAAAGAGCCCCTAATCTGTTATAGGCTACACCAGACCACTCAAAACATTCTTAAGCAGGCAGCCCAGACCACAACTTTACAATTTGTTTTGGTAGGTGTACAGTGAAAGTTACCCGTGTGAGGTAGCTAGGTTGACGAACAGGTTTTAAAACAGATAAAAATTCATTCACAAGATTATACAATGAAACACAAAGAACAGAATAAAGGACCCCTACAGAACTCCGTCTATCCAAACAAGACTTAATTATGTGGCTCCGAATATACACAACAGTCCCAATAAACAAACCCCCTTAAAATACAGTTTAAAAAATGGAACAGGTGTTTACAAGTTGAAGTTAGAAGGGCAGAAAAAGAGAGAGAGCCTGTTCACACAGTCCCCTGCTGAGGTCCCAACTAGTTCTGGACTGAACTTAACTGCTCAGTGAGAGGAAGCCCATTCCTGATGAAGGGCTTTTGTGTGAAATGTCAATTTTCCTCTCAATACCGTTTAATCTCTGTACCAAACCAGTCTAATCAGCACCGGGAGTGTTTATGGCCCCTCTTTAAAAAACCAAGGACACAGTATCCTTGAGAAAAGGAACAGCTTTTAGAAAACAAGGAACCAGCTTTGTGACAAGGGAAATGGGCCAAATGTTGGCAAATGGGACGAGATTAGTTTAGGATATCTGGTTGGCATGGAAGAATTGGACGGAAGGGTCTATTTCCACACTGTACAGCTCTGTGACTGTAATAGTGCCCCCTCCAGCTGTGAAGTCATCCACGGGGCTCACTAGTAATTTTGTCACTGATCTGACTGTCTTTGAGCAATTTAATGCTGTGTTTTCACAAGATATGAGTTCTGTGTGCAGCAGGATTAATTGTTTATCACGTCCATTGCCTTCGAACCTGTCGACTTTCTTAAATGGCTGATCTCTTTACAGAGTTCTGTTGTTGTGAACTGTTTACAACGCAACTAATTCAGATTTCTTTCAGTGGTTTCACTTGGCCATTCTCCTTCCCAGAATGCATCAGAAACTTCTCTGACCAGCCATTTTAGGTTCCAAACAGTTCAAGAAAGAAGTTCACCTTCTCAACGGCAACAAGGAATGGGCAATGAATACTCTCCCAGCCAGCCACACCCACATCCTTGGAGTGAATTAAAATAACTCCTTATGTAACCACAGGATTCTCACTGTTTATGTAAAGCAAACTCTGTCCCTGAAAAATGTGTTGCTGGAAAAGCGGAGCAGGTCAGGCAGCATCAAAGGAGCAGGAGAATTGACGTTTTGGACATAAGCCCGAAACGTCGATTCTCCTGTTCCTTGGATGCTGTCTGATCTGCTGTGCTTTTCCAGCAACACATTTTCAGCTCTGATTTCCAGCATCTGCAGTCCTCACTTTCTCCTAAACTCTGTCCCTGTCAATCTCACTTTAATGCAGCACTTCTCGATGGTTTAATCAGCTGCCCCAGTCTTTCCAGTACAATGGCACCCCCTGGTGCTTGTACTGCTTCAGATAAAAAATCCAATCACAAGAACCAGACATTAACCACAGCTTGTATCTCAAGACCATGACCTTATTAACATTGAACCCTTTTGTGACTGTGTTCCCTCCTCTGTCACCAGGGCCTGGGCACCATCCTCCTCGTTTGTAAAGACAGATGCAAAGTGTTTATTTCACACCTCAACCATACCCTCCTGCTTCTGTGTAAATCCCCTTGTTGGTCCCTAATCAGTCCTGCTCCTCCGTTAATCACTCAATTATTATTTTTATGTCTACAGAAGACTTTGGGATTCCCCTTCATGTTAGTTGCTGGTCTTTTCTCATAATTCCCCTTTGCTTCAGTTATTTGCTTTTTCCCCTCCCCTCTGAACCTTCAGGATTCCTCCAGGTTCACAACTGTATTTTCTGCCTTGCACCTTGTCAATGTGCAGTCCTTATACACATCCATTCCCCACAAGAATGGCCTGAGGCCCTCTGCTTCTTCCTCTCCCACAGACCCCACCAGTCTCCCTCCACCAACACCCTCCTCCAACTCACCGAATCAGTCCTCACCCTCAACAACTTTTCTGTCAACTCTCCCATTTCCTCTAAATCCCAGGGGGTGGCCATGAGCACCCAGATCGGCCCCAGCTATGCCTGCCTCTTTGTTGGCAATGTCAAACAGTCCCTCTTCAGTACGTACTCAGGCACTGTGCACCAACTCTTTCGCTGATACATCGATGACTGAATTGGTGCAGTGTCCTGCTCCCAGGCTGAACTGGAGCAGTTCATCGACTTCACCCAGAACTTCCACCCCGCTTTCAAATTTACTTGGTCCATCTCGGACACCTCCATCTCCATTTTTGACCCCACCATTTCCATCTCCTGTGACATTCTCCAGACAAATGTTTACAACAAACCCACAGACTCCCCTAAAACCTGGACTACACCTCCTCCCACCCAGTATCCTGAAAGAACTCCATCCCATTCTCCTAATTCCTCTGCCTCCACCGCATTTGCTCCAACGAGGAGACATTCTGCTCACAAGCATCCCAGATGTCCACCTATTCCAAACCCGGTGCCTTTCCTCCTTCTGTCATCCAGACAGCCCACCACCACACCACCCCCATTCCCCACTACACTGCTCTAAACCACCCCCTCAACATAATAAAGACAGAGGCCCCCTTGTCCTCACCTACCACCCCACCAGTCTCCTCATCCAACGCATCATCCTTAAAGACTTCCGCCAACTTCAACTAGACCCCACCACCAAGAAGACCTTCCCCTCCCCCATCCCTCTCTGCCTTCCACAAGGACTGTTCCCTTCGACAGTTCTTGGTTTACACCACTTGCCCCATCAACACCCCCCACACCCCCAGGTACATTCCCATCCAACCGGAAAAGATGCTAAAACTGCTGGTACACCACTCCCCTAACGTCCATCCAAGGCCCCAAACAGTCCTTCCAGGTGAGACAGAGGTTCACCTGCCTCTCCTCCAGCCTAGTTTACTACATCAGGTGCTCCCGGTGTGGTCTTCTCTATATCGGGGACAAAGAATGTAAACTGAGGGAACATTCATCGAGCATTGCAGCTGGGCCTGCAGGGGCTGACTGGACTTCCCAGTAACCTCCTATTTCACTTCGCCCTAACCACTCCCTTTCCGACATGACCATCCTTGGCCTCCTCCATTGTCACAATGAACCACACCGCACATTGGAGGAACAACACCTCATCTTCCACCTGGTCAGCCTACAGCCCAGGGGACTCAACATTGGGTTCTCCAATTTCAATTATCCTCACTTCTCATTCCCCAACTCCCTTCCCAGCCCCTCCCCATCCCTTCCACTGCTCCCCAGCCACCATCCTGATTCATTCCTCACATTGACCAACCAGGTCGTACCCTCTGCCTGCTTTCACCTCTCACCACTTCACCACTCTGTCCCTGCCACCCCCTTTATCTGCAGCTCCCCTTACACCCACCCCCTGTCCTGAAGAAGGGCTACACCCGAAACATCGACATCTCCACTTCCTGATGCTGCCTGGTTTGCTGTGTTCCTCCAGCCTCCTGCCTGTCTCCTTTAGCTCCACCCATGGCAGCAACTGTCTGTGTGGAGTTTATGCATTCTCCCTGTATTTGTGTGAATTTCCTCCGGGTAACCCAGTTTCCTCCCACAGTCCAAAGGTGAATAGTTTAAATTGCCCAGAGTGCCCAGGGATGTGCAGGTGAGGTAGGTGAGCCATGTTAAATGGAGGGTTACAGGGATAGGTAGCGGGTGTGTCTGGGTGGGATACTGTTCAGGGGGTTGTTATGTCCTCAATGGGCTTCCACACTGAAGGGATTCTGTGGTACTTCTGATAGACAACTTGTCACAGTATCCTCTCCCCTGTTTCATTTATTACCTCCACCTTTATGGATTCTACATCTTCTGATTCCAAATCATTTCTTACTATCCTTACTATTCTATCACATACCAACAATGCTACCCCATCATATTCCCCCTCACCCCTTGCCTGAGGCCTGCTGACCCTCAGGTATAACTCTGCACCAGTAGCCACCTCTGTCTAATGGGAGAGAACAGCCTCTGGGACGATGGTGACTTTCCCTGTAACTACAATACCATGGGAAATAGGAACAGGAGTGGGCCATTCAGCCCCTCGAACCTGCTCTCCCATTCCAAAGGATCAGGGATTTGTTGATGACATGACAATTGATGGGAAAGTAGGCTGTAATGAAAAAAAATAGAAATTTACAAATGAATGGCTAAAATTTCACAGATTGGAATTTACCTTGGATTAGTGAGAGGTTACTCACCGTGATTGGACGAATAGAAAGGCAAGTTATCAACTAAATGGGAAGAAAGATCAGTGAGCTTCATTGCAGAGGCATCTGGGTGTCCTAATGCATGGATTATAGGAACTAGTGTGTAATACAGGAAAAGGAATTTTGGCATTAATTCCAGGAGAAAGGCAGGATGAAAGGAGGTGATGAAACTGTACGAGGCATCAGGGAGACTACACCTGGAGTGTTGTGAAACTGAAAGCCAAACCATACACATTAATTATTGAACCACACATGTAACTCCATGATTTTATATCCCCAATCTCACCTTGCCCATGGCTCATGCGCACAGTGGGCCAAATGCCCTCCATTAATGTGGGATCATTTTCTGAAATAGAATGATTACTTTAAATCTTCAATACTTTGACACATGCATTTCACTGAAATGTGGAAGGCTGTATCTAATGTTAAAATTGTGATGTGATCAGTGACCCGGATTTCCCTCAGAGTGAGAATTGAACAGGAGACTGAGTGTTGTGATGCATCACCCTCTTTATTTCACAGTGAGAATACATTCCCAGCAGTTAGAAAAACACAGACAAACACTGACTCGAAGACAATGGCTTCTTCACTCCACACGAGAAGCCTGTGAATGAATGGCCTTTTAACAGGAATCATATTGGAATAGATCATTTCTTCAATCACACATTCAGTCAGTCTGTATGTGAGTGGGAGCTACCAGTGTGGGGTGAGGAGATCTGAAGCTGAATTTTATTCTATTATCAGACTCTGGATTCTGATTTCACGTTGGGATTCTATCGCCATTTTAGAGATCAGTTTGAAGCTGCTTCATTCCTTCCTCTAGGCTCCACTCCACATCCCTCGTCCTCCTCTCACTGACCCCTCCCACTCTCCTGCCTCCTCCCCTTGTGCTGCAGAGTTCAACAAGTGTAACCTCTGGCCCCAGACACCACAGCAAAAAGCAGACTGATTTTCATGTGTCACTAACTTTCAGATGAAGATGGACATCATTCCAAAAGGGTCAAAACAATGAGTATTGATGGAATACAAATCCATTCCATGTAGGAATACTCCACAGGGCAGTTCCAGCACCAACCAACCTCAAACAACCAGGCTCTGTAATCCCTCCCATTGTCAATGAGCTCTGACCACATCAACGTGAAAAATTCTGACCCAGCATGACTGAGATTAAACAGAAGTATAATCCATCACCAGGACCATCCCTGTCTCAGTCTGTACACAATTCATTCATTTCAAACAAGATTAGAGAATAGAAGATTTAATCCCTGCTTCCCAGTGAAGGACCCAGCTCCCCATCTACAATTGAATTTAACCCTCTGTACGTGCTGGAAGAAGTCTTTAAACTAATGTCCCCAATGCCCAAATGAATCTGAAACACTGAGCAATAATTTAGTTTTGAAGAGAAATCCTCACTATAAAGGATATTAAAAGGAACTCGAGCATCCAGGACAGCTCTGTCAGGGACAGTCAGAGCGACCAGAGCTGGAACCTGATGTCTGGTTAATGTGTGGCTGGAAGACCACATGGTTCCTCCATATGGGTTTGAGGGAGGGGACAGGAACTGGGCAGATGGGATAGAATTTGGGGAAATATAATGGTAGCCAAATGTGGAAAAAATATCCCAGGGCAATGTTTAGAATTGGTGAGTGACTGGAAAATGGTAGCATTCAGAATGACCTGGATGTCCTTCTACGACAAGCACAGAGCATTAATGTACAGGTTCAGCAAGCTACTGGAGAAACAAACAGTATCTTATCCTTTATTACGAAGGGAGTGAAGAGTACAAAAATCTCACTTCAGTTGTAGCAGTGGATGACATCAGTAGTTTTACTCTCCGTACCCAAGAGTGAATTACAGTGAGTGCAATGACATCATTGGACAGATTACCCAATCAAGGGACAGTGTCGGAAAGTGGATTTGAAGGAGATCAGCAATGATCTCATTGAATGGTGGACCTTCTTTTTTATAACCCGGGGGAAAGACAAGATGGTACAGCCCCCAGGACAGCTGAAAACCATCGTGTGGAGGTGAGAGTGGAGGGAAGTGTGGAGGGTGAATGATGGGCAGGAGCGGGAGGGACTGCAGTTGGTGAGAGGCTGGGAAGGAGGATGGACAAAGTGGCAGGTGGGTGAGGGGTTTCAATGGAATGTGTGTGAGGAAGGTAGAGGACCAGGATAGTGGGAGAAAATGGTGCCAGGGCGGAGGGGTATATTGTCAGGTAAGTGAGAGAACCTTTGGGGTCTGACAAGAGATCAGGTTGGTGTAGAGGGGGCATGTTGGTTTTGCTGGGATCAGAATGGAGTGAAATGGGATTAATGGATTTGCTGGGATTGTATGGAGGGTCGGGATATTCCAGGTCCTGATGGTTTAGGGATGGGGTGCGGGGCTACCTGGTCAGGACGGAGGGTCACTTCTACCTGGGTCACTGTGGGTGGGGTTTCAGGTTAGTGAGGTAGGGGCTGGGTGGGTATTGGGTGGTGATGGGGGAATGCAGTTGGCTGTCAGTCCCAATCCCATTGGCAGGAGCAGGGGGTGTCTGTTCAGGGGCAGCTTTCCAGTCCAGTGTGGTTGGGCTGAATGGGGTGTGAAGGCTGGTGAAAGGGAGGGGCTGTTGTTTTGCTGGTAATGGGGTGGGGGGAAGGTATCCCATTCCAATGGGGCTGTGGTTGGGGTGAAGGGGAGTAGTGGGTCAGTGATGAGGGATCTGTAGAATCCTGGGGTTGGTGAGGAGGTGATGGAGTTTCGGGACCAGTTAGGTCATGGGTGTCAGGTGGAGGGGGTTTGTCCGGTCTGACACGGTCATGTCGGGGGTGTTGTCGGGTCAGGGGGAATGGGGGAAGTGTATCGTTGACAACGACTGACTCCCGATCAGAATTCCGGGGCCAATGAAGTGTAACTTGGATAATTCCATTGATTGGAATCATTAGACTAAAAAACCAGTGGGAAAAGTGACTGTAAATGGAGAACAAAATACTCTCTTTTGATGTTAATGCAGCTGAATAATTTTGAATGAAGAATAAATGCTTGTATTCTTAATTGGAAATACAATAACTGACTGCCAGTAGAGGGCAGTGTTTATAAACAGGACACCGGGATTTCTGAGATAGGACATTGGTGGAATTGCTTAAAAATGTGTTGCTGGAAAAGCGCAGCAGGTCAGGCAGCATCAAAGGAGCAGGAGAGTCAACGTTTTGGGCATAAGCCCAAAGTGGGCACATGTCCATAATATGTCTAAGGAACAGTCACTGCATTCACTGGAAGTGATGGAGAAGGGTATATCTTTCTCAAGGTACGGAGACCAGAGTTATGCACAGTAGTCTAGGTTAATGCAATGTGTAGTTTGGGGAAGACAAAACAGCTTTAGAATTAAGCACATCTCACTGTTCAAAATGTATAAAGATAACAGAACCTTCTAGAAAAGTTTCATTCCAATTCCTTTTCTAAAGCTATTTGTGTTAGTCCATATTTCTTATACCAACCAATAACAAATTTCCCATTAAGTATTCTCTTGTCTTTTTCCAAGTCTCTCAGGAAATCAAGGATCAGTTCTTCATATTGTTTCCCATCAGTTATGTTGGGAATAGTCCTGCAACGGAATTAAGAATATAGACATTTAATTCTCATTCCTCGTGACAAAACCTGTCTGAATCAGAGTAGGTTACAGGGCAACAGCAACAGGAGTCAGGCTTTCAGCCCATTGGGAACCCTCCATCATTCCGTTCCATCATGATTACAGGAACAGAATCGAAAAGCAATCAGAACGGACAGTCCCGTGGCCGATAAGGGGAGACAGGTTTGGTGTGGAATTCTGAGAGTCGATATAAACTTAAGGGCACTGTTCAAAAAACTGCATGGCAGAGACGGCAGGGGAATTTTGGTGCACCGATCTTTATTGAGAGAGTGAATAGCAAAGCAAACAGGGCCTTGAGTTTATAACGAGATGATTGATTCCTCAATCGAGGAAGTTTTGCTGAACCCCTATGAAATTCTGTTATGACCATTGTGGCCATTGATGATCACATTTTAGGGAATACACGAGTCTCCTTAAGAGGTTGCAGAGGGTTCTCACTAGAATGGTTCTACAAAGGAGCACCATGAAACTTGTAAGGAACAGGAGAATTGAATATGAATATAATCCATAAAAATCAAAAATGGACTGCAAAAGCTTCCATTGGTGATGATTTCTCTAAAACGGATGTGGGTCCATTCCAGACAGAGTTGGATGGATTTATTTTCAGGAATAGAGAAGTGGTCGAGGAGCTGAATGAATATGTTGTGTCTGTTTTCACTGAAGTGGATCCAGTGACTGTGATGCCATTGAATGTCAGTGGGTGATGTTTACCTTCTCTCTTGTTGGAGATGGTCAGTGCCTGACAGTTATGTGGTGCAAACCAAATTGGTGCAGTTATGGACAGTGAGGAAGGTTGTCAACGGATACAGCAACAAATAGAGATCACTTGGAAAGATGGGCAATGAAATGGCATGTGGTGTTTAATCCAGACTATGATGTACTTTGGAAGGTCAAATGGAAGAATTCAAAATTATACAATAAATGGCAAGAATTGATCTGCAGAGGGATCTTGGGTCAAGTCAGTAGCTCCATGAAAGTGGCAATACAAGTGGATAAGGTTGTAAAGAAGACATGTGGCATGTTTGCCTTCATCAATCTGGGGCTTGAGAATAAAAGTTGCAATGTCGAGCTGCAGATTACAGGAAGGATGTGGGGGCCTCGGACATGGTGCAAAAGAGATTTATCAGGATGTTGCCTGGATTGGAGTGTATTCACTATCAGGAGAGTTTGGGCGCACTCGGATTGTTTTCACTAGAACATCAGAGGCTGAGGGATGAATTCATGGAAATATATTAAATAATGAGATGCATGGAGAGGGTGGATAGTCAGAGTCTTTATCCCAGGGTGGAAATCTCAAACACTAGTGGGCACAGGTTCATGGTGTGAGGAGAATGTGCGAGGGGAGGTTTTATTCACGGTGTGGTCAGTGCCTGGAATGTGCTACCCAGGGCGCTGGAAGATGTAGATATGGGAGTAAAGTTTAAGAGACATTTAAGGGAACAGAGGCATATAGACCTTGTGCAGGTAGTTAGGAATGGTGTAGAGTTGTATCATGGTCAGCACAGATATGTTGGGCTGAAGGGCCTGTTTCTGTGCTGCACTCTTGTATGTTCTATGTTCTCCATTCTAAATGTCACCTACCACCTGTCAGCCCAATCCCAGATATTGTCCAGGTCTTGCTGAATCTCTGGAGACAGAAGCAGAGTCAGTGATTCATGTTCAGTGTGACTCTTCTTCAGAGATTTATTTGGGCTGGTGTTCCTTAACACCTGAAAGGGACAGAAAAGATTTCTCAGGAGGGGTCAATTGAGATGAAGAATGAAATGAAACTGGTAACAGAGACAGCTTTGAGACGGCTTCAGTCAGGCCCATTGAAGAGGGAGGTGGTTAGTGAACATGTGCAGGTATGACTCCAACCAGTGGAAATTCCTCCCGGTTCCCATTGATTCCAGTTTTGCTGGAACCCCTTACTATCACATTTGTTCAGACACAGCCTCGATGACAAGGGCAGTCTCTCTTACCTCAGCCCCGGAAATCCGCTCCTTTGGAAATGTCTCCTCCCACCATCAACACACAAAGTTAACAACGTGTACCATCTACAAGATACACTGCAGTATCTCACTGAACCCCGTCCACCATTGACAAGTCACAGGTCAGGAGTGGGGTAGACTACACACCATTTGCCTGTTTAGGGAAGGCTGGAAAATCACTCAGATTGTATTGCAACCAATCAGCTTGCTCCTTTGGCATCAACGTCCAAGTCCGTGCTCTCTACTCTCTAGAAGGACAAAGGGCAGTAATTACATGAGAACACCACCTCCTGTAAGATCCCCTCCAAACCACACACAACCCTGACTTGAAAATATATCACCGTTCCTTCAGTGTCACTGGATCAAATACCTGGAACTCCCTTTCTGACAGCATTGTGGATGCCCAAGTACCCAAAAGATGGCAGCAGTTTGTGAACTCAGCTCACCGTCGCCATCTCCAGGGAAATCAGGGATGGGTCAAACCCAAATCTCATGAACGAAGAAGAAAATAAACCAACATCAGGATCTGGCCATTAGAGGGACCCACACTCCTGCCCTTTCTACTGACTCACCTCACCCACACCACATCCCCATGACAGTGTCCTGTGATCCTCTCCCTGGTATCACACACCTATCAGCCTGGGAGTCAGTGCTTGGTCTCTCAGGTACAGTGCCATCAGCAGTCAGGAGCCAGCAGTGCTTGAGGGTCATTGAATGCAGCAAGCTTTCCCTGAGAGAGCTGATGTGGGGCTCTTATCAGCTCTCCAGTCAGTGGGCGAGACACTGATCACCTCCATTCAATTACCGCCTGTGAGCTACTGACTCCAGTCGCATCTATTAGAACTACAGCCTTGGGGAAAAATAAATCCCTCAGCTGTATCCTTTCTGTTACAAAATCTGATTTACAAAGGGATTTATTTGAAATCAAACAAAATTCCCACAGGACTCACTGTTTTCTTCCTGGGTTATGGAGAGTTTTCTGGGAACTCAGAGGGTGTTCCTCATGGGACTGACATCTCAAACTCTGACATCACCCTCTGTCCTTATAACGGGTACATTTTCACTTCCTCAGATATCAGACATCTCAAAGAAGTAAGATGTTTGGGGTTGTCCACTGAAGTTAAATAACAATTCTGCTGTGTCTGCATTTAGAAAGGGAGATAAATTAATCTCTTGAAAATAACAGAAACCCGAGGGACTGGTGAGAATAGGGAGTTGGAGAAGATTAGTCTTAGTGAACAAATAGTATTGCACAAATTGATCGGATGAAATCTGACACAACTCTGGACCTGACTATCCATACCCCATCATATTGATAGAGTTGGCTAGAGAGATGTGGATGTATTGGGTTTTACTCTGAAATCTTCACAGTTTTATTAATTCTGGAAGACTGCCTGCTGAAGTGTGGAAGCTCAGTCACTGAGTCTGATCAGACAGATATTGATACAGTTTGAAATAATATAGAGGGCACGGTTAGTAAGATTGTGGATGGCAGTAAAATTGGTGGTGTAGTGGAGAGTGAAGAGGTTTATGTAAGATTGCAAAGAGTTATTGATCGATTGGGTCAATAGGCTGAGGAGTGGCGTATCGAGTTTAATCTGGATAAATTATGCTGTTGCATTTTGGTAAAACAAGCAAAAGCAGGACTTAGATCATAGAACATAGAACATTGCAGCGCAGTACAGGCCCTTCAGCCCTCGATGTTGCATCAGCCTGTGAAACCAATCTGAAGCCCATCTAACCCACACTATTCCATTCTCGTCCATATGCCTATCCAATTACCATTAAATACCCTTAGAGTTGGCGAGTCTACTACTGTTGCAGGCAGTGCGTTCAATGCCCCTACTCCCTCTGACATCTGTCCTATATCCGTCACCCCTCAATTTAAAGCTACACACCCTCATGCTAATCATCACCATCTGAGGAAAAAGGCTCTCAGTATCTCTCTGTCTAAACCTCTGATTATCTTGTCCGTCTTAATTAAGTCGCCTCTCAACCTTCTTCTCTCATGAAAAACAGCCTCAAGTCCCTCAGCCTTTCCTCGTAAGACCTCCCCTCCATACCAGGCAACATCCTCGAAAAAATCCCCTCTGAACCCTTTCCAAAGCTTCCACATCCTTTCTATAACGCGGTGACCAGTGCTGTACGCAATATTCCAAATGGGGCCACAACAGTTTTGTACAGCTGCAGTATGATCTCATGGTTCTGAAATTCAAATTGATGAACAGATGAATAGGCAGAGAACAAAGGAATACTGACAGTGGAGAAGCAAAATGGTTTTAGTTTAGAAAGGCATCTCGTGGCAGCACAGTCTGGTGGGCTAAAGGGCAAGTTCCTGTACTTTTCTTGGTTCACTTCAAACTTGCCTCATTAACTGGATAATATTCCCCTCTCGTCTGATGCTAGCCCAATTCTCTCTGTAGACAGAAGTACCCTCCACTGTGGAGATATCCTGGGATCCCAAGCACAGGCACCATATTTAAAGGCCATCATGCATCTGGACAAGCGCAGTCAGTCCCTGACTGCCCACTTCCATATATTTGGCATGGAATCAGACAAGGAGAAATCAGCACCTCACTTCATGGACAGCGACCTTGAGATCCTTGTGGATCGGGCAGAGCAGAGGAGGGACATCCTGTTCTCCTGGCACTGCCAGAGGAAGGCACAACACCTGACCTTGCCAGCCTGGTCAGTGGCAGACACTGGGTTAGTGTAGAGGAAGGGCAATGACCTTTGCTGCTCCACCAGGTTAAATGCCACCCTCTTCTCACTGATCCTTCACACAGAGTGGTCAGGTTCAGAGGTTCTGTATCTCTTCAATCTGAGGTGTGGACCATATGCTGCGCTGTGGATTCAGTCCTCACAAGACTGGAGAGATCATGTCATCAACACCCCTCCAGAATGTGTTCAGGTCGGGAATTCTGAGATGGTTCGGTGATCAGTGACAAATGGCCAAGTCAGATGATACATGAGTAGGAGAGGAATTTGGAGGTGAAAGTGAAGTGAATGGGTTCTGTTTATAAAATCATGAGAGGCATCGATATGGAAAATAGCCAAGGTTTTCTCCCCACAGTGGGGGAGTCCAAAACTAGAGGGCATAGGTTGAAAGGTGAGAGGGGAAAGCTTTAAAAGGGACCTGAGGGGCAACATTTTCTTAGATGGTGGTGTGTGCATGGAATGACCTGCCAGAGGAAGTGGTAAAACTGACCACCATTACAATATTTAAAAAACATTTCCATGGGTACATGGATAGGAAAGTGGTTAGCACTGCTGCCTCACAGCGCCAGAGACCTGGGTTCAATTCCTGCCTCAGGCGACTCTGTGCGGAGTTTGCACGTTCTCTCCGTGTCTGCGTGGGTTTCCTCCGGGTGCTCCGGTTTCCTCCCACACTCCAAAAATGTGCAGGTTAGGTGAATTGGCCATGCTAAATTGCCCGTAGTGTTAGGTGAAGGGGTAAATGTAGGGGAATGGGTCTGGTGGGTTACGCTTCGGCAGGTCGGTGTGGACTTGTTGGGCCGAAGGGCCTGTTTCCACACTGTAAGTAATCTAATCTAAAAAAAAGGTTTAGCGGGACACGCAGGCAGATTGGACGAGTTCAGTTTCGGACACCTGGTTGGCGCAGACGAGTTGGACTGCAAGGCCTGTCTCCATGCTGTACAATTCTATTATGATATCACTGCTCGTGTGACTCTCAGTAGTAAAGGTAATTGGGAGTGTTGGTATCAGGCACAAAATCAATTTGGCGAACAATATCCTTATAAGTTGTACATTAATGCAGTCTTGAAGTGTCAGTGACCGAGAGGATGGACTTCACTGGTGGTAACAGCTACACTGTTCCAATGCAATGCTGAGTCCTGGCTAGCACTGAGCTTCATGAATCTTGTTGCACCTGTCCAGCTGGGTAGTAGACCACATTTCTGACTGGCCATGTAAATAACGGTGAGGTTTAAAGGATTTACCAAAATGGTGAACTGATCATTAAAGAGTACCTGACCTCTGCATTGGCCCCAAGCATTTCTGAACCTCCGACAAACTAAATCTGGAGTTTGCATATTAAAGAGAAAGGCATAAGATAGGAGAATAGGAGTTCCTTGATTGGACCAGATTAACATTCCCCAATTAGGGAGCCCTGGCTGACAGACAAGGACAAGAGTATCAGACATTCTCACACTCTGGGATGGTTCTGAGGAAGTTGGATCAGTGTCAAAGGACTTTCCATGATTAAATAAAGGGTGACTTGGTGACGGGATACTGGCCTCAGTGGAGTTGAGTGGTGATGAGAGCAAAGTGTGCTCCTGAAGAAGTTTGCTTACAACAGGTGCCTTTGAGCTGGGGTGAGCATTTCTGGCATCATGCTGTTATTTGGGAAGTTTGATTTGTTCGATTTTGCCAATGACTGGACCCAGTATGTGGAGAGAATGCGTCCTTGTTTTATTTTTAAATGGGCAGATGACATTGGGACAGATGTAAAGCTATAATTAATTCTCCTGATAGCTTTTGGACCTGCTGCTTTTTCAGATATTTGGAGCCTAACCCGGCCTGAAGAACCAGATACTAAAACCTTTCACGAGTTGATGGATTTAGTTAAGGAATATTACAATGCCAAGCCTCATCTAATTCTGAATTGCTATCGTTTTTACTCAGCAATTTGAGAACTGGGGAATCCATATCAGGATTTGTAATTAGGTTAAGACAACTGGCAGAGGCAGGTAACATTGGTTTAACCCTTAATGAGATGCTGAGACACTCATTAATGATGATGTAACTATGCAAAAACACCTACTATTTAAAGCCCAATTGGACTTCAAACAGGGACTGGCTTTATCGTTGGCAAATGTGGTGAGTGGAGCATATAAGTTGCAGGATATTCCGATGGAAGTGGACATCCTCACCAGTCTAAGTGAGTTTGGGGAACACCACTTGAGTGAAGGCAATTGCAAAGCCTCACTCAGGACATACACTGAACAGAGAGCCACCAGGTCAGATCACATCAAAACCCCAAGACATAGACAAGCCTTGACCAAAGGGTTAAAATTTTCTTCAGGATCCGGGCCAGCAAGCAATTGTAGTTGCTTCCGGTAGTAGGACTTGTGACAGCAAAAGTATCCCACTCGACCTAAATTGAATAAGGAAAATTATAGGTCAGTATCCAGGCGAGTGCACACCCTGGGAAGTCCACTCACATCTGGTTTGGAACAGTTACATTTTTTAACAACTTCCAAATTCGAAGGATTAAAATAAACATGTAGTTAAATGGGTTGAATGGAGGTTGAAACCAGCCTGGCCATTTCAGTGATCACAGATCCCAAAATTGACTCAGAACTTCAACACTTGTTTACTCAAGACCTCGGCTAGATTGAGGACCCACAGCACAGAACATTTACAGATTACCAATCCAACTTTGGTTGTGGTCTCTTATAAGCTGGTTCAGGTACAGCTGATTGTGCTAAAAGGCTTGGGAGAGAAAATGAGGTCTGCAGATGCTGGAGATCAGAGATGGAAATGTGTTGCTGGAGAAGCGCAGCAGGTCAGGCAGCATCTAGGGAACAGGAGAATCGACGTTTCGGGCATTAGCCCTTCTTCAGGAATGAGGAAAGTTTGTCCAGCAGGCTAAGATAAAAGATAGGGAGGAGGGACTTGGGGGAGGGGCGTCGGAAATATGATAGGTGGAAAAAGGTCAAGGTGAGGGTGATAGGACAGATTGGGGTGGCGGCGGAGAGGTCGGGAAGAAGATTGCAGGTTAGGGAGGCGGTGCTGAATTTGATAGATTTGACTGAGACAGGCTGGGGGGAGGGGAAATGAGGAAACTGGTGAAATCCGAGTTCATCCCTTGTGGTTGGAGGGTTCCTAGCCGGAAGATGAGGCGTTCTTCCTCCAACCGTCGTTTCGCTGTGGTCTGACGATGGAGGAGTCCAAAGACCTGCATATCTTTGGTGGAGTGGGAGGGGGAATTGAAATGTTGAGCTACAGGGTGGTTGGGTTGGTTGGTCCGGGTGTCCCAGAGGTGTTCTCTGAAACGCTCCGCAAGTAGGCGGCCTGTCTCCCCAATATAGAGGAGGCCACATCGGGTACAGAGGATGCAATAGATGATATGTGTGGAGGTACAGGTGAATCTGTGGCGGATATGGAAGTTTCCTTTGGGGCCTTGGAGGGAGGTGAGAGGGGAGGTGTGGGCGCAAGTCTTGCAACTCCTGCGGTTGCAGGGGAAGGTGCCGGGAGTGGAGGTTGGGTTGGTGGGGGGTGTGGATCTGACGAGGGAGTCACGGAGGGAGTGGTCTTTACGGAATGTTGATAGGGGAGGGGAGGGAAATATATCCTTGGTGGTGGGGTCCGTTTGGAGGTGGCGGAAATGACGGCAGATGATGCGCTGTACATGGAGGTGAGTGGGGTGGTAGGTGAGGACCAGTGGGGTTCTGTCCTGGTGGCGGTTGGAGGGGCGGGGTTCAAGGGCGGAGGATCGGGAAGTGGAAGAGATGCGGTGGAGGGCATCGTCGATCACGTCGGGGGGGAAATTGCGGTCCTTGAAGAAGGAGGCCATCTGGGATGTGCGTTTTTGGAACTGGTCCTCCTGGGAGCAGATGCGGCGGAGTCGAAGGAATTGGGAGAATGGGATGGCGTTTTTGCAGGGGGCAGGATGGGAGGAGGTGTAGTCCAGGTAGCTGTGGGAGTCGGTCGGTTTGTAGTAGATGTCCGTGTTGATCCGGTCGCCTGAGATGGAAATAGAAAGGTCGAGGAAGGGGAGGGAGGAATCTGAGACTGTCCAGGTGAATTTGAGGTCGGGGTGGAAGGTGTTGGTGAAGTGGATGAACTGTTCCACCTCCTCGTGGGAGCACGAGGCGGCGCCGATACAGTCATCGATGTAGCGGAGGAAAAGGTGGGGGGTGGGGCCAGTGTAGTTGCGGAAGATGGATTGTTCCACATATCCTACGAAGAGGCAGGCATAGCTGGGGCCCATGCGGGTGCCCATGGCTACTCCTTTCATTTGGAGGAAGTGGGAGGATTGGAAAGAGAAGTTGTTCAGGGTGAGGACCAGTTCAGTCAGTCGAAGGAGGGTGTCAGTGGAAGGGTACTGGTCGGTACGGCGGGAAAGGAAGAAGCGGAGGGCTTTGAGTCCTTCGTGATGGGGGATGGAGGTGTACAGGGACTGGATGTCCATGGTGAAAATAAGGTGTTGGGGACCGGGGAAGCGAAAATCATAGAGCAGGTGGAGGGCGTGGGTGGTGTCCCGAACGTATGCAGGTCTTTGGACTCCTCCATCGTCAGACCACAGCGAAACGACGGTTGGAGGAAGAACGCCTCATCTTCCGGCTAGGAACCCTCCAACCACAAGGGATGAACTCGGATTTCACCAGTTTCCTCATTTCCCCTCCCCCCAGCCTGTCTCAGTCAAATCCATCAAATTCAGCACCGCCTCCCTAACCTGCAATCTTCTTCCCGACCTCTCCGCCCTCACCCCAATCTGTCCTATCACCCTCACCTTGACCTTTTTCCACCTATCACATTTCCGACGCCCCTCCCCCAAGTCCCTCCTCCCTATCTTTTATCTTAGCCTGCTGGACAAACTTTCCTCATTCCTGAAGAAGGGCTAATGCCCGAAACGTCGATTCTCCTGTTCCCTAGATGCTGCCTGACCTGCTGCGCTTCTCCAGCAACACATTTCCATCTCTAAAAGGCTTGGGCCCAAGCTTGATGGGGCAAACCTTTTTGATTAGATAATGGCAGCCTGAGTGAAGTTCGAATTAAATACCTAGAAGTTTTTCAGGGAGGTCTAGGGACTATCATGGGATAGTTGGCCAGGAAGCAATTCCACGACCTTGGAAAGCTCGCCCACAGCCAACTGCCTTACGGGCAAAAGTCGAGGCAGAAATCAGGAGGCTGGAATGTGATGGAATCATCAGAGCAGTCCGGTTTGGGAAATTGGCAGCACCAATCGGACTGATTGTGAAACTAGATTGTGAAACTAGATGGGTTGGTTCACCTTTGCGGGGATTTTAAACAAATGGTAAACCGCTTCTTGCGGCTGGATAAATACCCAATCCCTCACGCAGGTGGTTTATATGCAAAGCTGGCAGGAGCCAGTCCTTCACAAAGCTGGACATGAGCCACCTATACTTGCAATTGGAGTTAGATGAGCATTCCCAGAAGTATACTACAGTCAATACCCATTTGGGGTTGTACCAGTATATGGGACTGCCATTTGGGTATTGTCAGCCTGTGTAACCTTTCAGCGGATGATGGAGAACATTTTCCACCATGGCACGCTAATAGCAGGGAAGACCAATACAGAACTCTTCGAGAACTTTAACATATTCTTTAGACGTTTCTCCCAGGTGGGTATACAGCTTAGAGTGGAGAAAAATGTGTGTTCAGGCACCCCCAAGTGACCTACTTGGGACACAGCGTTGACAAGACCAGGTGAAACCCATTGGAATGAGGGCGATCAAAGGTGCCCCGGCTCCCATGTCTGTATGGGAGCTTAGGTCCTTGCTTGGGCTGGTGAATTATTACGGAATGCTCGTGTATAACCAAGCCTCCTTCCCAGCACTTTGCATCAATTCTTTGAAAAGGGTTAGCTTGGAAATGAGAATGTAGCCAAGCCACAGCTTTCAGGGAAGTGAAGAAACAGCTATCATCTCAAGTGAGATCTGATATTGACATGTGATGCCTCCCCATATAGCAATCAGGCTCGCATTGGCTGGTAGGTGGCACAATGGAGAGCAACGCCCAATAGCGTACGCATCCAGGACACTGGCTAATGTAAGGCGTAAACATGCCCAGATTGAGAAGGAAGGTTTGATGGTCATATTTTGGAGTCAGGAAGTTCCACCAATACCTTTCTGGATGTAAATGTGTAATAAGAATAGACCAGAAAACCCCTTCTGGTCTCCTTAAAGAGGACAAGGCAGTGCTGGCCGTAGCTTCAGGCTGACTCCCATGGTGGGCGATGATACCAAGTGTGTATAATTACAAGTTGGAACACCATCAGGAAGGCCAAGTAACAATTGCAGATGCATTGAGCCGCCTCCTAATGGCAGATACACCACTGGTGGTAGTACCACTGGAAGAGTCCGTCGTGGTTTGAAATGTTATGGACACACTTCACAGCTGATCATATCAGACTTTAGACACAGAAAAATCTGGTCCTGGCAGAACTAAAACAGCTGGTGGTGATGGGTGAAACCAAAGGACCATCACAACCAGACCTGAAACCTTTTTGGACCTGGAGGGACCAGATCACAGTAGACAATGGCGATTTGTTATGGGGAGCAAAGGTCACCACCAGATACTGGCTGAACTCCATCAGGGTCATCCAGGGGTTTTCAAAATGAAGATTTTGGCAAGAACTTACATCGGATGGCCAGGATTAGATGCAGACATAACCACATTTGTGGGGCAGTGCCCAGAGTGCCAAAAAGGGCAACAATTACAACCAGCAGCTCCCCCACATTCTTGGGAATGGCCGGTATACCCTGGACTCGGTTACACATTGATTCTGCAGGCTTCTTTCACAGGCTCAATGTTCTTAGTCATTGTAGGCGCCCACAAAAAGTGGATGGATGTGCATAGAGTACATTCATCAAACATGGGGACGACAATAGAAAAGCTGCATCTTTTGCACTACACGCCCTCCCAGTACTGTTGGTCACAGATAAAGGGCCATCAGTTACCAGCAGAGAATTGGAGAATTACTTAAAGTCAAATGGCATTTTACATAATGACAGCTCCACACCATCCACCATCCAACAGTGTGGCAGAAAGAACAGTACAAGCTTTGAAGACATGCTTAACGAACAGCCAATGGCTTCATTAGATACCAAACTGTATTGGCTCCTATTTGAGTACAGGACCACCCCGCTTACAACTCTAGGGATATATCCAACAGAGTTGCTAATGGGGAGAAGATGCCACACCAGATTAAACCTGATCTTCCTAGACCTGCGTGGGGTGGGGTGGGGTTGGGGAGGTTGGTGGGGTTGGGGGTGTGTCAGTGGCATTTGGAATGTCAATGCCGGACACAAGACTCTGGTGAACGAAAGACACTTTACTTCAGGGGACAATGTTTAGTGTAGGAACCACAGGATGAGCCCTGAATGGATAAGAGGCATGGTCAGTGCAAGGTCAGGTCCAGTGATGTATAATGTTCATGTTGGTCCGACATTCCTGAACAAGCACGGTCCACATGAAAGCTGCAAAAACGCAAACAGTGCGGAATCCAAACTGATCCGAGAAGCCAGACACATCAGAAGGGCTGACAGAAGCCGTGGGTTCTCCCTGTCCATCAAGCGATGAAGAGACCTCGGAATCTGAGATGGACATGACGGGTGTCACCACCTTGATGCCATTGTCACCTGAAGATCCGAATGAACGTCTTCAGAGATGCTCCAGGGGTAAGAGGCAAGTTACTGCCAATCACAAGCTGCCTCTCTCAGGGGCAGTGTTAAAGGAACCTGATCCGATGCTCAAACACCCCAGGAGCAGCTACAAAAGAAAAAGGCCAGGCCTCTGGTCTCGGATTCAGAGAGGGCAGGATGCAGTGATTGTAATGAGGTCAGCCAGGTAGACCTCATATGAGTTATGCAATATACGTGCGGCATGGTGGCTCAGTGGTTAGCACTGCAGCCTCACAGCACCAGGGATCCGGGTTCGATTCCAGCCTCGGATGACTGTCTGTATGAGTTTGCACATTCTCCCCGTGTCTGCGTGGGTTTCCCCCCACAATCCAAAGATATGCAGGTCAGGTGAATTGACCATGCTAAATTACACCATAGTGTTCGGTGCTTCAGTCAGAAAATGGGAAATGGGTCTGGGTGGGTTACTCTTCAGAGGGGCAGTGTGGACTGGTTGGGCCGAAGGACCTGTTTTCACTCTGTAGGGAATCTAATCCATTAAAAGTAGGGTATTTTGTGATGTTGTACAACAGGGTGACCCAATGGTTCAGATACAAAATTCCTTGAAGTTTGCATCAAATGTAGACAGAGTGGTTAAGAAGGTGTTGAGCACACTTGCCTTCATTGCTCAGATGTTTGAGTATCAGAGTTGGGACACTGTGTTGAGGTTGTACAGGAGATTGGTGAGGCCTCTTCTGGAGTAATGTGTCCAGTTCTGGTCACTCTGTCATAGGCTGGATATTATTAAAGCTGGAGAGAAGTTTCAGAAGAGATTACCGAGGATGTTTCCGGGAATGAAGGATTTGAGCGAAAAGGAGAGGTTGGATAGGCTGGGATGTCTTTCACTGGAGCAGAGGAGGTTGAAGGGTGACCTTACAGAGGTTTATAAAATCATGAGGGATATAAATATGGTGAATGGCAGGTGTCTCTTCCCTCGAGTGGGGAATTAAGACAAGGGGGAATATGATGGTGAGTTCAGGGATTAGATTAGATTAGATTACTCACAGTGTGGAAACAGGTCCTTCGTCCCAACAACTCCATACCAACGCGCAACCCACCCCACTACATTTACCTCTTCACCTAACCCTACGGGGAATTTAACATGGCCAATTCACCTAACCTGCACATTTTTGGATTGTGGAGGAAACCGGAGCATCTGGAGGAAACCCACACAGACACGGGGAGAATGTGCAAACTCCACACAGGGAGTCACCTGAGGTGGGAGTTGAAACTTTATTGCTGGAACAGCACAGCAGGTCAGGCAGCATCCAGGGAACAGGAGATTCGACGTTTCGGGCACAGGCCCTTCTTCAGGCCCTGAAGAAGGGCCTGTGCCCGAAACTTCGAATCTCCTGTTCCCTGGATGCTGCCTGACCTACTGTGCTGTTCCAGCAATAAAGTTTCAACTTTGATCTCCACCATCTGCAGACCTCACTTTCTCCACCTGAGGTGGGAATTGAACTCCGGTCTCTGGCGCTGTGAGGCAGCAGTGCTCACCACTGTGCCACCACGCCGCCCACAGATATTTAAGGTGAAAGGAGACAGATTTAAAAAAGACATGAGGTGCAACTTTTCTACACAGACTGATTTGTGTGTGGAATGAACATCCAAAGAAAGAGGTGAATATGGGTACAGTTACAATGTTTAAGAGACATTTGGATAAGGACATGAATAAGAAATGTTTGGAGGGATAAGGGCCAAGCCCAAGCAGGTGGAACTAGTTTAGTGTGGGATTATGGTCAGCATGGACTGGTTGGGCCGAACAGTCTGTTCCCGTGCTGTGTGACTCTATGACTCGACCATAACAGCATCAATCGGAATGGGAATATTGTGGGAATATTTCATTGGAGTGGATGAGCTGCCATTACCTAGAAGGGTGAAGCTGACTAAAAGGGCTGCTTCAAAGACCCTTTGTTCAAATGAAGTGAAAGTGTTCTGTGAAAAATGTGAACCATGCTGCAGATGAGAATTTCAGAACCCAGGAGCCAGCTCTGTGTGAACTGGAGTAATGTGAATGTGGAGGACTGGCTGTGTTCTCAGGAGGTGGAGCTGGAGATTGTGAGATAAGAACCACTCTACAACACCATTCATATTGACCAATGTCCCAGTGGAACTGGATGGACCTGTTAATCTCAGCCTTACCCTGACTAGAATGATTTGGAGATGCCGGTGTTGGACTGGGGTGTACAAAGTTACAAATCACACAACACCAGGATATAGTTCCACAGGTTTAATTGGAAGCACTAGCTTTCGGAGCGCCGCTCCTTCATCAGGTGGTTGTGGAGTACACAATTGTCAGACACAGAATTTACAGCAAAAGTTGACAGTGTGATGTAACTGAAATTATACATTGAAAAATTACCTTGATTCTTTGTTCAGTCTGTCATCTGTTAGAATGACCATGATAGTTTCACTTCTTTCATATGCAAATCACAAAGTTTTTTTAAAAAGTTACATTCTCAGGTTAACTGCAACAATTGGTGTCAGCCCAGATAAGATGTTGCGCCATTGAAGGTGTTGGCCCCCTGTGGTCCCTGTCTGTGTCATCGTGTTTAGACTGATACGATCCTAAAAAGTGAGCTAACAGAGTCTTACATGGATTCATGCAGTTTTTGAGCAAAGTACAAAGTAACTCTGCAAGTACAAATTCACCCCACCAACGTATGTGTGTGTGTGTGTGTGTAATGTGGTCAACATCTGTGAGAGGGTGCATGTGTGAGTGTGAGAGTGTGTGTGTGTGTGTCTGTGTGTGTCTTCACCTGATGAAGGAGCAGCGCTCCGAAAGCTCATGCTTCCAATTAAACCTGTTCGACTATTACCTGGTGTTGTGTGATTTGTAAGATTGTACACCCCACACTGGAATGATGGTGACATAAAGTCATAGAGCCATAGAGATATACATACTCTTTGGTCCAACCCGTCCATTCCGACCAGATATCCCAATCCAATCTAGTCCTACTTGCCAGCACCCGGCCCATATCCCTCCAAACCCATCCTAATGCCTCTTAAATGTTGCAATTGTACCAGCCTCCATCACATCCTCTGGCAGCTCATTCCATACACATACCACCCTCTGCGTGAAAAAGTTGCCCCTCAGGTCTCTTTTACATCATTCCCCTCTTGCCCTAAATCTATGCCCTCTAGTTCTGGACTCCCTGACCTCAGGGAAAAGACTTTGTCTATTTACCCTATCCATGCCCCTCATAATTTTGTAAACCTCTACAAGGTCACCTCTCAGCCTCCAACGCTCCAGGGAAAACAGCCTCAGGCTGTTCAACCTCTCTCTGTAGCTCAGATCCTCCAACCCTGGCAACATCCTTGTAAATCTTTTCTGAACCCTTTCAAGTTTCACAACATCTTTCTGACAGGGAGGAGACCAGAATTGCACGCAATATTCCAACAGTGGCCGAACCAATGTCCTGTACAGCCACAATATGACCTCCCAACACCTGTACTCAATACTCTGACCAATAAAGGAAAGCATACCAAATGCCTTCTTCACTATCATATCAACCTGTGACTGCACTTTCAAGGAACTATGAACCTGTCCTCCAAGCTTTCTTTGTTCAGCAACACTCCCCAGTACCTTACCATTGGCACCTCGCATTTATCTGAATTAAACTCCATCTGCCACTTCTCAGCCCATTGGCCCATCTGGTCAAGATCCTGTTGCAATCCAAGGTAACCCTCTTCGCTGTCCACTACACCTCTAATTTTGGAGTCATCTACAAACTTGCTAACGTACCTCTTCTGCTCGCATCCAAATTATTTGTATAAATGACAAAAAGTAGAGGACCCAGCACCGATCCTTGTAGCACTCCACTGGTCACAGGCCTCCAGTCTGAAAAACAGTCCTCCGCCACTACTCTCTGTCTTCTACCTTTGAGCTAGTTCTGTATCCAAATGGCTAGTTCTCCCTGTATTCCGTGATATCGAACCTTGCTAATCAGTCTCCCATGGGGAACCTTGTCGACCGCCTTACTGAAGTCTATATAGATCACATCTACTGCTCTGCCCTCATCAACCTCTTTATTACTTCCTCAAAAAACTCAATCAGGTTTGTGAGACGTGATTTTCCTCGCAAAAAGCCATGTTGACTATCCCTAATGAGTCTTTGCCTTTCCAAATATATGTACATCCTGTCCCTCAGGATTCCCTCCAACAACTTGCCCACCACCGACGTCCGGCTCGCTGGTCTATAGTTCCCTGGCTTGTCCTTACCACCCTTCTTAAACAGTGGCACCACGTTAGCCAACCTCCAGCCTTCCGGCAGCTCACCTGTGACTAGAGATGATACAAATATCTCAGCAAGAGGCCCAGCAATCACTTCTCTAGCTTCGCACAGAGTTCTAGGGTATACCTGATCAGGTCATGGGGATTTATCCAAATTTACCCGTTTCAAGACATCCAGCACTTCCTCCTCTGCAACATGGACATTTTGCATGATGTCACCATCTATTTCCCTACAATCTATACCTTTCATATCCTTTTCCACTGTAAATACTGATGGAAAATACTCATTTAGTATCTCCCCCTTTTTCAGCAGTTCCACACAAAGGCTGCCTTGCTGATCTTTGAGGGGTCCTATTCTCTCCCTCGTTGCCCTTTTGTCCTGTATGTCTTTGCAAAAACTCTTTGGATTCTCTTTAATTCTATTTGCCAAAGCTTTCTCATGTCTCCTTTTTGCCCTCCTGATTTCCCTTTTAAGTACACTCCTACTTCCTTTATACTCTTCTAAGGATTCACTCGATCTGTCCTGTCTATACCTGACATATGGTTCCTTCTTTTTCCTAACCAAACACTCAATTTCTTTAGTCATCCAGCATTCCCTATACCTACCAGTCTTTCCTTTCACCCGAACAGGAATATACATAAAGAAACATTAATCACAATATTTCAGCATCAAAACTCACAAAGAACTGACCCGAAAAGAACGATCTTTGTTTAATTGTTTGATCTGTAGGTGTGGGTGGACAGTTAACTTCAGGAACGATGGTCACACCTACATTGAATCTCTGTGGAAATGTTCCATTTACCAAGTATCCAGTGAGTACCCAAGGTGCAGTGATAGGAACTATTGTTTCTGTAGAAAGAGAAAAACTCTGTTATAACATTTTACTCGGTGATCATTTGTGGTGTCACTGACAGTGAGTCAGAGGTTACAGGTGAGGGGTCAGGGTGACATTGCTGAAGTGGGGCAGACACTGATGTGACAGATTGAATAATAGCCTCACAGTGAGACACAGCGCTGGGGGAGGGGACTCCTGTGCTGGCTGTTTGGTTGATGTAACCAGCTCATTACACTGACCTGCTCTCTTTCCAAACATCCACATCTTTTCTCCCATTATTTAGATGTTCATCTTTGAACGCTGTGATTGAAGTTGTTTTCTGCACTATTCCACGCAGAGAATTCCACATCATACAGGAACACACGTGGACACAACCATACAAACGGAGAGCAGGAGAAGGCCATTCAACCCCTCACACCTGAACCACTGATCCCACAGCATTTCCTTCTCTTTTGCAAATTTGACAATTTTTAATTAGGTTTCTTTCTTGCGATCCTAATTGTTAATTGCGAAGCTTCAGGCACAATCTCCTAAATATTGAGCACTGTGTCTTTGACTATGTTGTACTCTGCAGTTCTACTCCGCTTGTCCCTCTGACAATCTGACAAACACAGTCAGAGCTGTACCTGCCAAAACACACTGTCCTGTTCAGGTCCAGACCTCTCGAAGCCACATCCTCTGTTCAACAACCTTTTCAGATGTGACACAAGACCTTTTGACTCCATTGTCAGTAAATGTAAGGATTCTGTGTAGATTCTTGGTTTAAGGAAATCCCTGATTGGAACCAGAATCCTCCTCCAAGCTCCTCCCTCCTTCTTTCTTCATTTTCCCACTGAAGCTTTTCTTTTGCTCCTCCAGTTCTCAGAGTTCCTGGCTCTTTAGAATTCAAGTTTTCTTTCTTTCAGATTCCTTGGTTTCATCTTGCCTCCATTTAATTTTTCTTACCTTTTCCTCCCATTCTATTTCAACTTTCTCTGAATTCTCTTTCCCTTATTTCTGTTCTTCTCCAAACTGAAGGCCTGTCATTTCTATCTCTAGCTGTGTTACTTTCACCTGTGACATCATGCTTTCATTTTCCTTTCTTCAACTGGGGGGACGTCATGGTCTCATGGTATTATTGCTCATGTATTAATCCAGAGAGCTCGGTAATGTCCTGGCGATGCAATTCAGATCCTGTCAGGGTAGAATTTGAGTTCAAAGGTGAACAGAAATCTGTAATTAAGTATCTGCTGATAGCCATGTAACCATTGTTGGGGATAAAACACCATTCTGGTTCAATAATACCCCTTTGGAGACAGAAACTGCTGCCCTTGCCTGGACTGAGCTATATGTGACTCCAAACCTGCAGCAAAGTGGTTGACCTTTAACAGCCATCTAGACAGGGAGGGATGGGTAATAAAGGCTGGTGTAACCAGCAATGCCAACACCCCAGGAATGAATGAAACACATTGTCATTGTTGGATCATTACTTGAACAATCTCATCTGCATGAGATCCTACTTTGCATTGTACCTTCCATTTATCTGATAATTCCCTAGTTTTAATTTTGATCAAATAACCCACTGTTATTACTTTAACTCCCACAAAGCTGTCAGCAACATGAAAATGTGCAACAAACATCACCACAATGCTGCTGTTTTAGGTCCCGAACCACCGCCAAGTTGTGACTTTAAAAAGAAAGACATAGATCTTTCTTAAATGCAGTAATTTAACAAAATTCATGTCCAGAAATCCAAACATTATGATCCCAGCTGATGGTATTACAGCCCAAATCAGATCCCAGATGGGCCTGTGGCTGGATCGATCTTATTGTGAATTGTTCTTAGTTCAGAGAGAGACCAGTCACAAAAACCACAAGCAATCAAACGTGCAGATTGCTTTGAACAGTAAAGCAGGCGATGTTTATAAGGAGTGAAAATAAAACAGATTGAAGTGGAATATTTTCATAGAGCATACATTTAAAGATTTCAAAACATACCCCAAAAGTATTTCTATTCCAAAAACACCTTTGACATTCTCTATCTTCCCCTACAGAGCTTCAGCAAACTTTAGTTTCTCTTTCTGTCTTGAGCAACTGTTTGACACATCTGCCATCAGTGAAGAACACTGCAGAAAATCCCCAAATAGAAGCTAAATCATAAGACCATAAAGCAATCCCATTTTCCCCCAAATGACAGGGGTTTTGGCCCATCAACAAAATCCATCCTTGATCTTTTAAACGAGAGCACAATACACATCTGTTTCCCCTGTTCACACAAAAAAGTTTCCCAATGTGACCAAAATCCCATTTGTGCAGAAATTGAATTCGATGCTGAAAGGGGAGAATGTGCTGAGCTATGAGGAGAAGGTGGAGAAGTGGCATTTTGTGAGTGGTCCTTCAGAGAGCTGGCACAGGCATGATGGGGTGAATGGCCTCTTACAATGCAGTAGACAGGTTTTCTCTCTGTTCGATTTCCCCAGCGTGAAATAGATCACATTGTGAGAAGTAGAACAAAGAAATCACGTTTTACACTTTGGTTCACAACAGCTGTTTCAAGAAAGAATTAGACCTTCCCTAAATGGCGAAATAATCGATTTGCAGTGTTTACAATGCTGAGATTACTTTTGTCATCTTTAGAAGGAGAGCCCAGAGACCACAAGGAGACTGTACACAAGACAAATACTGTACCAACAGGACAGCAGTATAGTTTTGGACAGTGTCCAAGCCATCAGAGCTATTTTAATTGTATTACAACATTCAATGTTAAAGAGACGTCAGTGAGTGAGGCTGTTTGTGGGTCTTTGGGAGAGATGGAGGGAATCGCAGATGGTGAATGGGCGGTGTGTCACCTTCCACAAGGACTCCAACAGTGGGCTTCGTGCCTGGCCCGGAGCCTTTATTTGTGTGAGGACAATTCAGCGATCATGGCTGAAGTCAGACAGTGAGATTGAAATCCCACTCCCACCTTCCCAGATTCTGGGACCATAAAGCCAAGTATCAAAAGAGGGTGACACTTTGACTAAATAGCAGCATGTGACCAAGGGATCCCCAGGGATTGACAGTTGTGAAATCTTTTGTCAATGTGTTTGTCAATGTAGAAAGTATTAAGCAAGAAATGTGAAAGAGTGAACAGTCACTATATTCTGTTGTTACTTTGATGGGATATCTGATATACCTTCAGCATTGCCAAAACGTGAATACTTGAACAGTTTGTCCAGACCGAGCTCCACTACTTACTCCAAATCTGTTCCATGAACCTCTGTCTCAACATATTGTAAGTTTATGTATGTCACCTTATCATAATTCTGAAATGAGAGTAAAAAATGTCACTGTATGGCATAAACTGAACTCCCACCAAAGTGCATCAATGCTGAGAGAACTGTCCCAAGTGTCCGGGTGTGGAAGAGCCTTCATGTTCTGGAGGGACTGCGTCTGAAACAGAGTTTGGAGTTTTTAATGGGATTCCTGACAGCAGAGAGAAAATGAGGTCTGCAGATGCTGGAGATCAGAGATGGAAATGTGTTGCTGGAGAAGCGCAGCAGGGCAGGCAGCATCTAGGGAACAGGAGAATCAACGTTTCGGGCATGAGCCCTTCTTCAGGAATTGTATTACAACATTCAATGTTAAAGAGACGTCAGTGAGTGAGGCTGTTTGTGGGTCTTTGGGAGAGATGGAGGGAATCGCAGATGGTGAATGGGCGGTGTGTCACCTTCCACAAGGACTCCAACCTAATGCCCGAAACGTCGATTCTCCTGTTCCCTCGATGCTGCCTGACCTGCTGCGCTTCTCCAGCAACACATTTCCATTCCTGACAGCAGCACCTCCTGATTCATTCCCTTTCTCTCTCACTCTCTCATCTTTCGTGTTGTCCTGTTCTGTCCCTTTGGGTTATCAATTGCAACATTGAGATAATGTTATTGAAATTCTCCGACATTGAGCCAATGTTAATGCCCACATGTCCCGGGCATCTCTCTGTCTGTTTTAACACATTATTGAAACAGAGAAATTCTTTGAGGTGTGAGGAATGATCACCAAATGGGATTTATCACAAGGGTATTAATCCAGAGACCCAGGTCATGTTCTGGGGACGTGTACTGAACCCCACCAGGGCAGATGATAGAATTTGAATTCATTGAAACAAATATGTGGAATTAAGGGCCTATCCAGGGTTGGGGTTGAGGAGATTCCACTCACAACCAGACTTGGCCTCTTCCACATTGAACACAGAGACCATCAGCCGATGATCAGCTGCCTTTCAGAAACAGGGTTAGATTGAGTGAAGACGTGCAGTGGGACAGCTCCCTGACTCCTGAGTCCTTGTGTTTCCCCCCACCATCCCCCTCTCTGTGAGCACACTGACCCCTCCCTTCACCTGCTGCTGGAGATGGAAGCCCTGATATTCTTCTTACTGCACAAGCTGGCAGTGGGAGCCAGGCAGGCGATGGCAGCTCATGTAGAAAGTGTTAATGAGGCCCGAGGAGTAATTTCAGTCCAGCCTCATGGTTCAGGGTTGGGATGTGCACTGTCGGTGCACTGCAGGTTAGGGACTGAAAACAACATGGAATAATTTCCACTGGTACAAACACAACAGAACAGAGGAAACTCTCAGCTGTACTGACCTTGTCCTGGATGACTTGATCTGGCCCGACACAGTCAATACCCTTACAGAGGTCGATCACCTCCTGCTCTGGGTCCCAGTGAAGAAGATTCTCAGCATCTTGGTGTTCTCTCAGATCACTGGTGAACGCACTGACTGACTCTCAGCACCTTCAGGTGGATCTGCAGTTTGAGCACAGAGTTACACTCGTTATATACTCTTTGATGAAGATGGTTTTGAATACAGCTTATCCTTAGGTAGGCTCGTCATGGTGGAGAAACATTCCAGCTGATTTTTTATGGAAATTTCTCTTAGCTCTGACATTACAATGGATTCACAAATAATTAACTCTCTGTGTGCTGGCTCCTGGGAATACTGTTTTTGTAATTGCTACCCACTCACATGGTCAGGGTTGTCACTCTTCCCGGTTTGGGAATGCACTGGATTGGAAGATTGATCTCCCAGTCACTGGTGATGAGGAGAAAACAATTTCACCTTTGGGGTTCAGTTTTTACATCTTCATTTCCTGGGTTTCCTGCAGCTTTCCCTGCAGTCAGTTTGAACACGGGGGCTATTCTGCTCCCTGACCATGGACAGACCACTGTTTACTCACAGTAGCAGGGTAAGGCCGGTGGGCTGTTCACTGCCCAATGATTGCAGCATCTCATAAAGATCCTGTTTGTGTCTTTCCCTCCTTCCCTGAGATATACTGAGACTGGCTGAATGATTTCAAAACCACTTCAGAACCACTCCCACTGATATCCAGCTCCTGACACAGCCTGTCACTAGGCTACACTTCCCCTGGCACTGTTTATCACTGCATTAGTGTTCACATGGCATTGACTCTGATGGGGTCACTCTTTCTCTGACTCTGTCTCTCACTGAATCAGTTTCCTGGCACTGACTCGCACTGGATCACCATTTCCCTGACACTGACTCCCACTGGATCATCACTTCCCTGGCATGGAATGTCACTGGATCACTGTTGTCCTGGCACTGACTGTGATTGGACCAATGCTTCCCAGGCACTGACTGTCACTGGGTCACCACTGCCTTGACATTTACTCTCCACTGTTTCCTGATTCTGGCAAATGGACTAATTATGATCTTAATTCACATGTTTGGACAACATTGTTTACAAGTAATCAAGGGCTACAGGGAAAAAGCAAGAGGATGGTGTTGAGAAACTTATCAGCCATGATGGAATAGCAGAGTAGACTCAATGGGCTGAATGGCCAAATTCTGCTTCAATGCATTATGGACTTACAATTTAATTCCTTGGAAGGAGAGGTAAAATGTGTTGTATCTGTACTGGCTGATGGCCCGAAAGATAGTTGGAAAAGCAAATGAGGTGGAAGTCATAGCCACGTGAATGCAGGTGTAAAATTCAGTGATGGAGAAACAGAATTTGCTCAATTTCTTCCAATATCTCACTTTTCAAATATCAATAAAACCAGCTGCTTTCAGCAACTTGAGGATATGCAGTAAAGCCCTCTGTGTTCCTGAACAGCTCCTGAGGTGATCAGACCGCTGCTGACTGACTAGATCACTGAACTGCTTCTTAAACGTCATGTAATTTCACCATTGAGTGCTTAAAATAGCACTGATTATCAATGCATTTATCAATTTATTCCAGAAGAGGTTTACCAGGATGTTCCCAGGAATGGAGGATTCGGGTTATAATGAAATGCTAGACAGGCTGAGAATGTTTTCACTGGGGTGTCGGAGGGTGAGGGATGACCTTATAGAAGTTTATAAAATCACGAGGGGTCTCGACAAGGTGAATGGCAGTTGCGTGTTCCTTCGGGTGGGTGATTTCAAGACAAGAGGGCATATTTTTAGGATGAGAGGAGAAAGATTTAATAATGAAATGAGATACAAGTTTTTTACACAGAGTGGTTCATGTGTGGAATGAACTTCCAAAGGAAGTGGTGGATGCAGCTACAGTTACAACATTTAAAAGACGTTGCGATAACCACATGAATAAGAATTGTTTGGAGGGATATGGGCCAAGCGCAGGCAGGTGGGATGAGTTTAGTTTGGGATTATGGTCAGCATGAACTGGTTTGACCAAAGGGTCTGTTTCCGTGCTGCATGACTTGGTGACTCTCATCCCAGTTTCAGAAACAACTCTCCAGGTTTGGTGGTGTGAAACAGTTTTCTTCAAGATCAGACACCCAAGAGATTGGAGTCAGTTTCAGGTTCTCCCATTCACAAACACTTTGTCTCAGAAGATAACACATGTCTTGGCTGGTCAAGGCCAAGTCTCTAAAAGGCAATTCCCAATGGGATGTCTGTAAATTTCCATTAATACACATTTAGAGATATGGAAGGTGTCTGGGGGAATTGAAAGGAAGCTGCCAGCAGAAAGAGTTAACTCACTGTGGGTCTGAGACAGGGGGGTGGGGCCAACTCACTGAGTGATGTTGTTGTAATTATACTTTGTTCAGGAAAACTGCTGCAATCTGCTGTTCATTAACTTTTTTCAAAAGCTGAGTTCAGTTTGATATTTGCCAAACGATAATTTATCGAGATTGTGAGAACAACCTGAAGGTGGAAAGCACAAACACCTGATTTAATGAGAATCAAAAACACACAGTTCACTCTATTCCCAAAGGTTTGAAATTCATTCTTAAAACAATATTGAATCTTTGATGTTGTGCATGAACAACACGCTAATTTTCAGTGAACCCTCTTTAACTATGGGGTGAGTTCCCACCTCCGTGCAGTGTAGTGAGGTACACAGCTGTGATTCAGTATACGGGGTGTCCCTGGCTACTGCCCATTTTTCAGCTGTTTCTACCTTATCCTCATCGACACCTGCTGCAGCCACTGACTCACCGTTTCTTCTTGTATCTGTATTAACTCATCGACACAACTGTAAATATAAAGTGGTGATGATCACTCCCCTTTCTGATCTTTATCATTCTTCAGAACCATCCATGAACATTTTCCCCTGGGGTGGGGATGGCCCGATGGGATTGAACCCATCTCTCAGCATTCCCTTCATCAATTTTGACTGTTGTTCTGCTGTAAACCTGGTGATGGAGCCCTCTGACATTCAATCAAAGTTTACAGCCTTTTCCTCATTCCCCTCCCTGACTACATTTTTCAATCTCCTCCAACGAAATGTTTTTCCTCCCGACAGATGTGATTCTAACCACTGACACAGGCAGTGAGACTGTGACTCCTCTTGTGAGATCAGTCAGCTCAAACCTGATGTATTTTCACATTTCGGTTGGTGAAGCCCAGCGAAAGGTTAGGATTTAATGTTTTGAATTTTTTTTCCTGAGTAAAGATGGCAGAATAGGATATTCAACCCCTCGAGACTGTCCCTCCATTTCTACCCTCTGGTCTGTCCAAGTGTCACTCCAGCTCCCACTCCCATCTCTTCACCATTCCCTGCTCCAGGCTTCTCTTCCCCTTCCCCAGTTGTAATCTCTCTTAGACCTTTTCCCGGACCACTTTCCCGATGCCAGGGATCATTCCCTCCACTCTCCGGGGGTGTCCCCATGCCGTGTGGTATCACTCTCCCACCCACCACCCACCTCTTCGTTCCTGCTTGGTTCATTTTTTACCACAAGGTTTGTCACTGTTCCAGGGAGTAAAGAGCCTGCGAGAATGACAGGTACATTTTCTGTCTCATGTTGTAAAATTTGCAGTTAGTCAAATTCAGGGATTTAGATGGTCCTGATGTGGATGAAGTCACTTTATGTCTCGTAACAATGTTTCTTTGCATGTCTCACGGTTCAACATTAAAATTTTGTATTGCCATGGAGACATTATTGTGAAATGGGCCAAATGGTGACTTGCGTGTCTCTTTATGCAAAGTAGTCACATTAACTCAGTATCTCACTCATGAACAGCAATGGTGTAAATGTTGGTCAAATCTGGACCACACAATATTTACTGAAAGAAAGACAGACCCAAACGGCAGACCTGAGGCTAAGTTTCAATTGTCCATCTGTACATTTACAGGGTCTGTATTTCAGAGCAATGGGTGGAGCTGACATTTATCTTTATATGAGTGGTTCAAGTGCTCTTCATTCACATTGAAGAAATAAAAAATGTAAAAAAAAACCTGAACCCGCAACAGTACTTCAGTTCAGTCATTTCACTTTGCAGACACACAGTATTTCCTGTTGCCTCTCGGTGAGCAGGAGATTCTGACAAGGTGGGTTTTATTGTTCATTCCTTCTTGCCCGAAGATGGTGGTGAGCCCTGTTTTTGAGTTGCTACAGTCCATGTCTTTTATCTAGTAATGTGTGTTTCTAAGAGCCTGCAGACTCCTCGACCAGTGTACACAATATTTATTTACCCAGGATCCTTAGTGTGTACCAGGTAAGGACAACACAGCATGAGACTGCAGTCAGTCAGCCAAGTCCCAATTTTATTGGAGACAACAAAGGGAAAAACTACACTCGACAATTTTACCAACTATATTTCTAACGATCCAATTCTTTTGAATATTAAAACACTTCCCAGACCTTTTGCTACTCTGTTGAATTGTTCTGTCTGGACCTCTCTTCATGAGTTGATTCTCTCTCTGGTCGGAGGGTGAGCTGCTCTGCTCACTGCTGTGTCCTGACCTACCTGTAGGTCGGCTGGAGAGTGGGGCCCAGACAAGTCCTCCCAGGTCCAAGTGCTTATACCCTCCTGGCTACATTCTGGAACCTTCCAAGGACTTGGACAATCAGAGGAATCAAACTAATTGGTTTTATCACCTTGAAATGCTGCTCATGGTACTCGATGGCTTGCTGACAGTGACCCGTTCGATGTGTCTGCCTTGGACCTGGAATTCTGGTTTCGTCCCCGAATACACACCTGGTATTCTGCCTTAATGACGCATGTCCCATGCATCTTGTGATGTTTGTTTGACACACTTTGTAATGTGCTCTGGTGCCTCTCCAGTTTTCAATTATCCGGGCGTAAATCTTGCAAGGACTTGTCCCTGGGCAGACTTGTCTCTTGTGTCTCTGTCTTGGCTCAGGATTCCCAGCATACTTTGCTTTTTGGCCAATTTTTGTGCCCTGTTTATTTCAGTTGCTGTTCCTGTATTTCTGCCCTCCCTTCTTAATGGTTTTTATTTCACCTGAGCAGTCGCAGGCATTTACAATGCTCCACCGCCAAACCCTGGTCACCCGACACCTGGAGAAAGAACGCCTCATCTTTCGCCCTGGACCCCTCCAACCACATGTGACCAATGTGAATTTCATCAGCTTCCTCATTTGCCCTCTCCCCACCTTATCCCAGATCCAACCTTCCAACTTGGCACCACCCTTTTGAACTGTCCTCCCTGCCCATCTTCCTTCTTACCGATTTGCTCCACCCTCCTCTCTGCCCTATCACCTTCACCCCCACCTTCACCTACCTATCACAATCCCAGGTACCTTCCCACCCACCTCATTCCCCTCCCATTTATCTCTCAGCCCCCTTGGGCCACAAGCCTCAATCCTGATGAAGGCCTTATGCCTGAAATGTTGATTCTCCCACTCCTGGGATGCTACCTGACTGGCTGAGCTTTTCCAGCACCACACTCTTTGACTCTGATCTCCTGTACCTGCAATCCTCACTTTCTCCTCCCTGCTACAATGTGGTGTCAGTCCCCCAGCATTGTTCAGTGGGCAGTTCCAGGATTTGAAGACAGTGACGGTCACACAATGGAGAGGGGGCTCTGAGGTGATGGCGTTCCCATCCACGTGCTGCCCCTATCCTTCCAGTGGCCCTTACCCTTCCAGTAAGTTGATGCTTGGATATAACAATGTTAATAAGATGGGTACAACAGGAACATTACATCACAGGAAGTAGGCCTTTGGCCCACCAAGCCTGTGCCAACAGATGATACATTTCTAAACTAAAAACCTTTTGTCTCTGTGCAGTCCATATCCCTTTTTTCCCGTCTATTCATGTTTCTGACAATATGCTTCTTAAATGTTGCTGTTGTATTCTCTGACAGCACATTCCGGGCATTTACCACCCTCTGGGTTAAAAATCTCCCCTCCCACATCTGCTTTAAAAGTTCACCTTTTCACCTGAAATCTATCTCCTCAAGTGAGTGACATTTTTATCCTGAGGAAAATATTCCATCTGTACATTCTCTCCATGCCTCTCATAAATTTGAAAATTTCTGTCAGGTAGGCCCTCAGCCTCTGAGGTTAGTTGAAAATAGAACCGAGAAGAATACAGCACAGGAACGGGCCCTTCGGCCCAGGATGTTGTGGTGAAAATGACGCCAATTTAAATGAATCCCTTCTGCCTGCCCCTTGTCCATATCCCTCCATCCCTTACATAACCATGTGCTTATCAAAAAGTCTCTTACACGCCCCGATTGTATCTGCCTCCTCCACCATCCTTGGCAGTGCATTCCAGACCCCTACCACTCTCGGTGTAAAATACTTACACCTCACATCTCCTTTGAACTTTAAATGCATGCTCCCTAACTTTAGATATTTCATCTCTGGGTAAAGCCCTATCTTTGAATCTCACAATTTTACAAAGTTCTATCAAATCTCCCTTCAGCCTCCTTCACCCCAGAGAAAACAACCTGAATTTTTCTCGTCCCTTCCGTAATTACACCGGCACCACTCCCCACCTCTTCCTCCGCTACATTGATGACTGCATTGGCGCCACCTCGTGCTCCTGCGAGGAGGTTGAGCAATTCATCAACTTCACCAACACATTCCACCCTGACCTTAAATTTACCTGGACCATCTCTGACACCTCCCTCCCCTTCCTGGACCTCTCCATCTCTATTAGTGAAGACCGACTTGACACTGACATTTTTTACAAACCCACCGACTCCCACAGCTACCTGGATTACACCTCTTCCCACTCTATCTCTTGCAAAAATGCCATCCCGTATTCCCAATTCCTCCGCCTCCGCCGTACCTGCTCCCAGGAGGACCAATTCCACCACAGAACACACCAGATGACCTCCTTCTTTAGAGACCGCAATTTCCCTTGCCACGTGGTTAAAGGTGCCCTCAAACGCATCTCGTCCACATCCCGCACCTCCGCCCTCAGACCCCACCCCTCCAACCGTAACAAGGACAGAACGCCCCTGGTGCTCACCTTCCACTCGACAAACCTTCGCATTAACCAAATCATCCGCCGACATTTCCGCCACCTCCAAAAAGACCCCACCACCAGGGAAATATTTCCCTCCCCACCCCTTTCCGCCTTCCGCAAAGACCGTTCCCTCCGTGACTACCTGGTCAGGTCCACGCCCCCCTACGACCCACCCTCACATCCTGGCACTTTCCCCTGCCACCGCAGGAACTGTAAAACCTGTGCCCACACCTCCTCCCTCACCTCTATCCAAGGCCCTAAAGGAGCCTTCCATATCCATCAAAATTTTACCTGCACATCCACTAAGATCATTTATTGTATCCATTGCTCCCGATGCAGTCTCCTCTACATTGGGGAGACTGGGCGCCTCCGAGCAGAGCGCTTTAGGGAACATCTCCGAGACACCCGCACCAATCAACCAAACCGCCCGTGGCCCAACATTTCAACTGCCCCTCCCACTCTGCCGAGGACATGGAGGTCTTGGGCCATCTTCACCACCGCTCCCTCACCACCAGACGCCTGGAGGAAGAACGCCTCATCTTCCGCCTCGGACACTTCAACCCCAGGGCATCAATGTGGACTTCAACAGCTTCCTCATTTCCCCTTCCCCCACCTCATCCTAGTTTCAAACTTCCAGTCCCCTTGACTTGTCTGGACTTGTCCGACCTGCCTAGCTCCTTTTCCACCTATCCACTCCACCCTCTCCTCCCTGACCTATCACCTTCATCTCCTCCCCCACTCACCTATTGTACTCTATGCTCCCCACCCCCACCCTCCCCTAGCTTATCTCTCCACGCTTCAGGCTCTCTGCTTTTATTCCTGATGAAGAGCTTTTGCCCGAAACGTGGATTTTGCTGAAGCTCCTCGATGCTGCCTGAATTGCTGTGCTCTTCCAGCACCATTGATCCAGAGTCTTATAAAGCTGCAACATGAAATCCTGACTCTTGTACTTAATTCCTCAACCAATAAAGGCAAGCATGCCATACACTTTCCTTACCATCCTATCTACTGGTGTGGCCACTTCAAGGAAGCTATCGAATTGAACCCCAAAATCCCTTTGTACAGCAATGCTGTTCAGGGTCCTGCTATTAACTGTATACATTTCCTTAACATTTTAATTCCCAAATGCAGCACCTCACACTTCCCCAGATTAAACTCCATCTATCATTTCTCCACCCATATCTACACTGATCTATATCCTGCCGAATCCTTTGACAACCTTCTACACTATGCCCAACTCCACAGATCCTTGTATCATCTGCAGACTTACTAAACCACACATCTACATTTTCATCCAATTTCGTTTTTGTAGATATCACAACCAGCAGAGATCCCAGTACAGATCCCTGTGGAACACCATTAAATCACGGAACTCCAGCTTGAAAACACCCTTCTACCACTACCCTCTGCCTTCTATGGGCAAGACAATTCTGAATCCATGTGGGCAAGTCACCGGGGATCCCATCCTACTGAGAATTAATCTTCTGGATGAGCCTACCATGAGGAACTTCATTGAAAGCCTTACAAAAACCTATGCAGCCAACATCCACTGCTCTTCCCTCATCAGTCACATTTTTTAAAAATGCAATCAATTTTGTCAAGCATGATCCGTGCTTCATAAAGCCATGCTGACCGTCCCTAATTAGGCCTGGCTTTTCCAAATGTGTGTAAATCCTATCCTATTCCCTATCCCAACCATTAATGTGAGACACACCCGTCTATAGTTTCCTGGATTATCCCTATTTCCCTTCTTGAACAAAGGAACAACATTAGCTACTCGCCAGTCCTCCAGGACCTCTCTGGTGGCTAATGAGGACACAAACATCTTGGTCAAGACCCAAACAATCTCTTCCCCTGCCTCTCTCAATAACCTGGGGTGGATAGCATCATGCCCTGGGGACTTATCCACCTTTATGCTCTTTAAGAGACCCAACACCACTTCTTTCCTGATCTCAAAATACCGCAGCATGTTAGCATGCTCCACCCAAATCTCACTATCCTCCATATCCTTCTCCTGGGTGAATACTGATACAAAGTACTCATTTAGGATCTCACCCACATCCTCAGTCTCCAAGCACAAGTTCCCTCCTTCCTTGAGTGGTCCTACTTTCTCCCTAGTTAGCCTCTTGTTTGTAATGTATGTATAGAATGCCTTCGGATTCTCTTTAACCCGACTTGCCAAGGTCATTACATGTCCTCTTCTTGCTGTCCTCATTCCCTGCTTGAGTTCTTTCCTGCTTTTTTGACATTCCTCTCAGGACCTGTCCAATTTTAGCTTCCTGAACCTTAAATATGCTTCTTTTTACCCCAGTCAATAAGCCCTCCAGTATGTCCTCTCTGAGTACCGATGTACCATTCTCGCTGATTAGTAACCCTGCACCAGCTCTTTAGCCATACATATATCTCTCCGATCTTTCTATTCCTTGCCTCACTAGCACACGATACTGGCTATATTGGATTTAGCACTTAGCAATGAACCAGGTCAGGGGTCAGATCTCTTAGTGATCACAATTCCCTGACCTTTACTATAGTCTTCGAATGGGATCGGAGCAGATGGTATGGGAAAGTATTTAATTGGGGAGGTGGTATTACCATGCGATTAGGCAGGAACTATGGAGAATACATTAGGAATAGGTGTTCGGCTCAGACGGGATATCTGCAAGGTTGCTACGGGAAGCGAGGGAAGAGATTGCTGTGACTTTGGTGATGATCTTTGCGTCCTCACTGTCCACTGGAGTACTGCCAGATCGTTGGAGAGAGGCAAAAGTTGTTCCCTTGTGCAAGAAAGGGAATAGTGATAACCCTGGGAACTATGGGGCAGTCAGTCTTGCATCAGTGGTGGGTAAAATTATTGGAGAGGATTCTGAAAGACAGGATTTATGATTATTTGCAAAAACTTAATTTGATGAGAGATAATCAGCATGGCTTTGTGAGGGGCAGGTTATGCCACGTAAGCCTTATTGAATTATTTGAGGATGTAGGGAAAGCTGGATGATGAGAGAAATTGAGGGTTTGGTGAAGAAAAAGAAGGAAGCATGTCAGGTATACACAGGATGGATGGAGTGGATCCTTAGAAGAGTATAAAAGGCAATAGGAGTATACTTAAGAGGGGAATCAGGAGGGCAAAAGGGGGACATGAGAGAGCTCTGGGAAATAGGGTTAAAGAGAATGCAAAGGGAGTTTACAAACACCTCAAGGACAAAAGGGTGACTAGGGAGAGAATAGAGCCCCTTAAAGGTCAGCAAGGTGGCCTTTGTGTGGAGCCGCAGGAGATGGAGGGGGGAGATACTAAACATGTATTTTGCAACAGTATTTATTGTGGACAAGGACATGGAAGATATAGAATGTGGGGAAATAGATGGTGACATCTAGAAAAACATTACTATTACAGAGGAGGAAGTGTTGGACATCTTGAAACGCGAAAAGATGGATAAATCCTCAGGACCTGATCAGGTGTACCCTAGAACACTGTGGGAAGCTGAGAAGTGATTGCTGGGTCCCTTGCTGAAATATTTGTATCATTGATAGTCACAGGTGAGGTGGCGGAAAACTGGCAGTTGGCTAATGTGGTGCCACTATATTAGAAAGGTGATAAGGACAATCCAGGAATCTATGGACTGGTGAGCATGACGTCATTTATGGGCATGTTATTGGAGGGAATCCTGAGAGATAGGATGTACATGTTTTTGGAAAGGCAAGGACTGATTAGGAATAGTGAACATGGCTCTGTGGGTGGGAAATCATGTCTCACAAACTTCATTGAGTTTTTGAAGAATTAACAAAGAGGATTGATGAGGGCAGAGTGGTGGACGTGATCTATCTGGACTTCAGTAAGGCATTCGACAAGGTTTCTCATCGGACACTAATTAGCAAGGTTAGATCTCATGGAATACTGTGAGAACTCGCCATTTGGATACAGAACTGGCTCGTAGGCAGAAAACAGAAGGTGGTGATGCAGGGTTGTTTTACAGACTGGAGGCCTGTGACCACTGGAGTGCCACAAGGATCGTTGCTGGGTCCACACTTTTTGTCATTTATATAAATGATTTGGATGTGAGCATAAGAGGTATAGTTAATAAGTTTGCAGATGACACCAAAATTGGAAATGTAGTGGACAGCGAAGAAGGTTACCTCAGATTACAACGGGATTTTGAACAGATGGCCAATGGGCTGAGGAGTGGCAGATGGAGATTAATTCAGATAAATGCGAGGTGCTGCATTTTGGGAAAGCAAATCTTAGCAGGACTTATACACTTAATGGTAAGGTCTCAGGGAGTGTGGCTGAACAAAGAGACCTTGGAGTGCAGCTCCTTGAAAGGAGAGTCGCAGGTAGATAGGATATTGAAGAAGGTGTTTGGTCTGCTTTCCTTTATTGGTCAGAGTATTGAGTACAGTAGTTGGAAGGTCAGTTGTGGCTGTACAGGATGTTGGTTCGGCCACATTTGGAATATTGCGTGCAATTCTGGTCTCGTTTCTATTGGAAAGATGTTGTGAAAGTTGAAAGAGTTCAGAAAAGATTTACAAGGATATTGCCAGGGTTGGAGGTTTTGAGATATAGGGAGAGGTTAAATAGGGTGGGGCTATTTTCTCTGGAGTGTCAGAGGCTGAGGGGTGACATTAATGAGGTTTATAAAATCATGACGGTTGTGGATTGGATAAATAGACAAAGTCTTTTCCCTGGGGTGGGGGAGTCCAGAACTGGAGAGCATTGGTTTAGATTGAGAGGGTAAACATATAAAAGAGACCTGAGGGGCAACTTTTTCACACAATGGGTGGTGCATGTGTGGAATGAGCTGCCAGAGGAAGTGGTGGAGGTGAGTACAATTGCAACATTTAACTGGGTATATGACTGGGAAGGGTTCAGAGGGATATGGGCCAGGTGCTGTCAACTGGGACTAGAATAGGTTGGTATATCTGGTTGGCATGGACGAGTTGGACCGAAGGGTCTGTTTCCGTGCTGTACATCTCTATAACTCTGTGTGACAAAGCACAGTGATGAAGATAGAGCAGTGAATCATAGAATCACTACAGTGTGCAAACTGGCCCTTCAGCCCAACAAGTCCACACTGACTCTCTGAAGGCTAACCCACCCAGACCCAATCCCATACCAATTATGCTATATTTTCCCCTGACTAATGCATTGAACCTACACATCCCTGAATAGGCTATGGGTAATTCCCCATGGCCAATTCACCTAACCTGCACATCGTTGCATTGTGTGAGAACCTGGAGGAAACCCACGCAAACAAGGAGAGATTGTTCAAACTCTACACAGGTAGTTGCTTGAGGCTAGAATCAAGCCCAGGTCCCTGGCACTGTGAAGCAGCAGTGCTAACCACTTGAACCACCATGCCACCCCATGGATGTGTTTATATGGATTTTAGCAAGGCTTTTGATAAGGTACCGCATGGTAGGTTCATTCAGAAAGTAAGGTTTCAATGGATCCAGGGAAGTTTGGCTGTCTGGATACAGAATTAGCTGGCCCATAGAAGGCATAGGGTGGTAATAGTTGGAAAGTATTCAGTCTGGCACTCGGTGACCAGTGTGTTACGCAGAGTTCTGTTCTTGGACCTCTGCTCTTTGTGATTCTTATAAATGTCTTGGATGAGGAAGTGGAAGGGTCGGTTAGTACATTTGCTGATGTCACAAACGTTGGTAGAGTTGTGGATGGTGTGAAGGGCTGTTGAAGATTGCAACAGAACATTGACAGGATGCAGAGTTGGGCTGAGAAGTGGCAAATGGAGTTTAACCTGGAGAAGTGTGAAATTCATTTTGGAAGGTTGAATTTGAATGCAGATTACAGGGATAAAGGCAGGAATCTTGGCAGTGTGGAGGAACAGAGGGATTTTTAGGGTCATGTCCATATATCCCTCAAAGGTGCCAAGCAAGTTGATAGGATTGTTATGAAGGCGTATGATATGTTGACTTTCATTAGCAGGGAAATTGAGTTGAAGAGCCGCAGGGTTATATTGGAGCTCTGTAATGCCCTGGTTAGACCACACTTGGAATATTATGTTCAGTCCTGGTTTCCTCATCGTAGCAAGGATGTGGAAGCTTTAGAGAGGGTGCAGAGGAGATTTACTAGCATGTTGCCTTGAGTCAAGGGCATGTCTTATGAAGAAAGGTTGAGGGAACCTGGCCATTTCTCATTGGAACAAAGAAGGATGAGAGGTGACTTGATACAAGATGATGCAAGTCAGAGGTAGAGTGGATAGCCAGAGACTTTTTCCCAGGGTAGAAATGGCTATCACAAGGGGGCATAATTTTAAGGTGATTGGAGGAAGGTTTAGGGGAGATGTCAGAGGTAGGTTCTTTACATAGACAGTGCTGGGTGCGTGGAATACACTGCCAGCAGTGGTAGGAGAGTCAGATACATTACAGACGTTTAACGACTATTGGATCAGCACTTGGATGATAGCAAAATGAGGTGTATGTAAATTAGTGTGATCTCAGAGTAGGATAAAAGGTTGTCACAACATCAGGGTCTGAAGGATCTGGAGTGTGCTATACTGTTCTATGTTCTATTGGGCATGGTCTTAAGTCAGGAAACCAATTAGTATTGTTTCCAGATGAATTAAATATGAACTTTTATCCACATTGCTAATTATGTCTCGCTAACTTATTGTTGTATCTGTCCCAAATCTCTCCTTTGATGGATAAACAGCAATTGAACAATCAGCTGAAACATCACTCTTGGAAAAAGGATTACATTTTAATGTAATTTCTTAAAGTAGGAATTCTCTCTCTGTGTAAAACATGCTTCACATTTTCCCACAGGATTCAGAAACAAACATGATCAGCAAAGTGATTGTCATCCTTCCATCTGTGAGAGATGGTGGGAAAGCAGCCTCAGTATTTGCTGAGATTATCTGCTGCCCTCCGAATGTCTGAACAATTGATTCTGGAAAGAATCATCGTCAAACACACCCTGACAAGCTGCCTCTCTCTGACACGAGGGATAATGAACTGGCCCAAAACAGGGCAGCAAACAGTGAGCTCCTGACGAGACTGAATTTGAATGAAATGTGCCCCAAGGACTGAAGGCAGAAAACTTCATGACAGAAATCAGCTGCCTCTTGATCAGCTCCTGTTCCTACAATTATCATCCTGAGGACGACAGACAGAATGAAGCAAAAACTCAAAATATCGATGTTCCCTCAGATCGGTGAATTCACGGTTCGATTCTCAGCATCTTCAGGTGGATCTGCAGTTTGAGCAGTGAGCTCAGATATTTATATACTGTTTTTGGACCTGTTTTTGGAATAAATTACTCAAACATGAAACACAGGAGGCAAATAGCAGCAATTTGCTTCTGGAACAGTTTCCTTCATTCCAACTTTGAGATGGATTTTGAAATGATTAACTCACTGAGTGCTGGCTCCAGGGAAGTCTGAAGGTCCCCAGCAGCATTTGCTTTCAGCTCCCACAGTGTCAGGCTGAGAGATTCCCTGGTAATACAGAAAGTATAGCATTGTCAGAGTAGTTTGTCAGAGTAGATGAAATAAATCAACTTCACTCAACAAACTTCCCTTGCTCTCAATGCTCCCATTAAGGAAGTCACACTCCAGGGTATTTAAACTGCTGGTGTAATCTACAGTCTGTGCTGGGTTAGACAATCTCACCCAGGTGGCAGGAAGGTCACAACAGGAAGTTTAACCTCCTGGTGTCAGGATGGTGACGAGCATCGTCCCAGTTGAGGGGAATAGCCAGTGAACTCTGCGGAATTATGTCTCTGTGTGGGTGCTGAGTGAGGACAGTGATGTTTAAACAACAAATCACTTCCAGTGGGGTCAGAAACATCTCAGAGGTGAGAAACCACACGAGTTACCGGGAGAGTCACCCTGATGTCTGAGTGAAATACAGGGCCAGCTCCTTCCTGCAGTGACGAGTGTTACAGTCTGGTATGGCAGGAGCACTTGCTCTGTCAATGTCTTTCTGAATTCTGCTTCCTCAATGGTGAACACAGAATTAAATAATCCCCTCAGGGGGGCTCTTCTCTGGTGACTGGGGTCTTCAAGTTCTTTCTTTATTACTCAGATAATGAAGCAGTTCATGCACACACACAGCAATTCAGAGCGGGACAACATTGATGCCCAGATGGCAAGTGAAATCCATGCGGTGAAAGTGCCAAGCAGTGGCCATGTCTGATCATATTAACATTATTGGGTCCAAGTTTCAAACTCCTGGTCATGCTCATTGGCCAGAACGTGAACTGAACCACCCACATCAATGCTGTTTCTATCAGGCCAGATTCGAGACTGCACTGACTCACCCTCTGCACAAACAAACCTCAATAAACATCACAATTCTGGTGTGTAATGGAATATTCCCAATTTCCTGGGGGTGTGTTCCCACTCCAGAAACTAGACACATCAGACCTCAATATATCAATCCTCTTGACCAGAATCCCATCCATTATCTTCAGTATTCATTATTTTCTCCTCTGTTGGTGTATTGCATGTCAGTCTGTTCTTGCTACAGGATGGACTGCAGTGAGGTACTGCAGCTTCGTCAGTTGCTCATTCTCATTCCATAACGTTCACACTGAAAGGACAAATGCAGCAGGTCGATGGAAACACCATCACCTCCAAGTTCCCCTCTGAGACATTACTCTCCATTGTGTCACCATCATTGGTTTCATATCCTGGAACTGCCACCTTAACAATGCTGGTGTGCAGACCCCAGATAGAATCATGGAGATGTACAGCATGGAAACAATCCCTTCGGTCCATCTTGCTCATGCTCACCAGATATCCCATTCCAGTCTAGTCCCACCTGCCAGCAACCAGCCCAGATCATTCCAAACCCTTCCAATTCATGTACCCATCCAGATTCCTTTTAAATGTTGCAATTGTACTTGCCTCCACTACGTCCTCTGACTGCTCATTCCATACACGTACCACCCTCTACATAAAAACGCTGCGCCTTAGGTCCCTTTTATATCTTTCCCCTCTCACCCTCAACCTATGCCCTCTAGTTCTGGACTCCCCCACCCCACAGAAAATACTTTGTCTATTTATTCTATCCATGCCCCTCATGATTTTCTAAACCTTTATAAGGTCGCCCCTCAGCCTCTGACTCTCCAGGGAAAAAAGCCCCAACCTGTTCAACCTCTCCTTTTAGCTCAAATCCTCCAATCCTGGCAACATCCTTGTTAATCTTTTCTAACTCCTTTCAAGTTTCACAACATTCTTCCGATAGGAAGGAGACCAGAATTGCGTGCGATATTCCAAAAGTGGCCAAAGCAATGTCCTGTACAGCCGCAACATGATCTCCCAACTCCTGTACTCAATATTCTACCTGCGACTCTACTTTCAAGGAGCTATGAACCTTCACTCTAAGGTCTCTTTGTTCAGCAATACTCTCTCGCACCTTACCATTAAGTATATAAGTCCTGCTTCAATTTGCTTTCCCAAAATGTGAGGTTTATCTAAATTAAACTCCATCTGCCACTCCTCAGCCCTTTGGCCCATCTGATCAAGATCCCATTGTAATCTGAGGTAACCTTCTTCGCTGTCCACTACACTTCCAATGTTATCTGCAAACTTACTAACTATATCGCTTATGCTCACATCCAAATCATTTATATAAATGACAGAAAGTAGTAGACCCAGCACTGATCCATGTGGCATTCCCTGGTCACAGGCCTCCAGTCTGAAAAGCAGCACTCCACTACCACCCTCTATCTTCTATCTTCGAGCCAGTTTGGAATCCAAATGGCTCGTTCTCCCTGTATTCCATGAGATCTAACCTTGCTAATCAGTCTCCTATGAGAAACCTTGTCGAATGCTTTACTGAAGTCCATATAGATCACATCCACTGCTCTGCCCTCATTAATCTTCTTTGTTACTTCTTCAAAAAACTCAATAAAGTTTGTGAGACATGATTTCCCTCACACCAAGCCATGTTGACTATCCATGATCAGTCCTTATGTTTCCAAGTACATGTACATCCTGTCCCTCAGAATTCCCTCCAACCACTTTCCCACCACCGACGTCATGCTCACCAGTCTATAGTTCCCTGGCTTGTCCTTACCACCTTTCTTAAATAGTGGTACCACATTAACCAACCTCAGTCTTCCAGCACCTCACCTGTGATTATTGTTGGTACAAATATCTCAACGAGTGTCCCAGTAATCACTTCCGTAGCTTCCCACAGAGTTCTAGAGTACACCTGATCAGGTCCTGGGGATTCAGCCACTTTTATGTGTTTCAAGACATCCAGTACTTCCTGCCCTGTAATGTATTAACATTTATCAAGATGTCACCATCTATTTCCCCACATTCTATATCTTCCATGTCCTTTTCCATCGTAAACACTGCTGCAAAATAGTCCTTTAGTATCTCTCCACATCTCCTGCAGCTCCACACCAAGGCCACCTTGTTCATCTTTGAGGGGCCCTATTCTCTCCTGAGTTATCCTTTTATCCTTAAGGTATTTGTAAAAACCCTTTGAATTCTCCTTAACCCTATTTGCCAACGCTATCTCATGTCCCCTTTTTGCCCTCCTGATTTCCCTCTTAGGTATACTCCTACTGCCTTTATTCCCTTCTAAGTATTCACTCCATCTATCCTGTCTGTTCCTGGAACATAGAACATTACAGCGCAGTACAGGCCCTTCGGCCCTCGATGTTGCGCCGCCCTGTCACACTAATCTGAAGCCCATCCCACCTACACTATTCCATGTACGTCCATTTGCCTGTCCAATGACGACTTAAATGCACTTAAACTTAGTGAATCTACTACCGTTGCAGGCAAAGCATTCCATACCCTTGCTACTCTCTGACTAAAGAAATTACCTCTGACATCTGTCTTATACCTATCTCCCCTCACTTTAAAGTTGTGTCCCCTCATGTTTGCCGTCCCCATACTTGGAAAAAGGCTCTCCCTGTCCACCCTATCTAACCCTCTGATTATCTTGTATGTCTCTATTAAGTCACCTCTCAACCTTCTTCTCTCTAATGAGAACAGCCTCAAGGCCCTCAGCCTTTCCTCGTAAGACAATCCTTCCAAACCATGCAACATCCTAGTATATCTCCCCTGCACCCTTTCCAAAGCTTCCACGTCCTTCTTATAATGCAGTGACCAGAACTGTACACAATACTCCCAGTGTGGCCGTACCAGAGCTTTGTACAGCTGCAGCATAACTTCCTGGCTCCGGAACTCAATCTCTCTATTAGTAAAGGCCAAAACACTGTATGCCTTCCTAACAACCCTGTCAATCTGGTGGCAACTTTCAGGGATCTGTGTACATGGACACCGAGATCTCTCTGCTCACCTGCACTCCCAAGATTCCTACCATTAGCCCAGTACTTTGCATTCCGATTACACCAGCCAAAGTGTATCATCTCACACTTGTCCACATTAAACTCAATTTGCCACCTCTCAGCCCAGCTCTGCATCCTATCTATGTCTCTCTGCATTCTGGATTAGTGGTGCTGGAAGAGCACAGCAGTTCAGGCAGCATCCGAGGAGCAGCAAGGAGGGCTTTTGCCCGAAACGTCGATTTTACTGCTCCTCGGATGCTGCCTTAACTGCTGCGCTCTTCCAGCACCAATAATCCAGAATCTGGTTTCCAGTATCTGCAGTCATTATTTTTACCTAGTATGTCTCTCTGCAAACTACTACAGTAGCGCCTCGACTTACGAACTTAATCCATTCCGGTACCTGGTTCGCGAACAGAAAAGTTCGCAAACTGAATCAATTTTTCCCATTGTTCGGATAGCGTAAGAATGCTTGGACGGCTGTTCACAGCGCATGCGCCAAAGATGAACTGAATGAGATCACGCAGGGCCCGAGAGTTTTTGCATTCAACAAGCGCGTAGCAAAGCAGGAGAAAGTGAGGACTGCAGATGCTGGAGATCAGAGCTGAAAAATGTGTTGCTGGAAAAGCGCAGCAGGTCAGGCAGCATCCAAGGAGCAGGAGAATCGACGTTTCGGGCATAAGCCCTTCTTCAGGAATGAGGAGGGTAGCAAAGCAGAACAATGAAACCACATGGTCGCACACGTGCTTTTTGCGTTTGTCACTTCATTCGTACCTTGAATTTCGTACGTATGTTGAAGTAAAATTTTACATACAGTCCTGTTAGTAAACTGATTTGTTCGTGAACGGGGTTGTTCGTATGTCGAGGCGCTACTGTACATCCTTTGTCACTATCCACAACTCCGCCGACCTTAGTGTCGTCCACAAATTTACTAACCCACCCTTCTAAGCCCTCATCCAGGTCATTTATAAAAATGACGAACAGCAGTGGACGCAACACCAACCCTTGCGGTACGCCGCTAGTAACTGGACACCAAGATGGACATGTTCCATCAACTACAACCCTCTGTTTTCTTTCAGCAAGCCAATTACTGATCCAAACTGCTATGTCTCCCACAATCTCATTCCTCCGCATTTTGTATAATAGCCTACTGTGGGGAACCCTATCGAATGCCTTGCTGAAATCCTTATACACCACATCAACTGGTTTCCTCTCATCTACCTGTTTGGTCACTTTGTCAAAAAACTCAATAAGATTCGTTCAGCATGACATACCCTTCACAAAACCGTGCTGACTGTCCCTGATCAGATTATTCTTTTCTAGATGGTTATAAATCCTATCTCTTATAAACTTTTCCAATACTTTACCAACAACTGAAGTGAGACTCATTGGTCTGTAATTACTAGGGTTGTCTCTACTACCCTTTTTGAACAAGGGAACCACATTTGCTATCCTCCAGTCCTCAAGCACTATTTCTGTAGACAATTTGAAGATCAATGCCAAAGGCTCGGCAATCTCTTCCCTTGCTTCCCAGAGGATCCTAGGATAGATCCCATCCGGCCCATTTTCACACTCTAATACCTCTTCCTTGTGAACCTCAATCTCTTCTAGTCCAGATGCAAGTATATCTGTATCTTCATTTTCTATAGTGAACACTGTCAAAAAGTATTTATTTAGTGCTTCCCCTATCACCTCTGACTCCATACACAACTTCCCACTATTATCCTTGATTGGCCCTAATTTAACTCTCGTCATTCTTTTATTCCTGACATACCAATGGAAAGCCTAAGGGTTAACCCTGATCCTATTCTCCAACAACTTCTCATGTCTCCTCCTGGCTCTTCTGAGCTCTCTTTTTCGGTCTTTTCTGACTTCCTTGTAATCCTTGTGTACCTGACATATGCCTCCTTTTTCTTAACCAAACCCTCAATTTCTGTAGTCATCCAACATTCCTGATGCCTAGCATCCTTTCCTTTCACCCCAACAGGAATATACTGTCTCTGGATTCTCGTTATCTTATTTCTGAAGGCTTCCCATTTTCCAGCGGTCTCTTTACCTGCGATCATCTGCCCCCAATCAGCTTTTGAAAGTACTTGCCTCATACCATCAAAATTAGCCTTCTTCTAATTTAGAACTTCAACTTTTAGATCTAGTCTATCCTTTTCTATCACTATTTTAAAACTAATAGAATTATGGTCGCTGTCCACAAATGTTTCCCCACCGACAGCTCAGGTGCCTGCACTGCCTTATTTCCCAAGAGTAGGTCAAGTTTTGCAGTTTCTCTTGTAGGTAAATCCACAGACTGAATCAGAACATTTTCTTGTACACACTTTACAAATTCATCTCCATTAAACCCTTAACACTATGGCAGTCCCAGGTGGACGACAGCAATTCAAACAGAGGACTGACCACCATCTTTGGGCATCAAGGAACGGTCAATAAAAACCAATCTTGTCAGAATCTCTCACACCCCAAGAAGGAATAAACAACACTGAGTGTCTGCAATGTGAAATTCCTAAACCAATCATGTTTCTGTTCATGTGTTTTCCAGCTTCATTTTTTTGATGTAAATGAGGAGCACCTGAACTACCTCTAAAGATGAACATCAGCTCCAGCCATTGCTCTGATATGCAGACCCTGTAAATGTCTGATGGACGTGTGGAATTTAGCTTCAGGTCTGCCTTTTGAGTTTGACTTTACTTCAGTGAATATTGGGTGGTCCAGATTTGACCAACATTCACACCATTGCTGTTCATGAGCAAGATACTGAGCTTATTTTATTACTTTGCATAAAGAGGCACGCAAGTCACCATTTGGCCCATTTCACAATAATGTCTCCATGGTGATACAACATTTTAACATTGAACCGTGAGACATGCAAATAAATATTGTTAAGAGGCATAAAGTGACTTCATCCACACCAGGACCATCCAAATCCCTGAATTTGACTAACTGCAAATTTTCCAACATGAGACACAAAAGGTATCTGTCACTCTCGCAGGCTCTTTACTCCCTGGAACAGTGACACATCTTGTGGTAAAACCTGAGCCAAGCAGGAACGAGGGGGTGGGTGGTGGATGGGAGAGTGATACCACATGGCATGGGGACACCACCTGAGACTGGAGGGAATGATCCCTGGCATCACAAAAGTGGTCTGGGAAAAGGTCTGGGAGAGATTACAACTGGGGAAGGGGAAGAGAAGCCTGGAGCAGGGAATGTTGAAGAGATGGGAGTGGGAGCTGGAGTGACACTTGGACAGACCAGAGGGTGGGAATGGAGGGACAGTCTCGAGGGGTTAAATATCCTATTCCACCATCTTTTCTCAAGAAAAAAAAATTCAAAACATTAAATCCTTCCATTTAGCTGGGCTTCTCCAACTAAAATGTGAAAATACATCGGGTTTGACCTGACAGATCTCACAAGAGGAGTCACAGTCTCATTGCCTGTGTCAGTGGTTATCATGGAGGAGAGAGTGAGGTCTGCAGATGCTGGAGATCAGAGCTGAAAATGTGTTGCTGGAACAGCGCAGCAGGTCAGGCTGCATCCAGGGAACAGGAGAATCGAAGAAGGGCTTATGCCCAAAACGTCGATTCTCCTGTTCCCTGGATGCTGCATGACCTGCTGCGCTGTTCCAGCAACACATTTTCAGCTCAGTGGTTATAATCACATCTGTAGGGAGGAAAAACATTTCATTGGAGGAGATTGAAAAATGCAGTCAGGGAGGGGAATGAGGAAAAGGCTGTAAACTTTGATTGAATGTCAGAGGGCTCCATCACCGGGCTTACAGCAGAACAACAGTCAAAATTGATGAAGGGAATGCTGAGAGATGGGTTCAACCCATCGGGCCACCCCCACCCCAGGGGAAATTGTTCATGGATGGTTCGGAAGAATGATAAAGATCAGAAAGGGGGAGTGATCATCACCACTTTATATTTACAGTTGTGTCGATGAGTTAATACTAATACAAGAAGAAACGGTGAGTCAGTGGCTGCAGCAGGTGTTGATGAGGATAAGGTAGAAACAGCTGAAAAATGGGCAGTAGACAGGGACACCCCGTATACTGAATCACAGCTGTGTACCTCACTACACTGCACGGAGGTGGGAACTCACCCCATAGTTAAAGAGGGCTCACTGAAAATTAGGCTGTTGTTCATGCACAACATCAAAGATTCAATATTGGATTAATAATGAATTTCAAACCTTTGGGAATAGAGTGAACTGTATGTTTTTGATTCTAATTAAAAACAAGATTTTGTGCTTTCCACCTTCAGGTTGTTCTCACAATCTCGATAAACTATCGTTTGGCAAATATCAAACTGAACTCAGCTTTTGAAAAAGTTAATGAACAGCAGATTGCAGCAGTTTTCCTGAACAAAGTATAATTACAACAACATCACTCAGTGAGTTGGCCCCACCCCCCTGTCTCAGACCCACAGTGAGTTAACTCTTTCTGCTGGCAGCTTCCTTTCAATTCCCCCAGACACCTTCCATATCTCTAAATGTGTATTAATGGAAATTTATAGACATCCCATTGGGATTTGCCTGTTAGAGACTTGGCCTTGACCAGCCAAGACATGTGTTATCTTCTGAGACAAAGTGTTTGTGAATGGGAGAACCTGAAACTGACTCCAATCTCTTGGGTGTCAGATCTTGAAGAAAACTGTTTCACACCACCAAACCTGGAGAGTTGTTTCTGAAATTGGGATGAGAGTCATCAAGTCGTGCAGCACGGAAACAGACCCTTTGGTCAATCCAAGGATTATGTGGGAAGCAAGAGAGGAAAATTGCAGAGCTGTTGACAATGATCTTTTCGTCTTCACTGTCAACAGGGGTGGTACCACGGGACTGGAAAGTGGCGAATGTGGTGCCCCTGTTCAAAAAATGGGAATAGGGATAACCCCGGGAATTACAGGCCAATTAGTCTTACTTTGGTGGTAGGCAAAGTAATGGAAAGGGTACTGAGGGATAGGATTTATGAGTATCTGGAAAGACACTGCTTGATTAGGGACAGCCAGCACGGATTTGTGAGGGGTCGGTCTTGCCTTACAAGTCTTATTGAATTCTTTGAGGAGGTGACCAAGCATGTGGATGAGGGCAGAGCAGTGGATGTAGTATACATGGATTTTAGTAAGGCATTTGATAAGGTTCCCCATGGTAGGCTTATGCGGAAAGTCAGGAGGCATGGGATAGTGGGAAATTTGGCCAGTTGGATAGAGAACTGGCTAACCGGACGAAGTCAGAGAATGGTGGTAGATGGTAAATATTCAGCCTGGAGCCCAGTTACAAGAGGAGTTCCGCAGGGATCAGTTCTGGGTCCTCTGCTGTTTGTAATTTTTGTTAATGACTTGGAAGAGGGAGTCGAAGGGTGGGTCAGTAAATTTGCAGACGATACGAAGATTGGTGGAGTTGTGGATAGTGAGGAGGGCTGTTGTCGGCTGCAAAGGGACTTAGATATGATGCAGAGCTGGGCTGAGGAGTGGCAGATGGAGTTCAACCCTGTCAAGTGTGAGATTGTCCATTTTAGAAGGACAAATAAGAATGCAGAATACATGGTTAGCGGTAGGGTTCTTAGTAAGGTGGAGGAGCAGAGGGATCTTGGGGTCTATGTTCATAGCACTTTGAAAGTTGCCACTCAGGTGGATAGAGCTTGTAAGAAGGCCTATTGTGTATTAGCGTTCATTAGCAGAGGGATTGCATTCAAGAGTCGTGAGGTGATGTTACAGCTGGACAGAACCTTGGTAAGGCCACATTTGGAGTACTGTGTGCAGTTCTGTCGCCTCACTTTAGGAAAGATGTGGAAGCTTTGGAGAGGGTGCAGAGGAGATTTACCAGGATGTTGCCTGGAATGGAGAATAGGTCGTAGGAAGATAGGTAGAGAGTGCTAGACTTTTTCTCATTGGAATGGCGAAGGATGAGGGCTGACTTGATAGAGGTTTATAAGATGATCAGGGGAATAGATAGAGTAGACAGTCAGAGACTTTTCCCCCGGGTACAACAGAGTGTTACATGGGGACATAATGGGGGGGATGTCAGGGGTGGGTTCTTTACCCAGAGAGTGGTAGGGGCATGGAATGCGCTGCCTGTGGGAGGGGCAGAGTCAGAATCATTGGTGGCCTTTAGGCGGCAATTGGATAGGTACATGGATAGGTGCTAAAGCGAGGACAAATGTTCGGCACAACATCGTGGGCCGAAGGGCCTGTTCTGTGCTGTATTGTTCTATGTTCTATGTTCAGTTCATATTGACCATAATCCCAAACTAAACTCATCCCACCTGCCTGCGCTTGGCCCATATCCCTCCAAATAATTCTTGTTCATGTGGTTATCGCAACGTCTTTTAAATGTTGTAACTGTAGCTGCATCCACAACTTCCTTTGGAAGCTCATTCCACACATGAACCACTCTGTGTAAAAAACTTACATCTCATGTCATTATTAAATCTTTCTCCTCTCATCCTAAAAATAGGCCCTCTTGTCTTGAAATCTTCCACCCGAAGGAACAGGCACCTGCCATTCACCTTGTCGATACCCCTCATGATTTTATAAACTTCTATAAGGTCATCGCTCACCCTCCGACACCCCAGTGAAAACATTCTCAGCCTGTCTAGCATTTCATTATAACCCGAATCCTCCGTTCCTGGGAACATCCTGCTCAACCTCTTCTGAAATAAATTGATAAATGCATTGATAATCAGTGCTATTTTATGCACTCAATGGTGAAATTACATGATGTTTAAGAAGCAGTTCAGTGATCTAGTCTGTCAGCAGCGTTCTGATCACCTCGGGAGCTGTTCAGGAATACAGAGGGCTTTACTGCATATCCTCAAGTTGCTGAAAGCAGCTGGTTTTATTGATATTTGAAAAGTGAAATATTGGAAGAAATTGAGCAAATTCTGTTTCACCATCACTGCATTTTAAAGCTGCATTCCCGTGGCTATGACTTCCACCTCATTTGCTTTTCCAACTATCTTTCGTGCCATCAGCCAGTACAGATACAACACATTCTACCCCTTCTTCCAAGGAATTAAATTGTAAGTCCATAATGCATTGGAGCAGAATTTGGCCATTCGGCCCACTGAATCTACTCTGCTATTCTATCATGGCTGATAGGTTTCTCAACACCATCCTCCTGCCTTTTCCCTGTAGCCCTTGATTACTTGTAAACAATCATTTACAAACATATGAATTAAGATCATAATTAGGCCAATTGCCAGAATCAGGAATCAATGGAGAGTAAATGCCAAGGCAGTGGTGACCCAGTGATGGTCAGTGCCTGGGAAGCATTGGTCCAATCACAGTCAGTGCCAAGACAACAATGATCCAGTGAGTTTTCATGCCAGGGAAATGGTCATCCAGTGCGAGTCAGTGTCAGGGAAATGGCGATCCAATGAGAGCCAGTGCCAGGAAAATGGTGACCCAATGAGAGCCAGTGCCAGGGAAATGGTGACCCAATGAGAGCCAATGCCAGGAAAATGCTGATTCAGTGAGAGACAGAGTCAGTGAAAGAGTGACCCCGCCAGAGTCAATGCCATGTGAACACTAATGCAGTGATAAACAGTGCCAGGGGAAGTGTACCCTAGTGACAGTCTGTGTCAGGATCTGGATATCAGTGGGAGTAGTTTTGAAGGGGACGTAGGAATCATTCAGCCAGTCTCAGGGAAGGAGGGAAAGACACAAACAGGATCTTTATGAGATGCTGCAATCATAGGGCAGTGAACACGCCACCGGCCTTACCCTGCTACTGTGAGTAAACAGTGGTCTGTCCATGGTCAGGGAACAGAATAGCCCCGTGTTCAAACTGACTGCAGGGAAAGCTGCAGGAAACCCAGGAAATGAAGATTTACAAAACTGAACCCCAAAGGTGAAATTGTTTTCTCCTCATCACCAGTGACTGGGAGATTAATCTTCCAATCCAGTGCATTCCCAAACCGGGAAGAGTGACAACCCTGACCATGTGAGTGGGTAGCAATTACAAAAACAGCTTTCCCAAGTGTTCAGTGTTCCCAGGAGCCAGCACACAGAGAGTTAAGGATTTCTGAATCCATTGTAAAGTCAGAGCTAAGAGAAATTTCCATAATTAATCAGCTGGAATGTTTCTCCACCATGACGTTCCTACCTAAGGATAAACTGTATTCAAAACCATCTTCATCAAAGAGTATGTAACGAGTGTAACTCTGTGCTCAAACTGCAGATCCACCTGAAGGTGCTGAGAGTCAGTCAGTGCATTCACCAGTGATCTGAGAGAACACCAAGATGCTGAGAATCTTCTTCACTGTGTCTGTCCTCTTTGGGCATCGAATTGCTGCACAGGATCCAGAGCAGGAGGTGATCGACCTCTGTAAGGGTGTTGACTGTCCCGAGCCAGAACAAGTCATCCAGGACAAGGTCAGTACAGCTGAGAGTTTCCTCTGTTCTGTTGTGTTTGTACCAGTGGAAATTATTCCATGTTGTTTTTAGCCCATAACCTGCAGTACACCAACAGTGTACATCCCAACCCTGAACCATGAGGCTGGACTGAAATTACTCCTCGGGCCTCATTAACACTTTCTACATGAGCTGCCATCGCCTGCCTGGCTCTCACTGCCAGCTTGTGCAGTAAGAAGAATATCAGGGCTTCCATCTCAGCAGCAGGTGAAGGGAGGGGTCAGTGTGCTCAGAGAGAGGGTGATGGTGGGGGACAACACAAGGACTGTAGAGTCAGGGAGCTCTCCTACTGCTCCTGTCTTCACTCAATCTAACCCTGTTTCTGAAAGGCAGCTGATCATAGGTCTCTGTGTTCAATGTGGAAGAGGCCAAGTCTGGTTGTGAGTGGAATCCCCTCAACCCCAACCCTGGAAAGCCCCTTAATTCCATATTTTTTTTGAGATTAGATTAGAGTCCCGAGTGTGGAAACAGGCCCTTCGGCCCAACAAGTCCACACCAATCCTCCGAAGAGCAACCCACCCAGACCCATTTCTCTCCATTTACCCCAGACTAATGCACCTGACACTACGGGCAATTTATCATGGCCAATTCACCTAACCTGCACAACTTTGGATTGTGGGAGCAAACCGGAACACCCGGGCAAAACCCACGCAGACATGGGAAGAATGTGAAAACTTCACACAGTTGCCCGGTGCTGGAATCAAACCTGGGACCGTGGTGCTGTGAGGCAGCAGTGCTGACCACTGAGCCACTGTACCACCTTGAATTTAAATTCTATAATTTGCCCTGGTGGGTTTCAACCCAGGTCCCCAGAACCTGACCTGGGTCTCTGGATTAATAGCCTTGTTATAAATCCCATGAGGCCATCACATGCCCCAATTCAGCAGGGTGTAAGTAATAATGTTGTTATCCTTTCATTCAGTGAAGGTGTCACTGGCATTGCTGATATTTGATGTCCATCCCTCATTCCCCAAGGCATTTCTCTGTTTAAATAATTTATTAAAACATACAGAGAGATGCACAACACCGGGAAATGTGGGCATTAACATTGGCTCAGTGTAGAAGAATTTCAATAACATTATCTCAATGTTGTTATTGAGAACCCAAAGGGAAGGAGCAAGGCAAGTCAAACAGGACAACATGAAAGATGAGAGAGTGAGAGAGAAAGGGAATGAATCAGGAAGTGCTGCTGTCAGGAATCCCATTAAAAACTCCAAACTCTGTTTCAGACTCAGTCCGTCCAGAACATGAAAGCTCTTCCACACCTGGACACTTGGGACAGTTCTCTCAGCATTGACGTACTTTGGTGGGAGTACAGTTTATATCATACAGTGACATTTTTTACTCTCATTTCAGAATTATGATGAGGTGGCATACGGAAATGTACAATATGTTGAGGCAGAGGTTCATGGAACGGATTTGGAGCAAGTAGTGGAGCTCGGTCTGGACAAACTGTTCAAGTATTCACGTTTTGGCAATGCTGAAGGTATATCAGATATCCCATCAAAGTAACAACAGAATATAGTGACTGTTCACTCTTTCACATTTCTTGCTTAATACTTTCTACATCGACAAACACATTGACAAAAGATTCCACAACTGTCAATCCCTGGGGATCCCTTGGTCACATGCTGCTATTTAGTCAAAGTGTCACCCTCTTTTGATACTTGGCTTTGTGGTCCCAGAATCAGGGAAGGTTTCCCCCTTGTGGTGGGAGTGGGATTTCAATCTCACTGTCTGACTTCAGCCATGATCGCTGAATTGTCCTCACACAAATAAAGGCTCCCTGCCAGGCATGAAGCCCACTGTTGGAGTCCTTGTGGAAGGTGACACACTGCACATTCACCATCTGCTATTCCCTCCATCTCTCCCAAAGACCCACAAACAGCCTCACTCACTGACATCTCATTAACGTTGAACGTTTTAAGACAATTAAAACAGCTGACGTCCTCTTTCCAGCTCTGATGTCTTGGACACTGTCCAAAACTATACTCCTGTCCTGTTGGTCCGGTATTTGTCTTGTCTCCTTGTGGTCTCTGGGCTCTCCTTCTCAAGATGACAAATAAAATCTCAGCATTGTAAACACTGCAAATCGATTATTTCGCCATTTAGGGAAGGTCTAATTCTTTCTTGGAACAGCTGTTGTGAACCAAAGTTTCAAACATAATTTCTTTGTTCTGCCTCTCACGATGTGATCTATTTCACGCTGGGGAAATCGAGCAGAGGGAAAACCTGTTTACTGCATTGTAAGAGGCCATTCAGCCCATCATGCCTGTGCCAGCTCTCTGAAGGACCACTCACAAAAGTCCATTTATCCACCTTCTCCTCATAGCTCAGCACATTCTCCCCTTTCAGCATCAAATTCAATTTCTGCTCAAATGGGATTTTGGTCACATTGGGAAACTTTTATGTGTGAACAGGGGAAACAGATGTGTATTGTGCTCTCGTTTAGAAGATCAAGGATGGATTTTGTTGATGGGCCAAAACCCGTATCAGTTGGGAAAAAATGGGATTGCTTTATGGTTTATGAGTTAGCTTCTATTTGGGGATTTTCTGTAGTGCTCTTCACTGATGGCAGATGTGTAAAACAGTTGCTCAAGACAGAAAGAGAGACTAAAGTTTGCTGAAGCTCTATAGGGGAAGATAGAGAATGGAATTGTCGCTCGTGTGACTCTTGTCAAAGGTGCTTTTGGAACACACTTTTGGGGTGTGTTTTGAAATCTTTAATTTTACGCTCTATGAAAATAATCCACTTCAATCTGTTTTATTTACACTCCTTATAAATATTGCCTGCTTTACTGTTCAAAGCAATCTGCACGTTTGAGTGCTTGTGGTTTTTGTGACTGGTCTCTCTCTGAACTAAGAACATTTCACAATATGATCGATCCAGCCACAGGCCTATCTGGGATCTGATTTGGGCTGTAATACCATCAGCTGGGATCATCATATTTTGACTTGTGGCAGAATTTTTTAAAATACTGCATTTAAGAAAGATCTATGTCTTTCTTTTTAAAGTCACAACGTGGCGGTGCCTCGGGACCTAAAACAGCAGCATTGTGGTGATGTTTGTTGCACAGTTTAATGTTGCTGACAGCTTTGTGGGAGTTAAAGTAATAACAGTGGGTTATTTGATCAAAATTAAAACTAGGGAATTATCAGATAAATGGAAGGTACAATGCAAAGTAGGATCTCATGCAGATGAGATTGTTCAAGTAATGATCCAACAATGAGAATGTGTTTCATTCATTCCTGGGGTGTTGGCATTGCTGGCTACACCAGCCTTTATCACCCATCCCTCCCTGTCTAGACGGCTGTTCAAAGTCAACCACTTTTCTGCAGGTTTGGTGTCACATATAGACCAGTCCAGGCAAGGGCAGCATTTATGTCTCCAAAGGGGTGTTACTGAACCAGAATGGTGTTTTATCCCCAATAGTGGTTACATGGCTATCAGCAGATACTTAATTCCAGGTTTTTGTTCACCTTTGAACTCAAATTCTACCCTGACTGGATCTGAACCGGAGTCCCCAGGACATTACCGAGCTCTCTAGATTAATACATGAGCAATAATACCATGAGACCATGATGTCTCCCCAGTTGAAGAAAGGAAAATGAAAGTATGAGGTCACAGGTGAAAGTAACACAGTTAGAGATAGAAATTACAGGCCTTCAGTTTGGAGAAGAACAGAAATAAGGGAAAGAGAATTCAGAGAAAGTTGAAATAGAATGGGAGGAAAAGGTAAGAAAAATTAAAATGGAGGCAAGGTGAAACCAAGGAATCTGAAAGAAAGATAACTTGAATTCTAAAGACCCAGGAACTCTGAGAACTGGAGGAGCAAAAGAAAAGCTTCAGTGGGAAATTGAAGAAAGAAGGAGGGAGGAGCTTGGAGGATGATTCTGGTTCCAATCAGGGATTTCCTTAAACCAAGAATCTACACAGAATCCTTACATTTACTGACAATGGAGTCAAAAGGTCTTGTGTCAGATCTGAAAAGGTTGTTGAACAGAGGATGTAGCTTCGAGAGGTCTGGACCTGAACAGGACAGTGTGTTTTGGCAGGTACAGCTCTGACTGTGTTTGTCAGATTGTCAGAGGGACAAGCGGAGTAGAACTGCAGAGTACAACACAGTCAAAGACACAGTGCTCAATATTTAGGAGATTGTGCCTGAAGCTTCACAATTAACAATTAGAATCGCAAGAAAGAAACCTAATTAAAAATTGTCAAATTTACAAAAGAGAAAGAATTACTGTGGGATCAGTGGTTCAGGTGTGAGGGGTTGAATGGCCTTCTCCTGCTCTCCGTTTGTATGTTTGTGTCCACATGTATTCCTGTATGATGTGGAATTCACTGCCTGGAATAGTGCAGGAAGCAGCTTCAATCACAGCGTTCGAAGATGAACATCTAAATAATGAGAGAAAAGATGTGGATGTTTGGAAAGAGAGTAGATCCGTGTAATGAGCTGGTTACATCAACCAAACAGCCAGCACAGGAGACCCCTCCCCCAGCGCTGTGTCACTCTGTGAGGCTATAATTCAATCTGTCACATCAGTGTCTGCCCCACTTCAGCAATGTCAGCCTGACCCCCTCACCTGTAACCTCTGACTCACTGTCAGTGACACCACAAATGATCACTGAGTAAAATGTTATAACAGAGTTTTTCCCTTTCTACAGAAACAATAGTTCCTATCTCTGCACCTTGGGTACTCACTGGATACTTGGTAAATGGAACATTTCCACAGAGATTCAATGTAAGTGAGACCATCGTTCCTGAAGTTAACTGTCCGCCCACACCTACAGATCAAACAATTAAACAAAGATCGTTCTTTTCGGGTCGGTTCTTTGTGAGGTGAGTTTTGATGTTGCAATATTGTGATTAATGTTTCTTTATGTCTATTCCTGATTGGGTGAAAGGAAAGACTGGTAGGTATAGGGAATGCTGGATGACTAAAACCCTTCATTCCCGGAAACATCCTCAGAAATCTCTTCTGAAACCTCTCTCCAGCTTTAATAATGCCCATCCTATAACAGAGTGACCAGAACGGGACACATTACTCCAGAAGAGGCCTCACCAATCTCCTGTACAACCTCAACACAGTGTCCCAACTCTGATACTCAAACATCTGAGCAAGAAGGCTCAATGCCTTCTTAACCACTCTGTCTACATTTGATGCAAACTTCAAAGAATTATGTATCTGAACCATTGGGTCTCCCTGTTCTCCAAAATCATGAAAGATCCTACTTTTAATTGCATAAGTCTTGCTCTTGCTTGTTTTAGCAAAATGCAATACTTTGCACTTATCCAAATTAAACAGCCCTGGAGATGGCGACGGTGAGCTGAGTTCACAAACTGCTGCCATCCTTTCGGTACTTGGGCATCCACAATGCTGTCAGAAAGGGAGTTCCAGGTATTTGATCCAGTGACACTGAAGGAACAGTGATATATTTTCAAGTCAGGGTTGTGTGTGGTTTGGAGGGGATCTTACAGGAGGTGGTGTTCTCATGTAATTACTGCCCTTAGTCCTTGTAGGGAGAGCACAGAATTAGACGTTGATGCCAAAGAAGCAAGCTGATTGGTTGAAATACAATCTGAGTGATTTTCCAGCCTTCCCTGTACAGGCAAGTGGTGTGTAGTCTATCCCACTCCTGACCTGTATCTTGTCGATGGTGGACGGGGTTCAGTGAGATACTTGAGAGAAAGTGAGGGCTGCAGATGCTGGAGATCAGAGCTGAAAATGTGTTGCTGGAAAAGCGCAGCAGGTCAGGCGGTATCCAAGAAACAGGAGAATCGACATTTCGGGCATAAGCCCTCCTGAAGAAGGGCTTATGCCCGAAACGTCGATTCTCTTGTTCCTTGGATGCTGCCTGACCTGCTGCGCTTTTCCAGCAACACATTTTCAGCTCAGTGAGATACTGCAGTGTATCTTGTAGATGGTACACGTTGTTAACTTTGTGTGTTGATGGTGGGAGGAGACATTTCCAAAGGAGCTGATTTCCGGGGCTGAGGTGGGAGAGATCGCCCTTGTCATCGAGGCTGTGTCTGAACAAATGTGATATTAAGGAGTTCCAGCAAAACTGGAATCAATGGGAACTGGGAGGAATTTCCACTGGTTGGAGTCATACCTGGCACATGCTCACTAACCACCTCCCTCTTCAATGGGACTGCCTGAAGCCGTCTCAAAGCTGTCTCTGTTACCAGTTTCATTTCATTCTTCATCTCAATTGACCCCTCCTGAGAAATCTTTTCGGGTGTTAAGGAACACCAGCCCAAATAAATCTCTGAAGAAGAGTCCCACTGAACATGAATCACTGACTCTGCTTCTGTCTCCAGAGATTCAGCAAGACCTGGACAATATCTGGGATTGGGCTGACAGGTGGTAGGTGACATTTAGAATGGAGAACATTGAACATACAAGAGTGCAGCACAGAAACAGGCCCTTCAGCCCAACATATCTGTGCTGACCATTCCTAACTACCTGCACAAGGTCTATATCCCTCTGTTCCCTTAAATGTCTCTTAAACTATACTCCCATATCTACATCTTCCAGCACCCTGGGTAGCACATTCCAGGCAGTGACCACACTGTGTATAAAACCTTCCCTCGCACATTCTCCTCTCACCATAAACCTGTGCCCACTAGTGTTTGAGATTTCCACCCTCGGATAAAGACTCTGACTGTCTACCCTCTCCATACATCTCATTATTTAATATACTTCCATCAGTTCATCCCTCAGCCTCTGATGTTCTAGTGAAAACAATCCGAGTGTGCCCAAACTCTCCTGATAGTAAATACACTCCAATCCAGGCAACATCCTGATAAATCTCTCTTGCACCATGTCCGAGGCCCCCACATCCTTCCTGTAATCTGCAGTGTGACATTGTAACTTTTATACTCAAGCCCCAGACTGATGAAGGCAAACAAGCCATTATTCCTTCTTTACAACCTTCTCCACTTGTATTGCCACTTTCAGGGAGCTATGGACTTGACCCAAGATCCCTCTGCAGATCAATTCTTGCCATTTATGATATAATTTTGAACTCTTGCATTTGACCTTCCGACGTGCATGATCTCACAATTGCCTGGATTAAACACCACATGCCATTTCATTGCCCATCTTTCCAAGTGATCTCCATTTGTTGCTGTATCCATTGACAACCTTCCTCACTGTCCATAACTGCACCAATTTGGTTTGCACCACATAACTGTCAGGCAAGGACCATCTCCAACAAGAGAGAAGGTAAACATCACCCACTGACATTCAATGGCATCACAGTCACTGGATCCACCACTTCAGTGAAAACAGACACAACTTATTCATTCAGCTCCTCGACCATTTCTCTATTCCTGAAAATAAATCCATCCAACTCTGTCTGGAATGAACCCACATCCGTTTTATCCAAATATTTACCGTACCAGTGGGAACTTTTGCAGGACATTTCTCTGTTTTTTATGGAATTCCTCACCAAACCTGTCTCCCCTTATCGGCCACGGGACTGTCCATTCTGATTGCTTTTCGATTCTGTTCCTGTAGTCATGATGGAGCAGAAAGATGGAGGGTTCCCAATGGGCTGAAAGCCTGACTCCTGTTGCTGTTGCCCTGTAACCTACTCTGATTCAGACAGGTTTTGTCGCGAGGAATGAGAATTAAATGTCTATATTCTTAATTCTGTTGCAGGACTATTCCCAATGTAACTGATGGGAAACAATATGAAGAACTGGTCCTTGATTTCCTGAAAGACTTAGAAGAAGACAAGAGAATACTTGATGGGAAATTTGTTATTGGTTGGTTTCAGAAATATGGGCTAACACAAATAGCTTTAGAAAAGGAATTGGAATGAAACTTTTCTAGAAGGTTCTGTTACCTTTATACATTTTGAACAGTGAGATCTGCTTAATTCTGAAATTGTTTTGTCTTCCCCAAACTACACATTGCATTAACCTAGACCATTGTGCATAACTCTGGTCTCCGTACCTAGAGAAAGATATACCCTTTTCCATAACTTCCAGTGAATGCAGTGACTGTTCCTTAGACATATTACGGACATGTGCCCACATTGGTGGAATTGGTCAAATTCCCAATGTCCTATCTCAGAAATCCCTGTATCCTGTTTTTTAACACTGCCCTTTACTGGCAGTCAGTAATTTTACAAGCACTTATTCTTCAATCAAAATTATTCAGATACAATAGCATCAACAGGGAGTATTTAGTTCCCCATTTACATTCACTGTTCTCACTGGTTGTTTAATCTAATGATTCCAATCAATGGAGTTATCCAAGTTACACTTCACTGGCCCCGGAATTCTGATCAGGTTCAGTCGTTGTCACCGACACACTTCCCCCATTCCCCCTGACCCGACAACAGACCCGACATGACTGTGTCAGATTGGACAAAGCCCCTCCACCTGATACCCATGACCCAGCTGGTCCCAAACCTCCATCACCTTCTCACCAACCCCAGGAGTCTACAGATCCCTCATCACTGACACACAACTCCCCTTCGCCCCGACCACAGCCCCATTGGAATGGGATACCTTCCCCCCACCCCATTACCAGCAAAACAACAGCCCCTCCACTTCACCAGCCTTCACACCCTACTCAGCCCAACCCCACTAGCCCCTGAACAGACACTCCCTGCTCCTGCGAATGGGTTTGGAACTGACAGCAATTTGCATTCCCCCATCACCACCCAACACCCACACAGCCCCTGCCTCACTAACCTGAAACCCAACCCAAAGTGACCCAGGTGGTACTGACCCTCCGTCCCGACCTGGTAGCACCGCACTCCATCCCTCAACCCTCTGGGCCTGACACCGCCCCTTCACCTCATCCACCTCATAACCCCAGCAAATCCATCAGTCACATTCCTCTCCAATGTGGTGCCAGCAGAACTGAAATGGTCCTTCACTCCATCCCAGCCCTTACACACCCCAAGCTTCCTCTCATGTACCTGACAATATACCTCTCCACCCGATGGTGGACAATATACCTCTCCACCACCTCCGCACGATGGTTTTCAGCTGTCCTGGGGGCTGTACTGTCTTGTCTTTCCCCTGGGTCATAAAAAAGACCATCCACCATTCAATGAGATAATTGCTGATCTTCTCCTTCAAACCCACTTTCCCACACTGTCCCTCGATTGGGTAATCTGTCCAATGATGTCATTGCACTCACTGTAATTCACTCTTGGGTACGGAGAGTAAAACTACTGATGTCATCCACTGCTACAACTGAAGTGAGATTTTTGTACTCTTCACTCCCTTTGTAATAAAGGATAAGATACTGTTTGTTTCTCCAGTAGCTTGCTGAACCTGTCCATTAACGCTCTGTGTTTGATGTAGAAGGACATCCAGGTCACTCAGATGCCACCATTTTCCAGTCACTCACCAATACTAAACATTCCCTTGGGATATTTTTTCCACATTTGGTTCCCATCACATTTTCCCAAATTCTATCCCATCTGCCCAGTTCCTGTCCACTCCCTCAACTACACATTAACCAGACATCAGGTTCCAGCTCTGGTTGCTCTGACTGTCCCGGACAGAGCTGTCCTGAATGCTTGTGTTTCTTTTAATATCCTTTATAGTGAGGATTTCTCTTCAAAACTAAATTATTGCTCAGTGTTTCAGATTCATTTCTGACCAACCATCTCTGTTGGGCATTGGTGACATCAGTTTAAAGACTTCTTCCAGCATGTACAGAGGGTTAAATTCAATTGTAGATGGGGAGCTGGATCCTTCACTGGGAAGCAGGGATTAAATGTTCTTTTCTCTAATCTTGTTTGAAAAGAATGAATTACGCACAGCCTGAGACAGGATGGTCCTGGTGATGGATTATACTTCTGTTTAATCTCAGTCATGCTGGGTCAGAATGTTTCACGTTGATGTGGTCAAAGCTCATTGACAGTGGGAGGGATTAAAGAGCCTGGTTGTTTGAGGTTGGTCAGTGCTGGAACTGCCCTGTGGAGTATTCCTACATGGAATGGATTTGTATTCCATCAATACTCATTGTTGTGACCCTTTTGGAATGATGTCCCACCTTCATCTGAAAGTTAGTGACACATGAGAATCAGTCAGCTTTGTGCTGTGGTTTCTGGGGTCAGAGGTCGCTCTTGTTGAACTCTGCAGCACAAGGGGAGGAGGCAGGAGAGTGGGAGCTTTCATTGAGGCTCAGGACCAGGAGGGGTCAATGACAGGAGGAAGAGGGATGTGGAGTGGAGCCTTGAGAAGGGTGAGGATCTTGCAATTGGAACCAGAAACATCCAGACACATGGAGAATTTTATATTCGTGAGGAATGCGTTCCCAGTCTCACTGGAGGAATTTACATTTGAACTAAAACCAATAAAGAATGAAGAGACTGGAAGTGGGGGACACTGCGGTTACTGCCATCAGGAACACCAGGCCAGGGTGAAAATTCTGCCCTCTGTGTGGGCAGTAGAATATTCTCTTTTCCTGCCATTCCTGATGGTCAGTCATTGTGCTGGGAATGAGGAGAAAGGTTGTTTTTCAATCCAGTTCAGTTTTACTCAGGTCAGTGCAGGTTCAGAAAACAGCTGGATCTAGGTGAGGAACAACAAGTGGAAGATTTTGGGAATCAGGAATGAAGCAGCTTCAAACTGGTCCCTGAAATGGAGAAAGAATCCCAACATGAAATCAGAATCCAGAGTCTGACGTTAGAATAAAATTCAGCTTCAGATCTGCTCCCACCCACACTGGGAGCTCCCACTCACATATAGACTGACTGAATGTGTGATTGAAGAAATGATCTATTCCAATATGATTCCTGTTAACAGGCTGTTCATTCACAGGCTTCTCGTGTGGAGTGAAGAAGCCATTGTCTTCGAGTTAGAGTTTGTCTGTGTTTTTCTAACTCCTGGGAAAGTATTCTCACTGTGAAATAAAGAGGGTGATGCATCACAACACTCAGTCTCCTGTTCAATTCTTACTCTGAGGGAAATCCGGGTCACTGATCGCATCACAAGTTTAACATGAGATAAAATCTTCCACATTTCAATGAAATGAATCTGTCGATGTATTGAAGATCAAAAGTAATAATTCTCCCATTTCAGAGAATTATCCTGTATTACTGTAGGGCATTTGGTCCACTGTGTACCAGTGCCAATGGGCAAACTGACACTGGGGATTTAAAGTCAGTTACATGTGTGGCTCAAAGATTGATGTATTTCTAATTTCTTCATTACAACCTACTTTCCCAACAATTGTGGCATCATCTGCAAATCCCTGATCTTTTGGAATGGAGAGCAGGTTCGATGGGCTGAATAGCCCACTCCTGTTCCTACTTCCCATGGTATTGTAGTTACAGTGAAAGTCACCATCGTCCCAGAGGCTGTTCTCTCCCATTAGATAGAGGTGGCTGCTGGTGTAGAGTTATACCTGAGGGTCAGCAGTACTCAGGCAAGAGGTGAGGGGGAATATGATGGGGTAGCATTGTTGGTGTGTGATAGAATAGTAAGAAGTGATTTGGAATTGGAAGATGGAGTAATCAGGTGAGAAACGCACCTCCTGACTTCCCAAAGCCTCTCTAAGGCACAAGTCAGGACTGGGATGGAATATTCCCCAAGAATATTGCTTCAGAATCTCGCCAAAGCTCCTCAGACAGAATTTTCCAAACACTCAAACATTTCCGCCTCGAAGGACAAGAATAACAGATACATGGAATCACCCCCATCTGCACGTTGTCCTCTAATCTGCTCACCGTTCAGATTTGTTTAAGTTAAATTGATTTAGTTCACTTTCAATCCCCATTAAACACACTTCACTGGAGTACTCTGAATGCTCCCTCTCGGTGTAGCTGATACAAGTCCCTGACTCATCACTGAAGCAGTTCATACAAAATGGAGAAATATTACCCGTAACTGGAAATGGCTGACCCAGCACGAGATCCGACAGGCGACCCACCTTTGATCACTCGACTCAAAGTCCGTAGTTCTTGTGCAATGGTTGGTCTGTGCGATGAACATAGATCATAGGATGTGACAGCGCAGTACAGGCCCTTCAGCCCTTGATGTTGCGCCAACCTGTGAAAATAATCTGATGCCCATCCAACCTATACCTATGGATGTCCAATGCCCATTTAAATACCCCAAATATCTGTCCTAAATCTATCACCCCTCAATTTAAAGCTATGTTGCCTCCTGTTAGCCTTCACCATCCAAGGAAAAAGGCTCTCACTGTCCACCCTATCTAACCCTCTGATTATTTTATATGTCTCGATTGAGTCACCTCTCAAACCTCCAGTGAAAACTGCCTCAATTCTCTCAGCCTTTCCTCATAAGACCTTCCTTCCATACCAGGCAACATCCTAATAAATCTCCTCTGAACCCTTTCCAAAGCTTCCATATCCTTCCTATAATGCGATGACCAGACAACACGCAATACTCCAGGTGCCACCTTACCAGGTGAAGCATGACCACGGGCTCTGAAACTCAAACCACCTTCCAAATAAATGGCCACACAACATATGCCTTCTTAACAACCCTATCAACCTGGGTGGCAACTTTCAGGGATTTATGCACCCGGACACCGAGATATCTCTGTTCATCTGCACTGCCAAGAATTTTACCATAAGCCCAGCACTGTATTCCTGTTACTTCTTTCAAAGTGAACTACCTCACACTTTTCTGCATTAAACTCTATTTGCCACTTCTCAGCCCAACTCTGCACCTTATCCATGTCCCTCTGTAATCCACAACATCCTTCGGCACTATCCATAACTCTGCCTACGCCCACCTCCAAATAATTTATAAAAGTGACAAACAGCAGTTGCCCCAAAACAGATCCTTATGCCATACCACTGGTAACTGAGCTCTGGAATGATCATTTCCCATCAACCACCACCCTCTGTCTTCTTTCAGCTCGTCAATTTCTGATCCAAACCGCTAAATCACCTTCAACGCCAAAACTCTATATTTTGTACATTAGTCTACCATTTGGAACCTTATCAAATGGCTCACTGAAGTCCATATACACCACATCAACTGCCTTACCTTCACCTGTCTGTTTTCTCACCTTTTCAAAGAACTCAATAGAGTTAGTGAGGCACGATCTACCCTTCACTAAACTGTGTTGACTTTCCCTCATCAAATTATTCCTTTCCAAATGATTATTAATCCTATCTCTTTTCCAACATATTACCCACAACTGAAGTAAGGCTCACTGGCCTATAAATACCAGGGTTGTCCCGACTCCCCTTCTTAAACGAGGGAACAGCATTTGCTATCCTCCAATCTCTGGCACTATTCCTGTCGATAATGATGACATAAAGATCAAAGCCAAAGGCTCAGTAATCTCCTCCCTGGCCAAACTGAGTTTTATGAACATAGAACATAGAACAATACAGCACAGAACAGGCCCTTCGGCCCACCATGCTGTGCCGCACATTTGTCCGAGCTTAAGCACCCATCCATGTACCTATCCAATTGCCACTTAAAGTTCGCCAATGATTCTGACTCTACCCCTCCCACAGGCAGCGCATTCCATGCCCCCACCACTCTCTGGGTAAAGAACCTACCCCTGACATCTCCCCTATACCTTCCACCCTTCACCTTAAATTTATGTCCCCTTGTAACACTCTGTTGAACCCGGGGAAAAAGTTTCTGACTGTCTACTCTATCTATTCCTCTGATCATCTTATAAACCTCTATCAAGTCACCCCTCATCCTTCTCCGTTTCAATGAGAAAAGGCCTAGCATTCTCAACCTATCCTCATACGACCTATTCTCCATTCCAGGCAACATCCTGGTAAATCTTCTCTGCACCCTCTCAAAGCTTCCACATCTTTCCTAAAGTGAGGCGACCAGAACTGCACACAGTACTCCAGATGTGGCCTTACCAAGGTCCTGTATAGCTGCAACATCACCTCACGATTCTTGAATTCAATCCCTCTGCTAATGAACGCTAATACACCATAGGCCTTCTTACAAACTCTATCCACCTGAGTGGCAACTGAAGCAGCTCATAATCATCAGCCACTTCAGCTGCTAACCTTACCATTTTAACTCTCTGCTCTTTCTCATGAGTTCGCACTACTTCAGGTAATGAATTTTTGAATTCCTCCAAAATAATTACCTCTCTAAGGGCATCCGTAGGTTTGCTCGATATTTAAAGGACTTATCCATCGACTAAAATTACTCAGTTTGATCCTTTCAAACTCAATATAGGTTTGACCAGGGTCCCTCCTTACATTCCTGAAACGTTGTCTATAGGCTTCTGGTACAAGCTCAAATGCACTTAAAATGGTTTTTTTCACCTCCTCATACTCCCCAGATCCCTCCTCTGATCGTGATGTGAATACCTCACATGCTCTACCTACATGTTTCATTTGGATCAACAAAACCCACATTGCCACTGGCCACTGCATTTGTTTAGCCACTTTCTCAAATGAGATGAAAAAGGCTTCCACATCCTTCTCATCAAATTTAGGCAATGCTTGAACATACTTAAACATTTTCTCACTAGGCCTCTGACCACCAGGGGCTTGCTCCTCCTCACTCTCTTCCTCACTGAGCCTACCCTCAGCCTTTATCTCCAGCCTTTTAAGCTGACTTCCCTTTTTAAGTATCAGTTTTTGAAGTTCAAAAGCTCTCTCTTCTGTCTCTACTCTCTCTTTTTCCCTCTCTTCTGCTTTTAATCGTAACTCAAACTGTCCCATTCCTGCTGCCCTTTCCTTATCTCTTGCCTCTCGCTCAATCTGCTTCATTTACAATCGAATTCTTGCCATCTCTGTAGATTCTGATAATTTCTCCAGCAAGTTTAAACACTGAGCTACTGCTGTAATTCTCTCTCCTTTCCTCACAGAAGCAGGCAGTTCCAATTCCAGCTTGTCTGCAAATTCCTGCAGCTTAGTCTTAGTCACCTTTTGCAAAACTTCCAAAGTCACCACATCCACATTCAGAAAATGTTTGGCGACTGAAAGAGCCATTACTATTCCAAGTTGTGTCTCCCCAACCAAACCAACATCAGGAATAAAGGCACTACACTCGCTGTTTAAAATCCCACAAAGAGCCCCTAATCTGTTATGGACTACACCAGACCACTCAAAACATTCTCAAGTAGGCAGCCCAGATCATAACTTTGCAATTTGTTTTGGTAGGTGTACAGTGAAAGTTACCCAGAGTGAGGTAGCTAGGTTGATTACCAGGTTTTAAATCAGACAAAAGTTTATTCACAAGATTCACAAAGAACAGAATAAAGAACCCCTACAGAACGCAGTCTATCCAAATTAGACTTAATTATGCAGCTCCCAATATACACAACAGTCCCAATAAGCAAACCCCTTTATAACACAGTTACAAAAATGGAACAGATGCTTACAGGTTGAAGTTAGGAGGGCAGAAAAAGAGTCAGCCTGTTCACAAAGCCCCCAGCTGAGGTCCCAACTACTTCTGGACTGATCTCAACTGCTCAGCTCGAGGAAGCCCATTCCTGATTAAGAGCGTTTGCCCAAAACATCGATTTTCCTGCTCCTCAGATGCTGTCTGAGGACCTGCACTCTTGACTCTGCTCAGTTAGAGAGCTGACCACTCTCCTTCCATAATACAGGTCACTTCTGATACATGACCACTTTGGCCTGAAGTCTCACCTGTTTGTATATAAACAAAAAGGCCTCTCTATACCGTTTAATCTCTGAACCAAACCAGTCTAATCAGCACCGGGAGTGTTTACGGCCCCTCTTTAAAAAACCAAGGACAGAGTATCCTTGATGGAAATGTGTTGCTGGAAAAGCGCAGCAGGTCAGGCAGCATCTAGGGAACAGGAGAATCGACGTTTCGGGCATTAGCCCTTCTTCAGGAAGGGCTAATGCCCGAAACGTCGATTCTCCTGTTCCCTAGATGCTGCCTGACCTGCTGCGCTTTTCCAGCAACACATTTCCATCTCTGATCTCCAGCATCTGCAGACCTCACTTTCTTCTCATAGTATCCTTGAGAAAAGGAATAGCTTTTAGAAAAAAGGAACCAGTTTTGTGACAAGGGAAATGGGCCAAATGTTGGCAAATGGGACGAGATTAGTTTAGAATATCTGGTTGGCATGGAAGAGTTGGACGGAAGGGTCTATTTCCATACTGTACAGCTCTGTGACTGTAATAGTGTCCCCTCCAGCTGTGAAGTCATCCATGGGGCTCACGAGTATTTTTGTCACTGATCTGACTGTCTTTGAGCAATTTAATGCTGTGTTTTCACAAGATGTGTGTTCTGTGTGAAGCAGGATTAACTGTTTACCACGTCCATTGCCTTCAAACCAGTCGACTGCCTTGAATGGCTGATCTCTTTACAGAGTTCTGTTGTTGTGAACTGTTTACAACGGAACCAGTTCAGATTTCTTTCAGTGGTTTTGAGTTTGCTTCACTTGGCCATTCTCCTTCCCAGGAGAAAGTGAGGACTGCAAATGCTGGAGACCAGAGTTGAAAAGTGTGGTGCTGGAAAAGCGCAGCAGGCCAGGCAGCATCCGAGGAGCAGGAGAATCAACGTTTCGGGCATAAGCCCTCCTTGAATCCTGAAGAAGGGCTTATGCCCGAAACGTCGATTCTCCTGCTCCTCGGATGCTGCCTGGCCTGCTGCGCTTTTCCAGCACCATACTTTTCAACTGCATTCCCCTTCCCAGCATGCATCAGAAACTGCCCTGACCAGCCATTTTAGGTTACAAGCATTTCAAGCAGAAAGCTAAAAATCACGCAACATCAGGTTATAGTCCAACAGCTTTAATTGGAAGCACACTAGCTTTCGGAGCGACGCTCCTTCATCATCGGAGTGTCACTTCAAAAGCTAGTGTGCTTCCAATTAAAGCTGTTGGACTATAACCTGGTGTTGTGTGATTTTTAGCTTTATACGACCCAGTCCAACACCGGCATCTCCAAATCATTGAAGAAGAAAGTTCATCTTCTCAACAGCAACAAGGAATGTGCAATAAATACTCTCCCAGCCAGCCACACCCACATCCTGGGAGTGAATTAAAAATAACTCCTGATGTAACCACAGGATTCTCACTGTTTGTGTAAAGCAAACTCTGTCCCTGTCAATCTCACTTTAATGCAGCACTTCTCGATGGTTCAATCTGCTCTCCCAGTCTTTCCAGTACAACGGCACCCCCTGGTGTTTGTACTGCTTCAGATAAAAAATCCAATCACAAGAACCAGCCATTAACCACAGCTTGTATCTCAAGACCATGACCTTATTAACATTGAACCCTTTCGTGAGCGTGTTCCCTCTTCTGTCACCAGGGCCTGGGCAGCATCCTCCTCGTTTGTAAAGACAGATGCTTCCGTGTAAATCCCCTTGTTGGTCCCTAATCAGTCCTGCTCCTCCTTGAATCACTGTTATTATTTATATATCTACAGAATACTTTGGGATTCCCCTTCATGTTAGTTACTGGTCTTTTCTTATAATTCCTCTTCAGTTAGTTGCTTTTTCCCCTCCCCTCTGAACTTTCAGTATTCCTACAGATGTCATCCTATTCCAAACCAGGTGCCTTTCCTCCCTCTGTCAACCATACAGCCCTCCACCACACCACCCCCATTCCCCACGACACTGCTCTAAACCACCTACCCAGTCCCTGCATCCACGCATCATCCTTAAACACTTCTTCCAGCTTCAGCTAGACCCCATCACCAAGAACATCTTCCCCTCCCCAGTCCTGTCTGCCTTCTGCAAGGACTGTTCCCTTTGACAAAAGGGTTCAATGTTAATAAGGTCAAGGTCTTGCGATACAAGCTGTGGTTAATGTCTGGTTCCTGTGATTGGAATTAATTTTTATCTGAAGCAGTGCAACACCAGAGTGTGCCATTGTACTGGAAAGACTGGGAGAGCAGATTCTTGTTTTACTTTCCCCAACAACTCCCTCCCCCACCCCCACCCACACCCCTAATACCTTCCCCTCCAACCAGAAAAGATGCAAAACTGTCGGTACACCATCCCCCTCACGTCCATCCAAGGCCCCAAACAGTTCTTCCAGGTGAGACAGAGGTTCACCTGCCTCTCCTCCAGCCTAGTTTACTACATCAGGTGCTCCCGGTGTGGTCTCTATATCGGGGAGACCGAATGTAAACTGAGGGTACATTCACCGAGCATCGCAGCTGGGCCTGCAGGGGCTGGCTAGACTTCCCAGTAACCTCCTATTTCACTTCGCCCTAACCACTCCCTTTCCGACATGACCATCCTTGGCCTCCTCCATTGTCACTATGAACCACACTGCACATTGGAGGAACAGCACCTTATCTTCCGCTTGGTCAGCCTACAGCCCAGAGGACTCAATATTGAGTTCTCCAATTTCAAATAACCCCACTTGCCATTCCCCAACTCCCTTCCCAGGCCTTTCACATCCCTTCCACTGCCCCCCTGCTACCTACCGGATTAATTCCTCCCAGATCATACTCTCTTCCTGTTTTCATGTATCCCCATTTCACCACCCTGCCCCCACCACTCCCTTTATCTGCAGCTCCCCCCACATCCACCCCCAGTCCTGAAGGGTTACACCCAACATGTTGAATTCACCTCCTGATGCTACCTGGCTTGCTGTGTTCTTCCAGCCTACTGCCTGTCTATTTTGCATCTTGTCATAAGCACACTTTTTTATCTCTTTACATTATCAATTTCTACCTCCTTTCTGATTGAGGGTGACACAAAGCTAGCCTCTTTTTTTCCCTAAAAGCCTTGCTCAAGGAGACTCTGTCCTTGATTTTTTTCGGAAGGGTTACAAACCAGGCCGGGCTCCGATCAGTCTGGTTTGGAACAGAAACAAAAAGGATTTTGAGAGGGTCGTTTGTTTATAGGTAAACAGACGGGACTTCAGGCCAAAATGGTCATGTCTTAGAAGTGACCTGTCTGAAGAAAGGGGAGTGGTCAGCTCTCCAGCTGAGCTGAATAGTTTACTTCAGTCTTGAACTGTGAGGAGTTCAACAGTGAGCTGTGCGGAAACACTCTCTCTCTGTACTTCAACTTCAACCTGTAAACATGTGTTCCATGTATACTGGGTTTAAGGGGAGTTTACTTATTGGGACTGTTGTGTATATGTGGAACAGCATAATTAAGTCTAATTTGGAGAGACTGAGTTCTGTAGGGGTTCCTTATTCTGTTCTTTGTGTTTCATTGTGTAACTTTGTGAATAAACTTTTGTTTGTTTTAAAATCTAGTAGTCAACCGAGCTAACTTACTCCGGGTAATGTTCACTGCACACTTATCTGTTCACTTCCACAGACCATTGCAAAGTTATGGTCTGGGCTAGTCCATAACAAGGGATTCTGGATTTATTTGTCCTACCCTTTCCCATTTGAGGGAACATACCTTGGCTGGAGCCAAACCATCTCCTCTTGGAAGGTTCAGTTCCTGGTTTTCCCACCAACCTCTTGTCCCAGTCAATCTGACCAGCTCTGCTCTTGCCCCATTGAAGTCAGCTCTCTGTCAATTCGTTTTTCTCACCCTGGATTGTTGCATGTCATTCTCCACCACCATCCTGGACCTGGTGCCACAATAATCATTGTCTCCTGTCTCTCACTGCCACTTCATCCAATTGGCTCATTTCCAAGGACCAGGTCCAACAATACACCTTTCTCACAACTTAGTGAATGGACTGAGTCAGTCACATTCTGGATTAGTGGTGCTGGAAGAGCACAGCAGTTCAGGCAGCATCCGAAGAGCAGTAAAATCGACGTTACGAGCAAAAGCCCTTCATCAGGAATACAGGCAGAGAGCCTGAAGGGTGGAGAGATAAGTGAGAGGAGGGTGGGGGTGGGGAGAAAGTAGCATAGAGTACAATAGGTGAGTGGGGGAGGGGATGAAGATAATAGGTCGGGAGGGGAGAGAGGGTGGAGTGGATAGTGGAAAAGGAGATAGGCAGGTAGGAGAAGACATGGGGACAGTGCTGAGCTGGAAGTTTGGAACTGGGGTGAGGTTGGGGAAGGCGAAATGAGGAAACTGTTGAAGTCCACATTGATGCCCTGGGGTGAAGTGTTCCGAGGTGGAAGATGAGGCGTTCTTTCTCCAGGCGTCTGGTGGTGAGGGAGCGGTGGTGAAGGAGGCCCAGGACCTCCAGGTCCTCGGCAGAGTGGGAGGGGGAGTTGAAATGTTGGGCCACAGGGCAGTGTGGTTGATTGGTGTGGGTGTCCCGGAGATGTTCCCTAAAGCGCTCTGCTAGGAGGCGTCCGGTCTCCCCAATGTCGAGAAGACCGCATCGGGAGCAACGGATACAATAAATGATATTAGTGGATGTGCAAGTAAAACTTTGATGGATGTGGAAGGCTCCTTTAGGGTCTTGGATGGAGGTGAGGGAGGAGGTGTGGGCGCAGTTTTACAGTTCCTGCGGTGAGAGGGGAAAGTGCCAGGATGGGAGGGTGGGTTGTAGGGGGGCATGGACCTGACCAGGTAGTCACGGAGTAAATGTGTAACATTGACTGTAGATAACCAGAACACTGTCGTATCTAACTGACTGATGAATACATTTCGCTTATTTGAACATGACTAAACTAAAACAACGTATTAAACATACGATTCCCGACAGAGCGAACTTTGTCTGGTTTCATTGTCAGGGGGATATGAGCTGTCACCTCACCATCACGGAGTTCATTCTGAGTGTTGCATCTCTTCTTGAATTACTCTCCAGCTGGAATCTCCTCTTTCTGTTGTGTATCCCAGTCACTTGCTGAAAAGACAGTTAGACACAGCCCCTGAGTTTCCGAGTATTATGGGGAGCAGCAGCAGGAAGACCTGCCTGGAGCAGCCTGAACCTGCTGAAGTAAAATATCATCAAACAGGACCCAGCTATAACAACCATAAACCCAGAAATACAAGCACAGCAACGGAAATAAACAGGGTACAGTTTGAGTCTACAGGGTCCGAGGGAGACCCTGAATTGTTCGACATTCAAGTATTCTGCAGGATCCTATGGGGGGGGGTGGGGGCGCGAGATAGTGGTGGGGTAGGGGAATCACAAACAAGGGCAGGGTCCGCTGCTTTATCAGTCAGGAGACTGAACTTCCTCATTCCACACGAAGATGAGATAACGATGGCTCTCGGTTGAGCATTTGAGAGTTTCTGATAGTGGCAGGGTAGGAATTGAGCATGGGGCTTCATGGCCCAGAACTCTGGAACACTGTGACCCTTCCCTCCCATGATGTCCCCACCTCTGGGACTGGCAGGTTTTGCTCTCTGTCTCTTTGATCTCATGGGTTGTGACACTCTTCATTATTTCAACATAGCTATTTCACTGAAAGGTGGAAGTTTTTTATGGCATATTAACCTCATAATGTGATCAGTGTCCTGGACCTCCCTCAGAGTAAGAATTGAATAGGAGACCAAGTGTTATGATGCATAACCCTCTTTATTTCACAGTGAGAATATATTCCCAGCAGTTAGAAAGGTGTCTTTACTCCACATGAGAAGCCTGTGAACAGTTTTGCTTCCCTTATCTAAGGAAGGATAGACTCACCGCTCAGAAATATTTCACCGAGTTTCCCCCAACTGTGGAGGATTTGTCTTATGAGGAAGAGGTTGATGGTTTGGGCTGAAGGTGGCAGGTAGGTGACGGAGGGGGAGTAAGGCTCAATGGGTGAGGTGGTTATCCATCAGGTAAGGACACAAAATCTGAGCTTAGTGTCTGAGGGGGAGGGGGTATCAGGTGAGCCAGGGTCGGCTGGAGATAGATGTCAGCGGTGGGGAATTTCAGGTCCAGCTGAGTCGTGGGTGTCAGGTTGAGGGGGTTTGTCCGGTCTGACAATGTCATGTCAGGAGGTGTTGTCAGGTCTGGGGCAATGGGGGAAATTGTGTTGGTGACAACGACTGACTCCCGATCGGAATTTTGGGGCTAACATAGCTGAATAATTTTACATGAAGAATTCAGAGGAACCTTGATTATCCAGCATTCGATTGTTTGGCCTTTGATTAACAGAGTGAAATACTCCCTACCCGTGCCCTTCGGATAATTGAGATTCCACTGTAAATGCTGTTTTGTTGGTTGGAGATAAAATGATTGACTGACAGTGGAGGGCAGTGTTTATAAAGAGGATCCCAGGATTTCTGAGATCGGATGTTAGTGGAATTGGTCAAATTCTCAATGTGGGCACATGAACATAAACTGTCTAATACCAGTCATAACGTTCACTGTAAATGAATTAGTTTTGAATTAGTTTCATTGTCACATATACTCACTTGAGAACAGTGAAAGATTTACAGGTCACCACTTATGGTGCCATCTGAGGTACATGGGTACCTCGGTACAGATGCTTGTGTACAAAGTCTAAGGGATAAAAATATGAGAACAATAAGCAGATATAAAGCTCAGAAAAGCAGTCCTCCCAACATAATATAACAAAAAAATTTACAGAAAAGCAAATTTAAGTCATAGTCCACTTTATCCATTTCATGGCTCTGGGCTTGAGGAATCCCATTCCTCGGAATCCCGGTCCAGACCCACCACGATGTCAAAGAAAATGTCACACAGAGTCACAAACTGAGTGAAGCAGCCACAAGGAGACCCAGGCCAACACCGATAGAAACAGCCGTCAGAAGGAGCCCCAGGCCGGGCCAGGCCAACCATGCTGTCGCTGCACAAGGCTGAATGAAAACCCAGGCCATTGGAATCGCGAACACGTACCCACCTCAACTTCAGCCACTGCCAAAGCAGCCGAGTCGAAGGACTCCCCCCACCCCACAGGGAGCAGCCACGGGGAATGACTGGATCCACTCCACTGCAGCAGCCTCCCAGAAACTCCTTCCTCATTCTGAGCCGCCAAAGGAGCATAAGTTGAGTTTGGTGTTGAGCCAGCGCGAGGACCACCCCGACAGAAGTTGCCAGAAACTGGAACTCACCCCCAATGACGCTGCCATGAGTCTGTGCCGCTTGGGCCTACTCATCACCGACGATGCTATCACCACGACCGAGCTCCTCACCAAGAGGTCAGCAAAATAAAATAAAAGAGAAAAAAACATGAAGGAAGGAAGAGGGAAAAGAGAAAAAAAACTCGAAAAGGAACACGGATGGAGAGTACAAGCCCTGCACTCGGATGCCCTCTCTGCTGCCATCTTTGAACATGGAGGTCGTGATACAATAAAAACACAAAAAAGGCAATTCTTTATTCTCTTTTCACTCAGATTCTACATTCTAACCCGAAACAACAGACGGTATTGCACAGTTCAGGGCCTCCTGCATGAGGTTTCCTTGCCTGACTGCAGTTTCTGGGAGTCCTGGTTGCCTTTCCTGCCACTCAGTTTCAATGACCCCAGTGTCAGGTAAGGATAAGGGTATGTTATTCTCTCAGGAGAAAGTGAGGTCTGCAGATGCTGGAGATCAAAGTTGAAACTTTATTGCTGGAACAGCACAGCAGGTCAGGCAGCATCCAGGGAACAGGAGATTCGACGTTTCGGGCACAGGCCCTTCTTCAGGAATGAGCAGAGAGTGTTCAGCAGGAGAAGATAAAAGGTAGGGAGGAGGGACTTGGAGGAGGGGCGTTGGAAATGTGATAGGTGGAAAGAGGTCAAGGTGAGGGTGATAGGTCGGAGTAGGATGGAGGCGGAGAGGTCAAGAGGAAGACTGCAGGTCAGGAAGGTGGTGCCGGGCTGGAGGGATTCGGCTGAGACAAGGTGGGGGGAGGGGGGATGAAGAAACTGGTGAAGTCCAAGTTCATCCCCTGTGGTTGGAGGGTTCCCAGTCGGAAGATAAGACGCTCCTCCTCCGACCGTCGCGTTGTTGTGGTTTGGCGGTGGATGAGTCCAATGACCTGCATATCCTCGGTGGAGTGGGAGGGGGAGTTGAAATGCTGTGCTACAGGGTGGTTGGGTTGGTTCGTCCGGGTGGCCCAGAGGTGCTCTCTGAATCGCTCCGCAAGTAGGCGGCCTGTCTCCCCAATATAGAGGAGGCCACACCGGCTGCAGCGGATGCAGTAGATGATGTGGGTGGAGGTGCAGGTGAATCTGTGGCGGATATGGAAGTTTCCTTTGGGGCCTTGGAGAGAAGTGAGGGGGGAGGTGTGGGCGCAAGTGTTGCACCTCCTGCGGTTGCAAGGGAAGGTGCCGGGATTGGAGGTTGGGTCGGTGGGGGGTGTGGATCTGACAAGGGAGTCGCGGAGGGAGTGGTCTCTACGGAAAGCTGATAGGGGAGGGGAGGGAAATATATCCTTGGTGCTGGGGTCTGTTTGGAGGTGGCGGAAGTGACGGCGGATGATGCGCTGTACATGGAGATTGGTGGGTGGTAGGTGAGGACCAGTGGGGTTCTGTCCTGGTGGCGGTTGGAGGGGCGGGGCTCAAGGGCGGAGGAGCGGGAAGTGGAGGAGATGCGGTGGAGGGCACCGTCGACCACGTCGGGGGGAAATTGCGGTCCTTGAAGAAGGAGGCAATCTGTGTTGTACGTATTTTGAACTGGTCCTCCTGGGAGCAGATGCGGCGGAGACGAAGGAATTGGGAGAATGGGATGGCGTTTTTACAGGGGGCAGGATGGGAGGAGGTGTAGTCCAGGTAGCTGTGGGAGTCGGTTGGTTTGTAGTAGATGTCCGTGTTGATTCGGTCGCCTGAGATAGAAACAGAAAGGTCTAGGAAGGGGAGGGAGGAGTCCGAGACTGTCCAGGTGAACACCTCCTCCCATCCTGCCCCCTGTAAAAACGCCATCCCATTCTCCCAATTCCTTCGTCTCCGCCGCATCTGCTCCCAGGAGGACCAGTTCAAAATACGTACAACACGGATGGCCTCCTTCTTCAAGGACCGCAATTTCCCCCCCGACGTGGTCGACGGTGCCCTCCACCGCATCTCCTCCACTTCCCGCTCCTCCGCCCTTGAGCCCCGCCCCTCCAACCGCCACCAGGACAGAACCCCACTGGTCCTCACCTACCACCCACCAATCTCCATGTACAGCGCATCATCCACCGTCACTTCCGCCACCTCCAAACAGACCCCAGCACCAAGGATATATTTCCCTCCCCTCCCCTATCAGCTTTCCGTAGAGACCACTCCCTCCGCGACTCCCTTGTCAGATCCACACCCCCCACCGACCCAACCTCCACTCCCGGCACCTTCCCTTGCAACCGCAGGAGGTGCAACACTTGCGCCCACACCTCCCCCCTCACTTCTCTCCAAGGCCCCAAAGGAAACTTCCATATCCGCCACAGATTCACCTGCACCTCCACCCACAACATCTACTGCATCCGCTGCAGCCGGTGTGGCCTCCTCTATATTGGGGAGACAGGCCGCCTACTTGCGGAGCGATTCAGAGAGCACCTCTGGGCCACCCGGACGAACCAACCCAACCACCCTGTAGCACAGCATTTCAACTCCCCCTCCCACTCCACCGAGGATATGCAGGTCATTGGACTCATCCACCGCCAAACCACAACAACGCGACGGTCGGAGGAGGAGCGTCTTATCTTCCGACTGGGAACCCTCCAACCACAGGGGATGAACTTGGACTTCACCAGTTTCTTCATCCCCCCTCCCCCCACCTTGTCTCAGCCGAATCCCTCCAGCCCGGCACCGCCTTCCTGACCTGCAGTCTTCCTCTTGACCTCTCCGCCTCCATCCTACTCCAACCTATCACCCTCACCTTGACCTCTTTCCACCTATCACATTTCCAACGCCCCTCCTCCAAGTCCCTCCTCCCTACCTTTTATCTTCTCCTGCTGAACACTCTCTGCTCATTCCTGAAGAAGGGCCTGTGCCCGAAACGTCGAATCTCCTGTTCCCTGGATGCTGCCTGACCTGCTGTGCTGTTCCAGCAATAAAGTTTCAACTATGTTATTCTCTCAGTACAGAGACCAGAATTAACGACAGAACCCCAGGTTAGTACAATGTGGGGCAGAGGAAATGGGTTTTGATTAAGCGCATCTCACTATTCAGAAATGTGGGAAATGTAACAGAACATTGCCAGAAAAAGAATTATTCCACATCTTTCTGAAAAGCATTTGATAAAAGCCAAGATTTTAAATCTCTGTTCAAACTGTTTGTTTTCCTGTTTCAAGTCCTTCATGGTTTCCTCTGGGTGCTCCGGTTTCCTCTGGGTGCTCCGGTTTCCTCTGGATGCTCCAGTTTCCTCTGGGTGCTCCAGTTTCCTCTGGGTGCTCCAGTTTCCTCTGGGTGCTCCGGTTTCCTCCCACAGTCCAAAGATGTGCAGGTCAGGTGAATTGGCTGTGCTAAATTGCCCGTAGTGTTAGGTAAGGGGTAAATGTAGGGGTATGGGTGGGTTACGCTTCGGTGGGTCGGTGTGGACTTGTTGGGCCGAAGGGCCTGTTTCCACACTGTAATGTAATGTAATGTAATGTAATCTAATCTAATCTAGAATGCAAGCACTTGTTCATGAGATTGTTACTCATCAAATATATTATGAAACATTCTTCAACAAGACTATGAATGCAAACATTAATTCTCATTCATTCCTCGTGACAAAGCCGATCTGGATCTGAGAAGACGAACAGGACAATATGAACAGGTGACAGTCACTCAGGCCATTGAGAACCCTCCACCATTCAGTGCAATCCCAGCTACGGGAATGTCATCAATAACCTCACAGAATGGGCAGACATGTGGCAGATGGAATTTAGGACAGGGAAGTGTGAGGTGAGGCACTCTGGGAAAAGGGATGTTGGGAATCATCGTAGACTGAATGGGACAGTTCTGAAGACCATGCAGGAACAGGGAGATCTGAGGTAGATTGATCACTGAAGGAGGCAGCACCTATTAAGAAAGCATGGGGGACTTTGAGCTTCAATACTAGGGGTATTGAGTACAAATGGGGATCGCCATGCTGAAGCTTTGTAAACCACTGGTGATGTCACAGGTTAAGTATTGTGTGAAGTGATAATCACCCACACTTTGGGAAAGGTGTGTGGGTCCTTGTGAGGGTGCAGATACTGGAATATTTGGAGGGATTTTTTTTGTTCTGGGGAAGAGGCGTTGCTGGTCCAGCATTTACTGCCCATCCTTCATTGCCCAGAGGGAGATTAAAAATCAGCGACATTGCTGTGGGTCTGGAGTCGCATGTCGGTAAGGGTGACAGATTTCCTTCCCACAAGGACATTTGTGAACTGGATATGTTCTTACAATAATCTACAGTGACCTGTTGGTTGCATTGGAACAGCTTTTTATTCCAGGTTTTACTGAAGTCAAATGGCACCATGTGCTGTGGTGTGACTGAAACTGATGTCCGTTCAGCATAAGCCTGGGGTTCTGGATGGCATCCAGTAACATTACCACTGTCTCTTCGACAATTTTAGTATCAGAGTTCGGTTTGACCGTTGGTGAGAAAATATTTCTCCTGAGTGTGGGAGCCTTGGAGGACACAACTGGGGAACTGGGATGGGTCAGTGGAAATTGCATATCATTTACATCACATTGCTCTTCACAGTAGAGGACACTGTAACAGTATAGGACAACAGATACGGAAGGAGCTAATAGGTGGAAAGAACTTGTGACAATCTACCACATGGGGCAAAGTATTTGACAAACTGATGAGTTTGCCTGGATAAGATGTTATCATCGCGCTCTCATATCTCCTTCTACCACCTCCCTCGGCAGCACATTCCAGGCATCGCCTCACACATCTCCTTTTCCCCTCTCACCTTAAACATGTGCCCTCTAGTATTTGAGATTTTCACTCTGGGAAGAAGGATCTGTTTATCCACTCTATCTATGACTCACATCATTATCTGTATTTCTATCAGTCTCTGATGCTTTGGCGAAAACAGTCCACATTTCCCCAACCACTCCCTATAACTTAGAAACTCCAATCCAGGTAACATCCTGTTGAACCCCTTTCACACCGTCTACAATGTCTCCACAATCCTTCCTATAGTTTGGCGATCAGAACTGCACACAATGCTCCAAATGTGGCCCAATTAACACGTTAGCAACGTGACTTGCTAACTTTTTGCCCAATGCCGGATAAGATGAAGGCACGTAATACGCCTTCTTTACCACCTTATCCATTGGCATTGCCACTTCCAGGGGGCTGTGCATTTCTACTTGAAGGTCCTGCTGTACGTTAATGTTCTGAAGAGTCCTGCCTTTTACTGTATACTGTAACATTTCATAAAAGTGCAATTGGGTAACTGTGATCTCTCGGCAATAGCACTGCATATATTTTCTAATTCAACCTGTTCAGAGAAAGTATTACATACCTCTGGAGCAAGTGAGACTTGAACATAGTTCAGGGGTAGGGACACTGCACTGTGTATTTGCTCCCAGAGTGAGAAACACCTTATGACCACTATTATCTGCTGGCTGCCTTTTGGCCTATTCTATATGGGTTAGCTTAGTCAGGTGGTTTTGAGTTTTTATGAGCATTTCTAAAGTAAACTGGGGCCACAATGGGGTTCAGTTCAGTAGAAAAGACCCATGCCAGCAGCACAGTTGCTTAGATTTTTGGTGGGGGAGGGAAGTCTATTTTAACAGGCTCAAAGTATTCAAAGTCAGAGGAATGTCAGTGCACAAACAGGTCTGAGTGTCTCTGAGAGAGTCACGGTGAATCCCTTCTGATGAGTGCATGGAAATAGACTAAAAGAAAAAAAAAATGGTGTCCTCATGAGTACCTAATCAGATTCAAAATGATAGAATGAGGGTGAGGATGGTACCTCACTGAGGTTGAGTGTCTGCGCAGGATATTGCTGATAAAAAGAATTGAGTCTTTCTTTTGCTGTTTACAATAAGATCCTTCCAAGTTGCCATGTATATGTAGAGCTCTTTATATTCTTTGTGCAACAGAATTATGTTCTGATTAAAGGTATTCTGGTGGAATTATATAAATTTATTTTTAAATTCCTTCACAGGGTGTGGGTGTTACTGGCTAGGCCAATATTTATCACCCATCTCTCATTGCCCAGAGAGCAGGTAAGTGTCACCCACATTGATGTGAATCTGGAGGCACATGTATTCCAGACCAGGTCAGGATGGCAGTTTCCTTCACCATTAGTGAACTAGATGAGGGATTTTCTCTGGGAGTTGACAATGCCAATGGAATGGTAGGTGAGGACAAGGGAGACCCTATCTTAATTTAAATCAATATTTAACTCAATAAGTAAGAGTCTGACATCGGTGCCCTTGTTATCCAGTTCGTAGAATCGTATAGCCATAGAATCCCGAGTGTGGAAGCAGGCCATTTGGCCCATCGAATCCATACTGGCCATTCAAACAGCATCCCACCCAGACCCGCCTGCTCCCAACACCCTATCCCAGTAATCCTACATATCCCATGGCTAATTCACCTAACCCACACATCTCTGGAGACCATGGGCTATATAACATGGCTGTTATCCACCTAAACTGCACATTTGCGAACTTGCCAGAGGATGTTGCAGTGTGAGTATAGGGCTGGGGTGATTGTGTCTGATGTGCATCTATTGTGATATTTCTAGTTTTAATAATTCCCATTGGTTGCTATTCATTGTGCCAGGCAGACCTTTACCCATTCCTGTGTCTTCTAACTGTTGTGCTCTCTCTCTCTCTGGGCTCCATCTCCACCTCTCATTTACTCCTCCCATCTCCCACGACATCATCACCACGTATTCCAACCTTCTCCCAGCATCAATCAGTTCTGAAGAAAGGTCACTAGCTCTGAAACATTAATTCTGCTTTCTCTCCACAGATGCTGCCAGACCTGCCGAGTTTTCCCAGCAATTTCTGTTTTTGGTTGAAGAGGAGGCGGCTGGTGCCTGCAAGCTGGAAATTCTGAAACTGCAGTAAAGTGTCATCTTTTGCACCCTCTGAACTCTGTCTCCATCAGCAGTGCCTCAAGCTGGCTCAGAGTTGTACAGCCCCCATTTTCCTCTTCCTCCTCCAGCTCATCGGACATTCTAACAAGAAACCTTTTCTTTTCCTTTCAGGCATTAAGGAACACAAGAGTGGAATTGAACCCAGGTCCCTGGCACTGGAACGCAGCTCACCCCTGAGTCACTGTGCCAGCCCTGTTCATTGAGAATTGTCAATGTGACATTGGTGACCTCAAGTTCTCTGTGTCCCTTCCCATTTCAACTTATCTCCCTCTGAAATGACTGCGCTCTGTGGTTCCCAGTTCTAACCCTGACTTTCTGATCAAGCCTGCCAACAAGGGTGGTACTGTTGTTGCCTGGCGTACTGATCTCTGCATCTCAGAGACTGAGCGCCAACTCTCAGATGCCTCCTCCTACCTCTTCCAGGACCATGATCTAACCATTGAATGCCAGGCCATTGTGTCCATCACGGTCACTGATCTCATTTCACCTGGTGATCTCCACCCTGTGTCTCCAAGCTCATCATCCCTCGACCCTGCTTCTTCCTCCTTCCCAAAATCCACAAACACAACCATCCAGGCAGACCTATTGTTCCTGCCTGCTCCTGCTCCTCTGACACATCTCTTCCAACCTCGATCTGATTTCTTCCCACATTGTCCGGTCCCTTCCCAATTACATCCCCGATTCTTCTGATGCCTTGCATCAGTTTCAGAATTTCCAGTTTGCGGGCACCAGCCACCTCGTCTTCAGCGTGGACCTGTGATCCCTTTACACGTCCATTCCCGATCAGGATGGTCTCAAGGCTCTCCACCTCCTGAGAAAATGGCCTGAATCATCCCCATCCACCACTAACCTCCTCTGCCTGGCCAAGCCTGTTCTCACCCTGAACAACTCATCCCTTCAACTCCTCTCACTTTATTCAGGTCAAACAGGGGGTCCGTGAGCACCCACATTAGCCTTAGTTAGGTCTGTCTCTTTGTGGTGCACATGGGAAATTCTTTGTTCCAGTCCTGCTCTGACACCCACACACAACTCTTTCTCGTGTTCATTGATGACATCATCAGCGCTGCTTCCCTCTCTCAGTTTGAATTGGAAAAGTTTATTTGTTGCAATTTCAACTTTTACCCTGCTCTCACCTTCCCTGGTCTATTCCTGACTCCCCCCTTCCCCTCCTCGATATCTCTGTTTCCAGTTTTGGCCACCAATATCCACCACAAACCCACCAACTCCCACAGTTACCATGACTAACCATCCTCACACCTTGCTTCCTGTAAAGACTCAATTTCATTCTCCCAGTTCCTCCATCTCTGTCGTATCTGTTCTGATGATGTCAATTTTGACAAATGGGTGCTCAGAACCTGCACCATCTTCCTCAACCGACGATTCTCCACCATCACGGTTGACAGAGCCCTCAGCCGTGTCCGACCAACCTGCCACATTTTGGCCCTCACACTCTCTCTTCCTTCCCACAACAGTGATAGGGTCCCTCTTGTCCTCACCACAATCCAACCAGGATCCATATCCATAGAATCATTAGCCGCCATTTTCTCTCCCTCAGCGGGATGCCACCGCCGTACACGTGGCCCCCCCTCCCCTCCCCTCCCCTCCCCTCCCTTGTCAGCGTTCCACTGGCACTGTTCACTTTGAGACACTTTGGTCTACTCCTCCTCCACTCCCAACACCTTCCCACATCCCCACACTACTCTCCAATGGAATTGCCATCCTTTCTTTAACATGAGTACCAACCTTTTCCAGGCTGCCGTCAGTTCTGAAGAATAGTCGCTGGTTCCAAAATGTTAACTCTACTTTCTCCTAACAGATGGTGCCAGAGGTTTTCCAGCAATGTTTGGTTTTGTTCTTGATTTCCAGCATCCTCAGTTTTTAGGTTTTTAGCTGACTTGGTGAGCTTGGTTTGATTTATAATTGGAGAAAGTGAGGACTGCAGATACTGGAGATCAGATTCGGAGACTGTGGGCGCTGGAAAAGCACAGCGGGTCAGGCAGCATCCGAGGAGCAGGAGAGTCGAGGTTTCAGGCATAAGCGCTTCATTAGCAATGAGCTTGATGAAGGTTCTGCTGGCACAATAGGTGAGTGCAGGGAACTTGTTTGTTAGTATAGTGTCGCAAGCAATGCTGGGGCTGTGAGTTCGAGCCACCCCGGGAGGAGCTTTATTCGACCGTTGCAAGATCCACTGCCTCCGAACCAATGCACAGCCCACCTGGCACGTCACTTCTGCCTCGTAGTTGCCTCCACAGCAGCCACTTCTGCCCCCACCGATGTCACTCACCAGAACACCAACAATGACATTGCCTATGTCATACATTACATCATTTCTGTCCCCGTGGATGACACCAAGGGCATCACTTCCCCCTGACCCCAAGGATGAGGGTCACTTCTGTTGATGATGTCACCCACGATCCCATAACCACACCCATTCCAGTTAATGTCTCCGCCCCCACTCCCAGCTCCAGCCCCACACCAGGTTGTAGCTCCCAGCCCTGCCATGTATTTACCATTCCCCCGATTTCCCCCTCCCTGAGGATGAACATTCAGGCCTCAGCAAAGGCCTCAACTTCATTCCCCCACACTCCCGGATCAATGGGTTTGACACGCGATGTGATATCAAAGATTTCTTCCTCCGCCTCCGGGCTCAGTTTTTCCACCAAGACTCCTGTCCACCCTCCGAGGACCCCATCCACCTGGACACCCCATGCTGGTCTGTTACCCGCCCTTGAACTCTGCATTTCCAACTGCTGCCAGGACATTGACTGCCGCAAACTGTCCACCCCCCTCACCCATTCCAACCTCTCACACTCGCAACACGCAGCCCTCCACTTCCTCCGCTCCAATCCCAACCTCACCATCAAACCAGCAGACAAGGTGGGGGCGCAGTGGTAGTTTGGCACATCGCTGAAGCCAAGTGCCAACTCATGGACACGTCCTCCTACTGCCCCCTCAACCATGACCTCACCTCCCTCATTCCTGATGAAGAGCTTATGTCTGAAACGTCAATTCTCCTGCTCCTTGGATGCTACCTGACCTGCTGTGCTTTTCCAGCACCACACTTGTCGACTTTGATGTATTATTGTCACAGATCTTGATCAATTGGGTCAATGGGCTGAAGAGTAGCAGTTGCAGTTTAGTTTGGTTTAATGCGATGTATTACACTTTTAGTAAAACAAACAAGGGCAGGACTGAAACAATTAAAAGTCGGGCCTAAGGTAACTTTGTAGAACAGAGACCTAAGGGTTCAGGTGCATATTCTTTGAACTTTGCATGATTTATGGATAGGATGGTTAAGAAGGTGTTTGGCACACTTGCCTTCATTGCTCAGACCTTTGAGTCTCGGAATTGGGAAGTCATTTTGAAGTTGTATGAGACTTGGTGAGGCCTTTTCTGGAGTACTGAAATGCCGCTTCAGCTGGAAAGAGTATTTAGGCCCTTGGATGGTGAGCAGGGAGGAGGGGAAGGGGCAGGTATTGCACCTTCTAGTTACCTGGGAAGGTTCCCTGGAAAAGAGAGGGGTGTTGGTGATTGAGGAATGGGCTAGGATGTCCTGGAGGGAATGATCCCTGTGAAATGCAGACAGTGGGAGTGAGGGGAAGATGTGTTTGGTGGTGCCTTTCTGCTGGTATTGTCTGAAATGTTGGAGAATGGCCCTTTGAATGCAGTGTGGCTGGTGAGATGAAAAGTGAGGGCAAGGGAGACGAGATCATGCTGTTGTGAGCGATGGGAGGGGAAAGGGCAGAACCACAGGTCATGGTCAGATGTGGCTGAGGGCCCTGTCAACCACAGTGGCAGGAAACCATAGTTATGGAAGAAGGAAGCCATGTCAGCAGCGCTGCTTTGGAAGGTGGCATCATCCAACAGATACGATATCAGTGAAGGAACTGGGAGAGTGATGATGGGAGTTCTTGCAGGATGTGGGATGTGACAAATTACAGTGAAGGTAGCTATGGGAGTCAGTGGCTTTGCAGTGGATGGCAGTGGACAGTTTATTCACCAAAATGGGGATGGAGAGGTCAAGGTAAGGAATGGAAGTGTTGGAAATGGACAGTGTGAAAGTTATAGAAGGGTGGAAGTTGGAGACAAAATGCACAATTTTCTTCAAGGTCCGGATGGGAGCAAAAGGCAGCGCCCAAACAGTTGTCGAAGTAAAGAATTGTGGGAGGGTATCTGTGTAGGACTGGAACAAGGATTGTTCCACATACTCCATAAAGAGACAGGCAGAACTGGGGCTCATGCAGGTGTCCATCGCCACTCCTTTGACTTGGCCGAAGTGAGGTGAATTAAAGGAGAAATTGTTCAGTGAGAACAGATTCAGCCAGGCAGAGGAGTGTGGTGGTGGATAGGGAGTGTGCAGGCCTCTAGTCTAGGACAAAGCCAAGAGCTGTCAGACCATCCTGGTGGGGACTGCAGGTATTGAGGGATTGGGCATCTATGGTGTGGCAAAGTTGGTATTGTTTTGTTTTCCTTATTGCCTTGTTTTCCTTATTGCTTCACTGTTTTGTTATACAGCAAAGACAGTAAATGGATCTTCCACCAGATGGTGACGATCCATCCGCTGCATGATTTGATTAACTGATGGATCCGACTCAAGGATCTGATTGGCCTGCACTACTCCTACCTTGTGAGTGTGTATGCATGGGCCTTCCCCAAATTAACACTGTGGCCAGCCTTATAGTCAACGTCCACACCCACAAACAAAGTGTTGTCATGCATCACCCTTTATTTCACAGTGAGTATACATTCCCAGCAGTTAGAAAAATATCAGATAAGCAAAGGCGAGAAAATAAAGGCTTATTTACTCCATAAAAGAAACCTGTGAATGTGTCATTTTAAACAGGAATAAAACCTTTTCAGAATCACAGATTCAGTTTGTCTGTGCTCAATATGCGAAGATACTTTTGAGGAAGTCAGAATTGTAGTTCATCTCCAGTCTCTGGATAATGATTTGGACCAATTTTAAAGTGCTTCATATTGGAGTCTCAAACAGATTCAATGCCCCATTGGCAGGTGCCTCCAGTGAATATGTTGCCCTCTTACTGGGCACCATCTATGGTTGATCCAGTCATATTTGTCCAATTGTAATTTCACTGTACAGAAGGCACACATAGATTGAAATTTGCAAGCTGGGCTAAAAAATCCTCTGCATCGTTACAATTTAAGCATTCCCTTGTAAGTAAATATTTCGATCTGAAACTAATAGAGAGGTAGAGAACCCAACTCCAATCTCACATCTGAAAAGTGTCATGATTTCACACGTAATTACTTCAGTACTTTGTGCTCTGCAACAATACACTGTTTTGTTATCAACTTTAAACATTCTGATGAGCATGACTGGAGTAAGCAAATATAATCCATTGCTGTGTGAAGAGAGAACATTTTGGAACTTATCCTATCACCAGAAACTTCTTGACCTCAGTTTGTAACCAATTTATTTAAAGCAACTTTATAGAAAAGGGAAATTAGTAAATAGATGAATCCCTGTTAGCGCAGAGTCTACTACCTGTGAACAATTGGGATTAATCCGATGTGTGTGTGAGACTTTAAGATCAAATCACCAGAGGAGTCACTAAAGTCTTTCCCCTCTCCCTAAGATCCAGGTATCAGAAATGAATCCAGTCCTCCATTTGAAGCCAAGCCATTGTTTTATAAATATTTACCATCACTTCCTTCCCTTTGTGCTCTCTGCAATTTCTTTTAACTGGGAAATGACAGGACTGCAGTTCCTAGTGAGAGCGAAGAACTAAAGAACTACCTACCCAGGATTATGTGTTGACACTTTGAATTGAATACATGCAAGAGGAGCTTCAGAAAGTAATTGACCAAAAACATTTGAAAACTGAATGTCCAACAGAATCAGAAAAGGCAAAAAAAACCTGACTGTTGAAGTGAACAGAGCTGAAGTAAGCTCATGCCAAAATGAGGCACTGTGAGTTGGAGACAAAACTTTCTCACTGCTGGTGAAGGGCAGTGTTTATGAAGAGGACCATAGGGCTCTGAGGAGAGGAGATTGGGGGAACTGTTCGATACTGCAAATACTGGCCCATGCACAGAGTGAAATCCAATGTGTACCAGATGGGAGATCAAAAAAGCTTAGAAACATAGAATAGTATTAAGCACAGCTCACTGTTTGATGTCTGAAATGTTTAGAAAAGTTTTAACTTTTCTTTTGAAAGGCAACTTCCATTAGCCCACGTTTGTTAAACCAACCGATGTAAAAGAAACTGCTCTCAAAGGATTTGCTGTCAGCTTCCAAGTCCTTCTTCAATTGAAGCACACGATCTCCGTATGCTTGGCTGCTAAGATTACTGCCATCTTTTTCATCAAAAGCCCTGCAACAGAGTGAAGTAAATGTAAGTTTACTTTGGAGCATAAGGCCATTGAAAAGAAGAACAACAGCTGGCTATTCAGCTCCCACTTGAAATAACTGTAATAGAATAGAACATCAGATATCACAGGGAAATGATGTAGTTTGGGTGGGGCTCTGATCAAAGAGAGTGAAAGTATTCTTCCAAACACCACCAAGTGAGATATTTGTGAGAATGACAGAAAGAAGAGAAGCCCACCTTCAGATGAACGGGCTCAGTTGAATGGGGAGGTATTGCCATGTTCTCCGAAGTAGGAAGTGAAGGTTTTGTGACGTGTGTCAACTCAGTAAAAGGTTTGAGTTAATCAGCATCTGCACCTGATGTGAGCAGCCCATTAATCACAGTCTGACCTGATTTTGAGTCACGTGGGTAAAAGAAGTGACGCACTTAATGTAAAAGACTTTGGTATAATACTCATAGAGATCAACACAGTGAGAAAATTAAACTTCTCAAATAATCCAGGCAAAAAAAACTGATGGCAAAAGTTTAGCTTTTGCAAACAGATGATATAAATCAAGAAAACTACACAGTCATAGAGATGGACAGCATGAAAACAGCCTTTGGTCCAACTTGTCCATGCCAACCAGATATCCTAACTTAATCTGATCCCATTTGTCAGGAGTTGGCCCATATCCCTCTGAACCCTTCCTATTAATATACCCATCCAGATGCCTAATGATGGTGAGACAAAAAGTGTTCTGCTATGTAAAGTGAGGCTTGAGTGTCTGGAGAAGAGTGGAGAATTTGTGGTAGGAGTGCAGGTCAAACTCTCAGCTCCAGGAATACAACTTATCATTGCAAATGATAGAGCTGATACATCGATATCAGCTCTACTCTAGTTGAAAAGCCAGTGGAGGTGCAGGCAACTGAAGCAATGCAGGATGTTTATCCAGGAATCTTCCCAGATTGTGTCTTAATGAGATCACAGAGTCACAAGCTGAAGCAGGAGAGATCAAAAGGCACAGATAAGGAGGCATTATCCAAGACTGTTTTTGATCAGATAAGTGGGACAGAGCAGGAGCCAATTGTTAAAAATGCAAGTATCTTTCGATCTGCGAAGCTTATTGAGTTACAGCAGAAAGGTGAGAATTTAAAGCAGTTGTATCAAAAGGCATATACATGGAAGGAGAGTGAATGTATCCCTGTGCAATATTACCTGAAAAATGATGCCTTAATGAGGAAATGGAGACGATCACACATTCAAGCAGATGAGAAATGGGCAGATGTTCATCAGATTGTTTTGCCAGTAGAATATAGGAGGTGTTGGAGTGGCACATGAGCTAGCACTTGGAGGTCATATCGGAATGAGGAAAATACAGGCTAAAATACAAAGATTTTTACTGGCCTGGACTACACAAAGATGGAGTTGAATTTTGCCAGGCATGTCATACATGTCAGCTAATAGGAAACCGCAGGCAGTAATAAAACCTGTACCTTTAATACCTATTCCAGCATATGAGGAATCTTTCACAAGAGTCTTGATTGATTATGTAAGTCACCTACCTCAAACAAAAAGTGAGAATAAGTACTTATTAACAATAATGGATATATTGACTAGATTTCCTGAGGCAGTCCCATTACACAATATCACAACGAGAAGGGTTGTAGAAGAATTACTTAAAATGTTCACTGAACATGGACTACCAGTAGAGACACTGTCACAATATCAACCCTTTGCTTCAGGAGACACAAAAAAAGCATTTTAAGTCATTTTGTTACACATCATACTCACCTGATATAGAACCAATCATGAATTTTTGCTCCGATTTGAACCAATGGATCTTTTGGCTGAGGTGCACTTGTGACTTGAGGAGTTAATATAACAAACACTTTGAAGTTATCTTGTATTTTGCCATCTTTTATGTATCCAATGATTCCCCAAGGGGCCTCGAGAGGAACAATTGTTTCTGCAGACAAAAGGGAACACAGTTGCAGTGTTTGACAAGGTGATAATTAGGGGCATTGCCTGTCGTGATTTAAAAGTTACAAATGGGGGAGGCATGATGGACTGGTTAACACCCTACACATCTATCATTCTCTTGAAATACCTGTAGCCCTGCTTGATTGACAGCTCTAGTTAGAGACAAAAAAAACAGCAAATGCAGGAATCCAAGATGAACAAGCAGGAGGCTGAAAGAGCACAGCAAGCCAGACAGCATCAGGACTGAAGAAGGGTTACACCTGAAACATTGACTTCTCCACCTGATTGACAGCTGTGACTGTGAGTAGTATTGTCACCTTCACAATATTTATTTAATCGAGCTTAAGAGTTTAAGTGTTTGTGGTTTCTGCAGTTAAAGCTGCAATGGGTTTTGATGATTGCCAACATTTATATCCCGCCGTAAAAAGAGATTTATTTTAACGTAGTGGAAAGTTATGAAAGAATAAACTTCTAAAAAAATTTTCATAAATCCTGCTGTCAATATGCGGTTCATTGCTTCTGTACAGTGTACCGTGGGTAAATAGGCAGTGGTGCTCCCTAGCATTGGGGACTTGAGGGTCTATGGAGTTTGAGGGGCATACATTGACCTGGGCATACAAGAAACTGTAAGGTTTGTTTGTGGAAGGATGGAAGGTTGGTGTGGGGATGACGGAATGGGTTTGGGACAAAGACTGTAGGGTTTTTCTGTTTTTATTGGAACTGGGATGAAAAGGCTGCCTCCAAACTTTTTCCCAGGTTCATGGCCTGGCAGCAGCCCACAGCTGACTTCTGAGTGTCTTCCTTGTCATTTCCTCCAAGCGCAGGGGAGACAACTCTCACTGTCCATTTTCAGATAAAAATCCAGGCCTGCATCTCCAGATTCTCCAGCCAAGACAGACAGTTTCTCAGAATTCACCCTCTCAAGTGTCATCAGCAACTTGGATCTTGTAATGGGATCACCTTCTTCTAACATCTGGGGCCTCAGCACTTATATCCAGAGCATCCATTAATTATGCTTGCCATCATGAAAATGCTACTTTCATTTCTACTTCCTTTTTTCCTTCATTAACCAATACTCTTTCTTGCCGATATTTTACCTCCAATACTTACTGTCAAATTAGTATTTTATGAACAACCTTATCAAAACATTTTAGAACTTTAAGCATTCTATTGGTACTGATTCCCTTTTACCCTCAAAAACCTCTTGCTTTCATTACCTAGATCATTGAGGAAAGGAATTGGGACGTCATGTTGTGACTGTACAGGATACTGGTGAAGTCAGTTTTGGAATAATGTATACAGTCTTTGTTGCACTGCACAAGGAGAGATACTATTACATTGGAGAAGGTTGAGAAAAGGTTTGCCAGGATGTTACTGGGTCTGGAGGCTTTGAGTTATCAGGAGAGGCAGGATAGGCTGGGACCTTTTTCACTGGTGTGGCAGGGGTTGCGTGGTAACTTTATAGAGTCTTACAAGATCATGAGGGGCATAGATAAGACAAATAACAAATAACTCTGAGGTGTGTGAGTTCAAAAATAGAGGGCATCAGTTATAATGTGAGAGGAGAAACATTTAAAAGGAACCTGAGGGTCAATGATGTTTCTTATGTGGAATAAACTGCCAGAGGCAGTGGTAGATGCAGGTACAGTTACAACATTTAAAAGACATTTGGGCAAGTTGATGAATAGGAAAGATTTCAAGGAATATGGTCCAAACACGGGCAACTGGAACTAGTTTACTTTGGGAAACACGATCAGCATGGATGAGTTGGACTAAAGGGAATGTTTCTGTGCTATATGGCAATAACTCCATTACTGTATTTTCGCGTCTGGAGAGATTTGGAAAATTAGACCTCACAGTTCCATTTTTCAGAACCTTTTCTATTCTGTTGGTCTTCTTGAAATGTTTCTATCCTGGAATATTTATTTCCAAACATTGGTGACTTTGTAAGAATATCTCTGGGTACTGGATCTATTTTCCTTTTATCTATTTATGTAACCAGTTTACTTGAAGTATTACAAATGCTTTGTACATTCAATTTATTTACTGATAATCTTTCCATTGACCTTACTCACCGATACACTATTCCCACGAAACTCTCTGTCTCTTCCTATGTCACTTGGCTTACCTTTTTCCAGGTCACCCCTCTGCCCTATTGCCTTGACTTTTGTCCCTGAGATTAGAAAACCTTACTTTACCCCACCTAGCTCTGGGCTGGATAAGGTCGCCATGTCCAAAGACAAATCAGAGATCATGATTGGAATGAGAAAGTGTGCTTGGTTTCCCACTGTACCCATATATGGACAGCTTCCACAGATTCCAATAGGTTAGTAATGGAGGGCACAATGGACAGAATCCTGGAACGACCACTAAGATCAGCAAGCTGGAATCCTTTGGTCAGTGTGTATCTACATACAGAAAGTTTCAAATAAGCCAGGTCAAATATTAAAGGGTTGTTTTCAATTCCAGTGTTACAGTGAAGGAACAGGAAAATTACCTGCATCATTGTGGAACTGTGAATATTCAAAAAATCTTTTGAGGCCGGCCTCCACCGCATTACTGATATCCATTCCGTCTATTTCTGTTTCAACCCAGGGGACAGGCTTAAATTCTGCTTCTTCATAACCCTAAAACAAGAAAATAACATTTATTAACATATGATGTGTGGGAAATCGTGTCTCACGAACTTGATTGAGTTTTTTGAAGAAGTAACAAGATTGATGAGGGCAGAGTGGTGGCCATGATCTATATGAACTTCAGTAAGGCATTTGACAAGGTTCCTCATGGAAGACTGGTTAGCAAGGTTAGATCTCACGGAATTCAGGGAGAACTAGCCATTTGGATACAGAACTGGCTCAAAGGTAGAAGACAGAGGGTGGTGGTGGAGGGTTGCCTTTCAGACTGGAGGCCTGTGACCAGTGGAGTGCCACAAGGATCGGTGCTGGGTCCTCTACTTTTTGTCACTTACATAAATGATTTGGATGTGAACAAGTAGGTGTACTTGGTAAGTTTGCAGATGACAACAAAATTGGAGGTGTAGTGGGCAGTGAAGTTACCTTGGAGTACAACATGATCCTGACCAAATGAGCCAATGGGCTGAGGCATGGCAGATGGAGTTAATTTAGATAAATGTGAGGCACTACCTTTTGATTAAACAAATCACAGCAGGATTTATATACTTAATAGTACGGTCCTAGTGAGTGTTGCTGAAAAAAAACCTTGGAGTGTAGGTTCATAGCTCCTTGAAAGTAAAGTCGCGGGTAGATAGAATAGTGAAAAAGGAGTTTGCTATGCTTTCGTTTATTGGTCAGAACATTGAGTATAGGAGTTGGGAGGTCATGTTGAGGCTATAGAGGACATTGGCTCAGACACATTTGGAATATTGCGTGCAATTCTGGTCTCTTTCCTAACGGAAGAATGTTGTGAAATTTGAACGCGTTCCAAAAAGATTTACAAAGATGTTGCCAGGGGTGGAGGATTTGAGCAATAGGGAGAGGCTGACTCTGCTGGGGCTGTTGTCCCTGGAGCACCAGAGGCTTAGGGGTGACCTTATAGATGTTTGTAAAATCATGAGGGGCATGGATATGATAAGTAGACAAACTCTTTTCCCTGGGGTAGGGGAGTCCAGAAATAGAGGGCATAGGTTTAGTGTGAGAGGAGAAAGATGTAAAGGGACCTAACGGGCAACCTTTCCACACAGAAGGTGGTAGGTGTATAAAATGAGCTGCCACAGGAATGGAGGAGGCCGGCACAATTACAGCTTTTAAAAGGCATCTGGATGGGAATGGAAATAGGGAAGGTTTAGAATTAGAATCTCTACAGTATGGAAATAGGCCCTTCGGCCCAACAAGTCCACACCGATCCTCCAAAGACTAACCCACCCGGACCCATTCCCCTACTCTATCTAATGCACCTAACCCGATGGGCAATTCAGCTTGGCCAATTCACCTGACTTGCACATCTTTGGATTGTGGGAGGAAACCAGAGCACCCAGAGGAAACCCACACAGACACAGGGAGAATGTGCAAACTCCACACAGACAGTCGCTCGAGGCTGGAATTGAACCCGGGTCCCTGGTGCTGTGAGGCAGCCATGCTAGCCACTGAGCCACCTACAAGTTTAGAGGGATATGGGCCAAGGACTGGCAAATGGGACTAGATTAGTTTAGGATAACTGGTTGACATGGATGAGTTTGACCAAAGGGTCTGTTTCCGTGCTGTACATCTCTATGACTGTAAAGTGTCTCTGAAAAAGAACTTTGTTCAGAGGACTGTCCCAGGTGTCTGGATGGAGCATTAAGGTGTCATTTAAGCTTTGAGTTTTAAAGGGAATTGGGAGATGTTGTTGGGATCTTGGCCTCAACACTTCTTAATTCATTTTGTTTTCCATGCAACTCTTTCATCTTGGTCATTTTTTGCACAATGGGCCATTTTCTCCCTTGGGTCTTTGGTATAAAATGTATGGAATGTTATTGAAAATCTTCCACACTCAGTTACTGCAGATGTACACAAGATCAAGAAAATGTCAATGGCCTTGAATTTGGTCCTCGTTTCTGGTTGAGAAATTTAGACAAAAAATAACCAATTTCAAAAGAATGTCTGATATTAGAAACAGGAACAAGGCAGTAAGATTTTGGCTGATCTTTGACTACACTTGATCTTCCAGTTTCTCACCTTGTTATGATACCTCCTGATGTGTTTTGAGCCCAAAGATTTATCTACCCCAGCCTTGAATATTCTCACCAGTTGATCATCGACAACTAAATAGTCTAAAGATTGATGATCATCTGAGTGAAGCTGGAGATTCCACAACAGGCTCATCGCTGCTTTCCAATGCTATCCCTATCTCCCTTGATATTATTTAGAAATCTATTGATTGATGTCTTAAACATAATCAATGGCCAAGCTCCCAGGGGTAAAGGTTTCCAAACTTCACTGCCCTCTTCGTCAAGCGATTCTCATCTCAGTCCGAAATGGCTGGATCCCTTATTCTGAGACTGTGTTCTCCAATTCCCGAGACTCCAAGCCAACAGAAACACCCTTTCTACATCTACCTTAGCTGGTCCTTTAAGTGTTTTTAAAATGTCAATGAGTAGACCTCGCAGTCTTGAAAACTCTGGAGATTATGTGCCCAATCTGTTGTCCTAAGGATGAATATCAGTGCAGTCAATTTTCAGAGTTGAGGGGTAGAGTGGTTGTGGGCGATTGGTTACAGGTTTTCGATCTGAAAACAGTCATTAAATAATTTATACTGGTACAAAAATGACAGAATGCAATAAACTTTGAATCGTACTTACATTCTCCAAGATGGCAGCCTGTGGTTCAGGACAGTCCAATTCTTCACAGAAATTGTCCACTTCTTGTACGTCGTCCTGCGCAGCAACCAGATACCCGAAGAGGACAGACACAGTTAAGAAGAGTCTCAGCATCTTGGTGTCTGCTCAAATCGGTCTTGAACGCACTGACTGACTCTCAGCACCTTCAGGTCGATCTGATGTTTGAGTAGAGACTATGGATCGCTTTATACTGTTTTGGGGTGATGGTTTTGAATATGGCTTGGCTGCAGGCATGAATGTCACATGATAAGGAAACAGATACAGAAACACTACAGCTGACTAAATATGGAAATATTATTTTATTACAACCTTGTGATGGATCATGGGTCCAGTTCGTCCTTTCTGTGGATAGTCAGAGGCTGGATACACCAAAAGATATGAATCAGTGTCCCTCAGAAATCCTGATCCAATCTTGTGTCCTAAAGTCTTCGGGTGGGTCTCTCACCCTGAATTCGATGTGGAGAATTGGAGAGATCTGATTAGATTCCTACAGTATGAAAACAGGCCCTTCAGCCCCACAAGTCCACATTGACCCTCAGAAGATTAACTCACCCAAATCCATTCCCCCACTCTATATTTACCCCTCAGCAAAAGAGAGGACTGTAGATGCTGGAGATCAGAGTCAAGATTAGAGTGGTGCTGGAAAAGCACAACAGGTCAGGCAGCATCCAAGGAGCAGGAAAATCAACGTTTTGGGCAAAAGCCCTTCAGGAATGATTCCAGATGAAGGGCTTTTATCTGAAACATTGATTTTCCTGTTCCTCAGATGCTGCCTGACCTGTTGTGCTTTTCCAGCACCACTCTAACCTTGACTATATTTACCCCTGACAAATGCACCTAACACTATGGGCAATTGAGCATGGCCAATTTACTGAACCTGCACGCCTTTGGATTGTGAGAGGAAACCAGAGCACCTGGAGGAAACCCACGCAGACATGGTGTGAATGTGCAAACTCCACACAGACAGTCGCCCGAGGCAGGAATCAAACCCGCATCCCTGACTCTGTGAGGCTGCAGTGCTAACCACTGTGCCGACTCACTGAGTTTGCCCAAGAAATAATTCATGGATAATAAAAACATTTCTAATTCCAGGTTAACTATACAGTTCACCCACTTGATTCCCACAGTGCCCCCACCTTCGATGTCACCAAATTCCCTGGCTACACAACAGTACTACAACCCACTATTCAACCATTCTGTGTGGATCTGGTTGTCCAGCATCACCCAATTATACCATTGACCAGGTGATTAACCCTGTCATCACCAGACTAGCCCTTCTGATCCAATGAACAACCCACCATGTGACTACACCCCATCCTGATCTGACTTTCCCCAGACTGAACCAACCACTCACATATGTGTAGAACTGCAGGAGATAGGCGAGGTCCTCAATGAATATTTCTCCTCAGTGTTTACTGTGGAGAAAGACATGGTGACGTGAGAACTTGGGGAAGTTAATAGTGATACCTTGAAGACAATCCATATCAGAGTCGAGGATTGCTGGATGTATTAGAATATATGAAGGTGGATAAATCTCTGGTCCTGGCCAGATATACCCAAGAACGCTACCACAGAGGAGAGAAGAAATTGCAGGGACCCCGGCTGATATTTTTACATCATCGTTAGCCACGGGTGAGGTTCGGGAAGGCTGGAAGGTAGCAAATGTTGTGCCCTTATTCAAAAAAGACAGCAAAGAAAAACATGGAAACTATTGACCAGTAAGCCTAACCTCTGTGGGAGGTAAGTTACTTGAAAAAATTCTAAGAGAGAAGTTATACATGCTTTTGGAAAGACAGAGTTTGATTAAGTGTAGTCAGCATGGCTTTGTGCATGGGAGATCATGTTTCAGTTCTTGTTAGAGTTCTTTGATGAAGTGACCAGGAGAGTTGACAAGGACAGAGTGGTAAATGTAGTCCACATGGACTTCAATAAGGCCTTTGATACGGTTCCACATGGTAGGCTGCTCTAGAAGGTTAGATCGCATGGAATCCAGAGAGAGCTGGCAAATTGGATACTCAATTGGCTTGATGGTAGGAAGCAGAGGGTAAGAGTGGAAGGATGCTTGTTATGCAGGAGGCCTGTGACTGGTGGAGTCCCTCAGGGGTCAGTGTTGGGCCCATTACTGTTTGTTATTGAGAGCGATGATTTGGATGAGAATGGGCAAGGCATGATTAGTAAGTTTGCAGATAACATTGAAGTAGGTGGTATTATGGACAGAGAGGAAGGCTTTCAGAAAATGCAGCAGGACTTTGATCAGCTGGGGAAGTGGGCCGAGAAATAGCAAATGGAGTTTAATATAACAAGCGTGAGGTCTTGCATTTTGGAACGACAAATCAAAGCAGGAGTTTCTTGGTGAATGGTAGGGCCTTAAGGAGTGTAGTGGAACAGAGAGACCTTGGAGTTCTGGTGCACAGTTCCCTGAACGTGGAGACCTACACCCCAAGTAGATGGGGGAGTGAAGAAGGCTTTTGGCACACTGGCCTTAATTAGTCAGGGCACTGAGTATAGAAATTGGGAAATGATGTTGCAGTTGTACAGGATGTTGGTGAGGCCACACTTGGAGCACTGTGTTCAGTTTTGGTCACCTTGCAATAGGAAGGATGTTATTAAACGGGAAAGAGTGCAGAAGAAATATCCAAGAATGTTACCAGGACACAACAAAAGTTATAGGCAGAGGTTGGACAAGCTAGGACTTTTTTATTTCGAACATAGGAGACTGAGGGAGGATCTCACAGAAGGGTATAAGATCATCGGAGGCATGGATAAGGTGAATGCACTCAGTTTTTTGTCCCAAGGGTTGGGGAATCGAGCACTCGAGGGCATCAGTTTAAGGTTAGAGGGGAAAGAATAAAAAGGAACCTGAGGGGCAACCTTTTTACACAGAGGGTGGTATGCATATGGCATGAGCTGCCAGCAGAAATGGTTGCTGTGGGTACAATAACAATATTTAAAAGGCATTTGGACAAATACATGGAGAGGAAAAATTTGGAAATATATGGGCCAAGTGTAGGGAAATGGGATTAGCGTGGTTAGACATTTTGTATGGCATCAACCAATTTGGACCAAAAGACCTGTCTCTGGATTGTTCGAACTCTATGACTCTATGATTCACCTCCCTCACCGGCTCATGCAACCAAATCTAATCACTGACCCCACCACCAATGGTCTGACCTAACCTCTCTCCCACCTCGGCCCTCCGTGACCTTATGCAACTGCCTTTATCCCCCACCGACCTATCCTGATGTGAAGACACCCTCATCACACGACCACGACACCATCACCCAAACCAACTAGTCCCAAACCTAAGATCAACCTCACCCTCACACCATTCCAGTAACTCCTCATCTGCTAATCTTTACTATCCTTTAAGCCACCCGTCTGCCACTCTACCCCCAGACCTATCTACCACCCTGCTCACTCCCCCACCTGCCACTCTACTCCCTTACCCATCTGCCACACCGACACCTCCACCACCTGCCACTTTACCCATGTTTGTTACATTTTTCCTCTCTCTCTAGCTTTTCACAAAGGCTTTGGGATAACTCTTCACCTTATTGCGATGTTGGTGCTTGTGCTGTAAAAGGTGGGTACTGCTTCTACAAAGATTCTCAGTGCTGCTTTCTGTGGGGAGTCTTATACTGGGTGAGTTCTGCAGGATCCTCCATCTGAAGACTGGTTGAATTATTGGAGTGTTCAGTAACTATAGCCGGATTCTTCGGGGGATTGGAGCAATGTGGGCAATGGTAAGATGTGTGGCTGAATCGGGAGAGAAGTCTGGTGAGATTTACTTCAATGTTTTGATCATCTCATTTCACCATTTACACATTTCACAAGCAGCGTGGCAAATTCTCACTGGGCAATGGTGAGTCCCAATTGATGGCGATTATTGTTTGGTAATGTCCTGGTTGACGGTTTAACTCATCTCACTAATATTCCAGCTGTGCTCTTACCAAACTTGACAAACAAATAGCCATCAGGACATCTTTGCTAATTTTGAACCTGCTGGAACCATACCATGATCTAGGGGCAATTGGAAAATTACAGCACTTTGCAACACTAGCCATAGGGTTTGTAGCATTGTTTCATTTTGTCTCCTTAAATTCTTCAATGCTTGTCTCTACAGATCTTAATTTTTTAAAGTATTAACACAAGTTATTGGGATTTAGTGGCAGTTAGATTTAAAGTTGAAAACAAGATGTAAATTGCTTTGAAAATTTTCCAGGTGATAACCAATCAGAAAGAATTGCAGGTAAATTTTAAATATCATTTGATAAAATCTTCAAGTAGTAAAATACATGGACATGTTTTATACAAATCGGTCAGATGAACTGACTTTGCATTTTGTGACTGTTTTTCTGCATCTCTCATGAGTTCAACATCAAAAGATGTAAAATACTATGTAAATATTACTGAGAGGCCGAGAGCTGGGTTGTGGGTGTCTGACTGCAAAGTACACAACTCAACTCTGTAGCTCCCTCAAATCCAGGATCATGGTCAATGTCCCTGAAATCTGGACCACAAAAAGTTCACTGAAGTAAAGCCAGCATCCAGAGGCAAATCTGAAGCCAAATTCTATTTTTCCTTCTTGACATTTAAGTGCCTGCATTTCAGAGAAATATTTGGTTCCCCTTTTTAAATCTGTAAATTGTTCACGTGCTGTTCAGTCTCCCAACAAACAATCTTCAGCAGAATCATAACTGACTGGATCATTGCGCATTGTCTTCATGTTGTTTATTTCCTCCTGGGACATGATCATTCGTGACAGACTGACATTTATTACCTATTCCTTCCTTTTGTTTAGACAATGGTGGCAAGTTGTAATGTTGAGCCACTGCGGTCAGTGATATGAGTATTTGTAGCGAGACAGGAGAGTGACCTCTTCTGAATAAGCCCATTTGTTAGACCCCAGCAAGATGCTTGTGGACAGTTGTTTCTGACACAATTTATTCCAAGAGGAATTGAACATGAAAGTAAGGATGCACTGAGCATTCATGTGCCTACATGTCAAATACTGGGTGCAGTTTCTATTTCCTTATTTAAGGAAGATTGTCAATGTACTGGAGGTGGTTTACAGAAAGATTACTAGATTAAAAGCTGAGTCATGCGGGATACACTGGACGGGATAGGCTTGTCTCCACTAGAGTTTAGAAGAGTGAGGGGTAATTGGATTAAGTGTACAAGACTCCTGAAGGGTCTTGACAAGGTGAACATGGAAAACATGTTTCTTTTTGTGGTTCAGTCCAGAAGTAGGACGTCATTACTGTAAAATTGGGTCACCCGATTGGAATATTTTCCTGTCAGAGGGTTGTATGACTTTGGAACTCACTGCCTGAGAAGGTGGAGGTGCGGGTCATTGAATATTTATACATTTAGTCAAAGGAATGAAAGATTATCAGGAATGATGAGAATATGGAATTTGAAATACAGATAGTTTAGCCATGATCTTACTAGAGGAGGATCAAGGGGCCAAACGATCGGCTTTTGTTCCTATTTCGTATTTCTGTATGATTTGACGGGAGGTTTTAGAATTGCTGAAGAAAAATCTCTGGCGGCAGACCTTGAGCATTGACTAGTTTATGACACGGTGCATCATGTGGAGAAGATTGTCCTGACAGTGGCTCGGTAGAACTCCGAAGTATGGCAGAAAGGTACAAGGTTATACAGGGCTGAGACACAGGCTAACCTTTAATTACAAGGTGTCAGGATGGTTCGAGGAGATACTGAAGCAGGGGTCAGCTCTCGGGGTCAACCCCAATTGATGCTACTCATTCCGCAAGTGGACAGGATTGAAAGTCATTACCCAACGTGCTGTTTACAGAAATGCAGAACAAATGTAGGACAGGTATCCTTATTCAGAGGAACAACACATGTTGGCAATATATCATAAACCAATTGATGGGGCTCAGCACGTTTGAGCAACTAAGCTACATGCTCTAGCAATACATCACAGTAGGGAAACACTGAGCAGGCAAACTGTGATACTTTGTACAGAGAAGCTACACTTTAGTATTACCTCCTGGTGAGGGAGGAATGAAGCGATGGCGAGAAAGCCTCTCACAGCTACATGCCAAGGACGAATGCTCTACGGGATGAGGGACACTTCAGCAAAATGGTTCCTTAACCGGCAGGGAAGCCACGATCAAGAAAATGGCTTCCACAAGAATCCTGAGGGGTCTGGACACAGTAGGGTTGTAGTTCCCACTCATGAAAGGATTCCGAATGAGAGGCACAGATTTGAAAGTGTTTGCAAAGAAAGTAAATGGAATATGAGAAAAAATGTTTCCACATGGCAAGTAGTTAGGATCTGGAATGCAACGTCTGATTCAGTTGAGGCACTCAAGAGGGAAAATGATAATTCCTGGACTTGGTATTGGGAAGTGATCCCAGCAAAGTGATCAAATTTGCAGTGCGGAAGCATTTTCCATGTTCTATGTTCTAGTTGGTGAGCGGCACATTGTCAGAGAAGTGCTGAACAGGGTGCAGAAGTGATTTACAAAAATGGTTCCAGGAATAAGACACTTCACTTATGAGGCTAGATTGAAGAGGTTAGGACGGTTTGCTTTGGAGAGAAGATGGCTGTGAGGAGATGTGATGGACAAACCTCAAATCCCAGTTTCTCATATGACAAGACAGCAACAATGACATTTGTATATTAAAAGCTAATCCCGTTACATAAACAGTGCATACAATACAGACCCAGCACGCCCCCGCCCCTCCCACCTTCCGACCACTCTAAAGGCAGCCCGCCCCTACGTACCTTCCGGCTCTCGGTCCATTCCATGCCTCTTCCAGTTCTCGGTCCGCCCTGACACACCATTCGACCACCTCTAGGACAGCCCGCCCCAGTACCCGCCCGGGATGACAGCGGTCAGGACGGCCTACCCACCTTCCGGCTTCACTAACCACCCTCAGCACCTTTCGACCATCTCTGGGGCAGCCCGCCAGTACCTGCCCGGGGTGACAGCACTGAGGACGGGTACCCGCCTTCCGACTCTCTGTCTGCCCCTACGTACCACTGGGCTCTCACCCACCCCGATGCACCATCCGGCCAGTGGGCTATCCTGGCACACCTTCTGGCCACCTCTAGGACAGCCCGTCCCCTTCCCTGGGACGACAGCGTGCAGGGTAGCCCACAAGCCTTCCGGATCTCAGCCCGCCCCTACGCACCTTTTGGTGGCTCAGCTGCTCTGACACACCTTTCGACCACCTCTAGGGCAGCCTGTCCCGATTACCCCTTCTCGGGACGACAGTGCTCAGAACGGCCTCCCCACCATCTGGCTCTCGGGGCGACTGGCATCAGGGTGGCTTACCCAACCTCTGGCTTTCAGGACAGCCTACCAACCTTCAGGATGACCTACCCACCCTCCAGCTCTCGGGGTGACAGCTTTCAAGATGACCCATGAGCCTCCCAGCTCACAGTAAGGCCTGCCAAACCCAGGGACACGCAAGACAGATAATTACTAAAAAACAGTCCTTACTGGTGCACAGTCCAAATCTATACACAGTCTTCAAGATATAGAATCCATTTCCAGGAAGATTCCACTCCAGTATACAATGTGCATTGTCAGAAATAGAGTCCACTCCAAACTGCAGAGTCCATTGCTAAAAAACAGAGTCCGCAACCAAGGGCAGAGTCCACTCCTGAAGGCAGAAAATGCACACCCCACAGCACACAGGTGTTCAGTCTCCATCGAGTCCTGGCCCAGCCTTGGAAAACCAGGCCCACTCACAGGAACATAGTACATTGTACAGGTGCAGTTAACTCACAGGGGTTTGGTCCACTCCTAAAGGAAAGGTCTTCACCCAAACTCCAGGATACAGCAAGTGCTCACCTCCCAGCACACACACATGTTCAATCTTCAGAGGCCCAGTCCCAGGGCTAGGTCTCCCCACAGGAACAGCTCCTCTGGAAAAATGTATGTCTTTCACAAGGGTTCAGTCCAAACACCAATAAAAAGTGAAGACACATACAAAAAAAACAAAGGAAACTAGAGTCCAAGGGCTAAGCCCTACCACAAAATTAACATTGTCCTTTTCTCAAAAAGTAAAAGAGAAAAGAGTAACACACAGGCTGTAACCAGTCAGTGAATCCCCTAATGAGAACACATTATGTGCATCAGGAGTTTAACAATCAGTCCTCACTAAAAAGAATGCCAGTTAACAAACTGGCTAAATAATTCAGCCAGTTTAGGAATCAGGTTTCCCCCTCCAAAAAAAGAGAAGCAGAAACTAACAGTAACATACTGACTATAACACCAGCTAGCTAGCTAGCACAGAGTTAGTCCCCTGACACAAATGGAGTGTTCTTGAGACTCATCCAGCTCTCTCAGAGTGAGCAGAACCTCTGGCATACCCGTTTATGTCTGTCAGCCAGGACTCCCAGATTGGACCATGCTAACATCCCTAATTAGAGAGAGCTCATATTCAATTAAGTCCACCTGGCTGATAGCTTTACAATCATAACATTCTAATGCTCCCTACTTTTATATTCCATTACTTTTGGTCACAAGGACAATTCTCTTCCCTCGTACCCACAGAGCTTGGATGCCAATTTTTTGTGTTTCATGATTCAGGACTCTTAAATCCCTTTCTTTAGTAGTTTTGAAATAGAGTCATAGAGATATACAGCATGGAAACAGCCTTTTCGGTCTAACTGTCCATGCCGACCAGATATCCCAACCCAATCTACTCCCACCTGCCAGCACCCAACCCATATCCCTCCAAACCCTTCCTATTCATATACCCATCCAAATGCCAGCACCCAGCCCATATCACTCCAAACCCTTCCTATTCATATACCCATCCAAATGCCTCTTAAATGTCGCAATTGTACTAGCCTCCACCACTTCCTCTGGCAGCTCATTCCATACACGTACCACCCTCTGCGTGAAAAAGTTGCCCCTTAGGTCTCTTTGATACCTTTCCCCTCTCACCCTAGAGCTAAACCCTGTAGTTCTGGACTCCCCGACCCCAGGGGAAAGACTTTGTCTATTTATCCTATCCATGTCCTTCATGATTTTATAAACCTCTATAAGGTCACCCCTCAGCCTCCAACACTCCCGGGAAAACAGCCTCAGCCTATTCAGCCTCTCCCTATAGCTTAAATCCTTCAAACCTGGTAACATCCTTGTAAATCCTTCCTGATTCCTTTCAACTTTCACAACATCTTTCTGATAGGAAGGAGACCAGAATTGCGTGCAATATTCCAACAGTGGCCTAACCAAAGTCCTATATAGCCACAACATGACCTCCCAACTCCTGTACTCTATACGTCTTTAGTATTGGTAAGCCTTTGAACTAGGTCTTTTTCAATTTATAAAAATATATTATTTACTTTTTTACATTTTACAAATGCTTTCATTGCAGGTATGCACATCATATTTCTGAACAAGCCTCATGAGAATAATGAAACAGTGCAACACAGAGTGAGGACATCCAGCCTTGACAGTTCTATTTCCCTGCTCATTCTCTTAACCCCACAATGTTTTTCTCTTTCAATAACTTACCTAATTTGCTTCTGAACTTTGCGTTGGATCTGTATTTTTTATCTATCAGTGGAGAAATTCTAATTCTAATTATTCATTGAATAAGGACGTTTTCCTCATGTTGTCTTTAGTAGAATTGCCAGCATTTTAAAAAGTTCTTCAACTTCCAAATCCATATTCAATAAGCTAGTTTGAAAATATTCATCAGAACTTGAACCAACACAATATATCTATGATCATTCAAACTTTATTGTTATCATTCTCATTATTTTCATGAGAAGGCAACTTTTGAAATAGTCATGGAGATGTACAGCATGAAAACAGACCCTTCGATCCAACCCGTCCATGCCGACCAGATATCCCAACGCAATCTAGTCCCACCTGCCAGCACCCGGCCCATATTCCTCCCAAACCCTTCCTATTCATATACCCACCCAAATGCCTCTTAAATGTTGCAATTGTACCAGCATCCACCACTTCCTCTGGCAGCTCATTCCATACACGTACCACCCTCTGCATGAAAAAGCTGCCCCATAGGTCTCTCTTATATCTTTTCCCTCTCACCCTAAACCTATGCCCTCTGGTTCTGGACTCCCCCACCCCAGGGAAAAGACTATCTATTTATCCTATCCACACCACTAACGATTTTAATAACCTCTATAAGGTCACCCCTCAGCCTCTGACGCTCCAGGGAAAAAGGCCCAGCCTGTTCAGCCTCTCCCTGTAGCTCAGATCCTCCAACCCTGGCCACATCCTTTCTGCAGTCTTTCTCCATTTAACTAATATTCAACTTGTGTATTCTTTTTGCCAAAGAGCATAAAGTCAGATTTTTCCACATCAGATTCCACTGACCAAGTGTTTTACCCACTTGCTTCGTCTATAACCCCCTGCAGACACTTTGGGTCAGCCTCACCACTTGCCTTCCCATCCATCTTTGTGTCATCCAATTACTTGGCTATAATACTTTCACCTTCCTCATCAAAGTCAATGAAATATACCAGCTCTTTTTCTCTTGTAATAGTTGTATTTATTTCCAATTTACTCTCCCCCATTTTGCCTTAATGATTTCATATTTGCAATGCCATGATTGCTTTATATGGTAAAGAATCAAGCAAATGGTTTATCCAACCACCTTGGCCAATTCTTTGTTGCCGATTATTGTTTCCTCAGCCACATTCTCTCAGGGATTTATATTCACTTTGGACTGTCTGGTCATTTCTTATACACTTAAAGAAGCTTTTGCAGTCCATCATGATATGACATGCAACTTACCCTCCGAGTCGGGAGTGTGGTGCTGGAAAAGAACAGCAGGGCAGGCAGCATCCGAGGGACTCAGTGTTTATTTTCCTCCCTCTTTATTTTTTTTCCATATCCTCTTGTTGGTTTTTAAAATTATCACAATCTTCTGGCTTACCATTAATCTTTGCGATATTATAATTTTTGAAAATAATTAATTATTAATGAAACGGAAACTTGGGGAATAGTCACTCCCTGATGCATGCTTCATGGTTTGACCTCACCCAATCCGAACTGCAAGGCCATCCAATAAGTACTTTATCCTCTAGGATTCTTAGCCCCTCGGGCGTGCTCCATTATTTAGTAAGATCTCGGCAGATTTCATTGTAACCTCAACTGCACATTTCAGCCTATCCCTGATAACATTTTATCCTTCCTTGCTCTCCAAGAATCAATCTACCTCGGCGTTAATGATTTTCTAAGTCACTGCTTTCATCAACTTTTGACAAAGACGTTTACAATGCCTCATGACCCTCGGTGGAAAATAATTCCACTTCAGCTGTGTCTAAAATGGGCTTATTTAAGAAACATCAAAGAGGTCATCTTTGTGTTGAACCTCATGAGATGGGAGAGATATTAAATGACAATGTCAGGTCACCTTTTACTGTGGAGAAGAAATGAGGCGAGAGGATTCAGGGAAATAAATATTGAGGTTTGAAAACAGTTCACATTACATGAGAGGCTGTGCTGGAGGTCCTAGAAAATACGAAGGTGGATAAATCACTGGTATTCATTTGAGTGTATCCCAAGATGTTGTGGGAAGTTAGGGAGGAAATTCTGGACCCTTTTCAGAAATATTTGTTTCATCTATAAGTCCAGGTGAGGTGCCAGATGACTGGAGAGTAGCTTGTGTGGTGCCTTTGTTTAAAGAGATGTAAGGAGAGGCCTGGCAGCTGTAGAGCTGTGAGTCTGACTTCAGTGGCGGGTAAGTTGCTGGAGGTCATTCTCATACATAGGATTTATATGCATTTCGAGAGGCAAGGAATCATTAGGGTTAATCAGCATGGTTTTGTGTAAGGGGAATCACATCTCACAAACTTGATTGAGTTTCTTGAGGACGTATCCAGAGCAGTCGACATTGTTTTCTTAGACGTCAGCAAAGCCTTCAACAAGGTTTCACATGGTAGACTAATTAATAAATCAAGATCCCAAGTGATTCAGGGTGAACTTGCCAATTGGATACATAATTGGCTTAATGGCAGGAGACAGAGATTGGTGGCAGAGGCTTGCTTCTCAGACTAGGTAAAAACAATGACTGCAGACGCTGGAAACCAGATTCTGGAGTAGGGAGGCGGTGGAAAAGCACAGCAGCTCAGGCAGCATCCGAGGAGCAGGAAAATCCGACGTTTCGGGGAAAAGCCCTTCATCAGAAATACAGGCAGAGTGCCTGACGGGTGGAGAGATAAATGAGAGGAGGGTGGGGTTGGGGAGAAAGTAGCATAGAGTATAATAGGTGAATGGGGGAGGGGATGGAGGTGATAGGTCAGAGAGGAGGGTGGGGGAAGGTAACAAAAAATATAATGATGAATGTGGATGGGATGAAGATGATAGGTCAGAGAGGAAGGTGGAGTGGATAGGTGGAAAAGAAGATAGGCCGGTAGGACAGGTCATGTGGACGGTGCTGAGCTAGAAGTTTGGAACTGAGGTGAGGTGGGGGAAGGGGAAATGAGGAAACTGGTGAAGTCCACATTGATGCCCTGGGGTTGAAGTCTTCCGAGGTGGAAGATGAGGTGTTCTTCCTCCAGGCGTCGGGTGGTGAGGGAGCGGCAGTGAAGGAGGCCCAGGACCTTCATGTCCTCGGCAGAGTGGGAGGGGGAGTTGAAATGTTGGCCCACATGGCGGTGTGGTTGATTGGTTCGGGTGTCCCAGAAATGTTCCCTAAAGCGCTCTGCTAGGAGGCACCCAGTCTCCCCAATGTGGAGGAGACCGCATCGGGAGCAACGGATACAATAAATGATATTGGTGGATATGCAGGTAAAACTTTGATGGATGTGGAAGGCTCCTTTAGGGCCTTGGATGGAGGTGAGGGAGGAGGGGTGGGCGCAGGTTTTGCAATTCCTGCGGTGGCAGGGGAAAGTGCCAGGATGGGAGGGTAGGTTGTATGGGGGCGTGGACCTGACCAGGTAGTCACGGAGGGAACGGTCTTTGCGGAAGGCAGAAAGGGGTGGGGAGGGAAATATATCCCTGGTGGTGGGGTCCGTTTGGAGGTGGCGGAAATGTCGGCAGATGATTTGGTTTATGCGGAGATTGGGAGGGTGGAAGGTGAGCACCAGGGGCGTTCTGTCCTTGTTACGGTTGGAGGGATGGGGTCTGAAGGCGAAGGTGTGGGATGTGGACGAGATGCATTGAAGGGCATCTTTAACCACGTGGGAAGGGAAATTGTGGTCTCAAAAGAAGGAGGCCATCTGGTGTGTTCTTTGGTGGAACTGGTCCTCCTGGGAGCAGATACGGTGGAGGAATTGGGAATACGGGATGGCATTTTTGCAGGAGGTAGGGTGGGAAGAGGTGTAATCCAGGTAGCTGTGGGAGTTGATGGGTTTATAAAAAATGTCAGTGTCAAATTTCCATTTGCCTCCCCTATTACCTGTTGAACTTAGATGCGAGCATTTTCTGATTCGTGGATAATGATTACTTAATCCCTCTGTTCTGTTGCATCCTGCTGTCCTTCTCCATTTAAATAATATTCAGATCCTCGATTCTTCCTGTTAAAGTGCATAGTCTCAATGTTTTATTAAATTATATTTTATCTGCCAGGCTTTGCCCATTCGCTTAACCTGTCTATATCCCTCTGCAGACTGGTTGTGTTACCTCACCACTTGCTTCCCCACCTGTTTTTCTGTGATCCGCAAACTTGGCTATAGGGTATTCATTCTCCTCATCCAAGTCATTGATGCACATTGTCAGTAATTGTGGCCGCAACACTGATTACCCCCGTGGCAGTCAATTAGTGACAGGTTGCCATCCTGAAAATGTCCCAATTATCCCTTCTCTCTGTCTTCAATTGGTGACATATAACTCTATCCATGTTCGTATACTGTTGTGGTTCTGTTCGCCGAGCTGGGAATTTGTGTTGCAGACGTTTCGTCCCCTGTCTATGTGATATCCTCAGTGCTTGGGAGCCTCCTGTGAAGCGCTTCTGTGATCTTTCCTCCGGCATTTGTAGTGGTTTGAATCTGCCGCTTCCGGTTGTCAGTTCCAGCTGTCCGTTGCAGTGGTCGGTATATTGGGTCCAGGTCGATGTGCTTATTGATTGAATCTGTGGATGAGTGCCATGCCTCTATGAATTCCCTGGCTGTTCTCTGTTTGGCTTGTCCTATAATAGTAGTGTTGTCCCAGTCGAATTCATGTTGCTTGTCATCTGCGTGTGTGGCTACTAAGGATAGCTGGTCGTGTTGTTTCGTGGCTAGTTGGTGTGGCTAACTGGAACTGACAACCGGAAGCGGCAAATTCAAACCACGACAAATGCCGGAGGAAAGATCACAGAAGCGCTTCACAGGAGGCTCTTAAGCACTGAGGATGTCACCTAGACAGGGGACGAAACGTCTGCAACACAAATTCCCAGCTCGGCGAACAGAACCACAACAACGAGCACCCGAGCTACAAATCTTCTCACAAACTTTGAATGTTCATATACTCTCCTCCAACACAACAGACTCCTTTCTTATCAGGGAGCCTAATGTGTGTTCATTGATCAGACATTTTCTGTAACACCAGATACGTTATATTCACAGCTTCACTTTTATCTCATCTGTTTGTTACCTTCTCAACGAACTCTAATTAAATTTTTAAAGTGGTTTCCCCTTCACAAAATAGATAGGCAGGAGGCTGGAAAAATACAGCAGGCCAGGCAGTATCAGGAGGTGGAGAAGTCGACATTTTGGGTGTAACCCTTCTTCAGGACTGCCTCAATTTCTCCACTCGCCTCACCTACTCCAACCTCACCCCCTCCGAATGTGCAGCACTCCACTCGCCCCTCACCAACCCCTGGTTCACCATCAAACCTGCTGACAAAGGTAGTCCTCTGGAGAAAGGACCTCTATGGCACAGAGACCAAACGCCGACTCTCCGACACCACTTTCTATCTCCCCCTTGCCCACGACCCATCATGCCAAAATCAAACACACTGTCTGTGACCTCATTGTCTGTGGTGATCACCTCTCCACTGCCTCCAAACTCATAGTCCCCCAGACCCACACTTCCCGGTTCTACCTGCTCCACAAGATCCACAAACCCAACTACCCTGGCTGACCCATCGTCTTAGCATTTTCCTGCCCCACTGAACTCATCTCGTCCTACCTTGACTCCATCCTCTCTCCCTTAGTTCAGGCACTTCCTACTCTTCAGCAACTTCCAGTTGCCCAGCCCCCAGAGCTTTATCTTCATGATTGGTGTGCAGTCCTTATACATGTCCGTACCCCACAAGGATGGTCTCTCGACCCTCTGCTCCTTCCTCTCCAACAGACCCATTCAATCCCACTCCACCAATACCCTCCTCCGCCTGGCTGAACTGGTCCTCATCCTCAACAACTTTTCCTTCAACTCGTCCCATTTCCTCCAAATCAAGTGAGTGGCCATGGGCACCCGGACGGGCTCCAGCTCTGCCTGCCTCTTTGTTGGCTGTATCAAATGGTCCTGAAGAAGGGTTACACCCGAAACGTCAACCTCTCCACCTCCTGATGCTGCCTGGCCTGCTGTGTTCTTCCAGCCTCCTGCCTGTCTATTCCAGCATCTGCAGTTTTTTTGTCTCTTCCCCTTCACAAAGCCAGGCTGACACTGCCTGATTATATGATGTCATGCTCATGCTATGTTTGTTACATCCTTTCTAATATTTACCCAAAACCAGATGTGAAACAATCTCTTCTACAGTTACCAGTTTTATCTCTCCTTCCCTTTATAAATAAAAGCGTTGTACTGGCAATTTTCTAACTGTCTGGGACTTCTTCAGGATCTAAGGATTCTTGGAAAATTACAACCAGTGTGTTCCTATCTCTGTAGTTACTTCCTTTAATGTTCAAGGGTTCATCCCATCAGGTCCAGGTGACTTATTGGTCTTTCGCACCATTATTTTCTCTTGCACTATTTCTTCAGTGATGGTTATTGTATGTATTTCCTCTCCTCCTTTTGCCCCTTGATTTGAGGTAATTTTGAAATGCTATTCACTTGTATTACTATGAAGACTGATGCAAAGTATTTGTCCATCTCCTCTGCTATTTCCTGGTTTCCCATTATTTCCCTCTGCCTCCTTCTCCAAGGTGCCTGTGTTGACTTTGACATCTCCCTTTTTAAATATTTAAAGAAGCACTTGCTGTCCGTGGCACTTTTTCAGCCTGACACAGTCTCGATGTGAACTTCCAGTCTCGCGGTGATACCAGAGCGATCTCCCAACCTTGTGAGTCCTGAGGTGATGCCAGGCACGGTCTGGATCAAGGCCCAGTGCAGACTGGAGGTTAGGTGTCACCACAGACTGGGTCGGAAGACTGTTTCTCTGGACATGTTTTTCTCCATTTTGTAATTTATTCCAAAATCCCAATGTTGGATGTTCTTGCTTCTCTGTTTTTCCATGAGCTCTATCTGAAATAGCTGAACCGAGGGACCTTTGTACCTAAGATTGTGCCATAAATGGCAACTTGTTCACTTTTCACTCTATTCATTTGAGTACATGGGACATGCTCATTCATTCATTCATGTCCTCTTCACAACTTACTTTTCCACTTGCCTTGGTGTCATCAGCAAATCTAATCACCAAACCTTTGGTTCCTCATTTATGCCATTTGTAAAAGTTGTAAAATGTTAAAGCCCCTGCATTGATGTCTTTGGCACACAAACCTTTACTTTTCACCAAATTTATGCCTAGTCCATTTCCTGTCACTTAGTCAACCTTTCATACATGCTAGTACGTGTCCATGCAAGAATACGGTTCCACTATCCCTTCAGCCACATCTGTTATAATCTTTGAATGAAGCTGAACAGGTCCTGGGAAGTCATTGTTTTTTGTTTACTAAGATTCTCACATAATGTTTGTTACTTATGTTCACTATTTGAAGTTCCACACTTTCATGGTTACCCTGCTTGTTCTGTGCCCCATCCTAATGATTTGTCTCAACTGGGCAGTCCTGTGGCATCCCCAAAGTCTCCATACTCTCTGTGCCTTTAAATAGTGCGGTGAGGAAGGCATATGGCTTACTGGCTTTTATTGGTAGAGGAATTGAGTTCCGGAGTCCTGAGGTCATGATGCAGTTGTATAAGACTCTGGTGCAGCTGCATCTGGAATATTGTGTGCAGTTTTGGTCGCCATACTATAGGAAGGATGTGGAGGCACTGGAATGGGTGCAGAGGAGGTTTACCAGGATGTTGCCTGGTATGGAAGGAAGATCGTATGAGGAAAGACTGAGACACTTGGGGCTGTTTTCATTAGAGAAAAGAAGGTTTAGGGGTGACTTGATTGAGGTGTACAAGATGATTAGGGGGTTAGATAGGGTTGACAGTGTGAACCTTTTCCCGCGTATGGAGTCGGGTATTACAAGGGGGCATAGCTTTAAATTAAGGGGGGGTAGATATAGGACTGAAATTAGGGGTAGGTTCTTCACTCAGCGAGTCGTAAGTTCATGGAATGCCCTGCCAGTAGCAGTGGTGGACTCTCCCTCTTTATGGGCATTTAAGCGGGCATTGGATAGGTATATGGAGGATAGTGGGTTAGTATAGGTTAGGTGGGCTTGGATCGGCGCAACATCGAGGGCCAAAGGGCCTGTACTGCGCTGTATTCTTCTATGTTCTATATGTTGGAAAAACAAAACAGTGAATGTGGTTCCCTATTATTTTCGATCTGCTTTTTGTGCCTTTACTGTGAGGTCTCTCGCGTTCCCCCTTTATAATTCTCCAGTCTTTGCTGCCAAAGGATCAGCAGGTTACCTTTACAGGTTAAATAATATGTGTTAGCCTTGATGTATGTATGTTGTGACTTTGTGTCTACTTTACATTAAGAAGCATCTGAGTCATCACTTGGCCTCTCTTCTGAGTAAGATTTACATGATGCTTTTCATCTTTGCTGAATGTTGTCACAAGATCTAAAGTGACTTCATCGACACCTGGATAAACCAAAATTGGGAGATTTTGCAACATCAAATTGGCGGACTTTGTTCATTGGCTGTTTCTCAGCAACAAACTCAAACAAGCAGATAAAACATGTCCAGAATCCTGAGCCACTCCCCCGAGATCAAAGACATCTCGGAAATGACTACCAGACTACTCAGTCCTCTTGGCATCATGGGACCCCACATATCCATCAACACAGTAAAACAACAGCTCATGAATTTGAAAGACCCTATACAGATAATAAGCAAAGCTAATGTCATTTTCAAAATACCTTGCAAGAACTGTAACAAACACTACAATGGACAAACAGGCAGAAAACTAGCCACCAGGTGCATGAACATCAACTAGGCACAAAAAGACATGACCTACTCTCACTGGTATTCTTACATACAGATGAGGAAGGATACCACTTCGACTGGGACAACACATCCATCCGAGGACAAGCCAAACAGAGACACGCAGGAGAACTCCGAGATACATGGCATTCCAACTGGAACTCTATCAACAAACACATTGACTTGGATCTCATTTAACATCCCCTGAGAAAAAAACAGGAAATGACATCACCACCGGAAATGACAACACCAACACAAGGAAACCTAAACACACAAATAGAAAGTGGGCCATAACACAAATTGCTTCATTCGGACACTCATTGAAGATGTTACCTACTATGGTGACACAACGTCAGAAAGCGAACCTTCCAACTCAACGAGCAAACGTACACCCAGAACCTCAACCTGAGCTACAAATCTTCTCAAAACTAGACAACTATTGTTAATGAATATCTTCAGGAGTGCTTTTCTATTGTCACCACTAAAATAACTTAATAGATGCCAGTATCCTGTCTCTAAGTCACCCTTTATTTATGTGTGGAGAGTCCATACACTAATTCAGCTCCCTCAGAGCCAGTTCTCAGAGTGAACAGGATGCTTGACACTCGTGTTTATATCTGTCAGCCAGGATTCCCTGACTGGGGCTGTTAATCTGGTATAATGAGGGAAATCATATTCTATGGGGTCCACCTGGCTGACATCATTACAATCGTGACAGTCTAATGATCGCCACTTTTAAACCCCATTCCCTTTGACAGAAAGACTAACATTATGTTTCTCTTCCCTGTTAACTACTGAGCTTGGATGCTTCGTTTTTGTGATTCATGGTTCAGGACTCTTCAATCCTCTATTTTGTAGTTTTCTGCAGTTTTTCTCCATTCAAATAATATTCAACTCCTTTACTCTTGTTGGCAAAGACAAAACAAAATCAGACCACATAAGATTGCTTCGACCAAGAATTTTACACATTCGATTCGACCTTTCTGTATCCCTGTGCGGACCCTTCGGATTAGCTTCACCACTTGACTTCCCAGCTGTTTTAATGTCATCCATTTACTTGGCTGTCGTACTTGAACATTTCCCATCCAAGTCATTGAAATATATTAGCTCTTTTTCTCTTATCATAGTAGTTCTATTTATTTCCAATTCTCCTTCAACCATTTCCCCTTGACTGTTTTATATTTCTGGAATGCCAGTATTTTCTTCTGTGGTAAAGTTGAATGCAAATGATTTCTTCAGCTCCTCTGCCAATCCTTGGATCCCCATCATCATTTCCTCAGCTTCATTCTCTGAGACATTTATATTCATTTTGGATTTTCTCTTGCTGTACGTCTTGATATTACATGCAAGTTTATCCCAAAGGTATATTTCCTCCGTTATTTTGGTTTTCTCTTGTTGATTTTTCAAACTCTCCCAAACCGTTGGCTTACCACTAAACTTTGGCACATTGTATGTTTTTATAAAATTAAGTATGAATTCAACAAAAACATGGGGAGCAGACACTTCCTCGAGCATGCTCCGTCATTTTGTAAGATCCCGGTAGATTTTATTGTAAACTCAACTGCACATTTCTGCCTATCCCTGATAACATTTTATCCTCCTTTGCTCACCAAGAATCGACCTACCTTAGCCTTAGTAATATTCTCAGACCCTGTTTTCATCAGCTTTTGAAGAAGATGGTTACAAAGCCTCATGGTCCTCTGTGGAAAATGATTTCACTTCAGCTGTGTCTTAAATGGTCTCATTTATTATAAAAATTGTGTTGAACCCCATGAGATGGGCGAGATATTAAATGAATGTGTCACATCAGGTTTTACTGTGGAGAAAGAAATGTGGCTAGAGAATTCAGGGAAATAAATGTTGCTGTTTTGTAATCAGTTCACATTACATGAGAGGAAGTGCTGGAAGTCCGAGAAAATATAAAGGTGGATAAATCTCTGGGATCCAATCTAGTATATCCCAGGATATTGTGGGAAGTTAGGGTTGAAATTTCAGAACTATTTGTATCATTTATAATGACATGTGAGGTGTTAGATGACTAGAGAGTGCCTAATGTTGTGTTTCTGTTTAAAAAGAGATGTAAGCAGAAACTATCGCCCTGTGATTCTGACTTTGGTGGGGGGTAAATTGTTGGGAGTGATTGTGAAAGATAGGATTTATATGTGCATGGAGAGACAAAGAATGATGAGGGATAATCAGCATGGTTTTGTACAAGGGAAATAGTGTCTCATGGACTTGATTGAATTTTTTTGAAGGAGTAACCAAGAATATTGGTCCATCAGTCACATTGGCCTTAATCAGTCTGGGCATTGAGTATAGATGTTGGGAAGTTATATTGCAGTTGTACAGGACGTTGGTGAGGCCACACTTGGAGTATTGTGTTCAGTTTTGGTCACCTTGCTATCGGAAGGATATTATTAAACTGGAAAGAGTGTAGAAGAAATTTACAAGAATGTTGCCAAGACTTAAGGGACTGAGTTGTAGGAAGAGGCTGGACAAGCTAGGACTTTTTCCTTTGGAGCTTAGGAGACTGAGGAGGGATCTTACAGAAATGTATAAGATCATGAGAGGCATGGATAGGGGGAATGCATTCAGTCTTATTTTCCAAGGTTGTGGAATTGAGGACGAGAGGACATCAGTTTAAGATTAGGGGGGAAAGAATAAATGGAACCTGAGGAATGTTTTTACACAGAGGGTGGGACGCATATGAATGAGCTGTCAGCGGAAGTGGTTGAGGCGACATTCAAAAGTCTTTTGGACAAACACATGGATAGAAAAGGTTGAGAAGGATATGGGCCAAGTGCAGGGAAATGGATGGACATTCTGGTCTGCATAGACCAGTTTGGGCCGAAGGCCTGTCTCCATGCTTTAAGGTTCTATGACTCTATGACTGTCTAAGGTTGATGAGGGCAGAACGGAATTTGTTGTTTACTTGGACTTTAGTAAAGCAGTTGACAAGGCTTTGCATGGTAAACTAATCAGTAAAGTGAGACCACATGGGAGTCAGGGTGAACTTGCCAATTGGTTACAAAATTGGCTCAATGGCAGGAGATAGAAAGTGGTGATGGAGGGTTGTTTATCAGATTGGAAACTTGTAACCAGTGGTGCTCCGCAGGGTTTGGTGCTGGGTCCACTTTTGTTTGTCATTTATATGAATAGTTTCGATGAAAATATAGCAGGTATGGTTCGTAAGTTTGTGGATGACACCAAAATTGGTGGTATAATGGACAATGAAGAAGGTTATGTAAGATTACAAAGAGATCTTGATTGATTGGGTCAATGGGCTGAGGAGTGCAGATGGAGTTTAATTTAGATAAATGCAAGTTATTACATTTTGGTAAAAAAAACACTAGCAGGACTTTTACAATTAAAAGTAGGACCTTTGGTGGTGTTATAGTACAGAGATTTGAGGTTTCAGTTATGTAATTCCTTGAATTTGCTCCAAAGAGCTTTTACAAATATATTAAGAATAAAAGGGTAACTCGGGAGAGAATAGGACCCCTCAGCAATGTGGCCTTTGTGTGGAGCCGCAGAAGATGGGGGATATATTAAATGAGTATTTTGCATCAGTATTTACTGTGGAAAAGGATATGGAAGATATAGACTGTAGAGAAATAGATGATGATACCTTGCAAAATGTCCATATTACAGAGGAAGCAATGCTGGATGTCTTGAAACAGATAAAGGTGCATAAATCCCCAGGACCTGATCAGGCGTATCCGAGAACTCTGTGGGAAGCTAGAGAAGTGATTGGTGGGCCTCTTGCTGAGATATTTGTATCATCAATAATCACAGGTGAGGTGCCGGAAGACTGGAGGTTGGCTAACGTGGTGCCACTGTTTAAGAAGGGTGGTAAGGACAAGCCAGGGAACTATAGACTAGCGAGCCTGATGTCGGTGGTGGGCAAGTTGTTGGAGGGAATCCTGAGGGACAGGATGTGCATGTATTAGAAAGGCAAGGACTGATTAGGGATAGTCAACATGGCTTTGTGTGGGGAAGTCATGTCTCACAAACCTGATTGAGTTTTTTGAAGAAGTAACAAAGAGGATTAATGAGGGCAGAGAGGTAAATGTGATCTATATGGACTTCAGTAAGGCGTTCAACAAGGATCCCCATGGGAGACTGATTAGCAAGGTTAGATCTCATGGAATACAGGGAGAACTAGCCATTTGGATACAGAACTGACTCAAAGGGAGAAGACAGTGGGTGGTGGTGGAGGGTTGTTTTTCAGACTGGAGGCCTGTGACCAGTGGAGTGCCATAAGGATCAGTGCTGGTCCTCTACTTTTTTTCATTTACATAAATGATTTGGATGTGAGCATAAGAGGTATAGTTAGTAAGGAGGTGTAGTGGACAGCGAAGAGGGTTACCTCAGATTACAGATCTTGACCAGATGGGCCAATGGGGTGAGAAGTGGCAGATGGAGTTTAATTCAGATAAATGCAAGGTGTTGTATTTTAGGAAAGCAAATCTTAGCAGGACTTATACACTTAATGGTCCTAGGAAGTGTTGCTGAACAAAGAGACCTTGGAGTGCAGGTTCATAGCTCCTTGAAAGTGGAGTTGCTGATAGATAGGATAGTGAAGAAGGTGTTTGGTATGCTTTCTTTTATTGGCCAGAGTATTGAGTACAGGAGTCGGGAGGTCATGTTGCGGCTGTACAGGACATTGGTTAGGCCACTGTTGGAATATTGCGTGCAGTTCTGGTCTCCTTCCTATCGGAAAGATGTTGTGAAACTTGAAAGGGTTCAGCAAAAATTTATAAAGATGTTGCCAGGGTTGGAGGATTTGAGCTACCGGGAGAGGCTGAACAGGCTGGGGCTGTTTTCCCTGGAGCGTAGGAGACTGAGGGGTGATTTTATAGAGGTTTACAAAATTATGAGGGGCATGGATAATGTAAATACGCAAAGTCTTTTCCCTGAGGTCAGTGAGTCCAGAACTAGAGGGCATAGGTTTAGGGTGAGAGAAGAAAGATATAAAAGAAACTGATGGGGCAACTTTTTCACATAGAGAGTGGTACGTGTATGGAATGAGCTGCCAGAGGAAGTGGTGGAAGCTGGTACAATTGCAACATTTATGAGGCATTTGGATGGGTATATGAATAGGAAGGGTTTGGAGGGATATGGGCCGGGTGAAGGGTTTGACTGAAGGGTTTGTTTCCGTGCTGTACATCTCTATGACTCTATGGTTCTAAGTAGACAGAGTGATTATGAAGGTATGCTTGCCTTCACTATTCAGATCCTTTGAGTATAGGAGTTGGGACATCATGTTGAGGTTGTATAGGACATTGGTGAAGCCTCTTCTGGAGTATTGTGTCCACTTCTGATCACCCTGTTTTTGGAAGGATATTATCCAGCTGGAGAGGGTTCCGAAGAGCTTTACCAGGATGTTGTTGGGAATGGAGGGTGTGAGTTATTGGGTGAAGCTGAGGTTCAGGAATGACTTTATAGAAGTTTTTAAATCATGTGGGACATAGATGTGGTGAAAGGCCATGTCTTTTCCCTCGGACGGGGGATTTCAAGACGAGGGGATATATTTTTAAGGTGAGAGGAGAAAGGTTCAGAAAGGAAATGATGGACAATGTTTTTACACAGAAAGTGGTCCGTGTGTGCAATGAACTGCCAGACAAAGTGGTGGGTGCACGTACAGTTGCAATGCTAAAAAGATATTTGCATAAGTACATGAATAGGAAAGGTTTGGAAGGATATGGCCCAAGCGTGGGCAGGTGGGACCAGTTAAGTTTGGGATTATGGTCGGCAAGGACGGGTTGGACCGAAGGATCTGTTTCCATGCTGTATGACTCTATAACTCCAGGATTTCTCTTTTTGCATTCATACGTCTTTTAGAAATGATACCATTATTTTCTTGATTGCTGATGTCAAGCCAATTGATCTGCTTCCTTCCTCCCTCCTTTCTTGAATAGTGGTGTCAAATCTGCAAACTTCAACCTCACGACGGCCAATGTAGAATTTAAGGAATTTTGGAAAATCATAACATGTCCTTCCATTTCCTCAGTAGCTGTTTTGGTTAAACCTCGAAGATGAAGACCACTAGGTCTAGAACATTTGTTCCTTTCCAGTCACTTACATTTCCCCAGTACATTTTCTCTGCTATTATTTAACTGAACTTTAAATTAATAGAATTTGGTAGTAATTATTTTTCAATTATTTTGGGCGGCACGGTGGCACAGTGGTTAGCACTGCTGCCTCACAGCGCCAGAGACCCGGGTTCAATTCCCGCCTCAGGCGACTGACTGTGTGGAGTTTGCACGTTCTCCCCGTGTCTGCGTGGGTTTCCTCCGGGTGCTCCGGTTTCCTCCCACAGTCCAAAGATGTGCAGGTCAGGTGAATTGGCCATGCTAAATTGCCCGTAGTGTTAGGTAAGGGGTAAATGTAGGGGTATGGGTGGGTTGTGCTTCAGCGGGGCGTTGTGGACTTGTTGGGCCGAAGGGCCTGTTTCCACACTGTAAGTAATCTAATCTAATCTAAGATATTCATTGTGTTAATACTCCAGGGAATAAAGAGTCAGTGAGAATTTTGGATACAATTTGGGTACATACAAAAATTTCAATTAATAAAATGCATGCATTTGGATTATGTAAAGGAATAATGAAGTCACTTTAGGTCTTGTGATAATGTTTTTCTTCATCTCTCATGAGTACAACATGAAAAGATATAAAGTGTCATGTAAACATTACTGAGAAGAGAGAAAATTAGTACTGCATGTGTTTCTTATTGTGCTGTAGTCAATCTACGTCAGTATCTCAGACAACTCCTTTGTCATTGTAAATGTCCATGTATTCTGGAATACCGAGAGCTCACTGAAGTAAAGCCAGACTCCAAAAGCAAATCTGAAGCCAAGCTCCAGTTGTCCATCTGGGGACATGTACAGGATTTGCATTCATAATAATTTGCTCAAGTGTCAAGCAGGAATGTCTTGTGTTAACACTGTGTAATTCCTTCCTCGTTAAAAATCACACAACACCAGGTTATAGTCCAACAGGTTTATTTGGAAGCACTAGCTTTCGGATCACTGCTCCTTAATCAGGTAGTTGTGGAGTATAAGATCAGAAGACACAGAATTTATAGCAAAAGTTTACAGTGTGACATTACTGATATTATATATTGAAAAAGACCTATTCTACAGGGGACCCCCAGCTTCTGTCACAACACCACAGATTCCTGACAGAAGCTCAGCACCCACGGACCAGTCAAACTGGGAACATTCCTCGTACAATGGACGTTTCCGCACTCCATACCAGCATCCCCCACATTGACGGCATCGTGGCAACAGCCTCAGTACTCAACTGCCAATCTCCAAGCACCATCCTACAATTTATCCACTTTATCCTCAATCACAACGTCTTCGCCTTTGACAACCAGTCTACATCCAGACATGGAACAGCCATGGGGACCAAATCTGCACCTCAATTTATGCCAACATTTTCATGCACAGGTTCAAACAAGACATCTTCTCTACGCAGGACCTCGAACCAATACTGCACATCAGGTACATTGACGACATTCACTTCCTCTGGACTCATGGCGAAGAGTCACTGAAACAACTACACAGTGATATCATCCCAGCGTCAAACTCACCATGGACTACTGTTTAGTATCTGTCTCATTCTTGGACACATGCACCTCCATCAAGGTGGACACCTCAGCACCTCACTCTACTGCAAACCCACAGATAACCTCACGATGCTACATTTCTCCAGCTTCGACCTGAAACACATTAAAACAGCCATCCCCAATTGACAAGCCCTACGCATACACAGGATCTGTTCAAATGAGAAGGAACGTGACGGGCACTTGGAAGCACTCGGGGATCCCCTCATAAGAGCAGGGTTTGATGCTCAACTCATCAACCGCCAGTTACGACATGCTACAGCGACGAACCGCAATGTCCTCCTCAGGAGACAGACATGAACTGCAACTAACAGGGTACCCTTCGTTGTCCAGTACTTCCCAGCAACCGAAAAACTACGCCATGTTCTTTGCAGCCTGCAACGCATTATCAATGAGGATGAGCAGCTCGCCAAGACCTTCCCCACACCTCCATTTCTCACCTTTAAACAACCACCAAACCTGTAACACATCATTGTTCGTGTCCGGCTTTCAGGACAACACCATATAACCTTGTCACGGTAAGCGCTGCAAGACGTGTCAGAATGTTGACACGGATACCACCATTACACGTGGGGACACCTCCCACCATGTCCGTGGCAGGTACTCATGTGACTTAGCCAACATTGTCTATCTCATATGCTGCAGGTAAGGATGCTCTTAGGCATGGTACATTGGCGAGACCAAGCAGAGCCTACGGCAACGGATGAATGGACACCGCACAACAATCAACAGACAGGAGTGTTCCCTCTTAGTCGGAGAACATTTCATTGGTCTGGGACATTCACCTCGGACCTTCGGGTGACTGTCCTCCAAGGCGGACTTCGGGACAGGCAACAACGCAGCGTAACCGAGCAGAGGCTGATAGCAAAGTTCGGTACCGATGAGGGTGGCCTTAACTGGGACCTTGGGTTCAGGTCACACTACTGGTGACCCCATTGCACTATACTCACGTGTGCACGCGCGCGTACGTACACACACACACACTCATGCAGACCCTCTCTCATACGCTCACACATACACTCTCACATATACTCTTTTACAGACTTATACCCCTTTACACTCACACTCTCACAGATACTCATAACCTACCCCACACACACACAAACACATGCATCCACATGCATACACACACACATATAAGTTTATGGGGTGAATTTGTACTTGAAGAATTACATTTTACTTTGCTCAGAAGCTGCATGAATCCATGTAAGATTCTGTATACTGTTTTTTAGATGAGAATCAGTCTGACCATTGTGGCACAGACAGTATCACACAGGGCAGCTCACACCTTCAATGCTTTGTCTGGGCCGACATGACACCAATTGTTAAAGTTCACTTGAGAATGTAACTTTTAAAAAAACTTTTGCAATTTACATATGAAAGAACTGAAACCAACATGATCATTCGAAAAGATGGGAAACTTAACAAACAATCCAGGTCTTTTTCAATATATAATTTCAGTTACATCATACTATAAACTTTTGCTATAAATTCTTTGTCTCATGATCTTATTCTCCACAATCAACTGATGAAGGAGCAGCGCTCTGAAAGCTAGTTCTTCCAATTAAACCTATTGGACTACACCCTGGTATTGTGTGATTTTTAACTTTGTACACTCCAGTCCAACACCAGCACTTCCAGATCATAATTCTTTCCTGCAACATGACCCCAGTGCTGGAAATTCTCGGAGGTCCTGACATAAAATTCGACCTCTGACAAAAGGGAAGGTATTGCAAGGCATAACTAATAGGGCAAGTTGTGGAAAATATTGTGAGAGAACTCTTTTGGGGCATAAGGACAGAAACCTATGCAACTTGAGACTTGAATGATTTCTGGTAAAATGCAGTCCCTTGTAACTGGTGCAGACAATAGTATCAGTGAATTGTAGGTACGTTTTGAGTATGATATCACAAAATCTCCCAATTTTGGTTTATCCAGGTGTCGATGAAGTCACTTTAGATCTTGTGACAACATTCAGCAAAGATGAAAAGCATCATGTAAATCTTACTCAGAAGAGAGGCCAAGTGATGACTCAGATGCTTCTTAATGTAAAGTAGACACAAAGTCACAACATACATACATCAAGGCTAACACATGTTATTTAACCTGTAAAAGTAACCTCCTGATCCTTTGGCAGCAAAGACTGGAGAATTATAAAGGGGGAACGCGAGAGACCTCACAGTAAAGGCACAAAAAGCAGATCGAAAATAATAGGGAACCACATTCACTGTTTTGTTTTTCCAACATATTTAAAGGCACAGAGAGTATGGAGACTTCGGGGATGCCACAGGACTGCCCAGTTGAGACAAATCATTGGGATGGGGCACAGGACAAACAGCGTGACCATGAAAGTGTGGAACTTCAAATAATTAACATAAGTAACAAACATTACAAGAGAACCTCATTAAATTTACATATGAAAGCAGTGAAACTAGCATGGTCATTCTAACAGATGAGAGACTTAACAATCAAGGTATTTTTCAATAATTTCAGTTACATCACACTGTAAACATTTGCGATAAATTCTGTGTCTGACAATTGCGTACTGATGAAGGAGCAGCTCTCCGAAAGCTAGTGCTTCCAATTAAACCTGTTGGACTATAACCTGGTGTTGTGTGATTTTTAACTTATTAAATAAAAGCCAGTGACTTCCCAGGACCTGTTCAGCTTCATTCAAAGATTATAACAGATGTGGCTGAAGGGAGAGTGGATCCATATTCTTGCATGGACATGTACTAGCATGTATGAAAGGTTGACTAAGTGACAGGAAATGGACTAGGCATAAATGGTCCTTTCTCACGTTGGTGAAAAGTAAACGTTTGTGTGCCAAAGGCATCAATGCAGGGCCTTAACATTTTACAACTTTTACAAATGGCATAAATGAGGAACCAAAGGTCTGGTGATTAGATTTGCTGATGACACCAAGGCAAGTGAAAAAGTAAGTTGTGAAGAGGACATGAATGAATGAATGAGCATGTCCCATGTACTCAAATGAATACAGTGAAAAGTGAACATGTTGTCACTTATGGCACAATCTTAGATACAAAGGTCCCTAGGTTCAGCTATTTCAGATAGAGCTCATGGAAAAACAGAGAAGTAAGAACGAGGTAAAAACAATGACTGCAGATGCTGGAAACCAGAGTCTAGATTAGAGTGGTGCTGGAAAAGCAGAGCAGTTCAGGCAGCATCCGAGAAGCAGGAAAATCCTGCTTTTCCAGCACCACTCTAATCAAGAGAAGTAAGAACATCAACATTGTGGATTTTGGAATAAATTACAAAATGCAGAAAAAAAAAGTACAGAGAAAGTCCTCCGACCCAGTCCGTGTTGACACCTAACTTCCAGTCTGCACTGGGCCTTGATCCAGACCGTGTCTGGCGTCACCTCAGGACTCACAAGGTCGGGAGATCGCTCTGGTATCTCCACGAGACCGGAAGTCCACACTGAGTCTGTGCCAGGCTGAGAAACTGCCAGTACCGTCGGAAGACCACCATGCTGGACCGCTGGGACATCACCACCCTGGGCCAAGAGACCGCTTCATCGGGTCTGTACTGAGGCTAGGAGTTCCAAGGCCGAGAGTTCTGAGGCAGCCAGGTCAGAGGTCAGGAGGTTGGAGGCTATGCGTTCTGAGGTCGGGATATTGGAGACTGGAAGTTCTGAGGCTGGGAGTTGGGAGGTGGGGAAGAGAGAAGAGGAAGAAAAAATATAAAAGAAGGAAAAAGGAAAGAAAAATAATTGGGACGGATGGAATGGCGAGCTCTGGCTGAAGCGCCCTACTCCACCGCCATTGATTATGTGAGTGAGCAAAATCTGAACAAGGCCTGGGATGTGAGAAAATGTGACATTGTCTATTTTAGTAGGAAAAATAAAAAAGAACATATTGCCTAAATGATGAGAGATTACAGAGCTCTGAGGTCCAGGGAGAACTAGGTGTGCTAGTGCATGGATGCCAAAGATTTAGAATGCAGATACAGCAAGAATACTATGAAAGTTAATGGAATGTGACACAGTTTATTGTGAGGAGAATTACAGACAGAAGTATGCAGGTTATTCTGCAGTTATAATGGGCATTGTTATGTGAGGAAGAAAGATCCTAGGAATGGGATAAACTGCCCATGGTTAACCAGATAAATTGGGACAGTATCAAATCAAAAGAAAAACATACAATTTGGCAATGATGACTGTTGAGCCAGAGGATTGGGTAAGATTAAAATCCAACAAAACACAAGTAAAAATATTAAAGAAAAAGATAACCTTTGAGGATAATCTTGCAAGTAATATCAAGATGAACAGCAAGTGCTTCTTAAAATATTTAAAAAGGGAGATCCCAAAGTCAACACAGGCACCTTGGAGAAGGAGGCAGAGGGAAATAATGGGAAACCAGGAAATAGCAGAGGAGATGGACAAATACTTTGCATCAGTCTTCATAGTAATACAAGTGAATAGCATTTCAAAATTACCTCAAATCAAGGGGCAAAAGGAGGAGAGGAAATACATACAATAACCATCACTGAAGAAATAGTGCAAGAGAAAATAATGGTGCAAAAGACCAATAAGTCACCTGGACCTGATGGGATAACCCTCAAACATTAAAGGATGTAACCACAGAGATAGGAACACACTGGTTGTAATTTTCCAAGAATCCTTAGAATCTGGATAAGTCCCAGTTAGAAAATTGCCAGTACAACGCCTTTATTAATAAAGGTAAGGAGAGATAAAACTGGTAACTGTAGAACAGCTTGATTAACATCTGTTATTGGGAAAATATTAGCATCTGTTAGAAAGGAGGTAACAAACATGTTATGAGCATGACATCATATAATCAGGCAGTGTCAGCCTGGCTTTGTGAAGGGGAAGAGACAAAAAACAGGTGTGACGCCGCAGGGAGTGGAGTGCATTATTTCTCTCTCCAACTCTATTTTGATTTAGTCCCTACCCTCCCCTTCACTGTTTTGATCACACAGCACTGCCCTTTGATGTGGAGGGCAGGTCTGAAGACCTCCTCGTGGGTCTGCTCCTAGGCCTGGTCAAACTGGCCATAAACAGGTCCAGGCAGCGGGCCGTGGAGGGGGTTGTTAGGGCCGACTGCCTGGTGGTAGAAACTGAATAAAGATTCATACACCTTGTGTCTCTCTCCTGCACACACACAACATTGGTGCTGGGGAAAAAATAAGCACTAGTGTGGTTAGGTGGTAATGTGGGGGTTGATTTTAAAAAAAAAGAAAAAAAAAAGGAATGTTGCTTATTTTCCCCACCATCCATGGTGTGGTAATAAGAAAATAAAAATAAAATAAATAAACAGGAGTGTCAGAGGTTCTGTTCACTCTGAGAGCTGCCACTGAGGTGCAAAAAAAAAACAGGTGTGTCATAAACAGGTCCAGGCAGCGGGTTGTGGAGGGGGTCGTTCGGGCCGACTGCCTGTCCCTCTTCCGCGGTTATGTTAGAGCCCGGGTGTCTCTGGAGAAGGAGTACGTGGTGTCCAACACCCTGGAGTTGTTCAGGGGGAGGTGGGCGCCGCAGGGAGTGGAGTGCATTATTTCCCCCTCCAACTCTATTTTGATTTAATCCCTGCCCACCCCTTCACTGTTTGATCACACAGCATTGCCCTTTGCTGTGGAGGGCACTGCTTGTCACGGGCTACTTGGGTGTTTCTTTGCTTCCTGGTGGTGGAAACCGAGTAAAGATTCGTGCACCTTATGTCTTTCACTGTGTCTCACACCTGCACACACACAACATGGGTGCTGGGGAAAAAATAAGCACTACTGCAGTTAGGCGGTAGTGTGGGGGTAAAGAAAACAAAAAGAAAAAAATATATCAGTTGTCCTGTTCATGCTGAGAGTTGGCTGTGAGGAACCTGGATCAGTGTCAAGGACACTCTATATATAAATAAAGATTGACTAAATGACAGGATATCGGCCTCTGTGGAATTCAGTGGCAATGAGAGAAAAGCTTCTCCTTAAGAAATTTGTTTGCCACAGTTATCTTTCTGTCTCCAATGACAGAGCTGCCCTGTGGTCTAGTAAGACTATGACTATCACCTTTACATCACCAACACACTGTTCCATCAAAAAGACAAGTTCAAGACTTTCTGGAAGTATGTACCTGTCAGCAGGGAGGAAGCTGTAGAGCACGGGAGCGGTGTTTTAAGAAGGAAGTGGAATGTCTGATCAAGAGGAAGAAGAAGGCTTATGTTAGGATGAGATGTGAAGGCTCAGTTAGGGCGTTTGAGGATTACAAGGTAGCCAGGAAAGACCTATAGAGAGTTCAGAAGAGCCAGGAGGAGACATGAGAAGTTGTTGGCAGGTAGGATCAGGGTAAACCCTAAGGCTTTCTTTTTTTTTTCTTTTTCTTTTTTATTCCCTATTTATATATTTTTTCCCTTTAACCCCCACACGACCACCTAACTGCGGTAGTGCTTATTATTTTTTTTCCCCAGCACCCATGGTGCGTGTGTGCAGGTGTGAGACACAGTGGAAGACACAAAGTGCACGAATCTTTATTCAATTTCCACCACCAGGAAGATAGGAAAACACCCGGGTGGCCAGTGACCAACACTGCCCTTCACATCAAAGGGCAATGCTGTGTGATCAAAACAGTGAGGGGGAGGGTAGGGACTAAATCAAAATAGAATTGGAGGGAGAAATGATGCACTCCACTCCCTGCGGCGCCCACCTCTCCCTGAACAACTCCAGGGTGTTGGTCGACACCGCGTGCTCCTTCTCCAAGGACACCCGGGCCCTAACGTAACCGCGGAAGAGGGGCAGGCAGTCGGCCTTAACGACCCCCTCCACGGCCCGCTGCCTGGACCTGTTGATGGCCAGTTTGGCCAGGCCCAGGAACAGACCCACGAGGAGATCTTCAGACCTGCCCTCCTTCCTCCGTACCGGGTGCCCAAAGATCAGGAGCGTGGGACTGAAGTGCAGCCAAAAACAGAGAAGGTTTTTCAGGAAATCAAAAAGGGAGTGCAAACGCCCACACCCAATATATACGTGGTCCACGGACTCCACAGCGCCACAGAACAAGCAGTTGGGCTGGGAGTCCGTGAACCACCGCAATCTGCGGTTTCAGGGGACTGCTGCATGCAGCACCCTCCACCCCAGATCCCCGAGAGAAAGGGGGAGGACTCCCGCGTAGAGAGCCCTCCACTGGGGATCCCCACCGCCCGGTGGCAAATGGGCACGCCAAGGCGTGTCCGGACGGTGGATGAGGGAGAAGAGGTGGATGGTGTGCAGCAGCAGTCGATACAGGGCCTTTCTCTTCACCTCCCTACCCTAAGGCTTTCTATAGGTATTTAAGGAATAAAAAGAATGATGAGAGTAAGATTAGGGCTAATCAAGGATAGTAGTGGGAAGCTGTGTGTGGAGTCAGAGGAGATAGGGGAAGCACTAAATAAACATTTTTCAACAGTATTCACTCTAGAAAATGACAGTTTTGTCGAGGAGATTACTGAGATACAAGCTACTAGACTAGTGTGATTGAGGTTCACAAGGAAGAGGTATTAGAAATCCTGCAGAGTGTGAAAATAGATAAGTCCCCTGGGCCGGATGGGATTTATTCTAGGATCCTCTGAGTAGCCAGGGAGGAGATTGCCGAGCCTTTGGCATTGATCTTTAAATCGTCCTTGTCTACAGGAACAGTGCCAGAAGACTGGAGGATAGCAAATGTGGTTCCCCTGTTCAAGAAGGGGAGTAGAGAAACCCCAGGTAATTATAGACCAATGAGCCTTATTTCAGTTGGTAAAGTGTTGGAAAAGGTTACAAGAGATAGGATTTATAATCATCTGGAAAAGAATAATTTGATTAGGGATAGTCAGCACGGTTTTGTGTAGGGTAAGTCGTGCCTCACAAACCTTATTGAGTTCTTTGAGAAGGTGACCAAACAGGTAGATGAGAGTAAACCAGTTGATGTGGTGTATATGGATTTCAGCAAGGCATTTGATAAGGTTCCCCACAGTAGGCTATTGTACAAAATGCGGAGGAATGGGATTGTGGGAGATATAGCAGTTTGGCTTGCTGAAAGAAGACAGAGGGTGGTGGTTGATGGGAAATGTTCATCCTGGAATCCAGTTACTAGTGGTGTACCGCAAGGGTCGGTGTTGGGTCCATTGCTGTTCATCATTTTTATAAATGACCTGGATGAGTGCGTACAAGGGTGGGTTAGTAAATTTGCAGATGACATGAAGGTCGGTGGAGTTGTGGATAGTGACAAAGGATGTTGTAGGTTACAGAGAGACATAGACAAAGAAACTCCTTTGACGTTCCAAAATGCAAGGCCTCTTACTTATCTATATTAAACTCCATTTGCCATTTCTCGGCCCACTTTCCCAGTTGATCACGGTCTTGCTGTATTTCGGATAACCTTCCTCATTGTCCATACCGCCTATTTTAGTGTTATCTGCAAACTTATTAATCATACCTTGTACATTCTCATCTAAATCATTGATATAGATAACAAACAGTAATGGGCCCAGCGTCGACTCCTGAGGCACTCCACTAGTCACAGGCCTCCAGCCCGACAAGCATCTTTCCAATATTACCCTCTGCTTCCTACCATCAAGCCAATTGTTTCTCCAATTTGCCAGCTGTCCCAGGATTCCATGCGATATAACCTTCCAGAGCAGCCTACCATGTGGAACCTTATCAAAATCCTTACTACAATCCATACATTTACTGCCCTGTTCTCATCAACCTTTCTAGTCACTTCATCAAAGAACTCTAACAAATTTGTGAGGCATGATCACCCATGTACAAACGATGCCAAACCAAACCCTGTCTTTCAAAATGCATATGTATCTAATCTCTCAGAGTCTTCTCAAGTGATTGACCTACCACAGATGTTAGGCTTGCTGGTCTATAGTTCCCAAGTTTTTCTTTGCAGCTTTTTCCTTTTGAAAAAGGGCACAAGATTCGCAACCTTCCAGCCTTTCGGGACCTCATCTGTTGCTAATGATGATGCAAAATATCAGCAGGGACCCCTGAATTTCCTCTCCAGTCTCTTGCAATGTTCTAGATATACCTGGTCAGGACCAGGAGATTTATAAGACTGAGATAATCTCATTGACACTTTCAAAACTCTTAACGGGCCAGCTAAGGTAGATGTAGAAAGGGTGTTTCTGTTGGCTTGGAGTCTCGGGAATTGGAGAACACAGTCTCAGAATAAGGGAATCAGCCATTTCGGACTGAGATGAGGAGAATCTCTTCACTAAGAGGGCAGTGAAGTTTGGAAAACCTTACCCCTGGGAGCTTGGCCATTGATTATGTTGAAGACATTAAGCAATAGATTTCTAAATAATATCAAGGGAGATAGGGACAGCACTGAAAAACAGTGATAAACCTGTTGTGGAATCTCCATCTTCACTCAGATGATTATCAGTGCATATACCAAGCTCACTTTCTCATTCCAATCATGATCTCTGATTTGTCTTTGGACATGGCGAACTTATCCAGCCCAGAGCTACATGGGATAAAGTAAGGTTTTCTAACATCAGGGACAAAAGTCAAGGCAATAGGGCAGAGGGGTGACCCGGGAAAAGGTAAGCCAAGTGACATAGGAAGAGACAGAGAGTTTCATGGGAATAGTGTATCGGAGAGTAAGGTCAATGTAAAGATTATCAGTAAATAAATTGAAGACTCTTTAGTTGAATGTACAGAACAGTTGTAATACGTTAGATGAAATAATGACATAAAAAAAGAAAAGGAAAATAGATTTAGTATCCAGAGGTATTCTCACAAAGTCTCCAATGTTGGAAATAAATATTCTAGGGTTTACAAGGTTTCAAAAAGCTGAAAATGTGTTGCTGGAAAAGCGCAGCAGGTCAGGCAGCATCCAGGAACAGGAGAATCGACGTTTCGGGCATAAGCCCTTCTTCAGAAAGAAGGGCTTATGCCCGAAACGTCGATTCTCCTGTTCCCTGGATGCTCCCTGACCTGCTGCGCTTTTCCAGCAACACATTTTCAGCTCTGATCTCCAGCATCTGCAGACCTCACTTTCTCCTCATAGGTTTCAAAAAGGTCAACAGAATAGTAAAGGAGGAGGGGCAGGCTTGTCATCCCTGAAATTAAGGGATGACAAGCAGCAGTGATGAGGAAGAAACCTGGTTCAGAATTTCCATCAGTATAGATGGAGATTAGGAAGAACAAATGCTAGTGGAAATACTTTACATACCTTTACTTTGTATACTCATGTACTTTTAATCATAACCTTACAGTTTGGTGCAAAATTGATTAGACTAGATTCCCTACAGTGGAAACAGGCTCTTCAGCCCAACAGGTCCACACTAACCCTCTGAAGACTAACCCACCCAGACCCATTTCCCTCTGACTAATGCACCTAACCCTAGGGGAATTTAGAATGACCAATTCACCTGACCTGCACATTTTTGGATGTGGGAGGAAACCAGAGCACTCAAAGGAAACCCATGCAGTCAGGAAGAGAATGTGCAAACTCCACACAGACAGTCTCCCAAGGCTGGAATCAAACCTGGGTCCTGGGCGCTGTAAGGCAGTAGTGCTAACCACTGAGTCACCGTACCACACCAATAATAATTGGACTTGCAACAAAGATATATAATAATTGTGAGGGACAACTGTTGTCTTCACAGAGATTGGACAAAATAAATTGATGATGTGGACAGAGAGGTAAGTCTATAAAAGACAATATGATAACTTCCTGGAATTATATTGTGGAAGCACCGAGAGATAAAACTGTTTCAGATCTATTGAGCAATCAGGCACGTTCAATTCAAAATTTCACAATCTTTAGTGAACAAACATCATCATGCAATTGAATTCCATATTAACTTCAAACAAGAATCTTGAATGAAATCAAAGACAATTACATTGGTGTGAGTGGAGAGTTGACTCAGATAAATTTGTTAAATAAACTAAAACGTACTAAATTGTTAAACATTTAAAAAGATAGTTAAAAACAGACTCAAGAAATAAAAATTCAGCAAAAAAAGATTCATCAATGATTTGTTACCGATGTTAATGATAGAATTAAAATGAAAGAATGGGTTTTTAAAGTTGTAACTGACAACTTGAGAGTTGAGGGTACCCCAGAAACAATTCTGATGAAAAATGAAAAAAAGGACAGTGAATTAACTTTTCTAGAAATATAAAGATGAGCTAAAATATACATTACCCCTATAATTTCCTATTGATGAAACTTCTGCAGTGAGGAAACTTCAAGGGATAGGTGAAAAAATATTTTGCTTCAGTCTTCAATGTGTCTTCCTCCTGCAGCTTATTCCACATATGAACCACCCTCTGTGTGAAAAAGTTGTCCCTCAGGTTACTTTTAAATATTTCTCCTCTCACTTTAAAAATATATCCCCTAGTTTTGAAGTCAAATTATCTATGCCCCTCATTATTTTAATAAAACTCCACATGGTCACCCCTCAACCTCTTCCACACCAGTGAAAACATTCTAAGCCTATCCTGCCTCACTTTATAGCTCAAAGCCTCCAGATCCAGTGTCGGAGAAATTAGCCTAATAAATTAGAGATCACAAAGCACAGTTCAAAGTGAAATCGACAAACAGGTTATTACTACAGTGATATCGCGGAATAGAAATTGACTAAGCTGGAACAGCACAGACAGTCTGTCCAGGTAGCCGAGAATTCTCTTCCTCGAGCTGAGGATGAAGCTAGGTTTTATAGGAATCTTGTATAATAAGGTTAATTAAAATGGGGCAAGATACAATGTATTTGGAAATGGAGTAATTCATTTACAATGGTGATAATTGAAAAACAGTTATCGGAGGAATGTCCTGATTGTCGATACAATGCAACATCCTGACAGTATCAATGGGATCAGGAGATTCCAGTTCTCTTTGCAGGTAGGTGAGAATGTCTCTTTTGAAACAGTAAGGTGCTTCCATTGTCCTGTCCTGGGAGTGAAGCCCTTGGTAGCGCTTCTCCGTCTGACCTGTTCTTTGTGTGGCTTTGGTATTGCTATGTTATGAGACTGCCCTCGGGGCTTTGGGACAACTGTGTTGACTGGGTATTGTTAGTGTGTTTTGGGAAGTGTATTCCCTTGTCTGCAAGTGCTGTCTGGTTTCACTTGTCAACCTGTTTGGACATTGCTGAGGCATTCTGGGTGTTTCTGGTATAGTTTGGCCAAGTATGCTTTCCTGTGTTCTGTGTGCGCCTATTATGGGTAGGCAGGGTGGCAGATCTTTTCCCACTCCCAGCAACATCATGGTAAATCTTTTCTCAACCTTTTCCAATTTAATAATATCCTTCCTATCGCAGGACAACCAGAACTGTCCACATTACTCCAGAAGTAGCCTCACCATCACCCTGTACCACATCAACATGATGTCCCAACTCCTGTAGTCAATGGTCAAAACAATGAATGAAGGTGTCCATGCTAAATGCTTTCTGATGCACCCTGTCTACCTGTGACTTTCAAAAACTATGTACCTGGACCCCAAGATTTCTCTGTTCAACAACATCACCCAAAGCCCGACCAATAACTGTATAACTCCTGCCCTGGTTCACTTTACTAAAACGCAATACCTCACCTTTGTCTAAATTTAAATCCATCTGCCATCCCTCAGCCCACTGGCCTAAATTGATCAAGATCCCTTTGTAAACTTTGGTAACCTTCTTCACTGTCAACTGTCACACAAATTTTAGGAAAACAGAAATGAGCAAATGTAAGATTGGTTTTCAAGAAAAAAAAGATAAACCAAGGAACTACAGGTTAGAAGGCATACAGTGTTTTAGCTTTTATTAATAGAGGGATTGAGTTCCAGAACCATGACGTTATGCTGCAGCTGGACAAAACTCTGGTGCGGCCGCACTTGGAGTACTGTGTACAGATCTGGTCACCACATTATAAAAGGATGTGGAAGCTTTCGAAAGGGTGCAGAGGAGATTTACGAGGATGTTGCCTGGTATGGAGGGAAGGTTTTACGAGGAAAGGCTGAGGGACTTGATGCTGTTTTCGTTTGAGAGAAGAAGGTTGAGAGGTGACTTAACAGAGACATGTAAGATAATCAGAGGGTTAGATAGGGTGGACAGGGAGAGCTTTTTTCCAAGTATGGTGATGGCGAGCACGGGGTGGGGGGGGTGAGCATAGCTTTAAATTGAGGGGATATAGATATAGGACAGATGTCAGAGGTAGTTTCTTTACTCAGAGAGTAGTAAGGGTATGGAATGCTTTGCCTGCAACGGTAGTAGATTCGCCAACTTTAAGTACATTTAAGTCGTCATTGGACAAGCGTATGGACGTACATGGAATATTGTAAGTTAAGATGGACTTCAGATTGGTATGACAGGTCGGTGCAACATCAAGGGCTGAAGGGCCTGTACTGTGCTGTAATGTTCTATGTTATTGGATGAAAACTGAAAATGATAATTCAGGAAAGCTGAATAATAAAGTTAGGAGCACATCATCTGTTCAAAGTCAATACTGTTTAAAGATCCTTGAGAAACTATTTCGCTGATTTTAAGATTATAATTAGTGGGTTAGGTTAAAGGGAATCAGTATCTTTAGAACACTTAAACTTCCAAAGTCTTTTGATAAAGTTGTTCTCAAAGGACTAATTTGAAAGTTGGAGGTAAAATATTGGCATGGATGAAGAATTAGGAGAAAGTGAGGACTGCAGATGCTGGAGAACAGAGCTTAAAAATGTGTTGCTGGAAAAGCGCAGCAGGTCAGGCAGCATCAAAGGAACAGGAGAATCGATGTTTCGGGCATAAGCTCTTCTTCAGGAACGATGAAGAATTGGTTACTGAAGAAAAAGTAGGAAGTAGAAATGAAAGTCACATTTTCATGTTGACAAGTATGTTCTGGATGCTCTGGATATAAGTGCTGAGATAAAAACAATGACTGCAGATGCTGGAAACCAGATTTTGGATTAGTGGTGCTGGAAGAGCACAGCAGTTCAGGCAGCATCTGAGGAGCAGCAAAATCGACGTTTCATCAGTGCTGAGGACCCAGATATTAGAAGAAAAGAAGGTGATCCCATTGCAACATCCAAGTTGCTGTTGACACTTGGGAGAGTGAATTCTGAGAAACTGTCTGTCTTGGCTGGAGAATCTGGAAATGCTGGCCTGGATTTTCATCTGAAAATGGAAAGTGAGAGTTGTCTCCCTTGCGCTGGGAGAAAATGACAAGGAAGACACTCAGAATGTCAGCTGTGGGCTGCTGCCAGGCCATGAACCTGGGAAAAAGTTTGGAGGCAGCCTTTTCATCCCAGTTCCAATAAAAACAGAAAAACCCTACAGTCTTTACCCCAAACCCATTCCCCCATCCCATCCAATCTCCTCCGACCTCCCGTGCAAACCACAAACAACCCCTATAGTTTCTCGTATGCCCAGGTCAATGTATGTCCCTCAAACAAACTCTGTAGTCCCTCAAGTTCCCAATGCTAGGGAGCACCACTGCCTATTTACCCACTGTACACTGTACAGAAGCAATGAACCACACATTGACAGCAGGTTTTGTGAAAAATTATTTCTTAACAAGTGTATTCATTCATAACATTCCACTCCGTTAAAATAAACCTCTTCCTACAACAGGGCAAAAATAGTGGCAATCATCAAAATCCATCACCGCTTTAATTGCAGAAACCTCAAACACTTAAACTCTTAACCTCATATTGTGAATAAGTATTGTAAAGGTGACAATAGCACTCGTCAGAGTTGTCAGTCAGGCAGCAGCAGGTGGAGAAGTCAACGTTTCAGGAGTAACCCTTCTTCAGTCCTGATGTCACCTGTAGTGTGACATGAACCCAAGGTCCCGGTTGATGCCATTCTCATGGGTACCAAACTTGGCTATCAGCCTCTGCTTGGCATTGTTGCATATCCCAAAGTCCGCCTTGGAGGATGGTCACCCAAAGATATGAGGCTAAGTGTCCTTGACCGCTGAAGTGTCCCCCGACTGGGAGGGAACAGCCATATCTGGCGATTGTTGCATGTTGTCCATTCTTTCATTGTTGTAGTGCCTGCTTGGTCTCTTCAGTGGACCATGCCTCAAGGCATCCTTGCCTGCACTATATAAACCTGACAACATTGACCAAGTGTGCAGGCAGTGAATCCCAGGGCGGAGGTGCGGGAAGTGGAGGAGATGAGTTGAAGAGCATTGTTGACCACGTTGGAGGAGAAATTGCGGTCCTTGCAGTAGGAGGTCATCTGGGATTTTCTGGAGTGGAATTGGTCCTCCTGGGAGCAGCACTTCCTGCATTTCCACCATTCAACCCCACCTCCCCAATCGCAACAAGGACAGAACTACCCCTGTCTTCACGTTCCAACCTACCAACCTCCGGATGCAATGCATCATCGTCCACCACTTCTGCCACCTACAGTCAGATCCCACCACCTCCCCACTCCTTTCAGCACTCTGAGGAAACCATTCCCTCCACAACTCCCTCGTTAGGTCCACGGCCCCCACCAACCCACCCTCCATTCCCGGCACCTTCCCTTGCCACTGCAAGGGTGTAAAACCTGTGCCCATACCTCCTTCCTCACTTCCATCCAAGGCCCCACATCTGGCAGAGATTTTCCTGCACCTGCAAACACCTCATCTACTATGTCCGTTGCTCTCGATGTGGTCTCCTCTACACTGCGGAGACAGGACGCCAACTTGCAGAATGTTTCTGAGAATATCTCTGGGACACACACACACTAAACAACCCCACCTCCCTGTGGCCGATCACTTCAATTCCCCCTAATACTTCACCAAGGACATGAAAGTCCTGGGCCTCCTCCATCACAAATCCAAGCCATCTGACAACTGGAGGGAGAACACCTCATCTTCCACCTTGGGACCCTCCAACCACACGGGATCAGTGTCGATTTTACCAGTTTCCTCATCTCCCCTCCCATCTTATCCCAGGTCCAATCCTCCAACTTAGCACCACCCTCTTGAACTGTCCTACCTGTCCATCTTCCTTTCCACCTGTCCGCTCCATCTTCCACTCTGACCTATCACCATCACCCTCCACCTTCATCCTCCAATTGCATTCCTAGCTATCTTCTCTCCAGCTCTACCCACTCCTGTTTCTTTCTCAGACCCCCTTGAGGGCCCCCATTCCTGATGAAAAGTTTATGCAAGAAACATCGACTGTCCTGCTCTTCGGATGCTGCCTGACCTGCTGTGCTTCTCCAGCACCACACTTTTGACTCTGATCTCCAGCATCTGCACTTTCTCTGAGTAGAGTATGTACATGTCCCCACATTGGGAATTTGATCAATTTCACCAACATCCATTCTCAGAAATCCTGGGATCCTAGTTATAAACACTGACCTCTATTGGCAGTCTATCATTTTATCTCCAACCAACAAAACAGCATTTACTGAAGAATCTCAATTACCTGAAGGACACGAGCAGGGAATATTTTGCTCCGTTAATCAAATGCCAGACAATCAAATGCCGGATGACATAATTTTTACATTCTTCATGTAAAATTATTCAACTATGTTCGCCCCAAAATTCCGAGCGGGAGTCAGTTGTTGCCACCAACTCAACTTCCACCACTCCCCCGACCTGACAACACCCCAACATGATGTGTCAGAGTGGACAAACTCCCTCAACCTGACATCCATGACTCAGCTGGACCTGGAATTCCCTCAACTCCCACCATTCCATGGAGATGGCAGATTCCCCACCACTGACACCTATCCTCAGCCGACCCTGGCAGACCTGACACCCCCTCCCACTCAGACACTAAGCTCAGCTTTCTTGTCCTTACTTGATAGCCAAACACCTCACTCTTACTCCCTTACAGACCCAACAGACCCTTATTCCCCCTCCCTCACCCACCTGCCACCTTTCAGCCCAACCCATCAACCTCTTCCTCATACGACAATTCCTCCATTGTCGGATGGCTTGGTTACTTAGCTCGGTTGAGTAGATTGAGTTTTTTTTAAAATGTAGTTGTCGTGGAGAAAATGTAGAGAATCACTAGGAGACGCAGAGAGTTCTTCAAGAAGTAGGTCTTTTATTTGCAAACGAAAAACCGTGACACTCAGAAAGCAGATTCTCGAATGCCCACGAACCTCAGGGTGCGTGGTTTTTAATTTTTTTTATCATGTTTCTGTTAGCTTATCAGCATGTCCAACTATACTCATCAAAAGTACCTCACTCTAGCTACACAATAAACCAGTGATGTTAGTCCCATTAACTCTTCAGTTGTGCTTATATAGTTTTTCCTACATTCGACTTAATATTATTCTAATGGCACGGTTCGATGTTTAGTGTCAGCTTCTGCAACAATGATTTTTCATTCCAGACCCTACTAAATATTTTCCTAATGTCATGGTTAGATATTTATTATCAAGTCTACTACAGTGGTGTTCCATTCCAGACTAACCTTTCATGATTAGATATTTAGCTATTCCATCTATTATAATAGATTCCTGTCTCAAGCTGACTCTACTAACTACTAATTAGATATTTAATGTTATGCCACACCGATGTATGGAGCCAATCCTGCCATGATGATATTTAGCAGGGAGGCTAACTTTACAAACTATGTTATCTCAACTCGCCACAGTGACCTTTCACCCTCAACCTTACTCTGTAATTGGTGTAAGAGAATTTCAATATTCTTATCCCATTCTGCATTCCACACACCCCTGCAACAGATTGGCAGTGGTCTCCATGTTTTAATCCTTCTTTTGCTTTCATGCTCTTTGTCTTCCATATTCCCCTCTTTGAGACCTACTGGTCTTACCTAGAGAAAGACGACAATAAGCTCAGACCCTCTGATGCCCAACACGGACTAAATAAGTTTCTTAGTCTGAGGTTTAAAGGATTCTTCCTCCATTCCTGGGGTCCCTTGGACCAAAAACCTGTCCTCCAATAACCAGGACAGGAAAAAAATCCCAAAAGCACAAAGCCGGTCGGGAAGGTAAGTGATTGCTATTAGAGTGAGTGTGTTCTAGACCCCAGGTCCTACAAAGTAGGGCCTTCCTCCCTCCTGCCTCCTCTAACCTAAATTAAAATTCCACAGACTTGCCCCAAAAAGAGGGTCCAAGGAAGTTCCTGTGGATTGAAGAGTGAGGCTTTAGCTCAGGAGTCTTTGACAAGAAGGTTGAGTGAAGTGATTACGCCACACTTAAAGAGGGTGAAGACATGACTGCCAAGCTGGTTCAGTGTGCTACTGCTTGATGTGGGAGGTCAACGACTCTGGTGTGTCTAGCTCGAATATGTGTGGAAAGTGTGTGCACATTCAGCTACTGACAGAGCATATCGCAGCACTGCTGAAAGAACTTGAGGACCTTAGGCTCATCCGAGAGAACGAGATCTTTCTGGACAAGACCTTCAGCGAGGTTATTACACCAATCGTACAAGAAGCAAGCAGACGATGAGGAAGGCAGAGAGGAGACAGGTGCAAGAGACCCCGGGCGAAGTACCTGTCAGGAACAAGTTGAATCTTTTGGAAACAGTAGAGACAGATGACACTGCCAGTCCGCGAGGCGGCCAGGTCTGTCAATCAAAAGTTGGCGCAGAGGCAGAGCGGAAGAGTCATACATCGCACAGAGCCGTGGTAATAGGGGTCTCCATAGTGAGAGGAACTGACTGGGGTTTTTGTGGCAGCAGGCGGGACTTAAGGATGGTCTGTTGCCTTCCTGGTGCCAGGGTTAAAGACATCACAGACAGAGTGCAGGAAATCCTCAAGGACGAAGGTGAAGAGCCAGAGGTGGTGGTACATGTCGTCACAAATGATGTCGGGAAGAAGAGGAGGAACATACTACAGAAGTTGCAGGATCAGTTCATTCCAAAAAGGAAGAAAGATTCTAGGAGGAGGCATGGGTGGCCGTGGCTGACGAGGGAAGTTAAGAAACATATAAAGTTAAAAAAGAAAAAGTATAACATAGCAAAGATAAGTGGGAAAACGGAGGACTGGGAAGCTTTTAAAGAACAACAGAGGATTACTAAGAAGGAAATACACAGAGAAAAACTGAGGTATGAAGGTAAACTGGCCAATAATATAAAGGAGGATAGTAAAAGTTTTTTTAGGTATGTGAAAGGGAAAAAAATGGTTAAGACTAAAATTGGACCCTTGAAGACAGAAACAGGGGAATATATTGTGGGCGGCACGGTGGCACAGTGGTTAGCACTGCTGCCTCATAGCGCCAGAGACCCGGGTTCAATTCCCGACTCAGGCGACTGACTGTGTGGAGTTTGCACGTTCTCCCCGTGTCTGCGTGGGTTTCCTCCGGGTGCTCCGGTTTCCTCCCACAGTCCAAAGATGTGCAGGTTAGGTGAATTGGCCATGCTAAATTGCCCTTAGTGTTAGGTAATAAGGGGTAAATGTAGGGGTATGGGTGGGTTGCGCTTCGGCGGGTCGGTGTGGACTTGTTGGGCCGAAGGGCCTGTTTCCACACTGTAAGTAATCTAATCTAATCTAATCTAATATTACGGGGAACAAAGAAATGTCAGAAGAATTGAATTGCTACCTCAGATCTATGCTCACTGGGGAAGACACAAACAATCTCCCTGAGGTATCAGTGGCTGGAGGACCTGAACTTAAGGGAATTTATATTTGCCAGGAATTAGTGTTGGAGAGATTGTTAGGTCTGAAGGTTGATAAGTCCCCGGGGCCTAATGGTCTACATCCCAGGGTACTGAAGGAGGTGGCTCGAGAAATCGTGGATGCCCTGGTGATTATTTTCCAAAGTTCGATAGATTCGGGATCAGTTCCTGCGGATTGGAGGGTGGCTAATGTACCACTTTTTAAGAAAGGTGGGAGAGAGAAAACAGGAAATTATAGACCAGTTAGTCTGACCTCAGTGTGGGAAAGATGCTGAAGTCTATTGTAAAGGATGAAATTACGACATATCTGGATAGTAGTAACAGGATAGGTCAGAGTCAGCATGGATTTATGAAGGGGAAATCATGCTTGGCTAATCTTCTGGAATTTTTTGAGGATGTAACTCTATAGATGAATGAGGGAGATCCAGTAGATGTAGTGTACCTGGACTTACAGAAAGCTTTTGACAAAGTCCCACATAGGAGGTTAGCGAGCAAAATTAGGACGCATAGTATTGGGGGCAAAGTACTAACTTGGATTGAAAGTTGATTGGCTGATAAGAAACAAAGAGTAGTGATAAACAGCTCCATTTCTGAATGGCAGGCAGTGACCAGTGGGGTACCGCAAGGATCAGTACTGTGACCGCAGCTTTTTACACTACATGTTAATGATATAGTGGTATTAGCAATAACATTAGCAAATTTGCTGATGATACTAAGCTGGGTGGCAGGGTGAAATGTGATGAGGATGTTGGGAGATTACAGGGTGACCTGGACAAGTTAGGTGAGTGGTCAGATGCATGGCGGATGCAGTTTAATGTGGATAAATGTATGGTTATCTACTTTGGTGGCAAGAACAGGAAGGCAGATTACTACCTAAATGGAATCAGTTTAGGTAAAGGGGCAGTACAGAGAGATCTTGGTGTTCTTGTACACCAGTCAATGAAGGTAAGCATGCAGGTACAGCAGGTAGTGAAGAAGGCTAATAGCATGCTGGCCTTCATAACAAGAGGGATTGAGTATAGAAGCAAAGAGGTTCTTCTGCAGCTGTACAGAGCCCTGGTGAGACCACACCTGGAGTACTGTGTGCAGTTCTGGTCTCCAAATTTGAGGAAAGACATTCTGGCTATTGAGGGAGTGCAGCGTAGGTTCACGAGGTCAATTCCTAGAATGGCAGGATTACCTTACATTGAAAGACTGGAGCGACTGGGTTTGTATACCCTTGAGTTTATAAGACTGAGAAGGGATCTGATTGAGACATATAAGATTATTAAAGGATTGGATACTCTGGAGGCAGGAAACATGTTTCTGCTGATGGGTGAGCGCCGAACCAGAGGACACAGCTTAAAAATATGGGGTAGACCATTTAGGACAGAGATGAGGAGAAACTTCTTCACCCAGAGAGTGGTGGCTGTGTGGAATGCTCTGCCCCAGAGGGCAGTGGAGTCCCAGTCTCTGGATTCATTTAAGAAAGAGTTGGATAGATCTCTCAAGGATAGTGGAATCAAGGGTTATGGAGATAAGGCAGGAACAGGATACTGATTAAGGATGATCAGCCATGATCATATTGAATGGTGGTGCAGGCTCGAAGGGCAGAATGGCCTACTCCTGCACCTATTGTCTATTGTCTATTATCCCTCGCAATCTAGGACCCGCGCGTTCTTCAGAAGTATCATCGATATCCTCATGTGGACATATTCCTTGCACTGTAGTGGTTGTCAGATTATAATAGTAAAGCGCTGGGGCTCTGTCAGAATAGGAAGCACTTCCAGGGGTAGCTGAAATGACCATAAGTTGCCGTGTGGTGACGCAAACTAAAAAAGACTGAATAAAAGGTAAAGCGCAACAAAAGACGAAGGCAACTACAAGTAAAACCGCATCTATAATAAGACCAATCTTGACAAACCATCCTCCCCAAGACCCTAATATGTCATTCAACCAATCAAAAGCCTGATGACCAAATCCCTCATTGTCTTTTCGCCCCTGTCTTAGATCCTTCAGTTTTCTATTGCTTTAATAAAAGATCCCCAGGGCTAGTGTTGTTAGGTATAAAGGTACAGCAATGCTCCCCAGACGTTACACAAACCCTGCCTTTTTCTGTTAGTATCCAGTATAAGGCCTGTCTGTTTGCCATGTCATTTTGGTTGTAACATCCAATTGTTCTCCCAAGGCCACAAGGGCATCATCAGTATAATTGATAAATCTCTGCTGGTTGTAATAAATGTAATTAATCCATTCAGCATTCTTGCTAACCCCTATCATTGGGATAAGAGTCTCCCAGCCTGCGTGACCCCGGCATTACCAGTCCAGGTCTGCCAGGTTAATGGTCTCCAAATCTGAGTATGCAGGCCTGGCATCAGAGAAGGGGGTATCGGGGTGTCCCCCATGTTTTTCCCCATCCCCCTGCCAGGAGAAGAGCTATGCTCCACATCTCCATCACTATCATTTCTGGGATGATCGGCGTCCCCAAGAACTTCACCTGTACCTTGTTCGGAACCCTGCTGAGGGGTACTAGCCTCCTGTGTACCCTGCCCGTGTCCAAGTTCCTCAGCCTCAGCTCCACTTACCTCAGTGTTAGAATTAGTTTGTGCTGGTAGGAGAGCTTTAGTACAATGATTAAGGTGATACCATATGTATCGTCCTTCCATTTGGATGGCAGTAGGTGATGCCTCAGTCACTGCAAAAGGCCCCTCTCTCCTCGTCTCATTCCAGGGTCTTCGAAAAACCTGCACGTACACCCTATCCCCGGGCTTAATAGGTCCTTCCTTGTTGACAGGTGTCGGATCCCTTTGTGTTTCCTGCAGGTGGATAGTCTCATGTATCATAGTTAGCTGCTGCATATATTGCTTAAATTCTAAGCTTAACTGCTCCAAGCTCGACCCTTCATAGGCACTGGCATAGGTCAACCTGTAAGCATCTCATGTGGTGTTAGATTGGTCATGCAATTATTCTGCATGCGATAACTCATTAGCGCTAGCGCCAGCTCATCAACCTAATTAAGGTTGGTGCTTGCACAGATCTTGCTTAATTTGGCTTTCAATGTCCCATTAATCTTTTCCATCATACCCTGTGACTGGGGATGATACACGTAGGTAAAAACAATGACTGCAGATGCTGGAAACCAGATTCTGGATTAGTGGTGCTGGAAGAGCACAGCAGTTCAGGCAGCATCCAAGGAGCTTCATCAGGAATAAAGGCAGTGAGCCTGAAGCGTGGAGAGATAAGCTAGAGAAGGGTGGGGGTGGGGAGAAAGTAGTATAGAGTACAATGGGTGAGTGAGATAGGGGATGAAGGTGATAGGTCAGGGAGGAGAGGATAGGTAGAAAAGGAGATCGGCAGGTAGGACAAGTCATGGGAATAGTGCTGAGCTGGAAGTTTGGAACTAGGGTGAGGTAGGGGAAGGGGAAATGAGGAACCTGAAGTCCACATTGATGCCCTGGGGTTGAGGTGTTCCGAGGCAGAAGATGAGGCGTTCCCTAAAGTGCTCTGCTAGGAGGCGTCCAGTCTCCCCAATGTAGAGGAGACCGCATCGGGAGCAACGGATACAATAAATGATATTAGTGGATGTGCAAGTAAAACTTTGATGGATGTGGAAGGCTCCTTTAGGGCCTTGGATAGAGGTGAGGGAGGAGGTGTGGGCACAGGTTTTACAGTTCCTGTGGTGGCAGGGGAAAGTGCCAGGATGGGAGGGTGGGTTGTAGGGGGGCGTGGACCTGACCAGGTAGTCACGAAGGGAACGGTCTTTGCGGAAGGCGGAAAGGGGTGGGGAGGGAAATATATTCCTGGTGGTGGGGTCTGTTTGGAGGTGGCAGAAATGTCGGCGGATGATTTGGTTTATGCGAAGGTTAGTAGGGTGGAAGGTGAGCACCAGGGGCGTTCTGTCCTTGTTACGGGTGGAGGGGTGGGATCTGAGGGCGGAGGTGCGGGATGTGGATGAGATTCGTTGGATACACGCACCCAACCCTTTGTTAGATTCTGAAAGACTGCAGCACCAACTTTACTTTCTGAATGAAGACACACCCATTGTCTGAACTGATTTCCGACGGTATACCAAACCTTGCGATAACTTAGTTCATCAGAAATTTCACGACTGTTCCAGCTCCTGCATCTTTGGAAGGGACAGTTTCTACCCATTGGCTAAACCTATCAATCCCCACTCACATGTACCTTTTCCCTCTCACCTTTTTTTATCATGTCCACATAGTCAATTACTAAATGCTTGAATGGCCCTTCCGGCACTGGTATGTGTCCTAAAGGGGTTGTTATCCCCTTCCTAATATTGTACTGTGCACACACCTCACATTGTGACAATAAATAGTCCACTGAAGCCTGCAGATATGGTGACCAGAAACCATCCCGCTTTATCTTCCTCAGCACTTCCCCTCGCGCACAGTGATCCAATCCATGCACCTCTGAAATAAGAAATGTCAACAGTGGGGTGGGTGCTACCCATAAACCTTCCTCTGTGGTCCATAAGCCTTCTTGATTCTGCCCAGTACCCCTCTGCTTCCATAGTGTTTGCTCAGCCAGGGTAGCCCTCCCCTATATATCAATAAGGTCATCTATCATCGGTTCTGGATTTATCCGCACCTGAGGCGCAATAACAGATGAAGAACAACCCGAAGCCATCTTAGCTGCGTCCACTGCCTGATTACCCCTTATCCCCATATCGCTGCCTTTTCTGTGTGTTTGGCACTTAATGATAGCTAGTGCCTTTGGCTTCATCATTGTAGTCATCAACTCTACAATCTGCTGGCAGTGTTATATGGGATCCTCATTACTCTTCTTAAAGCTTCTTTGCTTCCACACTGCCCCAAGCAGGTGGCATACCCCATGTGCATAAGCCGAATAAGTATAAATGTCAGCTTCTTTACCCTCCATCATTTCACAGGCTGCCATCAATGCCTTAAGTTCAGCCAACTGAGCTGAACACAACTGTGGGCAAGTTTCCAGTTTGATTGTCCTATATTGGGACTGGTCCTGTCTTACAACCGAGTACCCATCATGATTCCCATCATAATCCCTCTATCAAGAACCATCCACAAATAGAACCTCCTTATCTGCATCAAGCAGTGGCTTGGGCTGTAAATCAGCCCTCAGTTTGGCAAATGCAGTCACTTCCCTTGGGGGCTCTCCCTCATACACAAGTGGCACATAGTCCACTATGTTCCTTGTAGTACACTTATGTATGGTTATGGTGGGAAATGTCAGCAGCATCCCATATGCTAGTATTCTAGCTGGCGTCAGTACAAATTTCCCTTTCTCCAATAACTCTGCCACCTTATGATAAATGTATAGGATGACGGGGTAACCCATTGTTACTGAGGATGCTTTTTCATATGCAAAATAGGCAGCCACCAATCCCTGATCGCATGGTGGATAGCCCTGAGCTACTTCATCTAGTGGGATGCTATAGTAAGCAATTGGCTGCATGCGTCTCCCTACACTCGCCTCCTGCATTAGTACTGCAACAGTATAGCCTGTCCGCCTGTTTGACAAATAAAGGTGAAAAAAATTGTCGTAATCAGGCAAGGCCAATGCTGAGGCTGACAGCAAGGCTCATTTAAGGGTATTGAAAGCTGTAATAGCCTCTTCATTCCATTGCAAAGCGCCCCTTAAACATGAATGTCCGACATCCTTCATCCTTCCTTAAGGATGCCGTAATCTCAGCATACTCCTCAATCTAATCTGCACTAAATCCTGTCATGCCCAAGAATGTCATCATTTGCCCTACTGTCTCTGGCCTAGGAATTTTAACAATTGCTTCAGTCTGACTTGGTGCAATTGCCTTCGTGCCCTTAGCAACCAGGCAAAAGTGAGGACCGCAGATGCTAGAGATCAGAGTCTAGATTAGAATGGTGCTGGAAAAGCACAGCAGGTCAGGCAGTATCCGAGGAGCAGGAAAATCAACGTTTTGGGCACCAATGAAGGTCTTTTGCCCAACATGTCAATTTTCCTGCTCCTCGGATGCTGCCTGACCTGCTGTGCTTTTCCAGCACCACTCTAAACTAGGCCCTTAGCAACCAGCCTACCCAAATAGTCAATCTGCTATTTGTAAAAGAAGAAAAGGGTATCTTGCTCACACAGTTTCTGACTATCTGAACAGACAAGCGAATCATAACATACTGTATCAGAGTACTTTCTAAAGTCAGACCCTCCAGTTCTGATTTTAACACCTGGTTGAATACATACAGTGAATGCTTAAACCCCTGGGGCATTCTTGTCTAAGTGTATTGCTGACCTTTGTACATAAAAGCAAACAGATACCGGTAGTGTTCTGCTAGAGGAATGCTAAAAAAAAAGCAGAACATAAATCTACCAGCGAGAAGCAAACTGCCTGTGGGGGCACATTAGTTAGCAGTCTGTGCCGATTAGGAACAACTGCTGGCCAATCCTCCACTACCTCATTTATAGCTCTTAAATCATGTACAATTTTGACCCGCCTGCCTTTAAAACTGGTAACATGGAGTGTTGCAGGGTCTACAAGTTTCTTTAAGTATCCCTGCCTTCAGCAATCCTTGTATTGTTGCTGCTATTCCCTCTATTGCCTCTGGTTTTAAAGGATTTTTTTTATTTCAAAAATATACTTTATTCATAAAATAATTTGATGGTCTGTACAGTTGGTCATGCCACACATATGTAAACATGTACATACAGAGATCAAAACTTATCATTTTTATACAGGTCTGTACATTTTTTGATCATATGCCCATATAATTAGCTGAGGCGTCAGCAGAGCCCAAATGACTGCATGGCCCCCCTGTTCTTCGTTAGGCAGGCAGACTTTACACAGTGGTCTTTCCCCACCGTGCCTTGGCGGCAACTGCCCCAAGCTTCAGCGCGTCCCTCAACACGTAGTCCTGGACCATGGAATGTGCCAGTCTGCAACACTCAGTTTTTAAAGGATACTGCGGTCTCCTCGGCAGAATAGCTCTTGGGTTCAACCTTATTTCCACTGGGCTAGCTGATCTCACTCTCCCCACATCTGTATCATGCTGTGACCACAAAGTGGCTGGTAATGTATCCAATTGCTCATTACCATATTGATCACATTCCTCCACTGTCACTGGCATACTCCGCTGGGGTGTTACCTTGACTTCTTTTGGATTCCCTGTCAGTTAGCAGCATGCTAGGATTTTAATATCACTGCCATCCCCGTATTCCCAAACCCCTGTGAGTTGTGAGTATATGCCATTCCCTAACTGTTTCTACATGCCTGGCCATAGGTCCGAAATCTTTAGATTGATATCCCTTATTTACCAGTAAGGTTACATATGGTGCTGTGCCCAGTACACTATACCACTTTTCCAGGAACACATTTCTCTCTATTTGCAGGATCACTCCTTGCTCCCCTATTGCTATTGCTTCACTTCTCAAATGTTCTGGAGCAGTGACTTCCTGCTGCCACTGCCTCTCTAACACCTCATCCTGAGACTCATAAAATATCATTGTACCCAGTGCAGTTCAAACTTAGGTGGTCAACACTTCTGCTTACCACACCTCCCAAATGTCTTGACTATCACCTGCTATACCCCCTGTCCAATAAACATTAACATGTTTAACTTCTTGCATCACTAATTGTGTATTGACCTTTTAAACAACCATGCCCTGCTGTGTGCACTCCAATCTTTTTGCTCACAGTATTAACAAGTTAATTGGCGTCTCTTTAGATACTAATATTGGCAGAACTATCTCCCTACCTTCCATTTTTAATCTTACTGGAGCTGTAAATCAAGTTAACTATGACTTCCCTGAGAACCCAACAGTTTTAACATATTTACTTGACATGGGAAGGTGAGAAGCATACCGCGGCTGTACACAAGTTTATATAGCTCCAATATCTATCATCACCGGTGTCTGCTGCCCTTCGATATTAACTTGTATTACTGGTTCTTGATCAGCCTCCCATGCTATTACAGGGTAGTGCCCCTTCCCTCCTAGATTCTCAGGGCATCCTGAGCACATCCCACACAGGTAAGCAGGTCCTGCTGGGCCTGTCGGCTTCTGGGAAGTGGCCACTGGGGATTCCTGCTGTCTAAGCCCACTGTAGGACAGAGTGGGCCCGGTCCAATAAGGGTAATTCCTCCTAAAGTGGCCCAGTTGATGGCATCCCCAGCACATCATTTCTGGCCCCCCCCCCGGAGCCTGATTATTTATCATGTCCCTTAGGCCCCCATTCCTACATCCCTGTCCTTGGGGACCCCAGTTCTATTTAGGCTGTTGTTTAAATCTGCCCTGCCCTGGATACGTCACCTGCAGGAAAGCTTCTCTAAATACCTCCATTGCTGGCATGGGACTTTCTGGCCCCTATCCAACTACCTGATAGGACCCCCCCACCCCCCCTTGCGCTGGCAATTGGTTCATGCCAGTGTTGATTACTGTGTCGGTTCGTACTAGCAACACCTTTTTAGCCTTCTCTTTTTCTTTCTTTTTAAGCTCTTTGAGCTGCATTTGCGCCAGCTTCCTTTGCAACTCCTCCAGACAGTTTCTCTTTGTCTTTTCAAAAACTTTCAAATTCATGAGCTACATGATCTCTAAATTCCTGGTGGCTCATTGATGATGTCAGACTCACCACCTCCTCCAGTCTTGACCTGACTTGGGAGAGCATTGCCTCAATGAAGAAATTTCAGTACATTGTGGTCAGCAACTGATTAATCTGTATATCTTACTCTGTTTCCCGCCTCCACTTTCTTAACTGTTTCTCCAAGTAGGCCGCCACGTTTTCACTTTCTCCCAGTGGATCCCCTCTCAAAGCCTGGGGGTGATTTTGGGTGGATAACAGTCTTTTAAGGCTTGCTATACATTCTGTCTCACTCGAACAAACCCGACCCCATCAATCATTGGATTGTCTGCTACATTTTTCAAACAGGCTTGGACTATTATTTCCTTTAACTTTGGGAACCCTACCAAACTCACCAGCAGTGCCTTCAAGTCTCCTAGAGCAAGCAATCACCCTGTGGTTTCACCTTTAAAAGCCCTAATTCACTTTCCCGCTCCCTCATGTAAACTGGGCAGCACATTCTTCAGCCCTTCCAGGTCCTGAATTCCCCAAGGAATGTACTGTGGGTTTCTCCTCTCTTTTACAAGCAGCAGTAGCATCCTTCCCAGTTGGCCCTTTTTCCCTTTACCTGAGCTACTTCTCAATAATTCCCCCTTGGGCTCTGAGTCTGATGCTATTTCCACTTCCTCCCATTCTTTAGGTACTGGAGACTTTTTCTTTCCTTGTCTCTCTTCATCCCTTTCCACTTCCTCTGCGCCACGTTCACTTCTTTTCTCATCAGCCCCCCTTTCATATCACCATGAGTATTGTTGTGGTTCTGTTCGCTGAGCTGGAAGTTTTTGTTGCAAACGTTTCGTCCCCTAGCTGGGCGACATCATCAGTGCTTGGGAGCCTCCTGCGAAGCGCTTCTTTGATGTTTCCTCCGGTGTTTATAGTGGTCTGTCCCTGCCGCTTCCGGTTGTCAGTTTCAGCTGTCCGCTGTAGTGGTTGGTATATTGGGTCCAGGTCGATGTGTTTGTTGATGGAATTTGTGGATGAATGCCATGCCTCTAGGAATTCCCTGGCTGTTCTCTGTCTGGCTTGCCCTATGATAGTAGTGTTGTCCCAGTCGAATTCATGTTGCTTGTTGTCTGCGTGTGTGGCTACTGAGGATAGCTGGTCGCGTCGTTTCGTGGCTAGTTGATGTTCATGTATGCGGATTGTTAGCTGTCTTCCTGTTTGTCCTATATAGTGTTTAGTGCAGTCCTTGCATGGTATTTTGTACACTACATTCATCTTGCTCATGTTGGGTATCGGGTCCTTCGTTCTGGTGAGTTGTTGTCTGAGCGTGGCTGTTGGTTTGTGTGCCGTTATGAGTCCTAGGGGTCGCAGTAGTCTGGCAGTCAGTTCCGAGATGCTCCTGATGTATGGTAGTGTGGCTAGTCCTTTTGGTTGTGGTATGTCCTCGTTCCGTGGTCTTTCTCTTAGGCATCTGTTGATGAAGTTGCGGGGGTATCCATTTTTGGCGAATACCTTGTATAGGTGTTTCTCTTCTTCTTTTTGCAGTTCTGGTGTACTGCAGTGTGTTGTGGCCCTTTTGAATAGTGTCCTGATGCAGCTTTGTTTGTGTGTGTTGGGGTGGTTACTTTCATAGTTTAGGACTTGGTCTGTGTGTGTGACTTTTCTGTATACCCTTGTAGTGAATTCTCCATCTGGTGTTCTCTGTACCATCACGTCTAGGAATGGGAGTTGGCTATCCTTTTCTTCTTCTCTCGTGAATCGGATTCCTGTGAGTGTGGCGTTGATGATCCGGTGTGTTTTTGTTTCATGTCAAGCAACATGAATTCGACTGGGACAACACTACTATCATAGGGCAAGCCAGACAGAGAACAGCCAGGGAATTCCTACAGGCATGGCATTCATCCACAAATTCCATCAACAAACACATCGACCTGGACCCAATATACCAACCACTACAGCGGACAGCTGAAACTGACAACCGGAAGCGGCAGGGACAGACCACTATAAACATCGGAGGAAACATCAAAGAAGCGCTTCGCAGGAGGCTCCCAAGCACTGATGATGTCGCCTAGCCAGGGGACGAAACGTTTGCAACAAAAACTTCCAGCTCGGCAAACAGAACCACAACAACGAGCACCCGTGCTACAAATCTTCGCACAGACTTTGAACCATGAGTATTCCTCAGCTGCTTTTTGTTCCCTTAGTCCACACAGCATACTAATCTCATGTTTCAGCTTTTCTTGCTCTCGTTACATAGCTTCCATTTGCTCCTGCCTGTCCCTTTTCTCTCTTTCTTTTCTTTCCCTCAGTTCAGACTAAGACTTTCTATAGGGATTTAAGGAATAAAAGAATGACGAGAGTAAGATTAGAGCCAATCAAAGATAGTAGTGGGAAGTTGTGTGTGGAGTCAGAGGAGATAAGGGGAAGCACTAAATGAATATTTTTTGACAGTATTCACTCTAGAAAATGACAATTTTGGCAAGGAGAATACTGAGATACAGGCTACTAGACTAGGTGGGACGGAGGTTCACAAAGAAGAGGTATTAGAAATCCTGCAGAGAATGAAAATAGATAAGTCCCCTGGGACGGATGGGATTTATCCTAGGATCCTCTGAGAAGCCAGGGAGGAGATTGCTGAGCCTTTGGCATTGATCTTTAAATCGTCATTGTCTACAGGAACAGTACCAGAAGACTGGAGGATAGCAAATGTGGTTCCCCTGTTCAAGAAGGGGAGTAGAGACAACCCTGGTAATTATAGACCAATGAGCCTTACTTCAGTTGTTGGTAAAGTGTTGGAAAAGGTTACAAGAGATAGGATTTATAATCATCTGGAAAAGAATAATTTGATTAGGGATAGTCAGCATGGTTTTGTGAAGGGTAGGCCGTGCCTCACAAACCTTATTGAGTTCTTTGAGAAGTTGATCAAACAGGTAGATGAGAGTAAACCGGTTGATGTGGTGTATATGGATTTCAGCAAGGTATTTGATAAGGTTCCCCACAGTAGGCTATTGTACAAAATGCGGAGGAATGGGATTGTGGGAGATATAGCAGTTTGGATCAGTAATTGGCTTGCTGAAAGAAGACAGAGGTTGGTGGTTGATGGGAAATGTTCATCCTGGAGTCCAGTTACTAGTGGTGTACCGCAAGGGTCGGTGTTGGGTCCACTGCTGTTCGTCATTTTTATAACCGACCTGGATGAGGACGTAGAAGGGTGGGTTAGTAAATTTGCAGATGACATTAAGGTCAGTGGAGTTATGGATAGTGACGAAGGATGTTGTAGGTTACAGAGAGACATAGATAAGCTGCAGAGCTGGGTTGAGGGGTGACAAATGGAGTTTAATGCGGACAAGTGTGAGGTAACTCACTTTGGTCAGAGTAACCAGAATGCAAAGTACTGGGCTAATGGTAAGATTCTCGGTAGTGTAGATGAGCAGAGAGATCTTGGTGTCCAGGTACACAGATCCTTGAATGTTGCCACCCAGGTTGACAGGGTTGTTAAGAAGGTGTACAGTGTTTTAGCTTTTATTAATAGAGGGATCGAGTTCCGGAACCATGCGGTTATGCTACAGCTGTACAAAACTCTGTTGCGGCCGTACTTGGAGTATTGTGGACAGTTCTGGTCACCGCATTAGATGAAGGATGTAGAAGCTTTGGAAAGGGTGCAGAGGAGATTTACGAGGATGTTGCCTGGTATGGAGGGAAGGTCTTACAAGGAAAGGCTGAAGGACTTGAGGCTGTTTTTGTTAGAGAGAAGGTTGAGAGGTGACTTAATAGCGACATATAAGATAATCAGAGGGTTAGATAGGGTGGACAGGGAGAGCCTTTTTCCAAGTATGGGGACGGCGAGCAAAAGGGGACATAGCTTTAAATTGAGGGGTGAAATATATAGGACAGATGTTAGAGGTAATTTCTTTACTCAGACAGTAGTAAGGGTATGGAATGCTTTGCCTGCAACGGTAGTATATTCGCCAACTTTAAGTACATTTAAGTCATTATTGGACAAGCATATGGACGTATATGTAATAGTGTAGGTTAGATGGGCTTCAGATTGGTATGACAGGTCGGTGCAACATCGAGGGCCGATTGGCCTGTACTGCGCTGTAATGTTCTATGTTCATTTTTGTCTTCTGTACTTCTGTCCCATTCTAACTGTCCCTCTATTTTTACTGCTCCCTTTATTACTGGACACTACTTCAATGCCTCTTCATTTGTGTGGGAAGAAGGTCTATTCAGCTCCTCCACATCTGGGTATGGGGGGGGGGAGGGGGGGGAGGTTGTAGGGTATCTGATTCCTGCTTTTCTGTTTCCCGTAACTGCTCAGCTTGTTCTTTCCAGCTTTCCTAGTCACCATGGGTGTCTGACAAGCTACCTTCCACTCCTGACTCTCTTTCCTGAAATGTTTCAGTATTTGCATCGCCTGATCCCTCTTTCGGTTCCTATTTTAGATTTCTCTTTCAGCTTATAGTTCTTAATTAGTCCTTCCACTTCATTGCACATATGAATATCAAAGGTATTCTCTTTTGGCCATTTAGTCACTTTCTTATGCTATTCAAGTCTGGTACAGCTTTGTCAACAGTATAAGCAATCCTTAACTTTATAACTTGCAATTGTCCTTTACCAATCTAACAATTCTTAAATGTTCTCAGTTAATAATTCTCATTCGTTCAGCTTAAACCAATCTAACACTGCACCAGCAAAATGCAGCAATCACTAATGGTTTCTTGAAAAATCTCTCTCTAAAAAAAACACTATCTTAAATTCTTACAGTGCAAAATAAAATCAAACTACTCCAGGATCTCGAGCTCCAGGGAAACAAAATATAAACATTTAACCAACAACAAACAATTATGCATACAAACCAGATCACAATGGTTAAACTATGAAGTCTCTCTCTCTCTCTCACACACAGAAACTTTCTACTCACAGTCAAGAACTCAGCATTAAATCAATGGCTCTTTCTCTCTCATGCAGAGCCTTGTTGCGAACAGCCAAGAGCTTAGCAGTAAATTAATCTCTCTCTCTCTCTCTCTCTCTCTCATTCAGAGCCTTACTTAAACAGACCCTTTGTTAATTTCCCAAACTACTGTCTCAGTATTATACAAGCCTTGTCTAAAACATTCAACAGTCTAGTAACATTTTAACACTATGACTATTTGCTACTATTTTACTTTTAATCATCCACTACAAATCTGCCGGCTTTCTAAACAGGTCTATCAGTTCTCTTTTTTTTTAGTTTAGCTGAGTTGGCTGTAATGTTGGTTTACAGAGCAGTGTGATGTGGACAGCGTGGGTTCAATTCCCATTACCAGTTTGAGGTTGCTATGAAGGAATCTCGTTCTCAAATTCTTCCCTTGCCTAAGGTCTGAGGTCCCTCTGGTCAAAACACCATGAGTCGCTTCTCTCTGTACTGAAGAGGGCAGCCCCTGTGGTCTGGTAAGGCTATGGTGACACACACATTCCAGTGAGTTAACATGTGATTGTATTCTGCTGTTATTGCATCCAGAACTGAACTGTGTTTATTCTTTTTTTTTCTTTTTAACCCCCACACTACCACCTAAGTGCGGTAGTGTTTATTTTATCCCCAGCACCCATGGTGTGTGTGCGCAGGTGTGAGACACAGTGAAAGACACAAAGTGCACGAATCTTTAGTCAATTTCCACTACCAGGAAGATAGGAAAACACCCGGGTGGCCAGTGACAAACACTGCCCTTCACATCAAAGGGCAGTGCTGTGTGATCAAAACAGTGAAGGGGAGGGTAGGGACTAAATCAAAATAGAGTTGGAGGGAGAAATGATGCACTCCACTCCCTGCGGCGCCCACCTCTCCCTGAACAACTCCAGGGTGTTGGTCGACACCGCGTGCTCCTTCTCCAAGGACACCCGGGTGTGGTGAAACGGTTAAAAATTATGTCCCAATACATGTGTGAATCTAACCGGAATGGAGGTGTTGCTTAGTCCCGTGTGAATCTTATTACACACCTCCCCGTGTGAATCTTCTTATCTGTATGTAACCAGAATGGAATGTGTTTTTTAGCCTTGCTCTGCTGTTCACATGAATGTTTATATCTGGAAAAGAGTATATCAGCTGGAAAAGTCTCCAGTTCGGTGAGTCTGCTCCGGGGTTACGTTTAACCGCCGAGCGTGGGTTGTTGGCAACCGCTCTACGAGAACTGACGGCTCCCAGTTCCGGTAACATGTAGAGTGAGTATAAGCCAGACCCGTTGTAAGTATGAGACCTGGTTGTGGCGACGCTGCGGGGAATAAAATGCTCATATTCTAGCAGACTCGCCTCTTGGTCGTTTGTTCTGTGTCAGACTACTCTCCTACGAACCTGACCTAGAGAATTTTTTAAAACACCGGGCTCTAACGTAACCGCGGAAGAGGGGCAGGCAGTCGGCTCTAACGACCCCCTCCACGGCCCGCTGCCTGGACCTGTTGATGGCCAGTTTGGCCAGGCCCAGGAGCAGACCCATGAGGAGATCTTCAGACCTGCCCTCCTTCCTCCGTACCGGGTGCCCAAAGATCAGGAGCGTGGGACTGAAGTGCAGCCAAAAACAGAGAAGGTTTTTCAGGAAAAAAGGTCTATCAGTTCTTTTAGTAAAACAATTCCCCCTTATTTATATTGCCCTATCTGTTCAGGCCCTTGTTTCCATGAGGCATTATCTATAGGGTCTTATATTCACCACGTGGAATTTTCACTACCACCATGTGGAAGTTTTGCTCGGGCAATTGCTACGTTCTATTCTTACTCACCTCTTACCCCACTGCGCAGTTTTCTTGACCAATTCTCCACATTTCCTTCATCCCTTTTTGACTCTGATCTCCTGTATCTGCAGTCCTCACTTTCTCCCAATTCAGTGTGTAGACCAGCAGGGGGTGGGAAGAAACAGCAAGCATGAAGAAGGCTTACACCCAAAATGTTAACTTCTCCATCTCCTGATGCTGTCTGGCTTGCTGTGTTTTACTTTGGATTACAGCATCTGCGACTTGTTTCTCTGGATAATTTAGTGAAACAGGTTAGTTTATTTTAGTCTGACAACTCGGTGAAGCTGGCGAGTTCGTGAGATGAGGTGGCGATAGCTAGGTTGTTGGTTATCAAGGTTGCGAGAAGAAAGCGGGGGAGTGGGGCTGGGAAACGTCTCAGGCACGGCTGGCTGAGCAGACTGGATGGGCTGAACGGCCTCATTCCCGCTTCCCCTGAACCGCACGTGCGGGATGAAGCCGTTGGTTGACGTCACTGGAAGAGGACGGCGCGCGGGGGCGGGAGCTGTCTCGAGCTGCGGCTCCTTAAAGCGGAGCGGCTTCGGGGAGACTTTCAGGAGGAGGGGCCGGGGAGGGGGGTTCGGGCTTTAAGGAGGTTATTGTTGTCGCTGTAAACTGCTGCTTTAGTGTGGGTTTACACTTTCCCAGGTTATCCGGCAGCATGTTCAGCTGGCTGGGGGCGCATGACCGCGGCAAGAAGGATCCCGAGGTATTTCAGACGGTGACGGACGGCCTGAAGAAGCTCTACAAAAGCAAACTGCTTCCCCTGGAGGAACATTACCGCTTCCACGAGTTCCACTCGCCCGCCCTGGACAATGCGGATTTCGACAACAAGCCCATGCTGCTGCTGGTCGGTCAGTACTCCACCGGCAAGACCACCTTCATCAGGTGAGCACACACCAGCCGGACCCTCACTCACTCACTGTGCCCCCCTGGGTGAGAGGGAGAGGGTATTGCACAGGAAAATCAGGCTGCACTGACCCTCACTCACTCACTGTGCCCCCCTGGGTGAGAGGGAGAGGGTATTGCACAGGGAAATCAGGCTGCACTGACCCTCACTCACTCACTGTACCCCCTGAGGGAGAGGGTATTGCACAGGGAAATCAGGCTGCACTGACCCTCACTCACTCACTGTACCCCCCACTCCCGCTGCCATGAGTGAAATCTGAAATCTGTCCCCAGGATGGGAATGTTGCTGTTTGGAGAAACCAGAATCCCCCTGTTAGAAACGAAAATCGCTTCTCAATAATCGCTCTAGACAAATTCAGGAAAACAAAGTTTTATTAACAAGTCTGCAGAGTTGGGCACCCTTGGAAAAAAAAAGGAGCCCCAGGCTAACAATGTTTCTGATTAAATACAGTACAAGTCCCTCCCCTCTATAGCTCTAAAGAGTCACGAGGTTCACATTCTCACAAAGTCTGCAACAGTTTCCCGAGTTTTTCTACCCTGTAGTCTTATCAGTCAAGGACTTATTCTTCTCTGTCAGAGTTAGTGGTCTTATCAATCAAGGACTTGTTTTTCTACTCTGTAGCAGCAGATGTCTCGTCCTTTATTATAGAGAAGCATGTTTTACCCTACCCCCACGGCTCTATTCCCCTTAGACTCTGAGGTCATGCACATCTTAACTATTTGTACCAAAATCGTCTCTCACACCCCTGTATTCATCCTGCCCAGGGTAGAGGACTCACTGAAGAGAGAAATGGCTTTTTGCATCTGACTTTTATCTGTATTTAATATACACAGGGAATAGAATCAGACAGCAAGAATGCAGATGTTTTGGTCAAACTCCTCTGTGTTGACCAGGCATCCCAATCTGATCCCATTTGGCCTATATCCCTCTTGAGCCCTTCTTATTTGTGTTTCAGCTTGGCTTGTTAGTTCTCTGTCTACCTGACCTCTGGGGAATTTATAATTTCTGTTCTTCCTTCTCTACAGGGTTATTTGCCCTTCTGATCCTCCTGTCATGTTTATCTGCTCTCCAGTGTTGGATACTGTAGGGGGTGGGTCCTTGGGATGGTAGCATTTAGCCAGTTTCTGGTATGGTGACTGGTTCTAATGTAATCAGGCAGACCACTAATAATGAGAAAAGCTCATACAGTATGGGAGTAAGTCAAATAGTCAAGGTAGACAAGAGCTTGGCAGAGCATGAGGTGGGACTGATAAATTAGCATTGCATTTCAATGCAAGAAGCCTGACAAGCCAGATGAACTTGGGGCAGAGCTGGGGACGTGAGACTGAGATATCATAGCTATTATAGAAACGTGGGTCAGGGATGGGCAGGACTTGCAGTTTTAATGTTGAGGTATTAATGCTATGGGAGAGAAACAAAGGGGGTCAAGAGATGAGGGCATGTGGAGTGTTTCTTTTTGTTTGGTTCAGGATAGCACTATTCCTGTACTTAGGGAAATATTCCTGGAAGATTTACCAGTGAAAGCATAGGTAGAAGGGTAGAACTGAGAAATAAAGGGACAATCACCTTGTTAGGATTGTATTATAGTGCCCCTCTCCCTGCCCCCCAATAATCAGTAGGAAATTGAGATGCAAATACATAAAAGTATCCCTAGAATAATAGGGTTGTAATGGTGGGGGATTTTAACTTTTTCCAATCCTAGACTGTCAGTGTTAAGGGCTTGAATGGAGAGGCATTTTAAGGAAGTTCTCTTGTATGCACTTGATCAGTATGTAAATGTGAAGGGCTTTTGCCTGAAACGTCGATTTCGAAGCTCCTTGGATGCTGCCTGAACTGCTGTGCTCTTCCAGCACCACTAATCCAGAATCTGGCTTCCAGCATCTGCAGTCATTGTGTAAATGTTCCTACTTGAATAGGAGCAATAATCCCTTCAGTTGGGGAATGAGGCAGGGCAAATGACTGAGGTATCAGTGGGGGAGCGCATGGGGCAACTTATCATAATTCTAATAAAGCTCCTATGGAAAAGGATAAACTTGATCCAAAAAGTTGGAAATTCTAGATTGGTGTAGCCAATTTTGATCGTTCAGGAGGAATTTGAAAAGCTGGGGAGGGTATGCACAGGAAATGGGATTTGATTGGGAAGTGAGTCAAAATAATGAGTTCACAGGCAGTATACTCCTGTTTAGTGTGGAGGGCAAGGCTGGTAGGTGTATAGGGATACTGGATGACAAGACAAACTGAGGTTCTGCTCAAGAGAAAGGAGGCACATGTCAGACATAGCCAGTTGGAGTCAAGTGAATCCTGAGAGAAGTAGAAGGGCAGTGGGAGTATATTCAAGAGGGAAATCAGAAGGAACATGAGGTAGTTTTGAATAGTTATGGAGAATCTGAAGAGGTTGAGTACATGAAAGGCAGAAGAGAAACTAGGGCGAAGAATTGCTCTCATTGAAGAGCAATGTGACTCCTGTCTGGAACCACACAAGATGGGTGAGATACTAAACAAATATTTTGCACCCTCTCCACAGTAAATAATGACGTGGACACTCTGGTACTTGTAGGAAACGAAATAGTGATTGTATTGAAAAGCGTTCATCCAAGAGAAGAGGAGATGCTGGAAGTCTAACCTATCAAGGTAGATAAATTGCCAGTATTTCCCAAGCATTGTAGGAAGCTAGGTAAGATTACTTGGCCCCTTTTCTTTGTTCTTAGAGATATTTGTCATTGACAGCCACGTGAACTAATGGAAGACTGAAGGTTGGCTAATGTGCTATTTCTTAAGTCTATAATCAAAAGCCTGGCAACGATTGACTGGTGAGCCTGACCATTGGTCAGCTCTTTTCTCTCTGGTTACTGTTTTGTCCTGAATATTTGTAGAGTACCTTTGGATTTCCCTTAACCTTATTTGCCAAAGGTATTTCATGTCTCATTTTTTGCCCTCCTGATTTCCCTGTTCAGTGTAACAGGCAATAGAAATATACTTTTCTAGGGTGTCCAATTTCTCTCTCTAGTCATCCAGCATTCCTTCCACCTACCAGCTTTTCCCTTCACCCTAACAAGAACATAGTGTCTCTGGATGTTATTTTGCTTTTGAAGGCTTCCCATTTTCCAGATGTCCCCTTATCTGTAAACATCTGCCCCCAATCAACTTTTGAAAGATCTCTCCCCGTAGTGTCAAAATTGGCCTTCCTCCAATTTAGTACTTCAGCTTTTAGATCGGTCTATCCTTTATCATTATTTTAAAACTTGCAGAATTATGGCCACTAGCCCCATAATGTTCCCCCAACTACAGCTGTTACTCACCCTGCCTTATTTCCCAAGAGTAGGTCAAGTTGTACGCCTTTCTCTAGAGGTGCACCTACAAACATTCAAATTTTCTTGTGTGCACTAAACAAATTCTGCCCCCCCACCCCAGCCCTTGTCCCAGTCGATGTTTGGTTTGTTTTCCCCTACCATAAGTACCCTATTATTCTTAGAGATTGTTTCTCAATTTCCCTCTGAGTATTGTACTATAGAACCCCCCCCCCCCATAAAGAATCACTATGATTGAAGAAATGATCTATCCTAATAAGGATTCCTGTCAACAGGCAGTTTGTTCACAGGCTTCTTGCATGGAGTGAAGAAGCCACTACTTGAGAGACCGTGTGTGCTTGTGTTTTTCTAACTATTGGGTAAGCATTCTCAGGATGATACATTGCAACACTGTCTCCTGTTCAATTCCTACTCAGGAGAGCAATCACTGGTATCATGACTTCCATAGAAAATAAAATTTCCATAGTTCAGTTAAATGAATGTGGTGAAGTATTGAAGATTTAAGAGGAATAATTCCCCTCCTTCAGAGAAGGAGTCTGCATTAAATGGAGAGCACTTGGCCCATTGTATACCTGGAACACACAGACAAATGGACATTGGAGATAAAGTCAAATAGTTAGTGTGTGGGGAATTGGCTTTCAGTCCAGCAATATTCTGGGTACAGTCACACTAACATCTTGTGCAGTTCCAGAACCTCCTCCCAGATTTGAACCAGCATTTTGTTTGGAATAAATATATAAAAAATGCCATTTGCTCTACCCACCTTGTTTCCTGCATCAAAGCACTGTTTCACATTTCCTTGACTCTCAAATTCAAAATAAAGATCTCAAGAGAGTTTGGGTTGGATGTGAAGGGATAGGAGAACTTGAGCTGGTTTAGGCTGCTGCAAACTGGTTGCTGTTCTCCACACTAATTTTAAAATTCAGGTGGTGAGTCCCACTGTCTTGTCAACAAGTGACTGGGACAGATGAGCCAAAGTGGAATTCAACAAAAGCTGTAACGTAATGAACCCCATGTTGTTGCGCTCATCCTCTTGCAGCCTGCCAATGGAATCTGACCAAGTTTACTGACAAGAAACTGGTGTTTACTTGATTATGACTAAACTAACACAAATATATTAATCAAAGTGTATTCAGTCTGCAGTATTACATTGCTCTAGTCATTTGTAGTCAATGTAATACATTTAGTCACCATGTGATTGACTCCACCCATTCACCAAGATACATTGTTGGACTTAGTCTTTAGAAATGAGTTGGGCCAATTTGGATGAAGTGGTAGTGGGAGACAGGAGACAATGATCATTGGAGCTGGTGCTACAAGATGGTGTTGGAGAATGACATGCAGCAATCCAGGGTGAGAAAAACATTTGACAAGAAAGCTGGCCAGATTGACTGGAACAAAGAGGATGGCAGGAAAACCAGGAACTGAAATGGGCTACCTTCCAAAAAGAGATGGTTGAGGTCCAGTTAAAGTTTGTTCCCTCCAAACAGGAGAAGGTAGGACAAAAATAGAGTCCCTCAATCAGAAAGGAGGTAGAAAGCAACACGGGCAAGAAAAGTGCTTCTAAATAAGGCGTATGGCAGAAAATACAGTTAAGAAGCTGTTGGCATATTAAAGGTTCCAAGGAGTGGCAAAAAAAGCATATTATGACAAAAACTAGCAGCTAACCAAGAGGAATCCCACTCTTCAATAGAGAGATAAGAGATCAAGAAAGAATAGAACTGATTAGAGACCAGAAAGAGGATTTACAAGGAGGGAGGTGGTATGGCTGAGGTGTGAAATGAACTCTTGGCATCTATCTTTAACAGAAGAGGAGGATGTTGCCCAGGCCATGGTGACAGAGGAGGGAACATGGTCACAAGAGGGTTCAAATAGGGTCAGGGGATACAAGCTGTCGTTAATATCTGGTCCTTTTGATTTGAATTAGTTTTTTTCTGAAGCGGTACAAACATGAGAGAATGCCACTGTACTGGAAAGACTAGGAAAGTAGATTAAACCATTGGGAGGTGCTGCCATATAGAGAATGATGCACCCACCAGCAGGTTCTGGGGCAGCTTCCGTGCAGTTTAGTCTATTGAATGGACTCTCCGCTCAAATGATGCTGAGCTACATTGCACAGGGCGTACAAGAGAGATCAATGTTACCTGTAGTCCTCCGTCTGAATATCTTGTTCTGAGCCTTACTGTGATATGCCTGTAGTGCTCATAAAGCTTTTCACTGTACTTTATACACATGACAATAAATCAATTACCTGGATCCAGCAGTTTTCTGAACCTCCACTAATCTGAGTAACACTGAACTGGATTGAGAAACGACCTTTCTCCTCATCCCCTCTACTATGTCCAGTGTCTCCTTATCAGGAAAAGGGAATATTCTATTGTCCATGTAGAGAGTGGAGTTTTCAGCCTGACCTGTTGTTCCTTACAGCAGTAACCAGTGTTCACCGCTTCCACTCTCTTCCCTCTTTCTGGTTCCTAGGCCACTCCAATTCAAATTTGAGGTGTCTATAGTGTGACTGGGAACTCATGACGAATTCTAAATGCATGAGGAATGTGTCTGGCACTTTCTGGTTCCACTTATAAGATCCTTCCCCCTCCAGACTCCATTCCACACCCGTCTTCTTCCTCTCACTTACCCCTCCTGTTCCTGAGCCTCCATGCAAGCTCCCACTTTCCTGCCCCCTTTCATTGTGCTGCAGAGTTCAACAAGTGCAACCTCTGACCTCAGACACAAGAGCACAAAGGTGACTGTTGTACGTCACTTTTAAATAAATATCAGGTGCCTCGTGATTCTCATGTGTAACTAACTTTCAGATGAAGGTGGAACATCATTACAAAAGGGGCTCACGATAATGAGTAATGATGGGATACAAATCAGTTTCCTGCTCACAAACTAATCTGACACAAACACAACATTGAGTGAATCGCAGAACAAGAATTCATCTTGGAATGGAGAATTTTTCGTACCTATCTCATTAGATCAGCCTGTGGCCATGTTTCCAACTCCTTCAGAACTCATGAAATTTCAGGAGTACCAGTTCCAATACTGTACAACCCAGATGGGCTCCTTCTTCAAAGACCGCAATTTCCCCCCAGACATAATCGACGATGCTCTCCACCGCATCTCCTCCACTTCCCATTCCTCTGCCCTTGAGTCCCGCCCCTCCAATTGCCACCAGGACAGAACCCCACTGGTCCTCAACTACCACCCCACCAACCTCCATATACATGGTATCATCCGTCGTCATTTCCGCCACCTCCAAACGGACCCCACCACCAGAGATATATTTCCCTCCCCTCCCCAATCAGCTTTCCGAAAAGACCACTCCCTCCGCGACTCCCTCGTCAGGTCCACACCCCTCACCAACCCAACCTCCACTCCCGGCACCTTCCCCTGCAACCACAAGAAATGCAAAACCTGCACCCATACCTCCCCCCCCCCCCCCCCCCCCCCCCCCTACTTCCCTCCAAGGCCCCACGGGATCCTTCCATATCTGCCACAAATTCACCTGTACCTCCACACACATCATTTACTGCATCCGCTGCACCCGATGTGGCCTCCTCTATATTGGGGAGACAGGCCGCCTACTTGCAGAACGTTTCAGAGAACACCTCTGGGACACCCGGACCAACCAACCCAACCACCCTGTGGCTCAACACTTCAACTCCCCCTCCCACTCCACCAAGGACATGCAGGTCCTTGGACGACTCCATCGCCAGACAATAGCAACACGACGGCTGGAGGAAGAGCGCCTCATCTTCCGCCTAGGAGCCCTCCAACCACAAGGGATGAACTCAGATTTCTCCAGTTTCCTCATTTCCCCTCCCCCCACCTTGTCTCAGTCCCAACCCTCGAACTCAGCACCACCTTCCTAACCTGCAATCTTCTTCCTGACCTCTCCGCCCCCACCCCTACTCCGGCCTATCACCCTCAACTTAACCTCCTTTTCCAACGCCCCTCCCCCAAGTGCCTCCTCCCTACCTTTTATCTTAGCCTGCTGGACACACTTTCCTCACTCCTGAAGAAGGGCTCATGCCCGAAACATCGATTCTCCTGCTCCTTGGATGCTGCCTGACCTGCTGTGCTTTTCCAGCAACACATTTTCAGCTCTGATCCCCAGCATCTGCTGTCCTCACTTTGTCTTTTATAAACAGGATCCCAGGATTCTGAGATGGGCCATTTGAGGAATTGGTCAAATTCCCAATATGGGGACATGTATATAGAACATTATAGCGCAGTCCTGGCCCTTCGGCCCTCGATGTTGCGCCGATCTGTCATACCAATCTGAAGCCCATCTAACCTACACTATTCCATATACGTCCATACGCTTGTCCAATGACGACTTAAATGTACTTAAAGTTGGTGAATCTACTACCGTTGCAGGCAAAGCATTCCATACCCTTACTACTCTCCGAGTAAAGAAACTACCTCTGACATCTGTACTATATCTATCACCCCTCAATTTAAAGCTATGCCCCCTCGTGCTCACCATCACCATTCTTGGAAAAAGACTCTCCCTGTCCACCCTATCTAACCCTCTGATTATCTTATATATCTCTATTAAGTCACCTCTCAACCCTCTTCTCTCTAACGAAAACAGCCTCAAGTCCCTCAGCCTTTCCTCATTAGACCTTCCCTCCATACCAAGCAACATCCTAGTAAATCTCGTCTAATCTGTCTAACGAACAGTTATTGTATTCACTAGTAGGCAGGTATAATGGTATACCTTTCTGTAGGTAAGGAGACCAGAATAATACAAAGTGCAGTTTGGGCAAGACCGAACAATTAAAGAATTACGCACATCTCACTGTTCAATATGTACAAAAAGGATTTCAGAAAAATTTCATTCCAATTCCTGTGTAAAACATGTTTGTATTAATCCATCTTTTTATTTTATTCTATTTGATGAAAAAGATTTTTCAAGGTTTCTGACGTCTTGTTCAAACTTCTTCAGGAAATCAAATACTAGTTCTTCATATTCTTTCCATTCAAATTAACTGAGAAGTCCTGCAATGGAATTAAGAATATATACATTTAATTCTCATTTCTTGTGACAAAACCTGTCTGGATCTGAGTAGATTAACAGGGCAATAAGAAAGTCTTCCAGCCTTTTGAGAACCCTCCATCATGCAGTTCAATTGTGATTACAGAAACAGAATTAATAGGCGATCAGAATGAACAGTCCTGTGGCTGATAAGGGGATGTATTTTTGTGAGGTGTTACAATAAATGGATTGTCACTTCAGAAAATTGAACAAGGAAATTTTGGGTGTGCCAATATTTGAAGGAAGCATTACTTGAGATAGTAACTAGCAAAGCAAATGGAATATTGAGTTTATACTGAGAGGATGGATTACAGAATGAGGGAGTTTTTGCTGAACCACAATGGAAGTCTGGAATTGCCCCAACTTGAGCATTGAGTCCATTGATTGGCATTTTAGGAAATATGTGAGTGTCCTTGAGGTTGCAAAGAGCAACTGATAAGGAACAAGGAAATTGAATATGAATGAAATCTGTTTTAAAAAAAAACATGGACGACAGAAACCCATCTACTTTGCCATTCAATGAGGCCATGGCTGATCAAATAATAAGACCGTAAGACATTGGAGCACAAATTAGACGACTCAGCCATCAAGTCTGCTCCACCATTCAATCATGGTTGATCAGTTTCTCAACCCCATTCTCCTGCTTTCTCCTGGTAATCCTTGATACTCAAGAACCTAATAAGACCATAAGACATAATGCTCAATTCCACTTTTCTGTCTTTTTCCCCATAAGCCTAAATTCGGTTGCTGTTTAAAAATCTGTCTATCATAGACTTGAATGAACTTAATGACCCAGCCTCTGCAGTCATTCTTTCCCTCAGAGAAATAGTTCTTGCTCCTCTCCAGGTTAAAATATAACAGCTAACTAATTGCTTGTTGACCCCGAGAGCAATGACCCATCATGGGCTTTCCACTGGAAATAATTTTCATTTGTGCACATTACTCCTGTTGTAATGAAGGAGCACTCTCTACCAAGCTTCCGACTGGAAAAGATGCACAAGAGATCAGGTAAGGTTAGCAGTTTTCTTTCTTAACTACATTCGTGAACCAATAGTTTTTTTTTCTGACAATCGGCAATGATATCATCATTGTGATGATTAGACTCCAGATACTTATTGAACTCAAATTCCACCATTTCCTGTGGCAGGTTTGGAATCCGGATCCCCAGAACGTTAACTGGGTTTTATTTTTGGGTTAATAGACGTCATTGAAGGCAGACAAATGCCAGAAATGTTTCAGACTACAGATAACCGGTATTAATCAAGAAACTCTGTGAATGTTCTGGGGACCTGGGTTCAAACCCTGCCAAGGCAGATGGTAGAATTTGAATTCCGTCTATTTTTGTGGAGTTAGAAATGTACTGATGACCATGAAACCATTGTCGATTGTCAAAAAACCCCATCTGGTTCATTAATGTCCTTCAGAGAAGACAATCTGCCATCCTCATCTCACGTGACTTTCAACCCACAGCAATGTCGTTGACTTGTGCTGCTATCTGAATTGGCCAATCAAGCCATTAAGTTGGATCAATTGCTACAAACTCTGAAGGAAATGTAACCGGACTGACAACCTGGCATTGACCTAGGCATCTGAAATGACTGGCAGAAACTGGCCTGTTGACTCTGCAAAGTCTTCCTCGCTAACATCTGGAGGTGAGGGCCCAAATTGGGAGCTGTCTCACAGACTAGTCAAGCAAAAGCCTAACATGGTCATTGTCTCTGAGGTATGATTCAGTGACAATGGACTAGACACCACCATCATGATCCCTAGATATGTCCTGTAACAGACCCCGCAGAGGGGCTTGCCATGGAAGTCTGAAAGATTGACTCAGGACCCAATGAAGTCTCAGGTTAAACATGGGCAAAGAAACCTCTTGCTAATTATCATGTACTGTCTTCTCTTGGCTAATGAATCGATAGTTCTCCATGATGAACAATTCTTGGAGGAAGCAGTTAGAATTACAAAGGCACAATCTTACTCTGGGTGGGAAATTTCAATGTCCATCCAAGAGTGGCTCAGCAGCAGCACTACCGCTTGTGCAGGTCAGATCCTGAAGGATGTAGTTGCAAGATTGGGTCTACAGCAGATGGTGAGGGAACCAACAAGAGCAAGAAACAGACCTCATTCTGACCAATCTGCCAGTCACATCTCTCCATGGCAATTGGCAAGAGTGACCACTGCACAGCCCTTGTGGAGACAAAATCCCACCTTCACATTGAGAATAGCTTCTATAATGCTGTGTGGCACTTAACACAATGCTAAATGGCATATCCACCAACTCAAGACTCTGCTTCCATGAGGTGCTATGTGCCATCAGCAGCAGAATTGTACTCCCGGCACAATTTGCGATCTCATCGCCCAGTATATTCCCCACTCAACCATTACCGTCAAGCCAGGAGATCAACTTTGGTTGAACCTGAGCTATAGATCAGGTGATGGAAGAGGTAGTGAACAGGCAGATACGGCATGTGGAAAGTCTGAGAGGAGAGCTTGGCACTTGATAGGGCAAAGCCCTGTAATATTGTGGCTATTATGGAGACTTGGATATCATAGGGGCAGGAATGGTTGTTAGATGTTCCAGGGTTTAGATAATTTCAAAAGGAATGGGGGTGAGATAAAAGAGGTGGAGGAGTGGCTTGGCTAATCAGCAATAGTATCACAGTTGCAGAAAGGGAGATCATGTAGGAGGGTTTGTCTATAAAGTCAGTGTGGGTGGAAGTCCGAAACAAGATAGGAGCAGCCACTTTATTTGGGAGCTTTCTACAGGACCCCCAATACCAACAGAGATATGGAAGAGCAGATGGGAGGCAGATTTTGGAAATGTGCAGAACTAACATGGGTGACTTTAACTTCCCAATATTGATTGGAACCTGCTTAGTTCCATAGTTTGGATGGAGCAGTTTTTGTCAGGTGTCCAGGAAGGATTTCTGATGTAATAGGCCGACTAGAGGGGAGGCCATATTGGATTTGGTGCTTGGCAATGAACCATGACAGGTGTCAGCTCTCTCTGTGGGAAAGCATTTTAGTGATAGTGATCACATCTCTATGACTTTTACTATACTCATGGAGAGGGTTAGGAGTAGACCATGTGGGAAAGTATTTAATTGAGGGGAGGGGTAATTTACGATGATATTAGGAACAGGGGTGCCAAAATTGAGAACAGATGTTCTCGGAGGAAATTTGCAACAGAAATATGGAGGTTGTTTAGGAAGCACCTACTGATAGTGCTGGGCAGGTTTATCTCACTGAGGCGAGGAAAAGATGGGAGGTTGAAAGAACCTTGGTTGACAAGGGATGTGGGGCATCTAGTCAAGAGGAAGAAGGGTGCTTACTTAAGATTGAGGGGGCAAGGATCATTCAGGACTTTGAGGTTTACAAGGGAGTGAGGAAGGAACTGAAGAATGGACTCAGGAGAGCTAGAAGGGGGCATGATTAAATCTTTAGTGGGTAGGATTAAGGGAAGCCCTAAGGTGTTCTATGCTTATGTAAGGAACAGGAGGTTGGCCAGAGTGAGATTAGGACTGATCAGGGATAGTGGAGGGAACTTGTGCCTGGAGTTGGAGGAGGTAAGGGGCGTTCTTACTGAATACTTTGTTTCAGTATTCACTACTGAAAGCGACCTTGACATTTCTGAGGACAGCGTGAAACAGACTGATATGCTAGAACAAGTTGATGTTAGGAAAGAGGATGTGTTGAAAATTTTGAAGAACATAAGGATGGTTTGTACCCTGGGCCAGACAGGATATACCATAGGTTACTACAGGAATTGAGGGAATAGTTTGCTGCACCATTGGCAATGATCTTTGCATCCTCACTGTCTACTGGAGTAGTACCAGATGATTGAAGGTTCCCTTGTTCAAGAAAAGGGATTAGGATAATCCTGGAAATTACAGACCAGTCAGTGGTGGGCAAAGTTTTTTGAGAGGGTTCTGAGACACAGGATTTATGATAATCTCTAATCAAACTATGGTTTTCCAGGTAATCAGCATGGCTTTGTGAGGGGCAGATCATGCCTGACAAACCTTATTGAATTCTTTTGAAGATGTGACAAAACGTGTTGATGAAGGTAGAGCAGTGGATGTGGTGTACATGGATTTTAGCATGGTAGGCTCATTCAGAAAGTAAGGAGGGATGGTATATAGGGAAACTTGTCTGTCTGGTTACAGAATTAGCTGGCCCATAGAAGACAGCAAGTGGTAGTAGGTGGAAGGTATTCGGCCTGGAGCTTGGTGACTAGTATTCCTCTTTGTGATTTTTATAAATGAGTTGGATGAATAAGTTGAAGAGTGGGTTAGTAAGTTTGCTGATGACATGAAGGTTGGTGGATTTGTGGATAGTGTGGTGGGCTGTTGTAGGTTGCAATGAGATATTGACAGAATGCAGAACTGGGCTGATAAGTGGCAGGTAGAGTTCAACTTAGAAAAATGTAAAGTTATTCACTTTGGAAGGTCGAATTTGAATGCAAAATGCATGGTTAATGGCAGGATTCTTGGCAGTGTGGAGGAATAGAGGTATCTTGGGATCCATATCCATAGTTCCCTCAAAGTTGCCACCAAGGTTGATTGGGTTGTTAAGAATGCAGATGGTGTGTTGGCTTTCATTCACATGGGGATTGAGTTTAAGAACCGTGAAGTTATGCTGCATCTCTATAGAATGCTGGTTAGACTACACTTGGAATATTGTGTTCAGTTCTGGTTGCTTCATTACAGGAAAGATGTGAAAGCTTTAGAGAGGGTGCAGAGAAGATTTACCAGGGTGGGCGGGCGCAGATTTTGCACTTCCTGTGGTGGCAGGGGAGGGTGGCTTGTTAAGGGGCGTGGACCTGACCAGGTAGTCTTTGGATTAGTGGTGCTGGAAGAGCACAGCAGTTCAGGCAGCATCCGAGGAGCAGGAACGGTCTTTGCGGAAAGTGGATAGGGATGGGGAGGGAAATATATTCCTGGTGGTGGTGTCCTTTTGTAGGTGCGAAAATGTCGGCGGAGGTTGGTGTGGTGGAAGGTGAGGACCAGGGGGTTCTGTCCTTGTTGCAGTTGGAGGGTGAAGTTCGAGGACCGAGATGTGGGATGTGGATAAGCTGGTTGAAGATGCCTTCCAATGCAAGTGGGAGTGGAAATTTGGTGTTTAAAGGAGGAGGCCATCTGGTGCTCTGTGGTGGAACTGGTCCTCCTGGGAACAGATGCGGAGGAGGAGGAATTGGAAATACTGGATAGCATTTTTGCAGGAGGTAGGGTGGGAGGAGGTGTAATCCAGGTAGCTGTGGGAGTCGGTGGGTTTGTAGAAAATGTCAGTGTTGAGTTGGTCACCGTTGATGGAGAGGTCCACAAAGGAGAGGGTCGTGTCAGAGATGGGCCAGGTGAATTTAAGTCTCGATTGGAATGGTGCTGGAAAAGCACAGCAGGTCAGGCAGCATCCGAGGAACAGGAAAATCCCTTCAGAAATTTTGTAATGTGTTGTAATGGAGGTGGAGGTCCAGTGATAGTTTGGCGCAGTGGACAAAGGAGGTGCTGTGGTAGTTTGGTGGCTGTCTCAACCTGTCCAACCACTTCACCAACTCTCGCCCTCACAACGCGCAGCCCTCCACGTCCTTTGCTCCATTCCCAACCTCTCTATCAAACCAGTGGACAAAGGGAGTGCACTGGTAGTTTGGTACACTGACCTCTACACCGCTGACGCCAGGTGCCAACTCGAAGACACCACCTCCTACCACCCCTTCGACCATGACCTTACCCCCCATCACCAAACAATCATCTCCCAAACCACATGCAACCTCATCACCTCAGGGGATCTCTCACCCACAGCTTCCAACCTCCTAGTTCAGCAACCATGCACTGCCCGATTTTCAACTCCTACCCAAGATCCACAAGCCTGCCCACCCCGGCCGACCCATCATCTCAGCCTGCTCCTGTCCCATCGAATTCATCTCGACCTACCTCAATATTGTCCTATTTCCACCCCCCTCCCCGGTCCACCCACGCCCTCCACCACCTCCAACCTCCAAGGCTTCCATTTCCCTGGCCTCCAACACCTCATCTTCACCACGGACATCTAGTCCCTCGACACCTCCATGACCAGGGCTTCCAAGCCCTCCGTTTCTTCCTCTCCCGAAGTCCCCACCAGTACCCTTCCACTGACACTCTTATTCATTTGGCTTAACTGGTCCTCCCCCTCAACAATTTCTCCTTCCAATCCTCCCACTTTCTCCTGACGAAAAGGGTAGCTTTGGACACCTGCATGGGCCCCAGCTATGCTTGTCTCTTTATTGGCTACGTTGGACAGTCCATATTCCGGAGATGCACCAGCACCACTTTTTCTTCTGCTACATTGACTGCATCAGCACCACCTTGTGCTCCCACGAGGTGGTCAAACAGTTCATCAACTTCACCAACACATTCCACCCGACCTTAAATTCACCTGGACCATCTCAGATACCTTCCTCCCCTTCCTAGACCTCTCCATCTCCATCCACAAGGACCGACTCAACAGTGACATTTTTCACAAACCCACCGACTCCCACAGGTACCTGCATTACACCTCCTCTCATTCTATATCCTGCAAAAATGCTATCCTGTATTCCCAATTCTTCTTCTGCCTCCGCCACATCTGCTCCCAGGAGGACCGGTTCCTCCACAGAACACACCAGATGGCTTCCTTCTTTAAAGATTGAAATTTCCCCTCCAACACATCTCATCCACGTTCCGCATCTCCGTCCTCGAACCCCATCCCTCCAAACTCAAAACGACAGAACCCCTCCCCCGGTCCTCACCTTCCACCCCACCAACCTCCACATAAATCGCATCATCCACCGACATTTCTGCCACCGACAAATGGACACCACCACCAGGGATATAGTTCCCTCCCCATCCCTATCTGCTTTCCACAAAGACCGTTCCCTCCGTGACTACTTGGTCAGGTCCATGCCCCCCCAACAAGCTACCCTCCCCTCCTGGCACCTTCCCCTGCCACCGCAGGAATTGCAAAACCTGCGCTGCATCTCTCTCACCACTCCATCCAAGGCCCCAAAGGAGTCTTCCACATCCATCAAAGTTTCACCTGCACTTCCTCACATGTCATTTATTGTATCCGTCGCTTCCGATGCGGTCTCCACTACGTTGCGAGAAGGTGTCCAGTCTCCCCAGAATGTTTCAGAGAACATCTCTGGGACACCCGCACCAATCAACCCCACCACCCTGTGGTCGATCATTTCAACTCCCCCTCCCATTCTACTGAGGACATGCAGATCCTGGGCCTCCATCGCCACTCTCTCACCACCCTACGCCTGGAGGAAGAACGCGTTATCTTCCACCTCGGGACCCTTCAACCCCAGGGCATCAATGTGGAGTTCAGTTTCCTTATTTCTCTCTTTTTTTTCTTTCCCCCCCCCCCAACCTTACCCCAGTTCCAACCTTCCAGCTCAGCACCGCCCTCATGACTTGTCCCACCTGTCAATCTTCCTTCCCACCTATCTGCTCCAACCTATCATCTTTACTCCTGCCTTCATCTTCCCATTATGCTCTCAATTACCTTCTCCCCAGCCCCACTCCCCTCCCACTTTTCTGTCCACCCACTAGGCTCCCAGCCTCATTCCTGATGAAAGGCTCTGGCCCGAAACATCCATTTTCCTGTTCCTCGGATGCTGCCTGGCCTGCTGTGCTTTTCCAGCAACACACTCTGATCTCTAGCATCTGCAGCCCTCACTGACTCCTAGAGGATATATGGGAACACCACCACCTTCAAGTTCCCATCCAATCCTGTCACCATCCTGACTTGCAGACATATTAGTTTCTTCACTGTGAGTCAGAATCCTGATATTCCCTCTCTCATGGTGTGGGTCAACCCAAAGCAGGTGGACTGCAGTGGTTTAGAAAGGCAGTTCGTCACCACCTTCTCAAGGGCAACTAGGGTCAGGCAATAAATGCTGGCCAGACAGCGACATCCACACCCCACAAATTAATTTTAAAAATGATTATGCGAGCAGGAATGATGCCTGTCGCACCTACGGGTTGTAGGGCAGATTTAAGGTGGACTAATGAGACAGCGCCTCCTTGGGCAATAAATGAACATTTATTTAACGTTTGACGGCAAAGGGTCAAATAATTCACTGGGTGCTGGCTCAGGGCACTAGCATCTGTGTATAACATCATTTTAGAAAATATCACCAAGAACAATGTGTCAGCAAACTTTAAGAACAGCATCTCATTTTCCATTTGGTGACCCTGCAGTCTTAACACAAAATTGCTGTTTGTGTTAATTGGTGTTGTGTTAATGATTCCTGTTTTCCTGTCATCAAAGCTTGGCAATGTGTTACATAGAGCCAAAAATATTGGGGTATTTAGAGTGTAATGACACTAACTGTCATAATGTAGCATCATATGCCACCTTAACTTGCTTACTTGCCACCAGGTGGCGGGATCCCCAGTGGATGTCTCTCTTTGCTGGAGTCCTCCCTCTTTCCCTCAGGAACCGGGGGTAGAAGGTGTTTTATGCAGCAGTCCCTTATAACAACAGATTGCAGTGATTCACAGATTCCCAACACAATTGCTTATTTTGTGGTGCTGTTAAGTCTGTAGATCATGCATATATTGGTTGTGTGTGTTTGCAGTCCCTTTTCAATTACTTGGTCCAGGCAGTAGGCTGTGAGGGGGCTTGTCACTGCCAACTGTGCCTGCCCCTCGTCCACAGTTATCTTTGAACATGGTTCTCTTTGGAGGTGTCCACCCACACCAATGCTCTTGATGCCTTGAGGGAGTAGTGGGCACTGTGGGTGGTGGAGTGCTTTATTTCCCCTGCCAACTCTATTTTCATTTAGTTCTCTCCTGAACTGCCCTCCTCTCCTCTCGCCAATTCAACTTTTGATGGAATCATTGCTCTTATCAGGCTTTGCTCATTCATGTTTCACTACACATGTGGATGTTTTCCTGGTGGTGGAGAATAAAGAATAAAGTCTTCACACAATGGTGTCTTGTTGCCTGTGTCAGTAAGCATATTTAAAAAAAAGAGAAAAACATTCTTCAGTTCTCCCTTTATTTAAAGATACTCCACAGAGAAACTGTGTGTCAGTACCTCATTTTTCAAAATATGTTTCTTTGCTCTTCAGGTCAAAAGATCAAAAGTTGAAGAGGTGAGGCATATATATCCTCACACATGGTCCCGATTCTTCGGGTAATGGCCAAAGCATGCAATCCAGCTCTCTTAAAACTTCTTGAGCTAGGGACAGACATCACCAAGAGAAAGTTCTCAGTTAATCTATTTCATTGGCACTTTTTCTTTTTTCTTGAAATATCCCATTTACCTTCACTTGTGGTGGTTATTCATATTCCATGTTGTCATTTTCCAACTACCAGTGATTGAAAATATTCCCATAATACTCTTAAAACAGGAATCAAATATTCCTGTTTTATCCGAGACTTTAAACCAGGAACATGCAAGAACCTGTTACAGTTGGGAATCTCAGGATTCTAAAGGTCGGTTGATAAATTTCTTCAGACATTTCAGTTTTAAAATATTTCAGAACGTTGCTCATAGATTAGATCACTGAACTGCTTAAACTTCATGTAATTTCCCCACTGAGTGCTTGCCGAGCACAATTTATCACTTTATTTATCAATCCAAATTTCAGAAACAATTCCCAGGCTTGGTGGTTTCAAATGGTTTTTGTTAGATCAGTATCCTGAGTGATCGGAGTCTGTTTTAGGTTCTCCCCTTCATGAACACTTTGTCTCAGAAGATAACACATGTCTTGGCTTGTCAAGGACAAGTCTCTCAAAGGCAAATCCAGGTAGGATGTCTGTAAATTTCCATTAATACACATCTAGCAATATGAAAGGTGTCTGGGCAAATTGAAAGGAAGCTGCCAGCAGAAAGAGTTGAACTCCTTGCAGGACTGAGATAGGGGGTGGGGCCCAAGTCACTCTGTGATGTTGTAATTTAATTTTGTTCAGGAAAGCTGTTAAAATCTGCTGTTCATTTCAAACTGACCTTGTGAATTTGATAGTTATTTCTTTGGATTTTACGATTTGTTTTCAATTGTCTCCAATCGTTTTAGTATTTTTAAGATCACCTTCACAGCAGAAGCATTTATCTTTCGCCTTGATGTTTTGTATGTTTGTCTTAAACATTTTTGAAAAGCTGAGTTCAATTTGATATTTGCCGATTGATTGTTTATCTGTATTTTGAGAACAACTTGGGGTTGTAAAGCACAAAAACTTGTTTGCAAAATCGAATCAAAAAACACAGTTCACGCCATTTCAGAAGATTTGAAATTCACCATTAAATCAGTTTTGAATCTCTCATGTAGTATGAACATGATCCCTGATCTCCTGCTCCTCGGATGCTGTATTCCTTTAGTGCTTTTCCAGCACCACTCTAATCTTGACTCTAACCTCCAGCATCTGCAGTCCTCACTTTCACAGTGTATGAACAACACTCTAATTTTCAGTGAGCCCTCTTTAACTATCGGGTGAGTTCCCACCTTCGTGCAGTGTAGTGTGGTATACGGGGTGTCCCTGTCTACTGCCCATTTTTTCAGCTATTTTATACCTTATCCCCATCGACACCTGCTGCAGCCACTGACTCGCAGTTTCTTCTTGTATTAGTATAAATTCATCTACACAACTGTAAATATAAAGTGGTGATGATCACTTCCCCTTTCTGATCTTTTTCCTTCTTTGAAACCATCCATATACATTTTCCTCCCTTTGGATTGAACCCACCTCTCAACATTGCCTTTGTCAATTTTGACTGTTGTTCTGCTGTAAACCTGGTGATGGAGCTCTCTGACATTCAATCAAATTCTCCTCATTCACTCCCAGATTGCCATTTTTTTTTTTAAAAGCCCCCTGAGAATATTGTTCCCCACTAAAGATGTGATTTTAACCACTGACAGAGGCATTGCGACAATGACTCCTCTTGTGAGATCTGTCAGCACAGGTGTGGTATGATGTAGGAAGGAGGAGCCCAGTTAAATGTTAGGCTTTAATGTTTTGAAATTATTTTCCTCGGTAAAAATGGCAGAATAGAGTATTCAACCCCTTGAAACTGTCCCTCAATTCCCTCTGGACTGTCCAAGTGTCACTCTTGCTCTCACTCCTATCTCTTCACCATTTCCTGCTTCAGGCTTCTCTTCCCCTTCCCCAGTTGTAATCTTTCCCGAGACAACTTTCCCAATGCCTCAGCCCCTCCAGTCTCAGGTAGCATCCTTTGTCGTACCTACTACAGTGTGTTTAAATTCTTGCATTCAGCAAAATAAGTAACTATAAGTTGGCGCTTATGGACAGTAATACTTATTTATTAACATAGTTAACATTAGAACAATAAAGTATCCTGTAAACTAACTGAAAACACTACGAACTATATTCTGCTTTTAACTTTGTATGATCATATACCACCACACGAGAACATGGCCAGGCTCGTGGTGATGTCGTTGTTTCTTCCGATGGTCTTAGTGGTGTTTTCTCTTTCGGTGGTTATTCTCGAGTTAATGCCCTGAAGGGGGTTTGTGGTGATTCTTATCCTTCCAGGTCTTTGTGCTGTTTTGGGAGGGTCTTGAGGATCTGTCAATGGATCGATCAGGTTCAATTGCCCTGATCAATCAGACCCAACCAGGTGCTGGCACATTGGGTGTCCATTATGGTAGGTGCTGGGTACATGTATCTGGATCAGTGGTGCTGGAAGAGCACAGCAATTCAGGCAGCATCCGAAAAGCTTCGAAATCAACGTTTCGGGCAAAAGCCCTTCATCGGGAATAAAAGCAGAGAGCCTGAAGCGTGGAGAGATAAGCTAGAGGAGGGTGGGGGTGGGGATAGAGAAGCATAGAGTACAACAGGTCAGTGGGGGAGGAGATGAAGGTGATAGGTCAGGGAGGAGAGGGTGGAGTGGATAGGTGGAAAAGGAGCTGGGCAGGTCGGACAAGTCAAGGGGAGGTTAGAAATTAGGATGAGGTGGGGGAAGGGGAAATGAGGAAGCTGTTGAAGTCCACATTGATGCCCTGGGGTTGAAGTGTTCCGAGGTGGAAGATGAGGCGTTCTTCTTCCATGCGTCTGGTGGTGAGGGAGCGGCGGTGGAGGAGGCCCAGCACCTCCATATCCTCGGCAGAGTGGGAGGGGGAGCTGAAATGTTGAACCACGGAGCGGTTTGGTTGATTGGTGCGGGTGTCTCGGAGATGTTCCCTAAAGCGCTCTGCTAGGAGGTGCCCAGTCTCCCCAATGTAGAGGAGACCGCATCGGGAGCAACGGATACAATAAATGATATGAATATATGTGCAGGTAAAACTTTGATGGATGTGGAAGGCTCCTTTAGGGCCTTGGATGGAGGTGAGGGAGGAGGTGTGGGCACAGGTTTTACAGTTCCTGCGGTGGCAGGGGAAAGTGCCAGGATGGGAGGGTGGGTCGTAGGGGGGCGTGGACCTGACCAGGTAGTCACGGAGGGAACGGTCTTTGCGGAAGGCGGAGAGGGGTGGGGAGGGAAATATATCCCTGGTGGTGGGGTCTGTTTGGAGGTGGCAGAAATGTCGGCGGATGATTTGGTTTATGCGAAGGTTGGTAGGGTGGAAGGTGAGCACCAGGGGCGTTCTGTCCTTGTTGCGGTTGGAGGGGTTGGGTCTGAGGGCGGAGGTGCGGGATGTGGACGAGATGCGTTGGAGGGCATCTTTAACCACGTGGGAAGGGAAATTGCGGTCTCTAAAGAAGGAGGCTATCTGGTGTGTTCTATGGTGGAACTGCTCCTCTTGGGAGCAGATACAGCGGAGGCGGAGGAATTGGGAATACGGGATGGCATTTTTGCAAGAGGTAGGGTGGGAAGAGGTGTAATCCAGGTAGCTGTGGGATTCGGTGGGTTTGTAGAAAATGTCGGTGTCAAGTCGTTTGTCACTGATGGAGATGGAGAGATCCAGGAAGGTGAGGGAGGTGTCAGAGATGGTCCAGGTAAATTTAAGGTCAGGGTGGAATGTGTTGGTGAAGTTGATGAATTGCTCAACCTCCTCACGGGAGCACGAGGTGGCGCCAATGCAGTCATCAATGTAGCGGAGGAAGAGGTGGGGAGTGGTGCCAGTGTAATTACAGAATATCAACTGCTCTACGTAGCCAACAAAGAGACAGGCATAGCTGGGGCCCATACGTGTGCCCATGGCTACCCCTTTGGTCTGGAGGAAGTGGGAGGATTCAAAGAAGAAATTGTTAAGGGTGAGGACCAGTTCGGCCGAACGAATGAGAGTGTCGGTGGAGGGGTACTGTTGGGAACGTCTGGAGAGGAAAAAATGGAGGGCTTGGAGGCCCTGGTCATGGCGGATGGAGGTGTAGAGGGATTGGATATCCATGGTGATGATGAGGCGTTGGGGGCCGGGGAAACGGAAGTCTTGGAGGAGGTGGAGGGCGTGGGTGGTGTCCGACTCCCACAGCTACCTGGATTACACCTCTTCCCATCTAGAAAAGGAAGAATTGATTAGGGATAGTCAAGGCAGTTTTGTGAAGGGTGGGTCATGCCTCACAAACCTTTATTGAGTTCTTTGAGAAGGTGACCAAACACTGGGATGAGGATAAAGCAGTTTGATGTTTATATGGATTTCAGTAAGGCATTTGATAAGGTTCCCACAGTAGGCTATTGCACAAAAAGGAGAGGCATGGGATTGAGGTTGATTTAGCAGTTTGGATCAGAAATTGGTTCGCTGAAAGAAGACAGAGGGTGGTCGTTGATGGAAACTTTGCATCCTAGAATTCAGTTTCTAGTGGGGTACTGCAAGAATCCGTTTTGGGTCCACCGTTTGTCATTTATATAAATGACCTAAATGAGAGCATAAAAGGATGAGTTAGTAAATTTTCAGGTGACACTAAGGTTGGTGGCGTTGTGGATCGTGACGAAGGTTGTTGTAGGTTACAGAGAGACATAGATAAGCTGCAGAGCTGGGCTGAGAGGTGGCAAATGGAGTTTAATGTGGAAAAGTGTGAGGTTATTCACTTTGGAAGGAGGAACAGAAATGCAGAGCGCTGGGCTAATGGTAAGATTCTTGGTAGTGTATGTGATCACAGAGATCCGTGTCCAGGTGCATCAATCCTTGAAAGTTGCCTCCCAGGTTGAGAGGGTTGTTAAGAAGGCATATGGTGTGTTAGCTTTTCTTGGTAGAGGGATTGAATTTCAGAAACATGAGATCAAGCTGAGCTGTACAAAACTCTGGTGCAGCCACATTTTGGAGTATTGCGCACAGTTCTGGTCACCGCTCTCTCGTGGTGAGCACGTGGTGAGCTCTCTCTCTCCAAGCACTAGCTCTCGGAGCACTGCTCCTTCATCAGCTAGCTGTGGATCAGGATCATTAGGCACCGAGCTTATAGCAACAGCTTAGTGTCCTGCAACTGAAATGATATATTGAACAAACCTAGATTGCTATCAAGTCTTTCATCTTTTAGAATGGGTTGCAGGTTTCGGTTCATTATTATGTCAATCCCAGAACTTCTTAAATCGCCTTCTCTGGAGTTTCGGAGGCTGAGGGGTGACCGTATAGAAGTTTATAAAATCATTAGGGGCAAGGATAGGATAACTAGACAAAGTCTTCCCCCTGGGGTGCGGAGTCCAGAACTAGAGGGCATACGTTTAGGGTGAGAGGGGAATGATATAAAAGAGATCTAAGGGGCAACTTTTTTATGCAGCGGGTGGTACGTGTATGGCATAAGCTGCCAGAGGAAGTGGTGGAGGCTCGTACAATTGCAACATTTAAAGGGCATCTGGATGGGTATATGAATAAGAAGGGTTTGGAGAGATATTGGCTTGATGCTGGCAGGTGGGACTAGATTGGGTTGGGATATCTGGTCGACATGGATGAGTTGGATTGTTCTGCACATCTTGACAACTTTGTGAATGCCACCATGACAGATGATAAAGTTTGAATTTAATGAAACAAGTCTGTGGAATTAAGGGTCTATCCAGAGTTGGGGCTGAGGGGATTCCATTGAGCTGAGTTACACAGTGGTTAGTACAGCTGCCTTACAACACCAGGGACCCGCGTTCAATTCCATCCTCAGGCGACTGTCTGTGTGGAGTTTGCATGGTCTTCCTGTGCCTGTATGGGTTCACATCAAGTGCTGAGGTTTCCTCCCATTGTCCGAAGATATGCAGGTTAGGGGGATTAGGCATGGTCAATGCAGGGATAGGGTAGGTGACTGGGTTTGGATGAGGTGTTCTTCATAGCTAGTTGTTGACTAGTTGGGCTGAATGGCCTGTTTTCACAATGTGAGGATTCAAAGATTTCATGACCTATTCTGCTGTTTGACCATGGACAGACCATCATTTACTCACTGAGTAGTAGATTAGGTCAGTGTGGGTGCTGACTGCCCAGTGACTGGAATATCTCTCAAAGATCCTGTTTGTGTCCTTCTTTCCTCCCCTGGGATTACAGGGCTGAGTGATCCTCTCCTTCAAAACTACTCCCACTGACATCCTGCTCCTGACACAGCTTTTCACTGGTGTGCTGCCTATCACTGTGGCACAGACTCTCACTGGGTCAACATTGCCCTGTCACAAACTCTCTCCATTAGTTACTGTTTCTGGCGAACAGTATAGCTACAATCTTAATTCTATTTGTACCTGTTTACATGGATTAGGGGCTAAGGAGAGAAAGCAGGAGAATTAGGGTTGAGAAACTATCAGCCATGACGGAATGGCAGAGTAGGTTCAGTGGGCAGAATGGTTGAATTGTGCTGCTGTGTCTATCGTGTCCCAATGTACATTATATACTTGGAATGAGAATGTGTTGTAATGATATTAAGAAAGTCAGGAAAGCAAATTGGGGAAATTATGGCCACGTGCATGCAACTGTCAGAACAAAAGATGGAGGAAGAAAATTTATTCACTTTCTTTGACATTGAAGAAAAGTGGAAAGGAAAAGGTCGGGATCTACAGAGGGATGGGCCTGACATCAGTGGTGGGCAGAATCTTGGAGGGGATTCTGAGGGACAGGATTTAAACCTGTTTGGAAAAGTAAGGACTGATTAGGGAGAGTTTGTGTGCGTGGCACATTGTGTCTCACTAACATGATTGAGTGATGAGGATTGATAAAGGCAGAGTGATGGATGTGGTCTTTCTGGACTTCAGTGAGGCATTTGACAACAGTTCCCTATCATAGACTGGTTAGCAAGATTAAGATCGCATAGAATACAGGGAGAACTAGCAATTTGGACACTTGACTGACTCGAAGGTTGGAGACAGAAGGTGATAGTAGAGAGTGGCTTTGCAGAAGGAAGCCTGGGACCACCGGTTTGCCGCAGGGATTGGTGCTCTGCCCACTGCCTTTTATAAATGATTTGAATGTGAATATAGGAGGTATGTTTAGTAGGTTTGCAAATGACACCAAAATGGGTGGTGTAGTGGACAGCAAAGGTTACTTCAGGGTAAAATGGAATCTTCAATTGATGGGCTGAGAAGTGGCAGATCGAGTTTAATTTAGAGAACATTGAGGTGCTGCATTTTGTTAGTACAAATCAAGGCAGAACTCATATACCTTAATGGTAAGGTCTTTGGGTAACTCCTGAAGAAGGGCTTATGCCCGAAACGTCGATTCTCCTGTTCCTTGGATGCTGCCTGACCTGCGCTTTTCCAGCAACACATTTTCAGCTCTGATCTCCAGCATCTGCAGTCCTCACTTTCTCCTCTTTGGGTAACTTGCCAAACAAAGAGGTGTTGTAGTGCAGGTTCATTTTTCCTTGTAAGTGGAGTTGCAAGTAGACAGGGTAGTCAACAATCTGGATCAGTGGTGCTGGAAGAGCACAGCAATTCAGGCAGCATCCGAGGACAGGCAAAATCGACGTTTCGGGCAAAAGCCCTTCATCAGGAATAAAGGCAGAGAGCCTGAAGCATGGAGAGATAAGCTAGAGGAGGGTGGGGGTGGGAGAGAGTGGCATAGAGTACAATAGGTCAGTGGGGAAGGAGATGAAGGTGATAGGTCAGGGAGGAGAGGGTGGAGTGGATAGGTGGAAAAGGAGCTGGGCAGGTCGGACAAGTCCGGACAGGTCAGGGGATCGAGTTTCTGGAGGTTAGAAGCTAGGATGAGGTGGGGGAAGGGGAAATGAGGAAACTGTTAAAATCCACATTGATGCCCTGGGGTTGAAGTGTTCCGAGGCGGAAGATGAGGCGTTCTTCCTCCAGGCGTCTGGTGGTGAGGGAGCGGCGGTGGAGGAGGCCCAGCACCTCCATATCCTCGGCAGAGTGGGAGGGGGAGTTGAAATGTTGAGCCACTGGGCGATGTGGTTGATTGGTGCGGGTGTCTCGGAGATGTTCCCTAAAGCGCTCTGCTAGGAGGCGTCCAGTCTCCCCAATGTAGAGGAGACCGCATCGGGAGCAACGGATACAATAGATGATATTAGTGGATGTGCAGGTAAAACTTTGATGGATGTGGAAAGCTCCTTTGGGGCCTTGGATGGAGGTGAGGGAGGAGGTGTGGGCGCAGGTTTTACAGTTCCTGCGGTGGCAGGGGAAAGTGCCAGGATGGGAGGGTGGGTCGTAGGGGGGCGTGGACCTGACCAGGTAGTACCTGGTCAGGTCCACGCCCCCCTACGACCCACCCTCCCATCCTGGCACTTTCCCCTGCCACCGCAGGAACTGTAAAACCTGCGCCCACACCTCCTCCCTCACCTCCATCCAAGGCCCCAAAGGAGCTTTCCACATCCATCAAAGTTTTACCTGCACATCCACTAATATCATCTATTGTATCCGTTGCTCCCGATGCGGTCTCCTCTACATTGGGGAGACTGGACGCCTCCTAGCAGAGCGCTTTAGGGAACATCTCCGAGACACCCGCACCAATCAACCACATCGCCCAGTGGCTCAACATTTCAACTCCCCCTCCCACTCTGCCGAGGATATGGAGGTGCTGGGCCTCCTCCACCGCCGCTCCCTCACCACCAGACGCCTGGAGGAAGAACGCCTCATCTTCCGCCTCGGAACACTTCAACCCCAGGGCATCAATGTGGATTTTAACAGTTTCCTCATTTCCCCTTCCCCCACCTCATCCTAGCTTCTAACCTCCAGAAACTCGATCCCCTGACCTGTCCGGACTTGTCCGACCTGCCCAGCTCCTTTTCCACCTATCCACTCCACCCTCTCCTCCCTAACCTATCACCTTCATCTCCTTCCCCACTGACCTATTGTACTCTTATGCCACTCTCTCCCACCCCCACCCTCCTCTAGCTTATCTCTCCATGCTTCAGGCTCTCTGCCTTTATTCCTGATGAAGGGCTTTTGCCCGAAACGTCGATTTTGCCTGTCCTCGGATGCTGCCTGAATTGCTGTGCTCTTCCAGCACCACTGATCCAGAATCTGGTTTCCAGCATCTGCAGTCATTGTTTTTACCAGGGTAGTCAACAAGGCATTTGGTACGCTTGCCTTTATTGTTCAGTGCATTGAGCATTGGAGTTGGGAAATCCTGTTGCAGCTGTACAGGACATTTCGTAGGCCACTTTTGGAATATTGCCTTAAAATCTGGTCTCCCCGCTATAGGAATGATGTTGTGAAACTTGAAATGGTTCAGCTAGATTTACATGGATGTTGCCAGGGTTGAAGGTTTGAGTGATGTGGAGAGGCTGAACATGCTGCGGCTATTTTCCCGGGAGCATCGGAGGCTGGGTCGACCGGTGAGGGAACCTTATAGACGTTTATAAAATCATGAAGCACATGGATAGGCTGAATAGTTAGCGGAGTGGAGTCCAAAACTAGAGTGCATAGGTTTAAGGTGAGAGGGAAAATGTTTAAAAGGGAACCACGAAGCAACTTTTCCATGCACAGCATGGTGTGTGTATGGAATTAAGAGGAGGCTGATACAGTTGCAACATTCAAAAGGCATCTGGATGGGTATATGAATAGGAAGGGGTTAGAGGGATATGGACTAAATGCTGGCAAATGGGATTAGATTAATTTCAGATATTAAGTCCACATGGATGAGTTGGACTGAAGGGTCTGTTTCTGAATTGTACATCTTGATGACTGCCTCTATTTCATTTCTCAAAGTATTCCAAATTCAAACAAAAACATTCCTCTTGGAATTTGTTGCTTCCTTGGAACTACTTCTGTGATCAATCTTGCTCTGAACTGAATATTTACGACTTCATGAATTTTTCATGATACAACTCCTTTAACTTCACCTCGCCTTACCTTGTCAGTTCCTGTTGGGTACAACTATTTACTCACGACCTTCACAAAGGCTCCGAAGAAAACTAAAAATTCCCTTGGCCTGTCTTGCACATCTACAGGCCTTGACAGTCTATTGTGTCCTTTGAACTGTGAGGAAGCTCCCATTTTTATTTGCAATATCTTTAAAACCAGCTGCTTCCAGCAACTTAATCAGCACATAGGTTAGGCAAATCAAATTAGCCACAATGCCATAGAGGAGAAATTCCTGGCATGTATATGGGATGGTTTTCTTGACCAATATGTGGAGGAATGAACTAGAAAGCAGGCCATCTTAGACTGGTTACTGTGTAATGAGACTGGAATCATTGCATAAATACTTTGGTTCTGCCTTCACAAAAGGGAACACAAGTCAGATACCAGAAATGTCAGAGAATGCAAGATTTAGTGAGAGGGAAGAACTGAGGGGGGTCAATATTAGTCGAGAAATGATGCTGGGAAAATTGAGGGAATTGAAGGTGGATAAATAACAAGGGCCTGATAATCTACATCCCAGAAAAGTGGCTCTAGAAATAGTGGATGCATTGGTGGTCATCTTCCAGGATTCCAGAGACTCTGGCACAGTCCATGCAAATTGGTGGTTAGGTAATGTTACTCCAATATTCAAAAGGGGAGATAGAGAAAAACCATGGAATTATACACCAATAAGCCTGACATCGGTGGTGGGGAAAATTCTCGAATCCGTTATTAAGGGCTTTGTAGAGTAGCATTTAGAAAGCAGTGGCAGGATCAGACAAAGTCTTCATGGATTTATGAAGGAGAAATCCTGCTTGAGAAATCAGGTGGAATTCTGTGATGTAACTAGTAGAGTTGACAAGGAGGATCCAGACAATGTGGCATATTTGGACTTTCTGAAAGTGTTTGACAACGTCCTGCATAAGAGATTATTGTGCAAGATTAAAGCGCACAGATTGGGGGAAGTGTATTGAGATGGATAGAAAACTGGTTGGCAGAGAGGAAACAGTAGGAATTAATGGGTCCTTTTCAAATTGGCAGACACCAACTAATGGAGTGCCACAGGGATCAGTGCTAAGACCCCAACTATTCACAATATATATTACTGATTTGGATGAGGGAAGAAAATATAACATCTCAAAGTTTGCAGATGACAGCAAGTTGGGTGGGAGAATGAACTGTGATGAAGATGCAGAGATCTGGACGGGTTGGGTGAGTGAACAAATCAATTTGCAGATGCAGTATAATTTGGATAAATGTGAGGTAATTCCCTTTGGAAGCAAAACAAGCAGGCAGTTTACAACCGGAATGGCTGTAAATTGGGAGAGGGGAATGTGCAGTGGGACCTGGGTGTCCTTGTTCACCAGTTATAGAGTCATACAGCATGGAAACGGACCCTTCGGTTCAACCTGTCCATGCTGACCAGATATCCCAAGCCAAACTAGTCCCACCCACCTGCCAGCACCTTGCCCATATCCCTCCAAACCCTTCCTATTCATATACCCATCCAAATATCTCTTAAATGTTGCAATTGTACCAGCCTCCACCACATCCTCTGGCAACTCATTCCATACATGTACCACCCTCTGCGTGAAAAAGTTGCCCCTTGGGTCTCTTTTATATCTTTCCCCTCTCACCCTAAACCTATACCCTCTAGTTCTGGACTCCCCAACCCCAGGGAAAAGACTTTGTCTATTTACCCTATCCATGCCCCTCAATTTTGTAAACCTCTATAGGGCCACCCCTCAGCCTCTGACGTTCCAGGGAAAACAGCCCCAGCCTCTCCCTGTAGCTCAGATCCTCCAACCCTGGCAATATCCTTGTAAATCTTTTCTGAACCCTTTCAAGTTTCACAAACATCTTTCCGATAGGAAGGAGACCAGAATTGCTCACAATATTCCAACAGTGGCCTAACCAATGTCCTGTACAGCCGCAATATGACCTCCCAACTCCTGTACTCAATACTCTGACCAATATTGCATACCAAATGCCTTTTTCACTATCCTATCTAACTGTGACTCCACTTTCAAGGAGCTATGAACCTGCATCCAAGGTCTCTTTGTTCAGTAACACTCCCTAGGACCTTACCATTAAGTGTATAAGTCCTGCTAAGATTTGCTATCCCAAAATGCAGCACCCGCATTTATCTGAATTAAACTCCATCTGCCACTTCTCAGTCCATTGGCCCATCTGATCCAGATCCTGTTGTAATCTGAGGTAACCCTCTTCGCTGTCCACTACACCTCCAATTTTGGTGTCATCTGCAAACTTACTAACTGTACCTCTTATGCTCGCATCGAAATCATTTATGTAAATGACAAAAAAGTAGAGGACCCAGCACTGATCCTTGTGGCACTCCTGGTCACAGGCCTCCAGTCTGAAAAACAACCCTCCACCATCATCCTCTATCTTCTACCTTTGAGCCAGTTCTGTATCCAAATGGCTAGTTCTCCCTGTATTCCATGAGATCTAACCTTGCTAATCAGTCTCCCATAGGGAACCTTGTCGAACACCTTACTGAAGTCCATATAGATCACATCTACTGCTCTGCTCTCATCAATCTTCTTTGTTACTTCTTCAAAAAACTCAATTAAGTTTGTGAGACATGATTTCCCATGCACAAAGCCATGTTGACTATTCCGAATCAGTCCAAACATCAACTGAGACTGCCATAGTGTTAAAGGTTTAGCTGGAGAGAAATTTCTTAAGTGTGTACAAGACAATTTTCTGATTCAGTATGTGGATGTACCTACTAGAGAAGGTGCAAAAGTTGACCGACTCTTTGGAAATAAGGTAGGGCAGGTATCAGTGGGGGAGCACTTTGGGGCCAGCAACCATAATTCTATTTATTTTAAAATAGTGATGGAAAAGGATAGACCAGATCTAAAAGTTGAAGTTCTAAATTAGAGAAAGGTCAATTTTGACGGTATTAGGCAAGAACTTTCGAAAGCTGATTGGAGGCAGATGTTCCCAGGTAAAGGGACAGCTGGAAAATAGGAAGCCTTCAGAAATGAGATAACAAGAATCCAGAGAAAGTATATTCCTGTCAGGATGAAAGGGAAGGCTGGTAGGTATGGGGAATGTTGGATGATAAAAGAAATTGAGGGTTTGGTTAAGAAAAGGAAGGAAGCATATATCAGGTATAGACAGGATAGATCGAGTGAACCCTTAGAGTATAAAGAAAGTAGGAGTATACTTAAGAGGGAAATCTGGAGGGCAAAACGGGGACATGAGATAGCTTTGGCAAAAAAAATTAAGGAGAACCCAAAGGGTTTTTACAAATATATAAAGGACAAAAGGGTAACTAGGGAGAGAATAGGGCCCCTCAAAGATCGGCAAGGCGGCCTCTGTGTGGAGCCACAGAAAATGGGGGAGATACTAAATGAATACTTTGCATCAGTATTAACTGTGGAAAAGGATATGGAAGATATAGACTGTAGGGAAATAGGTGGTGACATCTTGCAAAATGTCCATATTACAGAGGAGGAAGTGCTGGATGTCTTGAAACGGTTAAAAGTGGATAAATCCCCGTGAGCTGATCAGGTGTACCCGAGAACTCTGTGGGAAGCTAGAGAAGTGATTGCTGGGCCTCTTGCTGAGATATTTGTATCATCGATAGTCACAGGTGAGGTGCCGGAAGACTGGAGGTTGGCAAACGTGCTGCCACTGTTTAAGAAGGGCGGTAAAGACAAGCCAGGGAACTGTAGACCGGTGAGCCTGACGTCGGTGGTGGGCAAGTTGTTGGAGGGAATCCTGAGGGACAGGGTGTGCATGTATTTGGAAAGGCAAGGACTGATTCAGGATAGTCAACATGGCTTTGTGTGTGGAGAATCATGTCTCGCAAACTTGGTTGAGTTTTTTGAAAATGTCCAGTTGGTGAAGGTAAGCACACAGGACTTGGAAACAAACATGATCCGCAAACTGGTTAGTTGATTGTCATCCTTCCATCTGTGAGAGATGATTGAAATGCAGCCTCAGCATTTTGCTGAGATTATCTGCTGCCCTCCGAATAGTTGAACAATTAATTCTGTAAAGAATCATCATCATCAAACAAAACCTGACAAGGCAAATGGTATGTTGGCCTTCATTGCAAGAGATTTTGAGTACAGGAGCAGGGATGTGTTCTGGCAGTTGTACAGGGCTTGGTGAGGCCACACCTAGAATATTATGTGCAGTTTTGGTCTCCTTTCCTAAGGAAGGATGCTCTTGCTCTCCAGGGAGTGCAGCGAAGGTTAACCAGGCTGATTCTAGGGTTGGAGGGTCTGACATATGAAGAGAGATTGTTTAGGTTAGGTTGTTTTCGCTGGAGTTCAGATGAGTGAGGGGGGCTCTCATAGAGACTTATAAAATTCTATCAGGACAAGACAGGGTGGATGTAGGGAGGATATTCCCAATGGTGTGTGTGTGTCCAGTACCAGGGATCGCCGTCTGAGGATTTGGGTGGACCATTTAGGATGGGGGTGAGGAGGTATTTCTTCACCCAAAGAGTGGGCAGCCTGTGGAATTTATTGCCACAGGAAGTAGTTGATGCCAAAACATTGAATGTATTCCAGAGGCAGCTAGATATAGCACTTGGAATGAATGGCATCAAAGGTTATTGGAAGAAGGCAGGAATGAGCTATTGAGTTGAATGATCAGCCACAATTGTGATGAGTGGTGGAGGAGGCTCAAAGGGCCGAATAGCCTCCTGCTGCTGCTTTCTTCTATGTTTGTGACTTGAGAATGTGCAGTAAAACTCTCTATTCCTGAACAGCTGCTGAGGTGATCAGAACACTAGTTATAGATCAGATCACTGAACTACATTTTAAACTTTTTCAAGCAAGCAATACCGACATCCCGTGTCTTCAGCCTATATACATCCTCCTGCATCGTCTGGTAACCCACCTCCCTATCCACAGCTCCCCAGTAGAGATGTACAACAGTGACAAATCAACTGTGATCCAACATTTTCTATCCATTGGAGTCAATATTATTCCACTATTAAACAATGTATCTCTGAAATCCACCTCTGTCTCAATCGGTGAGTTGACTTGCATTGTGGAGCTTGAGTGGCATGTAGACCAGCTGAATAAGAGGTCTCTGCAGCTGATCAAGAGTGTTCGAGGTCATCGCTCTCACACCATTTGTATGATCTTTTGATCTCTCTGGTTATCAAATCTGTGCCTGTGTGCTTCCTTTGCTTCACCTGACGAAGGGGCAGCACTCCTGAAGCTTGTGATTTCAACTAAGCCTTTTGGACTATAACCTGGTGTCATGTGTCTTCTGACCTTGTCCACCCCAGTCCAACACCGGCACCTCATCATCACTCAAGGATAGATTTCCTGTTATCATCCACATGTTCTCAGTCAGATCCCTCACACTGGTGTTCTTTTCCCTTCAGACCACTGCCTCCTGCTGGCCGACCAGCAGGCTAGCAAGGTTAAGTGGAAGCTGAATGTGAAACTGTTGACCTCAAAAAACATTGAAGAGCTGAAAAGGGATTTCATAATTGGAGAATCATGAAGCCTGTCTTTGTGTCCATTGGATTGGTGAGAAACAGTCAATGGAAACAACAAGAGGTTCTTTATCCTCAAAGGTGTTCAGAAGGCAAGAGAGAGGGATAGAAAACTATCCAAACTCCAAAAGATCATGCAGAACCTACTCCTGCTACAGACGATGGGGGTCGGTGTGACGGAGAATCCCCAGGAGGTGAAGAGTCAGCAAGTCTTGCTCTTTGCCTCGGAGGTCTCCAAGATTATCTTCCAATCCACCATGGAGCAGGATGAGACGTGTTCACGTTCTCCTTCCAGAATATGCACAAGGAGAGCTCTGTACTCAGCAGCCTGAATGAAGATGGCTCGGTAACATCATCTCACTCTAACTTCCTGAACCTCAGCAAATGCCAGTCGGGATGACAGGAAGCTCCCAGACAGAACGGCCTCCCAGCTCCTGTCTTCTATCACGGAGGTCTTAGACGACAGTGGCTGGTCCAGCCTCTCCCGCGTGCTATCCCTTGATGAGCTGACCAAGGCCCTAGAGTCCTTTAGAGAAGAATAAAACATGCCCAGAAACAGTGGCTTACTGCCGTTTTATTTGGCTCTGTGGGATTGGATTGGCCAGGACTGCTGGAGGTGGAAGACAGCATGTTTCTATCAGGTAGCATGTGCGAATCCACGAGGAAAGGTATTGTCACCCTCATCTACAAGCAGAAGGAGGAGATTAGAAATTGGCGATTGATATCATCGCTGAATGCAGACTACAGAATCCTGTCTAAGGTCCTGTCTAACCAGGTCAGGCCTGCTCTGGAATCAGTCATTCACCCAAACAAATCTGTGCATAGTAGTCAGGACCATCTCTGAGAGTCTCTCTCTCCACAGGGAGACGATTGCCTATTTGCAGGAGGGCGGATGCTTGTGGGGGCAGATGCTTGTCTCATCAGCATGGACCAGTAGAAGGTCTTTGACAGTAGAAGGCCTTTGACAGGATCTATCACAAATACATGTGATGTGCTCTTCAAAATAGGCTTTGCGGAGGGCATCCACATTTGGATCTGACTGCTTTATACCAACATCGTTAGTGCAGTCTGAATCAACGGGTGGGAATTGGAAAGCTTCCTGAACAGATCTGAAGTCAGGCAGGGCTGCCCTCTCTCCCTCAAGTGTGAGGTCATGCACTTTGGTCGCAAGAATACAAGCATGAACTATTTTCTAAATGAGTAGAAAATGCTGAAGTCTGAAGTACAAAGAGACTTCGGTGTTCTAGTCCAGAACTTGCAGGTCGAGTCAGTACTTAGGAAGGCAAATGCAGTGAAGGCATTTATTTCAAGAGGACTTCTGAGTATTTCTGAAGCTCTAGAAGGCCCTGGTTAGACCACATTTGGAGCAGTATGTGCAATTTTGGGCCCCATATCTCACGCAGGATGTACTTGCCCTGGAGCATGCTGAGAAGAGGTTCATGAGTATAGTTCTAGGAATGAAAAGCTGAACATATAAGGAACGTGTGAGGACTCTGGGTTTAGACTCAATGGAGTTTAGAAGGACGATAGGGGATCAAATTGAAACATACAGAATACTGACTGGCCTGGACCGAGTAGATGTTGGGAAGATGTTTCCGTTGGTAGGAGTGATGAGGACCCAAGGACATAGCCTCAGAGTAAAGGTAATTTGTTTTAGAACAGAGATGAGGAGAAATGTCTTCAGCCAGAGTGGTGAATCTATGGAATTTACTGTCACAAAAGGCTGTGGAGGCTAACTCATTAAGTATAATTAAGACTGAGCTCAATAGGTTCTCAAGGATCAAGGATTGCAGGGAGAAAGTGGGAGAATGGGGTTGAAAAATGTATCAGACATTATTGAATGGTGGAATAGACTCGATAGGCTGAATGGTCTAATTTCTGCTCCTATGTCTTATGGTGTTACGGTCAGTGTGTAGGCTCATGAGCATCTGCGATCAGTTTGAACTGGCCTCGGGAGCCAAGGTAAATCGAGGCAAGAGCAAGACCGTGTTCTTTGGAAAGTGCTGTCCGACCAATCCTTCATTCCCTTCACCGTCAGGACTGATTACCTGAAGGTGCTGGGAATATGATTTGGAGGGACTGGGGTGTGCACAAAATCTTGGGTAAAGCACTTTGCCAAGGTGACACAGAAACTGGGCTTTTGGGAGCACCCCTCCCTCTCCATTGTCATGAGGTAAACCCTGGTCAATAGGTGTGAGGAACTCTCTCTGCTGGACATGGTGTGGGTCTGGCTCATTCCCAGAACCTTCTCTATTGCAGTTACTCCATCTGGAGACCCAACATGGACTGTGTCTGCAGCGTCTCCATGTACAAAACCCTGGATAAAAGGGAGGGGGGAAATGTACCCCATGTCACCCTCATCCTGATGGTCATCTTTGCATGTGGCTGCATCAAGCTGTGCATAGACCCTTGATACACAAACACCAAGTATCACTATGTACTGAGGTTCTACCTGTCCCTGGTATTGTGAAGGATGCGACTGGCCTGGCTACCATGGAATGTTCCAAGTATTTGGACCATTCCGTATTACCTGTCCTTCATTGAGGTCAAAGGTGTTTCTCTTTGCAAATGTCTCCAAGTCGAGAATACATTGTGATCTCGAGACCCTGAGGGAATAGGAGAAGGTAAATCCTGTCACGTGGTTCCCTGAGCAGACTGTCAAAGTCACTCCAACCAAAATTTTCCAACAAGCTTCAAGACATTGCTTGACTGGTGATGAGAAGAACACTACCTGTGAGATCCTTCATGTATGCCCTGTTGGTCTGTGGAACTGCACACTGCTCTCGAAGTGGGGTGGGTAGGGGTAGAGACTTGTCACACATCTTCTGGAATGTGCCTTTTACAAAGGAAGGCTGGAGAAAGATGCAGTGGCTGTGTCAAGGTTCGTCCTGAGCAGCTCTGACACAGAGCTCTGTGCTATGGTCTGCTCCCCGGGACACAAACCGAGATAGACATTGACTGTGCCTGGAGAACCATCAACTCAGTGAAAGAAGCTGTTCGGTCTGCCTGAAACTTGTTAGTCAGGGTCAACTCCTTGTTCTGTAAGACCGAGTGTTGCAGACTGGCACATTCGAAGGTCCAGGACTACGTGCTGAGGGACACACTAAAGCTTGCCAAGGCGCAGTGGAGAAAGAGCACTGTCTGAGGTCTTCCTGCTGAAGTTAAATAGGATTCCATTACAGTACCAGACCCTCCTGCAATGTGAATACCTCAAATGCATGTGAATATAGTTCTATATGTGTCAGAGATGCCTTTGGTTTGTTATAATGGAATCAAACTCCAATGTTTCTTTGTTTCCTTGATATGATATTGTACAGAACTGAACTGCGTTTGTGACAATGTGTATATATGCAAAGATATTTTTATGAATAAAGTATATTCATGAAATGGAAAAAATGAGTCTTTCTGAATCCTGCTTCCTCAATGGTGAACACAGAGTTAAATAATCCCCTCAATGGGGCTGTTCTCTACTGACTGGGGTCTTCAGATTCTTTCTTTATTTCTCAGATAATGAAGCAGTTCATAATTACACACAGCAATTCAGAGCGGGACAACTTTTGATACCTGGATGGCAAGTGAAATCCATGCGGTGAAAGTGCCAGGCAGTGACCATGTCTGATCATACTAACACTGTTCGGTCCAAGTTTCAAATTCCTGGTCATTCTCATTGACCAGAAACTGAACTTGACCATCCAAATCAATACTGTTTCTATCAGGCCAGATTTGAGATTGTGCACTGACTCACTGTCTGCACAAACAAACCTCAGTAAAACTTACAATTCTAGTGTGTAATGGAATATTCACAATTTCCTGGATGGGTGCATTCCCAACAACATTCCAGAAAGTAGACACAACAGTCCACAATAAACCAATCTCCTTGACCGGAATCCCATGTATTATCTTCAGTACTCCATTCCTGCCTCTGATGGAACATTGCTCTGTCAATCTGTACTTGCTACAGGATGCAGTGAGGTACTGCAGCTTCTTCAGCTGTTTGTCCTCATTCACACTCAAAGGACAAATGCAGCAGGTAGATGAGAACACTCATCATTTCCAAGTTTCCCTCTGAGACATTACTCTCCATTGTGTCACCATCACTGGCTTCATATTCTAGAACAACTACCTTAACAATGCTAGTGTACAGACACCACACAGACCACAGCGATTCTAACAGACGACTCACCACCATCTTTGGGCATCAAGGAATGGGCAATAAAAACCAATCTTGCCAGAATCCTCAACACGCCAAGAGGCAACAACAAACACTGTATGCAATGTGAAATGACTAAACCAAATATGTTTCTGTTCAAGTTTTTTCCAGCTTAATTTTTCAACGTGAATGACCACCACTTTTAAAGTGTAGCTCATTGCTCTGAAATGCAGATCTTGTAGATGTATGGACGTACAATTGGAATTTAGTTTCAGGTCTGCCTTTTGAGTCTAATTTTTCTTCAGTGAATGTTGGGTGGTCCAATCTTAGAATCTCCAACACCCCAAGAGGAAACTGCATACACAATGTTTGTTATGTGAAATGACTAAACCAAATATGTTGGCCAACATTTACAACATCGCTGTTCATGAGAAAGATACTGAACTAACTCTATTACTTTGCACTAAGAGGAATATCAATTGGCCCCTTTTCTCAATAGTATCTCAATGGTGATGGAATATTTTAATGTTGAGTCATGAGAGATGTAGAAAAATATTGAGACTTAAAGTGACTCCATCCATACCTGGACCATTCAAATCTCTGAATTTGACTAAATGCAGATTTTACAACATGAGACGCAAAATGTACCTGTCATTCTCCCAGGCTCTTTACTCCCTGGAACTGTGACAAATCTTGTGGTAAATCCTGAACCAAGCAGGAACGAGGTGGTGGGTGGGAGAGTGATACCACACGGCATTAGGATACCACACCACCTTAGATTGGAGGGAATGAACCCTGGCATCGGGAACGTGGTCCAGGAAAAGGTCTTGGGGAAGGGGAAAAGAAGTTTGGAGCAGGGAATGTGAAGAGATGGGAGTGGGAACTGGAGTGACATTTGGACGGACCACAGGATGGGAATAGTCTCCAGGGGTTGAAAAGTCTCTGCATTTTTGTAGAGCAGAAACTTCAAAACATTAAAATCAACATGAGGCTGGACTTCTCCGAACCGAGAAGCTAAATCACATCAGGTTTGTGCTGACAGATCTCACGAGAGGAGTCTCTGTCTCAATGCCTCTGTCAGTGGCTATAATTGTATCTGGGGAGAATATTGTTAGGGGGATGAATGAGGAAAAGGCTTTGTTTGAATATCAGAGTGCTCCAACACCAGGTTTACAGCAGAACAACAGTCAAAATTGACAAAGGGAATGCTGAGAGATTGGTCCAACCCACAGGGCACCACATTCCCAGAGGAAAATGTTCATGGAAGAACGATAAAGATCACAAAGGGGAAGTCATCATCACCACTTTATATTTACAGTTGTGTAGATGAGTTAATACTAACACAAGACGAAACTGAGTCAGTTGCTGCAGCAGGTGTCAATGAGGATAAGGTAGAAACACCTGAAAACTAGGCAGTAGACAAGAACACAACTGTATATTGAATCAAACTGTGCACTTCACTACACTGCACGAAGGTGGGAACTCGCCCGATAGTTAAAGAGGACTCACTATGTTATTCACACAACATCAAATATTCAAAATTGGATGGACAATAAACTTCAGTCTTTGGGAATGGAGTGAATTGTCTTCTGGAGGAGAAAGTGAGGTCTGCAGATGCTGGAGATCAGAGCTGAAAATGTGTTGCTGGAAAAGCGCAGCAGGTCAGGCAGCATTCAGGGAACAGGAGAATCGACGTTTCAGGCATAAGCCCTTCTTTGAAAAATTTTTTTTGTACTTTATAACCTCAAATTGTTCTCAAAATATAGATAAACGATCATTTGACAAACATCAAATTGTCATTTTTTAGGCGTTGAGAGTGTGGTGCTGGAAAAGCACAGCAGGTCAGGCAGTATCCGAGGAGCAGGAGAATCGACATTTTGGGCAAAAGCCCTTATTCCTGAAGAAGGGCTTTTGATTGAAACTTTGATTCTTCTGCTCCTCGAATGCTGCCTGACCTGCTGTACTTTTCCATCCTCTGATCTCCAGCGTCTGCAATCCTCACTTTCTTCTATTTTTCAGGTGTGTCCAGGAAGGATTCCTGACTCAAAATGGAGATAGGCTAACTAGAGGGGAGGCCTTATTGGATTTGGTGCATGGCAACAAGCCAGGTCAGGTGCCAGAACTCTTGGTGGGAGAGCATTTTGTTGATAGCGATCACAACACCTTGACCTTTACTATAGTCATGGAGAGGGATAGGAGCAGACAGTAGGGGAAGTTATTTAATTAGGGCAGGGGGAATTACAATGCTATTCAGCAGGAACTGTGGAGCATAAATTGGGAACAGATGTTCTCAGGGAAATACACGACAAAAATGTGGAGATTGTTTAGGGAGCACTTGCTGCAAGTGGTGGATTGGGAGGGATGGTCGGGTGAAGGAACCTTTGATAACAAGAGATGTGGAACATCTAGTCAAAAGGAAGGAGGAAACTTATTTAAGGTTGAGGAAGCAAGGATCAGACAAGGCTGTGCTGAAAATGTGTTGCTGGAAAAGCGCAGCAGGTCAGGCAGCATCTAAGGAGCGGTAGAATCGACGTTTCGGGCATGAGCCCTTCTTCAGGAATGTAGAGGGTTGTAGAGAGTTACAAGGTAGCCAGGAAGGAACTGAAGAATGGACTTAAGAGAGCTAGAAGTGGGGGTGGGGGGGCATGAAAATGCCTTAGCGGGTAGAATTAAGGAAAACCGCAAGGCGTTTTACACTTATGTGAGGAACAAGAGGATGGCCAGAGAGAGGATTGAGCCGATCTGGGATAGTGGAGAGAACTTGTGTCTGGAGTCGGAAGAGGTAGGGGAGGTCCTTAATGAATACTTTGCTTCCATGTTCACTACTGAGAGGGATCTTGACATTTCTGAGGTCAGTGTGACACAGGTTGATGTTAAGAAAGAGAATGTGCTGGAAATTTTGAAAAACACGAGGATAAATAAGTCCTCTGGGCCAGACGGGATATACCCAAGTTTTATACAGGATGTGAGGGAAGAGATTGCTGCTCCTTTGGCGATGTCTGTGTCCTCACGATCCACTGGCCAGATGTTTAGAGGGTGGCAAATGTTATTCCCTTATTCAACAAACTGAATAAGGATAATCCTGTAGAGCCATCTCGTCAATATTCCACAAATTCCTTTCCTTGTAATCCACTACCAACCTGATTTTCCCAGTCCACCTGCATATTGAAATCCCCCAGGATCGCTGTAACATGGCCTTTCTTACATGCCTTTTCTATTTCCTGGTGTATCTTGTGCCCCGCATCCTGACTGTTGTTTGGTGGCCTGTACATAACTCCCTCATTTTTCGCCTTTGCAGTTCTTCAGTTCTACCCATGCAGATTCAACACCATCTGACCCTACTTAGTTCTTTATTATTGATTTAATTTCAGTTTTTTTATTAATGCCCCCACTCCCCTCTGCCCACCAGCCTGTTTTTTTCTACAGCATGTATATCCTTGGATATTTAGCTCCAACTGCTGTTCCCCGACAGCCACGTCCTCATGATGCCCTCTACATGGCCAAACGCCAGCTCGCAGATACCTCCTCCTACAGCCCCCTTGACCATGACCCCACCCACCACCACCAAACCATCATCTCCCAGACCATCCATAACCTCATCACCTTGGGGGATCTCCCATCCACTGCCTCCAACCTCATAGTCCCACAACCCCGCACCCCCCGCTTCTACCTCCTGCCCAAAATCCACAAACCTGACTGCCCCAGCCGACCCATTGTCTCCACCTGCTCCTGCCCCACCGAACTCCTCTCCGCATACCTTGACATGGTCCTGTCCGCCTTAGTCCAAGAACTCCCCACGTACGTTCGGGACACCACCCATGCCCTCCACCTGCTCCATGATTTTCGCTTCCCCGGTCCCCAACGCCTTATTTTCACCATGGACATCCAGTCCCTGTACACCTCCATCCCCCATCACGAAGGACTCAAAGCCCTCCGCTTCTTCCTTGCCCGCTGTACCGACCAGTACCCTTCCACTGACACCCTCCTTCGACTGACTGAACTGGTCCTCACCCTGAACAACTTCTCTTTCCAATCCTCCCACTTCCTCCAAACCAAAGGAGTAGCCATGGACCCCAGCTATGCCTGCCTCTTCGTAGGATATGTGGAACAGTCCATCTTCCGCAACTACACTGGCCCCATCCCCCCCACCTTTTCCTCCGCTACATCGATGACTGTATCGGCGCCGCCTCGTGCTCCCACAAGGAGGTTGAACAGTTCATCCACTTCACCAACACCTTCCGCCCCGACCTCAAATTCACCTGGACAGTCTCAGATTCCTCCCTCCCCTTCCTCGACCTTTCTATTTCTATCTCAGGCGACCGAATCAACACGGACATCTACTACAAACCGACCGACTCCCACAGCTACCTGGACTACACCTCCTCCCACCCTGCCCCCTGTAAAAACGCCATCCCATTCTCCCAATTCCTTCGACTCCGCCGCATCTGCTCCCAGGAGGACCAGTTCCAAAAACGTACAACCCAGATGGCCTCCTTCTTCAAGGACCGCAATTTCCCCCCCGACGTGGTCGACGATGCCCTCCACCGCATCTCTTCCACTTCCCGCTCCTCCGCCCTTGAGCCCCGCCCCTCCAACCGCCACCAGGAAGGAACCCCACTGGTCCTCACCTACCAATCTCCATGTACAGTGCATCATCCTCCGTCATTTCCGCCACCTCCAAACGGACCCCACCACCAAGGATATATTTCCCTCCCCTCCCCTATCAGCATTCTGTAAAGACCACTCCAACTGTGACTCCCTCGTCAGATCCACACCCCCCACCAACCCAACCTCCACTCCCGGCACCTTCCCCTGCAACCGCAGGAGGTGCAAGACTTGCGCCCACACCTCCCCCCTCATCTCCCTCCAAGGCCCCAAAGGAAACTTCCATATTCGCCACAGATTCACCTGCGCCTCCACACACATCATCTATTGCATCCTCTGCACCCGATGTGGCCTCCTCTATATTGGGGAGACAGGCTGCCTACTTATGGAGCATTTCAGAGAACACCTCTGGGACACCCGGACCAACCAACCCAACCACCCTGTGGCTCAACATTTCAACTCCCCCTCCCACTCCACCAAAGATATGTAGGTCTTTGGACTCCTCCATCGCCAGACCACAACAACACAACGGTTGGAGGAAGAGCGCCTCATCTTCCGCCTAGGAACCCTCCAACCACAAGGGATGAACTCGGATTTCACCAGTTTCCTCATTTCCCCTCCCCCCACCTTGTCTCAGTCAAATCCATCGAATTCAGCACTGCCTTCCTAACATGCAATCTTCTTCCTGACCTCTCTGCCCCCACCCCAGTCTGACCTATCACCCTCACCTTGACCTCTTTTCACCTATCACATTTCCAACGCCCCTCCCCCAAGTCCCTCCTCCCTACCTTTTATCTTAGCCTGCTGGACAAACTTTCCTCATTCCTGAAGAAGGGCTTATGCCCAAAACGTCGATTCTCCTATTCCCTGGATGCTGCCTGACCTGCTGCGCTTTTCCAGCAACACATTTTCAGCTCTGCCCTCCACATCACACCATCGAGGGCCAAAGGGTCTGTACTGCGCTGTATTTTTTCTATACCTGCCAATTTCAATCTGCCCTATAAGCTCATTTACCTTATTTTGTGCACATTCAGCTACAATACCTTCGGTGCTGGATTGACTGTCCCTCTGCTCGTTGTTATTCACTTATCCAATGTGCTTGAAGAACAAAAATGGATTAATGCAAGTAGGTTTTACGTAGGAATTGGAATGACATTTTTCTGGAAGGTTCTGTTACCTTTGTATGTATTGAACAATGAGATGTGATAATTCTAAAACTTTTCTGTCTTCCTCAAACTACACATTGTATTAACCAAAAAGTTCTGTGCATAATTCTGATCTCATTAGCGAGAGAAAGATGTACCCTTATACCTTGTTTCCAGTGAATGCAGTGACTGGTCATTAGACAGATTATGTATATGTGCCCACATTGGGAATTTGACCAATTTTAATTTCCTATCTCATAAATCCTGCAATCCTGTTTATAAACACTGCCCTCTATTGGCAGTCAATAATTTCAACCTGAACCAAAAATGTGGCATTTATTCTTAATTCAAAATTATTTAGTGCATTAACATCAACGTTGGGTCGGAAATTCTGATCTTTTGAGAGTCAGTGGCTGTCACCAACACAACTTTCCCCATTCCCCCGACCCAAAGCACTCCTGACATGACCCTGTCAGACCGGACAAACCCCCTCCACCTGACACCCATGATCCAGCTGGACCTGAAACTCCCTCAGCTCCCCACCAACCCCAGGAGTCTGCAGAATCTTCAAACACACTTTCCCACACTGTCCAATGATGTCATTGCGCTGACCTGAATTCACTCTTGGGTACGATGAGCAAAAATACGGATGTCATCCACTACTATAACTGAAGTGAGACTTCTTTACTCTTTCTAAGGAACGCTCACCAGACCTGAAACATTAACTCTCTTTCCTCTCCCCAGATGCTTTTGAGACTTACTGAACTTTTCCAGCAATTTCCTGGCCTTTTACCTGTCTGGGAGCAGCGGGAGATAGATTGGAGGTGACATGGAGACCAGGAGGGTGCCAAGAAGATAAGGACTTAGTATATATTTAGACAGCGGCTAAACCCAAGATACTACATGCCCACCCCCCTCCTCTAACTAGATGAAAAAGACTGTAAGATAAGGTTTTTATTTTTTTCTCTTTCTTCCATATATTTAAGTGCATTGATTGGTTTTAGTTAGTTGATATAAAGCTAAGGCTTACAATGGCAGGGGACCTCAGACCCGTGACATGTGCCTTTTGCTTGATGTGGGAGCTCAGGAACGTGGCTGACGTTCCTGACTCTTACACTTGCAAGAAGTATGTCCAGCTGCAGCTCTTGTTTGACTGCATGATGGCTCTGGAGCTGCGGGTGGACTCACTGTGGAGCATCCGCAATGCTGAGGAGGTCGTGGAGAGCATGTTTTGCGAACTGGTCACACCACAGTTTAGAATTGCTGAGGGAGACAGTGAAAGGTGACCAAAAGGCAGAAAAAGAGTAGGAAGGCAGTGCAGGTGTCCCCTGCAGTCATCTCCCTCCAAAACAGGTATACCGATTTGGATACTGTTGGGGGAGATGGCTCACCAGGAGAGAGCAGCAGTTGCCAAGATCATGGCACCGTGGCGGGCACTGCAGTTTAGTGCAAGAAAAAGACTCGTAGGGCTATAGTCATAGGGGATTCTATTGTAAGGGGAGTAGATAGGCGGTGCTGTAGCCAAAAACGGGACTCCTGGATGGTATGTTGCCTCCCAGGTGCTCGGGTCAGGGATGTCACCGATTGGCTGCAGAGCATTCTAAAAGGGGAGGGTGAACAGCTAGTTGTCTTGGTGCATATAGGCACCAATGATATAAGTAAAAAATTAGATGAAGTCCTGAAAGCAGAATTCAGGGAACTAGGAAAGAAGTTAAAAAGGAGGACCTCAAAGGTAGTGATCTCGGGATTACGACCGGTGCCACGTGCTAGCCAGCGTAGAAATGAAAGAACATGTGGCTTGAGGGATGGTGTAGGAGGGAGGGATGTCATTACAACACATTCTCATTGCAAGTAATTAATGTACATTGGGACACCATAGACATAGCAGCACAATTCAACCATTCTGCCCATCGAGTCTACTCTGCCATTCGGTCATGGCTGATAGTTTCCCAACCCTAATTCTCCTGCTTTCTCCCCTCAGCCCCGAATCCCTGTAAACAGGTACAAATAGAATTAAGATTGTAATTATGCTGTTCACCAGAAACAGTAATTAATGGAGAGCAAATGCCAGGGCAACGCTGACCCAGTGAGAGTCTGTGCCAGGGCAGTGCTGACCCAGTGAGAGTCTGTCAGGGCAACGCTGACCCAGTGAGAGTCTGTGCCACAGTGATCGCCTTTCACTGGTGTACAGCCTGTGTCAGGAGAAGGATGTCAGTGGGAGTAGTTTTGAAGATGAGGGTCACTAAGCCACTCTCAGTAATCCCAGGGGAGGAGAGAAGGACACAAACAGGATGTTTGTGAGATATTCCAGTCACTGGGCAGTCAGCACCACACCGACCTCATCTACTACTCAGTGAGTAAACAATGGTCTGTCCATGGTCAGAGAGCAGAATAGCTCATAGAATCATTGAATCCCCACAGTGTGAAAACAAGCCATTCAGCCCATTAGTCCACACCAACCCACTGAAGGATATGCCACCCAGACCATTCCCCTACCTTATCCTTGCATTACCCATTACTGCTTTCCTGGGTTTTCAGAGTTCCCAGGAGCCAGCACACAGAGAGTTAATGATTTCTGAATCCATTGCAAGGTCAGAACAAAGAGAAATTTCCATAATTAATCAGCTGGATTGTTTCTCCAAGACACCATGTTCCTACCGGAAGCGAAACTGTGTTCAAAATCATCTTCATGAAAGAGTACATAAAGATTGTAGCTCAGTGTTCAAACTGCAGATCCACCTGAAGGTGCAGAGGAGTCAGTCAGTGCATTCACCAGTGATCTGAGAGAACACCAAGATGCTGAGAATCTTCTTAACTGTGTCTGCCCTCTTTGGACATCAAATTGCTACATATGACACAGAGCAGGAGGTGATCGATCTCTGTAGAGTCTAGAGCCAGAACAAGTCATCTAGGACAAGGTCAGTACAGCTAAGAGTTTCCTCTTTTCTGTCGTGTTTGTACCAGTGGAGATTGTTTCATGCTGTTTTTATTCCATAACCTGCAGTGCACCGACAGTGCACATCCCAACCTGAACCATGAGACTGGACTGAAATTACTCCTCGGGCCCCATTAACACTTTCTACATGAGCTGCCATCGCCTGCCTAGCTCCCACTGCCAGCTTGTGCAGTAAGAAGAATATTAGGGCTTCCATCTCCAGCAGCAGGTGAAGGGAAGTGTCAGTGTGCTCACAGAGAGGGGGATGGTGGGGATCAATGCAAGGACTGTAGAGTCAGGGAGCTCTCCTACTGCTCCTGTCTTCACTCAATCTAACCCTGTATTTGAAAGGCAGCTTATCACAGGCTGAAGGTCTGTGCTGGATTTCAACCCAGGTCCCCAGAACCTGATCTGGGTCTCTGGATTAATAGCCTTGTGATAAATCCCATGAGGCCATCACCTGCTCCAATCCAGCAGGCTGTAAGTAATGGTATTTTTATCCTTTCATTCAGTGAAGGTGTTGCTGGCATGGCTGAAATCACGCTCAGTGACTTCCCTACTTCCCTCCGCCACCCCTACTGCCGTGTCTGCCACCACTTCCGACTCCACCAGCGCCACTCACCTGCATTCTGCTGACACGCCCCCCACAGACCCCACTGTCACTATCCCCACGCCCCAGAACCCCGAGGGGAACACTCCCCCTGCTCATGACTCTACCCCCATTCCTCCCACCATCACACCCACTACAGGTACTGGCTCCGACCCCACTCCCAGCTCTACACCCACACCAGCTCCAGGCTCCCAGCCCTGCCGAGTTTTCACCATCCCCCCAGACCTCCCCCTCACTGAGGACGAACGATCAGTCCTCAGCAAAGGACTCACCTTCGGCCCCCTCCGTCCACGCATCAATGAATTTAATACAAGCCGTGACATCGAACAATTCTTCCGTCGCCTCCGCCTCCGAGCTTACTTTCACAATCAGGACCCCCGCCCACCTTCCGAGGACCCCTTCGCCCACCTCCAACACACTGCATCCACCTGGACACCCCGCGCTGGCCTATTACCTGCCCTCGACCTCTTCATTTCCAACTGCCGCCGGGACATTAGCCGCCTCAACCTGTCGACCCCCCTCCCCCACTCCAACCTCTCACCCTCACAACGCGCAGCCCTCCAATCCCTCTGCTCCAATCCTGACCTCACCATCAAGCCAGCGGACAAAGGGGGCGCAGTGGTAGTCTGGTGCACTGACCTCTACATCGCTGAAGCCAAACGCCAACTCGAGGACACCTCTTCCTACCGCCCCATTGACCATGACCCCACCCCCCATCACCAAACCATCATCTCCCAGACCATACAGAACCTCATCACCTCAGGAGATCTCCCACCCACAGCTTCCAACCTCATAGTCCGGGAACCCCGCACTGCCCGGTTCTACCTCCTTCCCAAGATCCACAAGCCTGACCACCCTGGCCGACCCATTGTCTCAGCATTCTCCTGCCCCACTGAACTCATCTCTACCTACCTCGACACTGTCCTATCCCCCCTAGTCCAGGAACTCCCCACATACGTTCGAGACACCACCCATGCCCTCCACCTCCTCCAAGACTTCCGTTTCCCCGGCCCCCAACGCCTCATCTTCACCATGGATATCCAATCCCTCTACACCTCCATCCGCCATGACCAGGACCTCCAAGCCCTCCCTTTTTTCCTCTCCAGACGTTCCCAACAGTACCCCTCCACCGACACTCTCATTCGTTTGGCCGAACTGGTCCTCACCCTTAACAATTTCTCCTTTGAATCCTCCCACTTCCTCCAGACCAAAGGGGTAGCCATGGGCACACGTATGGGCCCCAGCTATGCCTGTCTCTTTGTTGGCTACGTAGAGCAGTTGATCTTCCGTAATTATACCGGCACCACTCCCCACCTCTTCCTCCGCTACATTGATGACTGCATTGGTGCCACCTTGTGCTCCCGCGAGGAGGTTGAGCAATTCATCAACTTCACCAACACATTTCACCCTGACCTTAAATTTACCTGGACCATCTCTGACACCTCCCTCCCCTTCCTGGACCTCTCCATCTCCATCAGTGACGACCGACTTGACACTGACATCTTCTACAAACCCACCGACTCCCACAGCTACCTGGATTACACCTCTTCCCACCCTACCTCTTGCAAAAATGCCATCCCGTATTCCCAATTCCTCCGCCTCCGCCGTATCTGCTCCCAGGAGGAGCGGTTCCACCATAGAACACACCAGATGGCCTCCTTCTTTAGAGACCGCAATTTCCCTTCCCACGTGGTTAAAGATGCCCTCCAACGCATCTCATCCACATCCCGCACCTCCGCCCTCAGACCCAACCCCTCCAACCGCAACAAGGACAGAACGCCCCTGGTGCTCACCTTCCACCCTACTAACCTTCGCATAAACCAAATCATCCGCCGACATTTCCGCCACCTCCAAACAGACCCCACCACCAGGGATATATTTCCCTCCCCACCCCTCTCCGCCTTCCGCAAAGACCGTTCCCTCCGTGACTACCTGGTCAGGTCCACGCCCCCCTACGACCCACCCTCCCATCCTGGCACTTTCCCCTGCCACCGCAGGAACTGTAAAACCTGCGCCCATACCTCCTCCCTCACCTCTATCCAAGGCCCCAAAGGAGCGTTCCACATCCATCAAAGTTTTACCTGCACATCCACTGATATCATTTATTGTATCCGTTGCTCCCGATGCGGTCTCCTCTACATTGGAGAGACTGGGCGCCTCCTAGCAGAGCGCTTTAGGGAACATCTCCGAGACACCCGCACCAATCAACCAAATCGCCCAGTGGCTCAACATTTCAACTCCCCCTCCCACTCTGCCGAGGATATGGAGGTGCTGGGCCTCCTCCACCGCCGCTCCCTCACCACCAGACGCCTGGAGGAAGAACGCCTCATCTTCCGCCTCGGAACACTTCAACCCCAGGGCATCAATGTGGATTTCAACAGTTTCCTCATTTCACCTTCCCCCACCTCATCCTAGCTTCTAACCTCCAGCAACTCGATCCCCTGACCTGTCCGGACTTGTCCGACCTGCCCAGCTCCTTTTCCACCTATCCACTCCACCCTCTCCTCCCTGACCTATCACCTTCATCTCCTTCCCCAATGACCTATTGTACTCTATGCCACTCTCTCCCCACCCCCACCCTCCTCTAGCTTATCTCTCCACGCTTCAGGCTCACTGCCTTTATTCCTGATGAAGGGCTTTTGCCCGAAACGTCGATTTTGCCTGTCCTCGGATGCTGCCTGAATTGCTGTGCTCTTCCAGCACCACTGATCCAGAATCTGGTTTCCAGCATCTGCAGTCATTGTTTTTACCTCGATGGCTGATATTTAATGCCCAGTCCTCATTCCCCAAGGCATTTCTCTGTTTAAATAATGTGTTAAAACATACACAGAGATACACAACACAGGGACATGTGGTCATTAACCTTGGCTCAATGTAGAAGGATTTCAATAAATTCTCTAAATGTTGTTATTGAAAACCCAAAGGGAAGGAGCAAGGTGAGTCAAACAGGACAACATGAAAGATGAGAGAGTGAGAGAGAAAGGGAATGAATCAGGAAATGCTGCTGTCAGGAATCCCATTAAAAACTCCAAACTCTGTTTCAGGTTTTGTCAGAGTCACGGAGATGTATATCACAGAAACGGACCCTTCAGTCCAACTCGTCCATGCCAACCAGATATCCTCTATAAATCTCTTCCCATTTGCCAGCATTCTGGGAAGCTAGGGAAGTGATTGCTGGGCCCCTTGCTGAGATATTTGTATCATTGATAGTCACAGGTGAGGTGCCAGAAGACTGGAGGTTGGCTAATATGATGCCACTATTTAACAAAGGTCGTAAGGAGAAGCCAGGGAACTATAGACCCGTGAGCCTGACGTCGGTGATGGGCAAGTGTTTGGAGGGGACCCAGAGGGGACAGGATTTACATGTATTTGGAAAGGCAAGGACTGATTAGGGGCAATCAACATGGCTTTGTCCATGAGAAATCATGTCTCACAAACTTGATTGAGTTTTTTGAGGATTAATGATGGAAGACGTGATCTATATGGACTTCAGTAAGGCATTTGACATGGTTCCCCATGGAAGATTGGTTAGCAAGGTTAGGTCTCATGGAATACAGGGAGAACGAGCCATTTGGAGACAGAACTGGCTCGAAGATAAAAGACAGATGGTTGTATTGGAGAGTTGTTTATCAGACTGGAGACCTGTGACCAGTGGAGTGCCACAAGGATCGATGCTGGATCTACTGCTTTTCGACATTTATATAAATGATTTGGATATGAACATAGGAGGTATACTTAGTAAGTTTGCAGGTTACACCAACATTTGAAGTGTAGTGGACAGCGAAGAAGGTTACCTCAGATTACAACGGGATCTTGATCAGATGGGCCAATGGGCTGAGAAGTGGCAGATAGAGTTTAATTCAGATAAATGCGAGGTGCTGGATTTTGGGAAAGCAAATCTTAGCAGGACTTATACACTTAATGGTAAGGTCCTAGGGAGTGTTGCTGAACAAAGTGACCTTGGAGTGCAGGTTCATAGCTCCTTGAAAGTGGAGATACAGGTAGATAGGATAATGAAGAAGGCATTTGGTATGCTTTCCTTTCTTGGTCAGAGCATTGAGTGTATGAGTTGGGAAATCATGTTGCAGCTGTACAGGACGTTGGTTAGGCCACTTTTGGAATATTGTGTGCAATTTTGGTCTCCTTCCTATCAGAAGGATGTTGTGAAACTTGAAAGGGTTCAAAAGAGACTTACAAGGATGTTGCCAGGGTTGGAGAATTTGAGTTATAAGAGAGGCTGAATAGGCTGGGGCTGTTTTCCCTGGAGCGTCAAAGGCTGAGGGCTGATCTCATAGAGGTTTATAAAATCATGAGGGGTATGGATAGGATAAATAAATAAAGTATTTTCCTTGGAGTGGGAGAGTCCAGAACTAGAGGTCATAGGTTTAGGATGAGAGGAGGAAGATATAAAAGAGACCTAAAGGGCAACTTGTTCATGCAGACAGTGGTGTGTGTATGGAATTTGCTGCCAGAGGATGTGGTGGAGGCTCGTACAATTTCAGCATTTAAAAGGTATCTGGATGGCTATATGAATAGGAAAGGTTTAGACGGATATGGGCGAAATGCTGGCAAATGGGACTAGATTAGGTTGGGATATCTGGTCGGCATGGACGAGTTGGACCAAAGGGTCGGTTTCCGTGCTGTACATCTCTATGCCCATGTTGTCAATGAAGAGTCAGTGTATATTAGTAGATTTTCCTTTTCCTAGGAAGAGGGCATGTCGATTCCTCACGTCAGATCCAAAATAACATTAAAGACACGTAACTCTCCAGTGGCCACATTTCAACAGTTAAAGCAAGGGCCAGCCATTTGTCACTGGGGGTTTTGCTGTCTTGTTGCCAGTCTCAAAGTTGAAGTGGTGGGGTCTGCCTGTCCCCATTTTCAGGATCCTCTCAGGGAAGGGTTGTCCAGCAGTGGTCATCGAGCGGGCACTTGAGGTAGGTTCCGCCACCAGTGGGTATCCTGGTTCCAATCAACCCTATCAAGGCTGTCATACGGCATTTGGGATCATGAAGACGCTGGATTTAATTTGTTTTACCTGTAACTTGCATCATGGTTCAGTCCGGTTTGGTCTTGCGGTCAGGGGCATGCTTCATTTACATAACTCCAATTTCCGGGATGGCGGTTTAGGATGGCGCAGGCCACTTATCTCCATGTTAGGATTTGGGAGGATAAAAGGGGTCAGGGAGTCTCTTGCTGAAGTAAGGGCATAACAAACTACTTCATCCTCTCCAAATATTTTATTATGGGTTTCTAGAAACAAATTGTTAGTGAAGGTTAATATTCCCCCCCGCTTTGTCTCTTTTACTATCTTGATCTATCTGAATGGGGACAAGGCTTACCAGGGATGCCCAAAGTACAGCTGAAATCAAACTGAAATATAACACCTTGACAAGATAAAGACCATTGGGAGTTGTTCTGTAAATGGACTATCCAATCTTCTTGATGAAGTTGACCATTACGACAATCATAATAATTAATGTATAATAATATAAATCATCTTGGGTAATGTTCCACACATCGAAGGAATCAGTCTCTTGGCATACAAGAACATCATCCTGGCATAGGTGGTGTACAGTCTCTTGTTGCTCAGGATCACACAGATAGATGGTTCCCTCTTGTGTACTAATGCTGGCCTAGTCAAGTCCATATATCAGGAATTTTGTTGTTAATAAAAAACCTACATATATTTGTTGCTTCTGACAACAAAGGGACTTTGAAGCAGCCCCTTTAGTCAGCTTCAACCTTCTCGGTAATGGCAGATCATCCACTTCGATGGAATTTTCCCACAATATTCCCATTCCTATTGACGCTATTATTGTTGAGTCATAGAGTCACACAGCACGGGAACAGACTGTTCGGTCCAACCAGTCCATGCTGACCATAATCCCACACTAAACTAGTTCCAACTGCTTGGGCTTGGCCCTGGCCCTGGCCCATATCCCTCCAAACATTTCTTATTCATGTCCTTATCCAAATGTCCCTTAAACATTGTAGCTGTACGCATATTCACCATTTCTTTGGATGTTCATTCCACACACAAACTCATCTGTGCGGAAAACTTGCCCCTCATGTCTTTTTAAAATCTTTTTCCTTTCACCTTAAAAATACTCCTCCTTGTCTTAATTCCCCACTCGAGGGAAGAGGCACCTGCCATTTAGATCCCTCACAATTTTATAAATCTCTGTAAGGTCACCCTTCAACCTCCTCTGCTCCAGTGAAAGAAGTCGCAGTCTATCCAACCTCTCCTTTTCGCTCAAACCCTTGATTCCTGGAAACATCCTCAGAAATCTCTTCTGAAAACTCTCTCTAGCTTTAATAATGCCCATCCTATAACAGAGTGACCAGAACTGGACACATTACTCCAGAAGAGACTTCACCAATCTCCTGTACAACCTCAACACAGTGTCCCAACTCTGATACTCAAACATCTGAGCAATGAAGGCAAGTGTGCTCAACGCCTTCTTAACCACTCTGTCTACATTTGATGCAAACTTCAAAGAATTAAGTATCAGGGTTGAGTCAGATTTCATCTGATCAGTTTCTCCATTACCATTTCTTTACTAAGACTAATCTTCTCCAACTCCTCATCCTCACCAGTCCCTTGGATTTCAGTAATATTTAAGAGATTTATTTTATCTCCCTTTCTGAATGCAGACAAGAATAATTGTTATTTAGCTTCAGTGGAGAACCCCAAACATCTTACTTCTTTGAGATGTCTGATATCTGAGGAAGTGCAAATGTTACCGTCATAAGGACAGAGGGTGATGTAGGAGTTTGAGATGTCAGTCCCATGAGGAACACCCTCTCAGTTCCCAGAAAACTCTCTATAACCCGGGAAGAAAACAGTGAGTCCTGTGGGAATTTTGTTTGATTTCAAATAAATGTCTGACAATATCCCTTTGTAAATCAGATTTTGTAGCAGAAAGGATACAGCTGAGGGATTCTTTATCCCAAAGGGTGTAGTTCTAATAGATGCGATTGTGAGTCGGTACCTCACAGGCTGGTAATTGAATGGAGGTGGTCAGTGTCTCGCCCACTGACTGGAGAGCTGATAAGAGCCCCACATCAGCTCTCTCCGGGAAAGCTTGCTGCATTCAGTGATCCTCAAGCACTGCTGGCTCCTGGCTGCTGATGGCACTGTACCTGAGAGACCAAGCATCAGCACTGACTCCCAGGCTGATAGGTGTGTGTTACCAGGTAGAGGATCACAGGATGCTGACATGGGGGTGTGGAGTGGGTGAGGTGGGTCAGTAGAAATGGCAGGAGTGTGGGTGTCTCTAATGGCCAGATCCTGATGTTGGTTCATTTTTTCTCCATTCATGAGATTTGAGTTTGACCTATCCCCAATTGGCCTGGAGATGGCGACGGTGAGCTGAGTTCACGAACTGCTGCCATCCTTTGGGGACTTGGGCATCCACAATGCTGTCAGAAAGGGAGTTCCAGGTATTTGATCCAGTGATACTGAAGGAACGGTTGATATATTTTCAAGTTAGGGTTGAGTGTGGTTTGGAGGGGATCTTGCAGGAGGTGGTGTTCTCATGTGATTACTGCCCTCAGTCCTTCTAGGGAGTAGAGAGTTAAACATCACACAACATCAGGTTATAGTCCAACAGGTTTAATTGGAAGCACTAGCTTTCGGAGCGCTGCTCCTTCATCAGGTGGTTGTGGAGTACACAATTGTGAGACACAATTTATAGCAAAAGTTTACAGTGTAATGTAACTGAAATTATACATTGAAAAATACTTTGATTGTTTGTTAAGTCTCTCATCTGTTAGAATGACCATGATAGTTTCACTTCTTTCATATGTAAGTCACAAAAAGTTTTTAAAAAGTTACATTCTCAGGTTAACTGTAACTATAGGTGTCAGCCCAGACAAGCTGTTAAGATGTTGAAGGTGTTAGCCCCCTGTGTTCTGTTGTCTGTGCCATAATGTTTAGACTGATTCTTATCTAAAAAGTGAGTTAACAGAGTCTTACATGGATTCATGCAGTTTTTGAGCAAAGTACAAAGTATCTCTGCAAGTTCAAATTCACCCCACCAATGTATATGTGTATGTGTGCACGTGGGTTTTGTGTGTGTGTGTGTGTGTGTGTGTTTGGGGTGGGGGTTGTGAGTGTCTGTGAGAGAGAGTATATGTGTGTGAGTGTAAAGGGTCTAAGTCTGTGAGAGAATGCATATGTGAGTATGGGACTGTGTGTGTGAGAGTCTGGGGTGGGGGATTGTGAGTGTCTGTGAGAGTGAGTGTTTATGTGTGTGTGTGTGTGTAAAGGGGTCTAAGTCACAGTGTAAACTTTTGCCATAAATTCTGTGCCTTACGATTGTGTACTCCACAACCACCTGATGAAGGAGCAGCGCTGCAAAAGCCAGTGCTTCCAATTAAACGTTTTGGACTATAACCTGGTATTGTGAGAGTTTTAACTTTTTACACCCGAGTCCAACACTGGCATCTCCAAATCATAGATAGTAGAGAGCACAGATTTGGACGGTGATGCAAAAGGAGCAAGGTGATTGGTTGCAATACAATCTGAGGGATTTTCCAGCCTTCCCTATGCAGGCAAGTGGTGTGTAGTCTATCCCACTCCTGACCCGTGCCTTGTCGATGGTGGACAGGGTTCAGTGAGATACTGCAGTGTATCTTGTAGATGGTACACATTGTTAACTTTGTGTGTTGATGGTGGGAGGAGACATTTCCAAAGGAGCTGATTTCCAGGGCTGAGGTGAGAGAGACCGCCCTTGCCATCGAGGCTGTGTCTGAACAAATGTGATATGAAGGAATTCCAGTAAACCTGGAATCAATGGGAACCAGGAAGAATTTCCACTGGTTGGAGTCATACCTGGCACATGCTCATTAACCATTTCCCTCTTCGATGGGACTGACTGAACACAAGTCCAAATAAATCTCTGAAGAAGAGTGGGCGGCACGGTGGGTGGCACGGTGGCACAGTGGTTAGCACTGCTGCCTCACAGCGCCGGAGACCCGGGTTCAGTTCCCGCCTCAGGCGACTGACTGTGTGGAGTTTGCACGTTCTCCCCGTGTTTGCGTGGGTTTCCTCCGGGTGCTCCGGTTTCCTCCCACAATCCAAAGATGTGCAGGTCAGGTGAATTGGTCATGCTAAATTGCCCGTAGTGTTAGGTAAGGGGTAAATGTAGGGGTATGGGTGGGTTGCGCTTCGGCGGGGCGGTGTGGACTTGTTAGGCCGAAGGGCCTGTTTCCACACTGTAAGTAATCTAATCACTGTAAGTAATCTAAAAAAAAAGAGTCACACTGGAAGAGTAAAGCACAGGAATAGACTGTTTAGCCCAAATACCTGAGCTGATCTAACCCTAACCCTAACGCTATCTGCCTGCACAAGGTCCATACCCCTCTGTTCCCGGCGTGTTTGTGTATCTGTCCAAATGTCTTTTAAACTTTACTCCCATATCTACATCTTTCAGCGCCCTGGGTAGCACATTCCAGTCGCTGACCACACTGAATAAAAACCTCTCTTCGCACATTCTCCTCTGACCATAAACCTATGCCCACTAGTGTTTGAGATTTCCACCCTGGGATAAAAACTCTGACTGTCCACCTTCTCCATGCCTCTCATTATTTAATATACTTCCATCAGATCCCCCCTCAGCCTCTGATGTTCTAGTGAAAACAATCCGCGTGCCCAAACTCTCCTTATAGTGAATACACTCCAATCCAGGCAACATCCTGATAAATCTCTTTTGCATCATGTCCAAGGCCCCCACATCCTTCCTGTAATCTGTAGCATGACTTTGCAACTTTTATTCTCAAGCCCGAGATTGATGGAGGCAAACATGCCGTTATGTCTTCTCTCCAACCTTATCCACTTGCATTGCCACTTTCAGGGAGCTATGGACTTGACCCAAAATCCCTCTGCAGATTAATTCTTGACATTTTTTTGTATAATTTTGAATTCTTCCATTTAACTTTCCAAAGTGCATTATCTCACAATTGTCTGGATTAAACACCACATGCCATTTCATTGCCCATCTTTCCAAGTGATCTCCATTTGTTGCTGTATCCATTGACAACCTTCCTCACTGTCCATAACTGCACCAATTTGGTTTGCACCACATAACTGTCAGGCACTGACCATCTCCAACAAGACAGAAGGTAAACATCACCCACTGACATTCAATGGCATCACAGTCACTGGATCCACTTCAGTGAAAACAGACACAACATATTCATTCAGCTACTCGACCACTTCTGTACTCCTGAAAATAAATCCATCCAACTCTGTCTGGAATGGACCCACATCCGTTTTAGCCAAATCATCACCAGTGGAAGCTTTTGCAGTCCGTTTTTGATTTTTATGGATTGCATTCATATTCAATTCTCCTGTTCATTACAAGTTTCTTCGTCCTCCTTTGCGGAACCATTCTAGTGAGGACTCTCTGCAACCTCTTAAGGAGACTCATGTATTCCCTAAAATGTGATCATCAATGGCCACAATAGTCATAACAGACTTTCATAGGGGTTCAGCAAAACTTCCTCGATTGGGGAATCAATCATCTCGTTATAAACTCAAGGCCCTGTTTGCTTTGCTATTCACTCTCTCAATAAAGATCGGTGCACCAAGATTTCCCTGTCCCTCTGCCATGCAATATTTTGAACAGTGCCGTTAAGTTTATGTCGACTCTCAGAATTCCTCACCAAAATTGTATCCCCTTATCGGCCACAGGACTGTCCATTCTGATTGCTTTTCGATTCTGTTCCTGTAATCATGATGGAACAGAATGATGGAGGGTTCTCAATGGGCTGAAAGACTGACTCCTGTTGCTATTAGCCTGTTAATCTATTTGAATCAGACAGGTTTTGTCACAAGGAATGAATTAAATGTCTGTATTCTTAATTCCATTGCAGGACTATTTCCAACATAACTGAAGTGAAACAATATGAAGAACTTGTCCTTGATTTCCTGAAAGATTTGGAAAAAAACAAGGGAATACTTAATGGGAAATTTCTTATCGTTTGGTATAAGAAAGGTGGACTAACATAAATAGCTTTAGAAAAGGAATTGGAATGAAACCTTTCTATAAGGTTCTGTTACCTTTATACATTTTGAACAGTGGGATGTGCTTAATTCTAAAACTGTTTTGTCTTCCCCAAACTACACACTGCATTAACCTAGACTACTATGCATAACTCTGGTCACCGTACCTCAAGAAAGATATACTCTTCTCCCTAACTTCCATTGAATGCAGTGATTGTTCCTTACACATATTATGGACATGTGCCCACATTGGAAATTTGACCAATTCCACCAATGTCCTATCTCAGAAATCCCGGTATCCTGTTTATAAAACTGCCCTCTACTGGCAGTCAGAAAAGAATACAAAGTTAAAAATCACACAACACCAGGTTATAGTCCAACTGGTTTAATTTTCTTCATATGTTAAGCTTTTCATTCCTGGGACCATTCTCATTAACCTCCTCTGGACCCCTCCAAGGCCAATACATTCTTCCTGAGGTACGGGGGCCAAAGCTGCTCACATTACTCTAAATGTGGTCTGACATTTAGAGCCTCAGAAGTATATCCCTGCTTTTATATTCTAGTCCTTTCCAAATAAATGCCAAGATTGTATTTGCCTTCCTAAAAACCTGCAAATTTACCTTAAGAGAATCCTGGACGAGAACTCCCAAGTCCCTATGCACTTCAGATTTTTGAATCTTCTCCCCATTTAGAAAATAGTTTATGACTCTGTTCTTCTGGCCAATGTGCATGATCTCACACTTTTCCAAGCTGTACACCATCTGCCACATTTTTGCCCACTCTCTTAACCGATCCAGATCAGTCTGCAGCCTCCCTGCCTTCTCAATGATGCCTGTCCCTCTACCTATCATTATATCATCTGCACATTTAGCCAGAATACCTCAGTTCCTTCATCAGATCATTAATGTATAAAGTGAAAAGTTGTAGTCCCAACACAGTGCCTTGAGGAACACTACTAGTCACTGGCTGACATCCTGAGAAGAACTCTTTTTATCCCCACTCTCTGCTTTCTGCCAGACAGCCAATCTTCTATCCATGCTAGCACCTTGCCTCTGACACCACGGGCCCTTGTCTTACTCAGTAGCCTCCTGTGTGGCACCTTGTCAAAGGCCTTCTGGAAGTCCAAGTAGATAACATCCATTGGCTCCCCTTGGTCTAACTCGTGCATTACCTCCTCAAAGAATTCAAACAGATTTGTCAGGTGTGACCTTCTCTTGATGCAACCTTGCTGATTTTGCCCTATTTCATCATACACTTCCAAGTATTGAAAAATTTCATCCTTCACAATGGATTCCATAATCTTAACAACGATCAAGATCAGACTAATCAGCCTGTAATTTCCCCTCTTTTGTCGTACTCCCTTTTAAAATAAGGGAGTTACATTAGCAATTTTCCAGTCCTCTGGGACCCTTCCTGACTCCAGTGATTCCTGGAAGATCACCATTAATGTCTCCACTATCTCTTCAGCTGTCTCTTTCTGGGGTGTGGTCCATCTGGTCCAGATTATTTCTCCCCAATCAAACCTTTCAAATTTCCCAGCACCTTCTCCTTGGTGACGGCCACCATACTCACCTCTGACTCTCTGGAATTTTTGGGATGTTACTCGTGTCTTCCACCATGAAGACTGATGTAAAATACTTATTCAGTTCCTCCACTATTTCTTTGTTCCCCATTACCACTTCTCCAGCCTTGTTTTCCAGCAACCCAATGTCTATTTTGCCTCTCTTTTGCCCTTTAGGTATCTGAAGAAATTCTTGCAATCTTCTTTTATATTACTGGCTAGCTTATGGTCATAGTCGATATTCTCCTTCCTTATTTCTTTTATCGTTGTCCTCTATTGGTTTTTGTAAGCTGACCAATTCTCTGGGTTCCCACTGCTGTTCACCGCATTGTATGCTTTCTCTTTTGCTTTTATGCTGTCCCTGACTTCTCTTGTCAGCCATGGTTGCCTCATCCGCTGAGTTCTCCTTACTTGTCATTTTTTTCATACTTTTCCTGCAGTTGAATCCACCTCCAGTGATGTTAACCTGCTGCTTTGTTTCCCACTGGCCTTGATACTTCTTTGAGTTTTACCCTTCGCTTTCCCCCAACTTTCTAATTTGTTGACCACCCTATTTACCTTTCTCTAGAGAATATTAGTCCCAGCTCGGTTCAGGTAGAGACCATCCCAATGGTACAGATCCCTCCTGTTCCAATGCCGATGCCTGCGCCCATGAAAAGGAACCCCTCTTTCCCACATCACTCTTTTAGCCACGTGATTACTTCCTTTGTTCCTGTTTCCCGATGCCAATCTGCACGTGGCTCAGGTAGTAATCCAGAGATTATAACCCTTGATTTAGTTCTTTAATTTAGATCCTACTTTCCAATAATCCCTAAACTGATCCTCTTTCTTCATCGAGACAATGTTGATTGTCCCAACGTGGACCACAAAAATTGGATCCTTCTCCTCCCTCTCCAATATCCTTTCAAGCCGGTCAGAGGTGGCCCTTACAGTGGCACCAGGCAGGCAACATACCATGCAGTTCTCTCTATCCTGCTTACAAAGGATGCTATCTATTCCCCTAATTCTCGAATCCCCTACAATTACCACTAGTCTTTTTGCTCCCCCCTCTTGAATGGCCTCCTCTATCACAATGCCATGGTCAGCTGGCTCACCCTCCCCACAGCCCTGTTCCTCATCTATACAGACAGCAAGTACCTCATGCACCTTGTACAAAGTCAAGAGCTGAGGCTCATCTGTCTGAATACAGGATCCTCCTATCTGCCTCACTTGCAGTCACACACTGCTGTCCCTGTCCCTTACCAAATTTGTGATACTTAATCTACCAGGTGTGACTGCCTCCTGAAACACAACGTCCAGGTAACTCTCCCCCTCCCTGATGTGCCACAGTGTTTGAAGCTCACATTTCAGCTCATTAATTCTGAGCCAAAGTTCCTTGAGCAACCAACATTTGCTGCAGATGTGGTCAATACAGCTCGCAAAGGGTTCAGCCAGCTCCCACATCATACAGCTACAGCACATCACCTGCCCAGCCAGCTCGACTTAATTAATTTATTAGTTAGTTATGCCGTGTTATTTTTTCAAATTTGGGACGGATTCCCTACCCGCCAATCAGGTCACAGCCCTCCTGTGATATCCCTTTTTCAGTTTGAGTTCAGTTACTTCACGGGTTCCTCCTGGAAGTTAATGCCAAAGGAGCAAGGTGATTCGTGACATGGTAGATGGTACACACTGTGCCACTGTGCATTGGTGAAGGGAGCTAATATTGAAGGTGGTGGAAAAGGTGCCAGTCAAGTGGGCTGCAATGTCCTGGATGGTGGTGAGATTCTTGAGTGATTTTGCAGCTTTACCTATCCAAGCAGGTGGTGTGTAGTCTATCACATTCCTGACCTATGCCTTGTCGGTGTGGACAGGCTTCAGTGAGATATTACATTGTACCTTGTAGATGGTACACATTGCTACCACAGTGTGTCAGTGTTAGAGGGAGACACAGCCAAAGCAGCTGAATTCTAGGCCTGAGCTAAGAGAGACTGCACTTGCCAATAAGGCTGTGTTGGAACAAATGTGGCTTTAAGGAGTTCGAACAAAACTGGAATCAATGGGAACTGGGAAGAATATCCGCTGGTTGGAGACATACCTGACACTTGCTCATGAATGACCTCTCTCTTTAACAGGAGTTGCTCAAACTGTGACAAATGACTTTCACACCACATAAGTGTCAGACAATTTTAACACAGAGTCTAACCATCACCCCCTGATATTCAATGGCATAATCAGTGAATGCACCATGTCAGTGACTGCAGATACAACATAAACATTCAACTCTTCTGCCATTTCTCAGTTCATCATTATCAATTCTCCTAAATCTGCCTGCAATTGAATCACTTTTGATATAGCCAAAATGTCATTTTGACTTATCTTTCAAGTTTTTGCAATTCATTTTTGTGTTTTTGATGGATTACAGACATATTCAATTCTCCTCTTCCTGATGACTTTCTTATTTGTCCTTTATGGAAATTTCTAGAAAGAGCTCTCTCTGCAACTTTTCAAGGGCATTCATGTATTTGCTAAAATGGCCACAATGCTCAAATTGGGGCCGTTCCAGGTTTTCATGGAGGCTCAGGGTCGCACGGTGGCTCAGTGGTTAGCACTACTGCCTCACAACGCCAGGCACCCGGGTTTGATTCCAGCCTCAGGTGACTGTCTGCGTGGAGTCTGCACATTCTCCCAGTGTCTGCGTGGGTTTCCTCTAGGTGTTCCGGTTTCCTCCCACAGTCCAGAAATATGAAGATTAGGTGAAATGGTCATGCTAAATTTCCAATAGTGTTCAGGGATGTGTAGGTTAGGTGCATTAGTCAGGGGTAAATGTAGGATAATTGGTTAGGGGAATGGGTCTGGGTAAGTTACTTTTCAGAGGGGTCGGTGTGGACTTGTAAGGCCAAACGGCCTGTTTCCACAATATAGGGATTCTATAAAAATGAAAGGCTTCCCTGATTCAGTGATCAATCATCTAGTTATATGATACCATTTTCTTTATTAGTCAGTCTCTCACTAAGATTTCTCTGACTGTGCCCCATGTAATGTTGAGAACACTTTACCTGCTATGGGACTGTCTATTCTGATCATCGATTGATTCTGTTCCTGTAATCACAATGGAGGGTTCTCAATGGGCTGAAAGACTGACTCCTATTCCTATTGTCCTGTTAATCTACTCTGATCTAGACAGGTTTTGTCATGAGGAATGAGAATTAAATGCCTATACGCTTAATTCTGTTGCAGGACATTTCATGAGAAATATGAATGGGAAGAATATAAAGAACTGGTGCTGGACTTCTTGAAGGAACTGGAAGAAGAAAAAGGAACATTTGAATGGAAATTTGTTATCATTTGGTATAATAAAGGTGGACTAACGCAAATATGGTTTAGACAGGAATCAGAATGAAAATTTTCTGGTTGATTCTGTTACCATTATAATACTGAACAGTGAGATGCTGAATTCTAAAATCTGTTTTATCTTCCCCAAACTACACATTGAATTAACCTAGAGTACTGTGCATAACTTGGGTCTCCTTACCTAGAGAAAGATACACTCTTATACTTACCTTCCAGTGAATGCAGTGACTGGTCATTATAATTCTTTATAATCGGGATTTCTTGTCAAATCTAAATTTTTGGTCAGTGTTTCAGATTCATTTCTAACTAACCACCTCTGTGGGGCATTGGTGACATCAGTTTAAGGTCGTTTTATGGCATGTACAAAGGGTTAAATTCAATTGTACATGGGGAGCTGGATCCTTCAAAGGGATTTGATTTCCTTTTCTCTAATCTTATTTGAAATGAATGCATTGTGCACGGCCTGAGACAGGGATGGTCCTGGTGATAGATTATGCTTCTGTTTAATCTCAATCATGCTGGGTCAGAAGGTTTCATGTTGATGTGGTCAGAGCTCATTGACAGTGGGAGGGATTACAGAGCCTGGTTGTTTGAGATTGGTCAGTGCTGGAACTGCCCTTTGGAGTATTCCTATATGGAATGGATTCGTAAACCATCAATACTCATTGTTGTGCTCCTTTTGTAATGATGTCCCACCTTCATCTGAAAGTTAGTGACACGTAAGAATCAGTCAGCTTTGTGCTGTTGTGTCTGAGGTCAGAGGTTTCACTTGTTGAACTCTGCAGAACAAGGGGAGGGGGCAGGATAGTGGGAGCTTGCATTGAGGCTCAGGACCAGCAAGGGTCAGTGAGAGGAGGAAGAGGGATGTGGACCGGAGTCTGGAGGAGGGTGAGGGCCTTGCAAACAGTAACATCGGACACACAGAGTATTCTAAATACATGAGGAATGCATCCCCAGTCACATTGTGGGTACTTTACATTTGAACTGGAACCAACAAGAATGAAGAGAGTGGAAGTGGGGGACACTGTGGTTACTGCCATCAGGAACACCAGGCCAGGGTGAAAATTCCACCCTGTGTGGGCAGTAAAATATTCCCTTTACCTGCCATTCCTGATGGTCAGACACTGGACTGACACTGGTCAGACATTGTGCTGGGAATGAGGAGAAAGGTTGTTTCTTAATCCAGTTCAGCTTTACTCAGGTCAGTGCAGGTTCAGAAAACAGCTGGATCCTGGTGAGGAAGGACAAGTGGAAGATTTTGGGAATCAGGAATGAAGCAGCTTCAAACTGGTCCCTGAAATGGTGAAAGAATCCCAAAGTGAAATCAGAATCCAGAGTCTGACGTTAGAATAAAATTCAGCTTCAGATCTGCTCCCACCCACACTGGTAGCTCCCACTCACAATATAGACTGACTGAATGTGTGATTGGAGAAATGATCTATCCCAATATGATTCCTGTTAACAGGCCGTTCATTCACAGGCTTCTCATGTGGAGGGAAGAGGCCATAGTCTTCGGGTTTGTGTTTGTCTGTGTTTTTCTGTCTGCTGGGAATGTTTTCTCACTGTGAAATAAAGAGGGTGATGCATCATAACTCTCAGTCTCCTGTTCTATTCTCACTCTGAGGGAAATCTGGGCCACTGCTCACATCACAATTTTAACGTTGTATACAGCTTTCCATATTTCAGTGAAATGAATATGTTGAAGTATTGAAGATTAAAAGTAATAATTCTCCAATTTCAGAGAATGATCCCACACTAACAGAGGGCATTTGACCCACTGTGTGCATGAGCTACAGGCAAAGTGACATTGGGGATAATAAAGTCAAGGACTAACATGTGTGGCTCAAGATAGATGCGTGTGGAATAGCTATCAGTTTAGCAACACTCCAGGAGCAGTCTAACTTACACCTTGTACATAGGCCAAATGAAGGAAGAATGATCCAGATGTTGGAGAAATCCAAAACTAGGGGTCTAAGGATAATGGGTAAGCCATTCAGGACAGAGATAAGGAAGACTTTCTTCACTCAGAACATTATGAATCGGTGGAATTCTCTCCCATTGGAAGCTGCTGAGGCCAGTTTATTAGAGAAATTCAAGAGGCAACTGGATGTGGTCCTTGTGGCTGAGGAGATCAAGGAGTATGTAGCGAGGATGGGAATGGGTCACTGAGATCGCATGATCAGCCATGATCGGATTGAACGGTGGGCCAGGCTTGAAAAGCTGAATGGCCTACTCTTGTACCTATTTTCTATGTTTCTGTGTTTCTATTTTCAGCATTCTTCCCAACTTTTATTCTGCATTTCTTTCATAATAAATGCTAAAATTCAATAAACTGTCGCTGCACATGAATTTCCTGAAATTCGTGCATAAGGATGCCCGGACCTCTTTGCACAAACTTCAAAGAAGCCAATACTTCAAAGAACTCCTTAAACCATGAGAAAATTTATCGACAGAGACTTATTTGAGGAAATCTCCCCATCAAAGATAATCGTTTGGCAGAAATTGAAGTCACCATTTGACAGATAACAAATGGGAAAACCACAGGAAGAGAGGAGATTCGAGCAGAGATTTCCAAATTGGAGAAGCAGAGCTGAATATCAGCTGTTCCTGAAAATCTGGGGCAAAGCAATCCCTGTCAATCCTAGGGATGGCACCATCACCTCCATCTCCAAGAAAGGAGCAAGAGGTTGGTGGGAACGACCGAGGAATCTCCCCACTCTCCATCACCAAGAAGATCATCGCCAGTGAGGGAGGAAATCTTTCCTGAAAACATGTGTGCCTTTCACTGCTCAGCAACTCCAAGAGGAAAGCCAGGAACAACACGAACCACTCTACATGACCAAGCACTCTACATGACCTTCACCAATGTGAATGAGGCTTTCAATTCAGGCTGGTCGTTCAATCAAATTCATCAAAATTCTCCATCTCCTCTGTGGCAAGAATATCAGTGTCAGTCCTCGCCAACAATATGACAGAATCCTTTGGGGTTAAGCAGGGATGGGTCAACAGCCCACCCTTTTCTCCATCTTCATTGCCTCCATTCCCCATCTTGTCAAGAACAGGCTTCTCATTGCTGTGGACATTTTTCTGGGGACAGGAAAAAACTTTTCAACTGGTTGAAATCAACAAAGAAATGAACCCCCACAGTACGCTGATGACAATTGGCATTTCTGCTCTCTTGGAAGAGAATCTTCATGCACACTCAAGAAAGCTCTAATCCTTTTCCAGCCCTTCCCAGATCAAGCTCCAGCCCATTCCTCTGTTAAGATCAACAGAGAAATCCTCCCAAACCTGAACCATTTCCCTTACCTGGGAAGCTATCTCTCATCTAAGGCTGATATTGATGCAGAGATTCAACATCACATCCAATCTGAGAGAATCATCTTTGACACTTTGGGATGAAAGCCGTTAATAACCATGATATTCGTGTTGATACCAAGACCCTTGAGTATATGGCAGGTTTACTTCTGACTCCTTTTACTGGGCTGCAAACCTTGGACTACATGTAGACGGCACCTCCAGACCCTTGAGAAATATGATTAACACTGTTTGAGACAGATTGTCCACATTAGCTGGGAGGACAGGCATATTAATATCAGCCTCCTTGAAGTAGCTAATAGCAGCAACAGCGAGGCCATGACCATCAATAACCACCTCCCCTGGGCCGGCCATGTGCTTAGGATGTCCATGTTCCGACTGTCAAAACAAATCTTTTCCAAGAACCTTCCTTCTGGGTGAAGAATAGAAGGACAAAGGCAGCATTTCAGAGACTCCCTGACACTTCCCTCAAGAAATATAACATAAACATCAATACATGGGAGACCTTTGTTCAGAACAAACTGACTTGGAGGAGACTCCTGCATGAAAAGACACAATTCTTTGAGCAGCTCCTCGGCAAGAGGAAGTAGAGAGAAGGTACCAGAGAAAGGAATGCCAATGATCTCAAGGCCAAGGACCACTTCCACCTGCTCCCAGAAGCACCTGCCCAAAGTGGTTGGAGATATGTCTCTAGGATCGGCCTCATCAGCCTCACAAGGACTCACACAAACCTGACCAGTGACACGGAATGTCCGAAGTGGACAATCATATGTATTAGCAGGTGATTGCCACTGACTCTAAATCTCTGCCTTCTTATTTCTGTTCCTTTTATCATCAGGAACAACTTCACCCGACCTACTCTATCCAGCTCGATCATGATTTTGAAAAGTCCATCACATCTCCTCATAGCCTTCTTCTCTCCAAAGCAAACAGTCCTAACTTCTTCAATCTAGCCTCATAAGTGAAGTGTCTCATTCCTGGAACCATTCTTGTAAATCACTTCTGCACCCTGTCCAATACTTCTCTGATGATGTGCCGCCCACTGACTGTACCCAATCATCTTGCTGCGGTCTAACAAATGGTCTTATCCAGAAGAAGTCACCCTCCTGTCTCGCTACAAATACTCATATCACAGACCGCAGTGGTTCAATATTACAACTTGCCACCATTGTCTAAAGGGAAGGAAGGAATGGCTAATAAATGTCAGTCTGTCACTAATTTTCATGTCCCAGGAAGAAATAAACAACATGAACGCAATGCACAATGAAGATTGTTTGTTGGGGGACTGAAGAGCACTTGAACAATTTACAGATTTAAAAATGGGAGCTATCTATTTCTCTGAAATGCAGCCCCTTATATGTCAAGACGGTAAAATAGAATTTGGCTTCAGATTTGACTCTAGATGCTGGCTTTACTTCAGTGAGTTTTTTGTGATCCAGATTTCAGGGGCATTGACCATGATCCTGGATTTGAGGGAGTTCACTTGACGACTTTGCACTGAGACACCCACAACCCATCTCTCGGCTTCTCAGTAATATTTACATGGTATTTTACAGCTTTTGATGTTGAACTCATGAGAGCTGCAGAGAAATAGGTAGCTCCCATTTTTAAATCTGTAAATTGTTCAAGTGCTCTTACGCAAAATGTAAAGTCATACAACCCTCTGACAGGAAAATATTTCAATCGGGTGACCCAATTTTACAGTAATGACGTCCTACTTCTGGACTGAACCACAAAAAGAAACATGTTTTCCATGTTCACCTTCTCAAGACCCTTCAGGAGTCTGATACACTTAATCCAATTACCCCTCACTCTTCTAAACTCTAGTGGAGACAAGCCCATCCCGTCCAGTGTATCCCGCATGACTCATTCACTTCAGCTTTTAATCTCGTAATCTTTCTGTAAACCACCTCCAGTACATTGACAATCTTCCTTAAATAAGGAAATAGAAACTGCACCCAGTAATTGACATGTAGGCACATGAATGCTCAGTGCATCCTTACTTTCATGTTCAATTCCTCTTGTAATAAATTGTGTCATAAACAACTGTACACAAGCATCTTGCTGGGGTCTAACAAATGGTCTTATTCAGAAGAGGTCACTCTACTGTCTCGCTACAAATACTCATATCACAGACCACAGTGGCTCAACATTACAACTTGCCACCATTGTCTAAACAAAAGGAAGGAATAGGTAATAAATGTCAGTCTGTCACGAATGATCATGTCCCAGGAGGAAATAAACAACATGAAGACAATGCGCAATGATCCAGTCAGTTATGATTCTGCTGAAGATTGTTTGTTGGGAGACTGAAGAGCACTTGAACAATTTACAGATTTAAAAAGGGGAACCAAATATTTCTCTGAAATGCAGGCACTTAAATGTCAAGACGGAAAAATAGAATTAGGCTTCAGATTTGCCTCTGGAAGCTGGCTTTACTTCAGTGAACTTTTTGTGGTCCAGATTTCAGGGACATTGACCATGATCCTGGATTTGAGGGAGCTACAGAGTTGAGTTGTGTACTTTGCAGTCAGACACCCACAACTCATCTCTCGGCCTCTCAGTAATATTTACTTGGTATTTTACATCTTTTGATGTTGAACTCATGAGAGATGCAGAAAAACAGTCACAAAATGCAAAGTCAGTTCATCTGACCGATTTGTATAAAACAAGTCCATGTATTTTACTACTTGTAGATTTTATCAAATGATATTTAAAATTTACCTGCAATTCTTTCTGATTGGTTATCACCTGGAAAATTTTCAAAGCAACTTACATCTTGTTTTCAACTTTAAATCTAACTGCCACTAAATCCCAATAACTTGTGTTAATACTTAAAGAAATTAAGATCTGTAGAGACAAGCATTGAAGAATTTAAGGAGACAAAATGAAACAATGCTACAAACCCTATGGCTAGTGTTGCAAAGTGCTGTAATTTTCCAATTGCCCCTAGATCCTGGTATGGTTCCAGCAGGTTCAAAATTAGCAAAGATGTCCTGATGGCTATTTGTTTGTCAAGTTTGGGAAGAGCACAACCGGAATATTAATGAAATGAGTTAAACCGTCAACCAGGACATTACCAAACAATAATCGCCATCAATTGGGACTCACCATTGCCCAGTGAGAATTTGCCACGCTGCTTGTGAAATGTATAAATGGTGAAATGAGATGATCAAAACATTGAAGTAAATCTCACCAGACTTCTCTCCCGATTCAGCCACACATCTTACCATTGCCCACATTGCTCCAACCCCCCGAAGAATCTGGCTATAGTTACTGAACACTCCAATTATTCAACCAGTCTTCAGATGGAGGATCCTGCAGAACTCACCCAGTATAAGACTCCCCACAGAAAGCAGCACTGAGAATCTTTGTAGAAGCAGTACCCACCTTTTACAGCACAAGCACCAACATCGCAATAAGGTGAAGAGTTATCCCAAAATCTTTGTGAAAAGCTAAAGAGAGAGTAAAAATGTAACAAACATGGGTAAAGTGGCAGGTGGGTAAGGGAGTAGAGTGGCAGGTGGGGGAGTGAGCAGGGTGGTAGATAGGTCTGGGGGTAGAGTGACAGACGGGTGGCTTAAAGGACAGTAAAGATTAGCAGATGAGGAGTTACTGGAATGGTGTGAGGGTGAAGTTGATCTTAGGGTTGGGACTAGTTGGTTTGGGTAATGGGGTCGTGGTCGTGTGATGAGGTTGTCTTCACATCAAGATAGGTCGGTGGGGGATAAAGGCAGTTGCGTAAGATCATGGAGGGCCGAGGTGGGAGAGAGGTTAGGTCAGACCATTGGTGGTGGGGTCAGTGATTAGATTTGGTTGCATGAGCCGGTGAGGGAGGTGAATCATAGAGTCATAGAGTTCGAACAATCCTGAGACAGGTCTTTTGGTCCAAATTGGTTGATGCCATACAAAATGTCTAACCACGCTAACCCCATTTCCCTACACTTGGCCCATAAATTTCCAAATTTTTCCTCTCCATGTATTTGTCCAAATGCCTTTTAAATATTGTTAATGTACCCACAGCAACCACTTCTGCTGGCAGCTCATGCCATATGCATACCACCCTCTGTGTAAAAATCTTGCCCCTCAGGTTCCTTTTTATTCTTTCCCCTCTAACCTTAAACTGATGCCCTCGAGTGCTCGATTCCCCAACCCTTGGGACAAAAAACTGAGTGCATTCACCTTATCCATGCCTCCGATGATCTTATACCCTTCTGTGAGATCCTCCCTCAGTCTCCTATGTCCTAAATTAAAAAGTCCTAGCTTGTCCAACCTCTGCCTATAACTTTTGTTGCATCCTGGTAACATCCTTGTATATTTCTTCTGCACTCTTTCCCGTTTAATCACATCCTTCCTATTGCAAGGTGACCAAAACTGAACACAGTGCTCCAAGTGTGGCCTCACCAACATCCTGTACAACTGCAACATCATTTCCCAATTTCTATACTCAGTGCCCCGACTAATTAAGGCCAATGTGCCAAAAGCCTTCTTCACTCCCCCATCTACTTGGAGTGTAGGTCTCCACGTTCAGGGAACTGTGCACCAGAACTCCAAGGTCTCTCTGTTCCACTACACTCCTTAAGGCCCTACCATTCACCAAGAAACTCCTGCTTTGATTTGTTGTTCCAAAATGCAAGACCTCCGCTTGCTATATTAAACTCCATTTGCTATTTCTCGGCCCACTTCCCCAGCTGATCAAAGTCCTGCTGTATTTTCTGAAAGCCTTCCTCTCTGTCCATAATACCACCTACTTCAATGTTATCTGCAAACTTACTAATCATGCCTTGCCCATTCTCATCCAAATCATCGTTCTCGATAACAAACAATAATGGGCCCAACACCGACCCCTGAGGGACTTCACCAGTCACAGGCCTCCAGCATAACAAGCATCCTTCCACTATTACCCTCTGCTTCCTACCATCAAGCCAATTGAGTATCCAATTTGCCAGCTCTCTCTGGATTCCATGCGATCTAACCTTCTAGAGCAGCCTACCATGTGGAACCGTATCAAAGGTCTTATTGAAGTCCATGTAGACTACATTTACCACTCTGTCCTTGTCAACTCTCCTGGTCACTTCATCAAAGAACTCTAACAAATTTGTGAAACATGATCTCCCATGCACAAAGCCATGCTGACTACACTTAATCAAACTCTGTCTTTCCAAAAGCATGTATAACTTCTCTCTTAGAATTTTCTCAAGTAACTTACCTCCCACTGAAGTTAGGCTTACTGGTCAATAGTTTCCAGGTTTTTCTTTGCTGTCTTTCTTGAATAAGGGCACAACATTTGCTACCTTCCAGCCTTCCCGAACCTCACCCGTGGCTAACGATGATGTAAAAATATCAGCCGGAGTCCCTGCAATTTCTTCTCTCCTCTCTTGTAGCATTCTTGGGTATGTCTGGCCAGGACCAGAGATTTATCCACCTTCATACATTCTAATACATCCAGCAATCCTCGATTCTGATATGGATTGTCTTCAAGATATCACTATTAACTTCCCCAAGTTCTCACGTCACCATGTCTTTCTCCACAGTAAACACTGAGGAGAAATATTCATTGAGGACCTCGCCTATCTCCTGCAGTTCTACACATATGTGAGTGGTTGGTTCAGTCTGGGGAAAGTCAGATCAGGACGGGGTGTAGTCACATGGTGGGTGTTCATTGGATCAGAAGGGCTAGTCTGGTGATGAGAGGGTTAATCACCTGGTCAATGGTATAATTGGGTGATGCTGGACAACCAGATCCACACAGAATGGTTGAATAGTGGGTTGTAGTACTGTTGTGTTGCCAGGGAATTTGGTGACATCGGAGGTGGGGGCACTGTGGGAATCAAGTGGGTGAACTGTATAGTTAACCTGGAATTAGAAATGTTTTTATTATCCATGAATTATTTCTTTGGCAAACTCAGTAAGTCGGCACAGTGGTTAGCACTGCAGCCTCACAGAGTCAGGGATGCGGGTTTGATTCCTGCCTCGGGCGACTGTCTGTGTGGAGTTTGCACATTCACACCGTGTCTGCGTGGGTTTCCTTCAGGTGCTCTGGTTTCCTCCCACAATCCAAAGGCGTGCAGGTTCAGTAAATTGGCCATGCTCAATCGCCCATAGTGTTAGGTGCATTTGTTAGGGGTAAATATAGTCAAGGTTAGAGTGGTGCTGGAAAAGCACAACAGGTCAGGCAGCATCTGAGGAACAGGAAAATCAATGTTTCAGACAAAAGCCCTTCATCTGGAATCATTCCTGAAGGGCTTTTGCCCAAAACGTTGATTTTCCTGCTCCTTGGATGCTGCCTGACCTGTTGTGCTTTTCCAGCACCAATCTAATCTTGACTCTGATCTCCAGCATCGACAGTCCTCACTTTTGCTGAGGGGTAAATATCGAGTGGGGGAATGGGTTTGGGTGAGTTAATCTTCTGAGGGTTAATCTGGACTTGTGGGGACGAAGGGCCTGTTTCCATACTGTAGGAATCTAATCAGATCTCTCCAAAGTCTCCACATCGAATTCAGGGTGAGAGACCCACCCGAAGACTTTAGGACACAAGATTGGATCGGGATTTCTGAGGGACACTGATTCATATCTTTTGGTGTATCCAGCCTCTGACTATCCACAGAAAGGACGAACTGGACCCATGATCCATCACAAGGTTGTAATGAAATAATATTTCCATATTTAGTCAGCTGTAGTGTTTCTGTATCTGTTTCCTTATCATGTGACATTCATGCCTGCAGCCAAGCCATATTCAAAACCATCACCGCAAAACAGTATAAAGCGATCCATAGTCTCTACTCAAACATCAGATCGACCTGAAGGTGCTGAGAGTCAGTCAGTGCGTTCAAGACCAATTTGAGCAGACACCAAGATGCTGAGACTCTTCTTAACTGTGTCTGTCCTCTTCGGGTATCTGGTTGCTGCGCAGAACCACGTACAAGAAGTGGACAATTTCTGTGAAGAATTGGACTGTCCTGAACCAGAGTCTGCCGTCTTGGAGAATGTAAGTACGATTCAAAGTTTTTTGCATTCTGACATTTTTGTACCAGTATAAATTATTTAATGACTGTATCCGATCGCCCAAAACCACTCTACCCCTCAACTCTGAAACATGACTGCACTGATATTCATCCTCAGGACAACAGATTGGGCACATAATATCCAGAGTTTTCAAGACTGCGAGGTCTACTCATTGACATTTTAAAAACACTTAAAGGGCCAGCTAAGGTAGATGTAGAAAGGGTGTTTCTGTTGGTTTGGAGTCTCGGGAATTGGAGAATACAGTCTCAGAATAAGGGAACCAGCCATTTCGGACTGAGATGAGGAGAATCGCTTCACTAAGAGGGCAGTGAAGTTTGGAAACCTTTACCCCTGGGAGCTTGGCCATTGATTATGTTTAAGACATCAAGCAATAGATTTCTAAATAATATCAAGGGAGATAGGGATAGCATTGGAAAGCAGCGATGAGCCTGTTGTGGAATCTCCAGCTTCACTCAGATGATCATCAATCTTTAGACTATTTAGTTGTCGATGATCAACTGGTGAGAATATTGAAGGCTGGGGTAGATAAATCTTTGGGCTCAAAACACATCAGGAGGTATCATAACAAGGTGAGAAACTGGAAGCTCAAGTGTAGTCAAAGATCAGCCAAAATCTTACTGCCTTGTTCCTGTTTCTAATATCAGACATTCTTTTGAAATTGGTTATTTTTTGTCCAAATTTCTCAACCAGAAACGAGGACCAAATTCAAGGCCATTGACATTTTCCTGATCTTGTGTACATCTGCAGTAACTGAGTGTGGAAGATTTTCAATAACATTCCATACATTTTATACCAAAGACCCAAGGGAGAAAATGGCCCATTGTGCAAAAAATGACCAAGATGAAAGAATTGAATGGAAAACAAAATGAATTAAGAAGTGTTGAGACCAAGATCCCAACAACATCTCCCAATTCCCATTAAAACTCAAAGCTTAAATGACACCTTAATGCTCCATCCAGACACCTGGGACAGTCCTCTGAACAAAGTTCTTTTTCAGAGACACTTTACAGTCATAGAGATGTAAAGCACGGAAACAGACCCTTTGGTCAAACTCATCCATGTCAACCAGTTATCCTAAACTAATCTAGTCCCATTTGCCAGCCTTTGGCCCATATCCCTCTAAACTTGAAGGTGGCTCAGTGGCTAGCATTGCTGCCTCACAGCACCAGGGACCTGGGTTCAATTCCAGCCTCGGGCGAGTGTCTGTGTGGAGTTTGCACATTCTCCCTGTGTCTGTGTGGGTTTCCTCCGGGTGCTCTGGTTTCCTCCCACAATCCAAAGATGTGCAAGTCAGGTGAATTGGCCATGCTAAATTGCCCATAGGGTTAGGTGCATTAGATAGAGTAGGGGAATGGGTCTGGGTGGGTTAGTCTTTGGAGGATCGGTGTGGACTTGTTGGGCCGAAGGGCCTATATCCATACTGTCGAGATTCTAATTCTAAACTTTCCCTATTTCCATTCCCATCCAGATGCCTTTTGAAAGCTATAATTGTGCCGGCCTCCTCCATTCCTGTGGCAGCTCATTTTATACACGTACCACCTTCTGTGTGGAAAGGTTGCTCGTTAGGTCCTCGTTACATCTTTCCCCTCTCACCCTAAACCTATGCCCTCTATTTCTGGATTCCCCTACCCCAGGGAAAAGAGTTTGTCTATTTATCCTATCCATGCCCCTCATGATTTTACAAACTTCTATAAGGTCACCCCTAAGCCTCCGGTGCTCCACGGACAACAGCCCCAGCAGAGTCAGCCTCTCCCTATAGCTCAAATCCTCCACGCCTGGCAACACCTTTGTAAATCTTTTTGGAACGCATTCAAATTTCACAACATTCTTCCGTTAGGAAGGAGACCAGAATTGCACGCAATATTCCAAATGTGGCTGAGCCAACGTTCTCTATAGCCTCAACATGACCTCCCAACTCCTATACTCAATGTTCTGACCAATAAACGAAAGCATACTAAACTCCCTTTTCATTACTCTATCTATCCGCGACTCTAATCTCAAGTAGCTATGAACCTACACTCCAAGGTTTTTTTTCAGCAACACTCGCTAGGACCGTACTATTAAGAGTATAAATCCTGCTGTGATTTGTTTAATCAAAATGTAGTGCCTCACATTTATCTAAATTAACTCAATCTGCCATGCCTCAGCCCATTGGCTCATTTGGTCAAGATCATGTTGTACTCCAAGGTAACTTTGCTGCCCACTACACCTCCAATTTTGGTGTCATCTGCAAAGTTACCAAGTATACCTACTTGTTCACATTCAAATCATTTATGTAAATGACAAAAAGTAGAGGACCCAGCACCGATCCTTGTGACACTCCACTGGTCACAGGCCTCCAGTTTGAAAGGCAACCCTCCACCACCACCCTCTGTCTTCTACCTTTGAGCCGATTCTGTATCCAAATGGCTAGTTCTCCCTGTATTCCGTGAGATCTAACCTTGCTAACCAGTCTTCCATGAAGAACCTTGTCAAATGCCTTACTGAAGTTCATATAGATCATGGCTACCACTCTGCCCTCATCAATCTTGTTACTTCCTCAAAAAACTCAATCAAGTTCGTGAGACACGATTTCCCACACATCATATGTTAATAAATGTTATTTTCTTGTTTTAGGGTTATGAAGAAGCAGAATTTAAGCCTGTCCCCTGGGTTGAAACAGAAATAGACGGAATGGATATCAGTAATGCGGTGGAGGCCGGCCTCAAAAGATTTTTTGAATATTCACAGTTCCACAATGATGCAGGTAATTTTCCTGTTCCTTCACTGTAACATTGGAATTGAAAACAACCCTGAAATATTTGACCTGGCTTATTTGAAACTTTCTGTATGTAGATACACACTGACCAAAGGATTCCAGCTTGCTGATCTTAGTGGTTGTTCCAGGATTCTGTCCATTGTGCCCTCCATTACTAACCTATTGGAATCTGTGGAAGCTGTCCATATATGGGTACAGTGAGATGCCAAGCACACTTTCTCATTCCAATCATGATCTCTGATTTGTCTTTGGACATGGCGACCTTATCCAGCCCAGAGCTAGGTGGGGTAAAGTAAGGTTTTCTAATCTCAGGGACAAAAGTCAAGGCAATAGGGCAGAGGGGTGACCTGGAAAAAGGTAAGCCAAGTGACATAGGAAGAGACAGAGAGTTTCATGGGAATAGTGTATCGGTGAGTAAGGTCAATGTAAAGATTATCAGTAAATAAATTGAAGACTCTTTCGTTGAATGTACAAAGCATTTGTAATACTTCAGGTAAACTGGTTACACAAATAGATAAAAGGAAAATAGATCCAGTACCCAGAGGTATTCTTACAAAGTCACCAATGTTTGGAAATAAATATTCCAGGATAGAAACATTTCAAGAAGACCAATAGAATAGAAAAGGTTCTGAAAAATGGAACTGTGAGGTCTAATTTTCCAAATCTCTCCAGATGCTAAAATACAGTAAAAGAGTCATAGCCATATAGCACAGAAACATTCCCTTTAGTCCAACTCATCCATGCTGATCGTGTTTCCCAAAGTAAATTAGTTCCATTTGCCCGTGTTTGGCCCATATTCCTTGAAACCTTTCCTATACATCAACTTGCCCAAATGTCTTTTAAATGTTTTAACTGTACCTGCATCTACCACTGCCTCTGGCAGTTTATTCCACATAAGAAACATCATTGACCCTCAGGTCCCTTTTAAATGTTTCTCCTCTCACATTAAAACTAATGCCCTCTATTTTTGAACTCACACACCCCAGAGTTATTTGTTATTTGTCTTATCTATGCCCCTCATGATCTTGTAAGACTCTATAAAGTTACCAAGCAACCCCCGCCACACCAGTGAAAAAAGTCCCAGCCTATCCTGCCTCTCCTGATAACTCAAAGCCTCCAGAACCAGCAACATCCTGGCAAACCTTTTCTCAACCTTCTCCATTTTAATAATATCTCTCCTTTAGCAGTGCAACAAAGACTGTATACATGACTCCAAAATTGACTTGAGGAGAAAGTGAGGTCTGCAGATGCTGGAGATCAGAGCTGGAAATGTGTTGCTGGAAATGCGCAGCAGGTCAGGCAGCATCCAGGGAACAGGAGAATCGACGTTTCGGGCACAAGCCCTTCTTCAGGAATGTGGTAGGTGAGGACCAGTGGGGTTCTGTCCTGGTGTCGGTTGGAGGGGCGGGGCTCAAGGGCGGAGGAGCGGGAAGTGGAAGAGATGCGGTGGAGGGCATCGTCGACCACGTCGGGGGGGATATTGCGGTCCTTGAAGAAGGAGGCCATCTGGGTTGTGCGTTTTTGGAACTGGTCCTCCTGGGAGCCGATGCGGCGGAGTCGAAGGAATTGGGAGAATGGGATGGCGTTTTTACAGGGGGCAGGATGGGAGGAGGTGTAGTCCAGTGTGGTAGGTGAGGACCAGTGGGGTTCTGTCCTGGTGGCGGTTGGAGGGGCGGGGCTCAAGGGCGGAGGAGCGGGAAGTGGAAGAGATGCGGTGGAGGGCATCGTCGACCACGTCGGGGGGGAAATTGCGGTCCTTGAAGAAGGTAGCTGTGGGAGTCGGTCGGTTTGTAGTAGAGTAGCTGTGGGAGTCGGTCGGTTTGTAGTAGAGTAGCTGTGGGAGTCGGTCGGTTTGTAGTAGAGTAGCTGTGGGAGTCGGTCGGTTTGTAGTAGAGTAGCTGTGGGAGTCGGTCGGTTTGTAGTAGAGTAGCTGTGGGAGTCGGTCGGTTTGTAGTAGAGTAGCTGTGGGAGTCGGTCGGTTTGGAGTAGAGTAGCTGTGGGAGTCGGTCGGTTTGGAGTAGAGTAGCTGTGGGAGTCGGTCGGTTTGTAGTAGAGTAGCTGTGGGAGTCGGTCGGTTTGTAGTAGAGTAGCTGTGGGAATTCCTGGAGAAGGGCTTGTGCCCGAAACGTCGATTCTCTTGTTCCCTGGATGCTGCCTGACCTGCTGCGCTTTTCCAGCAACACATTTCCAGCTCCAAAATTGACTTCACCAGTATCCTGTACAGTCACAACATGACGTCCCAATTCCTTTCCTCAATGATCTAGGTAATGAAAGCAAGAGGTTTTTGAGGGTAAAAGGGAATCAGTACCAATAGAATGCTTAAAGTTCTAAAATGTTTTGATAAGGTTGTTCATAAAAAACTAATTTGACAGTAAGTATTGGAGGTAAAATATCGGCAAGAAAGACTATTGGTTAATGAAGGAAAAAAGGAAGTAGAAATGAAAGTAGCATTTTCATGATGGCAAGCATAATTAATGGATGCTCTGGATATAAGTGCTGAGGCCCCAGATGTTAGAAGAAGGTGATCCCATTACAAGATCCAAGTTGCTGATGACACTTGAGAGGGTGAATTCTGAGAAACTGTCTGTCTTGGCTGGAGAATCTGGAGATGCAGGCCTGGATTTTTATCTGAAAATGGACAGTGAGAGTAGTCTCCCCTGTGCTTGGAGGAAATGATAAGGAAGACACTCAGAAGTCAGCTGTGGGCTGCTGCAGGCCATGAACCTGGGAAAAAGTTTGGAGGTAGCCTTTTCATCCCAGTTCCAATAAAAACAGAAAAACCCTGCAGTCTTTGTCCCAAACCCATTCCGTCATCCCCACCCCAACCTTCCATCCAGGCCACAAACAACCCCTAGTTTCTTGTATGCCCAGGTCAATGTATGCCCCTCAAACTCCATAGACCCTCAAGTCCCCAATGCTAGGGAGCACCACTGCCTATTTACCCACGGTACACTGTACAGAAGCAATGAACCACATATTGACAGCAGGATTTATGAAAATTTTTTTAGAAGTTCATTCTTTCATAACTTTCCACTCCGTTAAAATAAACCTCTTTTTACGGCGAGATATAAATGTTGGCAATCATCAAAACTCATTGCAGCTTTAACTGCAGAAACCACAAACACTTAAACTCTTAACCTCGATTAAATAAATATTGTGAAGGTGACAATAGTACTCACAGTCACAGCTGTCAATCAGGAGGAGAAGTCAATGTTTCAGGTATAACCCTTCTTCAGTCCTGATGCTGTCTGGCTTGCTGTGCTCTTTCAGCCTCCTGCTTGTTTATCTTGGATTCCTGCATTTGCTGTTTTTTTTGTCTCTAACCAGAGCTGTCAACCAAGCAGGGCTACAGGTATTTCAAGAGAATGATAGATGTGTGGGGTGTTAACCAGTCCATCATGCCTCCCTCATTTGTAACTTTTAAATCACGACCGGCAATGCCCCTAATTATCACCTTGTCATACACTGCAACTGTGTTCCCTTTTGTCTGCAGAAACAATTGTTCCTCTCGAGGCCCCTTGGGGAATCATTGGATACATAAAAGATGGCAAAATACAAGATAACTTCAAAGTATTTGTTATATTAACTCCTCAAGTCACAAGTACACCTCAGCCAAAAGATCCATTAGTACAAATCGGAGCAAAAATTCATGATTGGTTATATATCAGGTGAGTATGATGTGTAACAAAATGACTTAAAATGCTTTTTTTGTATCTCCTGAAGCAAAGGGTTGATATTGTGACAGTGTCTCTACTGGTAGTCCATGTTCAGTGAACATTTTAAGTAATTCTTCTCCAACCCTTCTCGTTGTGATATTGTGTAATGGGACTGCCTCAGGAAATCTAGTCGATATATCCATTATTGTTAATAAGTACTTATTCCCACTTTTTGTTTGAGTTAGGGGACTTACATAATCAATCAAGACACTTGTGAAAGGTTCCTCAAATGCTGGAATAGGAATTAAAGGTACAGGTTTTCTTACTGCCTATTAGCTGACATGTATGACATGCCTGGCAAAATTCAACTCCATCTTTGTGTAGTCCAGGCCAGTAAAAATCTCTGTATTTTAGCCTGTGTTTTGCTCATTCCGATATGACCTCCAAGTGCTAGCTCATGTGCCACTCCAACACCTCCTATATTCTACTGGCAAAACAATCTGATGAACATCTGACCATTTCTCATCTGTTTGAATGTGTGATCGTCTCCATTTCCTCATTAAGGCATCATTTTTCAGGTAATATTGCACAGGGATACATTCACTCTCCTTCCATGTATATGCCTTTTGATACAACTGCTTTAAATTCTCACCTTTCTGCTGTAACTCAATAAGCTTCGCAGATCGAAAGATACTTGCATTTTTAACAATTGGCTCCTGCTCTGTCCCATTTATCTGATCAAAAACAGTCTTGGAGAATGCCTCCTTATCTGTGCCTTTTGATCTCTCCTGCTTCAGCTTGTGACTCTGTGATCTCATTAAGACACAATCTGGAAAGATTCCTGGATAAACATCCTGCAATGCTTCAGTTGCCTGCGCCTCCACTGGCTTTTCAACTAGAGTAGAGCTGGTATCGGTGTATCAGCTCTATCATTTGCAATGATAAGTTGTATTCCTGGAGCTGAGAGTTTGACCTGTACTCCTACCACAAATTCTCCACTCTTCTCCAGACACTCAAGCCTCACTTTACATAGCTGAACACTTTTTGTCTCACCATCATTAGGCATCTGGATGGGTATATAAATAGGATGGGTTCAGAGGGATATGGGCCAACTCCTGACAAATGGGATCAGATTAAGTTAGGATATCTGATTGGCATGGACAAGTTGGACCAAAGGCTGATTTCATGCTGTCCATCTCTATGACTATGTGTAGTTTTCTTGATTTATATCATCTGTTTGCAAAAGCTAAACTTTTGCCATCAGTTTTTTTTGCCTGGATTATTTGAGAAGTTTAATTTTCTCACTGTGTTGATCTCTATGAGTATTATACCAAAGTCTTTTACATTAAGTGCGTCACTTCTTTTATCCACGTGACTCAAAATCAGGTCAGACTGTGATTAATGGGCTGCTCACATCAGGTGCAGATGCTGATTAACACAAACCTTTTACTGAGTCGACACACGTCACAAAACCTTCACTTCCTACTTCAGAGAACATGGCAATACCTCCCCATTCAACTGAGCCCGTTCATCTGAAGGTGGGCTTCTCTTCTTTCTGTCATTCTCACAAATATCTCACTTGGTGGTGTTTGGAAGAATACTTTCACTCTCTTTGATCAGAGCCCCACCCAAACTACATCATTTCCCTGTGATATCTGATGTTCTATTCTATTACAGTTATTTCAAGTGGGAGCTAAATAGCCTGCTGTTGTTCTTCTTTTCAATGGCCTTATGCTCCAAAGTAAACTGACATTTACTTCACTCTGTTGCAGGGCTTTTGATGAAAAAGATGGCAGTAATCTTAGCAGCCAAGCATACGGAGATCGTGTGCTTCAATTGAAGAAGGACTTGGAAGCTGACAGCAAATCCTTTGATAGCAGTTTCTTTTACCTCGGTTGGTTTAACAAACGTGGGCTAATGGAAGTTGCCTTTCAAAAGAAAAGTTAAAACGTTTCTAAACATTTCAGACATCAAACAGTGAGCTGTGCTTAATACTATTCTATGTTCTAAGCTTTTTTGATCTCCCATCTGGTACACATTGGATTTCACTCTGTGCATGGGCCAGTATTTGCAGTATCGAACAGTTCCCCAATCTCCTCTCCTCAGAGCCCTATGGTCCTCTTCATAAACACTGCCCTTCACCAGCAGTGAGAAAGTTTTGTCTCCAACTCACAGTGCCTCATTTTGGCATGAGCTTACTTCAGCTCTGTTCACTAAAACAGTCAGGATTTTTTTGCCTTTTCTGATTCTGTTGGACATTCAGTTTTCAAACATTTTTAGTCAATTACTTTCTGAAGCTCCTCTTGCATGTATTCAATTCAAAGTGTCAACACATAATCCTGGGTAGGTAGTTCTTTAGTTCTTCGCTCTCACTAGGAACTGCAGTCCTGTCATTTCCCAGTTAAAATAAATTGCAGAGAGCACAAAGGGAAGGAAGTGATGGTAAATATTTATAAAACAATGGCTTGGCTTCAAATGGAGGACTGGATTCGTTTCCGATACCTGGATCTTAGGGAGAGGGGAAAGACTTTAGTGACTCCTCTGGTGACTTGATCTTAAAGTCTCACACACACATCGGATTAATCCCAATTGTTCACAGGTAGTAGACTCTGCGCTGGGTAACAGGGATTCAGCTATCTACTAATTTCCCTTTTCTATAAAGTTGCTTTAAATAAATTGGGTACAAACTGAGGTCAAGAAGTTTCTGGTGATATGATAAGTTCCAAAATGTTCTCTCTTCACACAGCAATGGATTATATTTGCTTACTCCAGTCATGCTCATCAGAATATTTAAAGTTGATATCAGAACAGTGTATTGTTGCAGAGCACAAAGTACTGAAGTAATTACGTGTGAAATCATGACACTTTTCAGATGTGAGATTGGATTTGGGTTTTCTACCTCTCTATTAGTTTCAGATTGAAATATTTACTTACAAGGGAATGCTTAAATTGTAACGATGCAGAGGATTATTTAGCACAGCTTGCAAATTTCAATCTATGTGTGCCTTCTGTACAGTGAAATTACAATTGGACAAATATAACTGTATCAACCATAGATGGTGCCCAGTATGAGGGCAACATATTCACTGGAGGCACCTGCCAATGGGGCATTGAATCTGTTTGAGACTCCAATATGAAGCACTTTAAAATTGGTCCAAATCATTATCCAGAGACTGGAGATGAAATACAATTCTGACTTCCTCAAAAGTATCTTCGCATATTGAGCACAGACAAACTGAATCTGTGATTCTGAAAAGGTTTTATTCCTGTTTGAAATGACACATTCACGGGTTTCTTTTATGGAGTAAATAAGCCTTTATTTTCTCGCCTTTGCTTATCTGATGTTTTTCTAACTGCTGGGAATGTATACTCACTGTGAAATAAAGGGTGATGCATGACAACACTTTGTTTGTGGGTGTGGACATTGACTATAAGGCTGGCCACAGTGTTAATTTGGGGAAGGCCCATGCATACATACTCACAAGGTAGGTGTAGTGCAGGCCAATCAGATCCTTGAGTCGGATCCATCAGTTAATCAAATCATGCAGCGGATGGATCGTCACCATCTGGTGGAAGATCCATTTACTGTCTTTGCTGTATAACAAAACAGTGAAGCAATAAGGAAAACAAAACAATACCAACTTTGCCACACCATAGATGCCCAATCCCTCAATACCTCCAGTCCCCACCAGAATGGTCTGACAGCTCTTGGCTTTGTCCTAGACTAGGGGCCTGCACACTCTCTATCCCCCACCACACTCCTCTGCCTGGCTGAATCTGTTCTCTCACTGAACACTTTCTCCTTTAATTCACCTCACTTCGGCCAAGCCAAAGGAGTAGCGATGGACACCTGCATGAGCCCCAGTTCTGCCTGTCTCTTTATGGAGTATGTGGAACAATCCTTGTTCCAGTCCTACACAGGTACCCTCCCACAATTCTTTACTTCGACAACTGTTTGGGCGCTGCCTTTTGCTCCCACCCGGACCTTGAAAAAATTGTGCATTTTGTCTCCAACTTCCACCCTTCTATAACTTTCACACTGTCCATTTCCAACACTTCCATTCCTTACCTTGACCTCTCCATCCCCATTTTGGTGAATAAACTGTCCACTGCCATCCACTGCAAAGCCACTGACTCCCATAGCTACCTTCACTGCAATTCGTCACACCCCACATCCTGCAAGAACTCCCATCATCCCTCTCCCAGTTCCTTCACCGATATCGTATCTGTTCGGATGATGCCACCTTCCAAAGCAGCGCTGCTGACATGGCTTCCTTCTTCCATAACTATGGTTTCCTGCCACTGTGGTTGACAGGGCCCTCAGCCACATCTGACCATGACCTGTGGATCTGCCCTTGCCCCTCCCATCGCTCACAACAGTGTGATCTCGTCTCCCTTGCCCTCACTTTTCATCTCACCAGCCACACTGCATTCAAAGGGCCATTCTCCAACATTTCAGACAATACCAGCAGAAAGGCACCACCAAACACATCTTCCCCTCACTCCCACTGTCTGCATTTCACAGGGATAATTCCCTCCAGGACATCCTAGCCCATTCTCGATCACCAACACCCCTCTCCTTTTCAGGGCATCTTCCCAGGTAACTGCAGAAGGTGCAATACCTGCCCCTTCCCCTCCTCCCTGCTCACCATCCAAGGGCCTAAATACTCTTTCCAGCTGAAGCGGCATTTCAGTACTCCAGAAAAGGCCTCACCACGTCTCATACAACTTCAAAATGACTTCCTAATTCCGAGACTCAAAGGTCTGAGCAATGAAGGCAAGTGTGCCAAACACCTTCTTAACCATCCTATCCATAAATCATGCAAAGTTCAAAGAATATGCACCTGAACCCTTAGGTCTCTCTTCTACAAAATTACCCTTGGCCCTACTTTTAATTGTTTCAGTCCTGCCCTTGTTTGTTTTACGAAAAGTGTAATACATCGCATTAAACCAAACTAAACTGCAACTGCTACTCTTCAGCCCATTGACCCAATTGATCAAGATCTGTGACAATAATACATCAAAGTCGAGAAGTGTGGTGCTGGAAAAGCACAGCAGGTCAGACAGCATCCAAGGAGCAGGAGAATCGACGTTTCAGACATAAGCTCTTCATCAGGAATGAGGGAGGTGAGGTCATGGTTGAGGGGGCAGTAGGAGGACGTGTCCATGAGTTGGCACTTGGCTTCAGCGATGTGCCAAACTACCACTGCGCCCCCACCTTGTCTGCTGGTTTGATGGTGAGGTTGGGATTGGAGCGGAGGAAGTGGAGGGCTGAGTGTTGCGAGTGTGAGAGTTTGGAATGGGTGAGGGGGGTGGACAGTTTGCAGCAGTCAATGTCCTGGCAGCAGTTGGAAATGCAGATTTCAAGGGCGGGTAACAGACCAGGATGGGGTGTCCAGGTGGATGGGTTGTGTTGGATGCGGGAGAAGGGGTCTTCGGAGGGTGGGCAGGAGTCTTGGTGGAAAAAGTGAGCCCGGAGGCGGAGGAAGAAATCTTTGATGCCACATCGCGTGTCAAACCCATTGATCCGGGAGTGTGGGGGAATGAAGGTAAGGCCTTTGCTGAGGCCTGAATGTTCATCCTCAGTGAGGGGGAAATCGGGGGAATGGTAAATACATGGCAGGGCTGGGAGCTACGACCTGGTGTGGGGCTGGAGCTGGGAGTGGGGGCGGAGACATTAACTGGAGTGGGTGTGGTTATGGGATCGTGGGTGACATCACCCACAGAAGTGACCCTCATCCTTGGGGTCAGGGGAAGTGATGCCCTTAGTGTCATCCATGGGGGCAGAAATGATGTAATGTATGACATAGGCAATGTCATTGTTGGTGTTCTGGTGAGTGACATCGGTGGGGGCAGAAGTGGCTGCTGTGGAGGCAACTACGAGGCAGAAGTGACGTGCCAGGTGGGCCATGCATTGGTTTCGGAGGCAGTGGATCTTGCAACGGTCGAATAAAGCTCCTCCCGGGGTGGCTCAAACTCACAGCCCACATTCCCCCACACTCCCGGATCAATGGGTTTGACACGCGATGTGGCATCAAAGATTTCTTCCTCCGCCTCCGGGCTCACTTTTTCCACCAAGACTCCTGCCCACCCTCCGAAGACCCCTTCTCCCGCCTCCAACACAACCCATCCACCTGGACACCCCATCCTGGTCTGTTACCCGCCCTTGAAATCTGCATTTCCAACTGCTGCCAGGACATTGCTTGCGACTCTATACTAACATATAAGTTCCCCGCACTCACCGATTGTGCCAGCAGAACCTTCATCAAGCTCATTGCTAATGAAGCGCTTAGGCCTGAAACCTCGACTCTCCTGCTCCTCGGATGCTGCCTGACCCGCTGTGCTTTTCCAGCGCCCACACTCTCCGACTCTGATCTCCAGCATCTGCAGTCCTCACTTTCTCCAATTATAAATCAAACCAAGCTCACCAAGTCAGCGAAAAACCTAAAAACTGAGGATGCTGGAAATCAAGAACAAAACCAAACATTGCTGGAAAACCTCTGTCACCATCTGTTAGGAGAAAGTAGAGTTAACATTTTGGAATCAGCGACTATTCTTCAGAACTGACGGCAGCCTGGAAAAGGTTGGTACTCATGTTAAAGAAAGGATGGCAATTCCATTGGAGAGTAGTGTGGGGATGTGGGAAGGTGTTGGGAGTGGAGGAGGAGTAGACCAAAGTGTCTCAAAGTGAACAGTGCCAGTGGAACGCTGACAAGGGAAGGGAAGGGAGGGGAAGGGAGGGGAAGGGAGGGGAGGGGAGGGGAGGGGAGGGGAGGGGAGGGGAGGGGGTGCCACCCTGTACAGTGGTGGCATCCCGCTGAGGGAGAGAAAATGGTGGCTAATGATTCTGTGGATATGGATCCTGGTTAGATTGTGGTGAGGACAAGAGGGACCCTATCACTGTTGTGGGAGGGAAGAGAGAGTGTGAGGGCCAAAATGTGGCAGGTTGGTCGGACACGGCTGAGGGCTCTGTCAACCATGATGGTGGAGAATCGTCGGTTGAGGAAGATGGTGGAGGTTTCTGAGCACCCATTTGTCAAAATTGACATCATCAGAACAGATACGACAGAGATGGAGGAACTGGGAGAATGGAATTGAGTCTTTACAGGAAGCAAGGTGTGAGGATGATTAGTCATGGTAACTGTGGGAATTGGTGGGTTTGTGGTGGATATTGGTGGCCAGAATTGGAAACAGAGATATCGAGGAGGGGAAGGGGGGAGTCAGGAATGGACCAGGGAAGGTGAGAGCAGGGTAAAAGTTGAAATTGCAACAAATAAACTTTTCCAATTCACACTGAGAGAGGGAAGCAGCGCTGATGATGTCATCAATGAACACGAGAAAGAGTTGTGTGTCGGTGTCAGAGCAAGACTGGAACAAAGAATTTCCCATGTACACCACAGAGACAGACCTAACTAAGGCCAATGTGGGTGCTCACGGACCCCCTTGTTTGACCTGAATAAAGTGAGAGGAGTTAAAGGGATGAGTTGTTCAGGGTGAGAACAGGCTTGGCCAGGCAGAGGAGGTTAGTGGTGGATGGGGATGATTCAGGCCATTTTCTCAGGAGGTGGAGAGCCTTGAGACCATCCTGATCGGGGATGTAAAGGGATCACAGGTCCACGCTGAAGAGGAGGTGGCTGGTGCCCGCAAACTGGAAATTCTGAAACTGATGTAAGGCATCAGAAGAATCGGGGATGTAATTGGGAAGGGACCGGACAAGGTGGGAAGAAATCAGATCGAGGTTGGAAGAGATGTGTCAGAGGAGTAGGAGCAGGCAGTAACAATAGGTCTGCCTGGATGGTTGTGTTTGTGGATTTTGGGAAGGAGGAAGAAGCAGGGTCGAGGGATGATGAGCTTGGAGACACAGGGTGGAGATCACCAGGTGAAATGAGATCAGTGACCGTGATGGACACAATGGCCTGGCATTCAACGGTGAGATCATGGTCCTGGAAGAGGTAGGAGGAAGCATCTGAGAGTTGACGCTCAGTCTCTGAGATGCAGAGATCAGTACGCCAGGCAACAACAGTACCACCCTTGTTGGCAGGCTTGATCAGAAAGTCACGGTTAGAACTGGGAACCACAGAATGCAGTCATTTCAGAGGGAGATAAGTTGAAATGGGAAGGGACACAGAGACCTTGAGGTCACCAATGTCACATTGACAGTTCTCAATGAACAGGGCTGGCACAGTGACTCAGGGGTGAGCTGCGTTCCAGTGCCAGGGACCTGGGTTCAATTCCATTCTTGTGTTCCTTAATGCCTGAAAGGAAAAGAAAAGGTTTCTTGTTCGAATGTCCGGTGAGCCGGTGGAGGAAGAGGAAAATGGGGGCTGTACAACTCTGAGCCAGCTTGAGGCACTGCTGATGGAGACAGAGTTCAGAGGGTGCAAAAGATGACGCTTTACCGCAGTTTCAGAATTTCCAGCTTGCAGGCACCAGCCGCCTCCTCTTCAACCAAAAACAGAAATTGCTGGGAAAACTCGGCAGGTCTGGCAGCATCTGTGGAGAGAAAGCAGAATTAATGTTTCAGAGCTAGTGACCTTTCTTCAGAACTGATTGATGCTGGGAGGAGGTTGGAATACGTGCTGATGATGTCGTGGGAGGTGAGAGGAGTAAATGAGAGGTGGAGATGGAGCCCAGAGAGAGAGAGAGCACAACAGTTGGAAGACACAGGAATGGGTAAAGGTCTGCCTGGCACAATGAATAGCAACCAATGGGAATTATTAAAACTAGAAATATCACAATAGATGCACATCAGACACTATCACCCCAGCCCTATACTCACACTGCAACATCCTCTGGCAAGTTCGCAAATGTGCAGTTTAGGTGGATAACAGCCATGTTATATAGCCCATGGTCTCCAGAGATGTGTGGGTTAGGTGAATTAGCCATGGGATATGTAGGATTACTGGGACAGGGTGTTGGGAGCAGGCGGGTCTGGGTTGGATGCTGTTTGAATGGCCAGTATGGATTCGATGGGCCAAATGGCCTGCTTCCACACTCGGGATTCTATGGCTATACGATTCTACGAACTGGATAACAAGGGCACCGATGTCAGACTCTTACTTATTGAGTTAAATATTGATTTAAATTAAGATAGGGTCTCCCTTGTCCTCACCTACCATTCCATTGGCATTGTCAACTCCCAGAGAAAATCCCTCATCTAGTTCACTAATGGTGAAGGAAACTGCCATCCTGACCTGGTCTGGAATACATGTGCCTCCAGATTCACATCAATGTGGGTGACACTTACCTGCTCTCTGGGCAATGAGAGATGGGTGATAAATATTGGCCTAGCCAGTAACACCCACACCCTGTAAAGGAATTTAAAAATAAATTTACATAATTCCACCAGAATATCTTTAATCAGAACATAATTCTGTTGCACAAAGAATATAAAGAGCTCTACATATACATGGCAACTTGGAAGGATCTTATTGTAAACAGCAAAAGAAAGACTCAATTCTTTTTATCAGCAATATCCTGCGCAGACACTCAACCTCAGTGAGGTACCATCCTCACCCTCATTCTATCATTTTGAATCTGATGAGGTACTCATGAGGACACTTTTTTTTTCTTTTAGTCTATTTCCATGCACTCATCAGAAGGGATTCACCGTGACTCTCTCAGAGACACTCAGACCTGTTTGTGCACTGACATTCCTCTGACTTTGAATACTTTGAGCCTGTTAAAATAGACTTCCCTCCCCCACCAAAAATCTCAGCAACTGTGCTGCTGGCATGGGTCTTTTCTACTGAACTGAACCCCATTGTGGCCCCAGTTTACTTTAGAAATGCTCATAAAAACTCAATACCACGTGACTAAGCTAACCCGTATAGAATAGGCCAAAAGGCAGCCAGCAGATAATAGTGGTCATAAGGTGTTTCTCACTCTGGGAGCAAGTACACAGTGCAGTGTCCCTACCCCTGAGCTATGTTCAAGTCTCACTTGCTCCAGAGGTATGTAATACTTTCTCTTAACAGGTTGAATTAGAAAATATATGCAGTGCTATTGCCGAGAGATCACAGTTACCCAATTGCACTTTTCTGAAATGTTGTGAGATCTGCATTTGGGGATTTGAGGTGTAAATTTAAAAATTGAAGATGATTAAAAGAAATTTGGAAAGTGCAATAAATAAGGAGGATTCCAACAGAGGAGCCAACATAAACTGAACTGAACAATATTAAGGTGGAATTAAAGAACAAAGACCTGGGATATTTCTACACAAATCTCTGACAGTGACATTTCATAGTCAATGTGGATACAGATAAGTTGGAAAGTTGGGTGGAGAAATGGCAGATGGAGTTTCATCTGGTTAAGTGAGGGGTGATGCATTTTGGGAGATCAAATGTAAGAGAAAAGTATACAGTAAAAGGCAGGACTCTTCAGAACATTAACGTACAGCGGGACCTTCAAGTAGAAATGCGCAGCCCCCTGGAAGTGGCAACGCCAATGGATAAGGTGGTAAAGAAGGCGTATTACGTGCCTTCATCTTATCCGGCATTGGGCAAAAAGTTAGCAAGTCACGTTGCTAACGTGTTAATTGGGCCACATTTGGAGCATTGTGTGCAGTTCTGATCGCCAAACTATAGGAAGGATTGTGGAGACATTGTAGACGGTGTGAAAGGGGTTCAACAGGATGTTACCTGGATTGGAGTTTCTAAGTTATAGGGAGTAGTTGGGGAAATGTGGACTGTTTTCGCCAAAGCATCAGAAACTAATAGAAATACAGATAATGATGTGAGTCATAGATAGAGTGGATAAACAGATCCTTCTTCCCAGAGTGAAAATCTCAAATACTAGAGGGCACATGTTTAAGGTGAGAGGGGAAAAGGAGATGTGTGAGGCGATGCCTGGAATGTGCTGCCAAGGGAGGTGGTAGAAGCAGATATGAGAGCGCGATGATAACACTAGGATGCAGGCCATCATATCCAGGCAAACTCATCAGTTTGTCAAATACTTCGCCCCATGTGGTAGATTGTCACAAGTTCTTTCCTCCCATTAGCTCCTTCCGTATCTGTTGTCCTATACTGTAACAGTGTCCTCTACTGTGAAGAGCAATGTGATGTAAATGATATGCAATTTCCACTGACCCATCCCAGTTCCCCAGTTGTGTCCTCCAAGGCTCCCACACTCAGGAGAAATATTTTCCCACCAACGGTCAAACCGAACTCTGAAATTGTCGAAGAGACAGTGGTAATGTTACTGGATGCCATCCAGAACCCCAGGCTTATGCTGAAGGGAATCAGGATCAGTCACACCACAGCACATGGTGCCATTTGAATTCAGTAAAACCTGGAATAAAAAGCTGTTCCAATGCAACCAACAGGTCACTGTAGATTATTGTAAGAACATATCCAGTTCACAAATGTCCTTGAGGGAAGGAAATCTGTCACCCTTACCGACATGCGACTCCAGACCCACAGCAATGTCGCTGATTTTTAATCTCCCTCTGGGCAATGAAGGGTGGGCAGTAAATGCTGGACCAGCAACGCCCCTTCCCCAGAACAAAAAAATCCCTCCAAATATTCCAGTATCTGCACCCTCACAAGGACCCACACACCTTTCCCAAAGTGTGGGTGATTATCACTTCACACAATACTTAACCTGTGACATCACCAGTGGTTTACAAAGCTTCAGCATGGCGATCCCCATTTGTACTCAATACCCCTAGTATTGAAGCTCAAAGTCCCCCATGCTTTCTTAATAGGTGCTGCCTCCTTCAGCGATCAATCTACCTCAGATCTCCCTGTTCCTGCACGGTCTTCAGAACTGTCCCATTCAGTCTATGATGATTCCCAACATCCCTTTTCCCAGAGTGCCTCACCTCACACTTCCATGTCCTAAATTCCATCTGCCATGTGTCTGCCCATTCTGTGAGGTTATTGATGACATTCCCATAGCTGGGATTGCACTGAATGGTGGAGGGTTCTCAATGGCCTGAGTTACTGTCACCTGTTCATATTGTCCTGTTAGTCTACTCAGATCCAGATAGGCTTTGTCACGAGGAATGAGAATTAATGTTTGCATTCATAGTCTTGTTGAAGAACGTTTCATAATATATTTGATGAGTAACAATATAATGAACAAGTGCTTGCATTCTAGATTAGATTAGATTACATTACATTACATTACAGTGTGGAAACAGGCCCTTCGGCCCAACAAGTCCACACTGACCCACCGAAGCGTAACCCACCCATACCCCTACATTTACCCCTTACCTAACACTACGGGCAATTTAGCATGGCCAATTCACCTGACCTGCACATCTTTGGACTGCCTTCCCAGTCCCTTCCCTTCCTTTCCACTCCTCCCAGACACCAACTGGATTCATTCCTCCCATTGCCTAATCAGATTGTACTCTCTACCTGACTTCACCTAACCCCACTTCACCACCCTGCATCCACCACCCCCTTTGTCTGCAGCTTTATCTGCAGAAGGGTTACACCCAAAATGTCGATTTCTCCACCTCCTGATGCTGCCTGGCTTGCTGTGTTCTTCCAGCCTTTGTTTTCAGCCAGTCAGAGGTATCAATTTATTGAAGGCCCAGTCTGCTGGCAGGGATCGGGAAGTGAGTGATATTTTGAGGAGGGATCAAGGGGATAGGAACATGAGGGAAGGTGATTGGGTTAGGGCCTGGTGGTGGTTTTCAGCAGCGTCCCTAAACACTGTCTGTGCCTGTGATTGCCACAGATTGTCGTAAATCAAGGCCCAACCTGACCAGCAGATGCCCCACGAATAACTTTCAGGAAGGCTGCCATATTTCTCTCAAATCAGGTAAATGGCAGCTTAAGGCTCTTAAATGGCCATAAATTGATCACTGAAAGACTGTAATTGGTCATTAGTTCAGGAAGGTTGAATATTGACCCTCTCACTAAGATTGTAATTGAGTTGGAAAGGGAATGGGAAGGGGAATTCTGATTGTCAACATGACATCAGCGGCTTCATTTTCTCCAACCCCTCACCCACTCAAACCATAAGACCATCAGATATAGGAACAGTTTTAGGCTATTCGGCCCTTCAAGTCAGCTCCACCATTCAATCATGGCTGACATATTTCTCAAACCCATTCTCCTGCTTTCTCCCCGTAACCCTTGATCCCTTAATCATAGGATAGATATTTCCTAATTATTTGTCACTTCTGCAGAGGGGAAAATCCCACCCAATGTTTCCGGTCATTGACCTTGCATCAGAACTGGACAGGAGTTTTAAAAGTGTTCGACACTATAATCAGTGCACATGGGGTGAGCTGGTTTATTGGGTTTGTAAAAATTTGATTGTTTTGGTCCTACCTCTGTTTGTTTGAGTCTGTTGTGGTTCTGTTTGCCGAGCTGGGAATTTGTGTTGCAGACGTTTCGTCCCCTGTCTAGGTGACATCCTCAGTGCTTGGGAGCCTCCTGTGAAGCGCTTCTGTGATGTTTCCTCCGGCATTTATAGTGCTTTGTATCTGCCGCTTCCGGTTGTCAGTTCCAGCTGTCCGCTGCAGTGGCCGGTATATTGGGTCCAGGTTAATGTGTTTGATGATAGAATCTGTGGATGAGTGTCATGCCTCTAGGAATTCCTTGGCTGTTCTCTGTTTGGCTTGTCCTATAATAGTAGTGTTGTCCCAGTCGAACTCATGTTGCTTGTTCTCTGTGTGTGTGGCTACTAAGGATAGCTGGTCGTGTTGTTTCGTGGCTAGTTGGTGTTCATGGATACGGATCGTTAGCTGTCTTCCTGTTTGTCCTATGTAGTGATTTGTGCAGTCCTTGCATGGGATTTTGTACACTACGTAGTGGACCCAATATACCGGCCACTGCAGCGGACAGCTGGAACTGACAACCGGAAGCGGCAGATACAAACCACTATAAATGCCGGAGAAAACGTCACAGAAGTGCTTCACAGGAGGCTCCCAAGCACTGAGGATGTCACCTACACAGGGGACGAAATGTCTGCAACACAAATTCCCAGCTCAGTGAATAGAACCACAACAACGAGCACCCGAGCTACAAATCTTCTCACAAATGTTTGAGTCTCTGTGTCGCCCTGAATGTGATAGTGCTAGCATGAAGCCGAACTCCATGTCTATACAGGATGGACCATGGATTGATGTCTGTGAGAGCCGTTGCAGCACGTGAGATCAAGATGAACAAGGTATTTGTAAGATGGTGGTTTCAGCTGACAATGTTTCCCCACATCTTCAAACATCCCGATTCTTTTTTTTCTTGGCCCGTGCTGGTGGGAATGAGTTGGTCAGTGATGCCTGAGGCAGAGAGGTGTACAACACAAAGGGAGCCAGGGATTAGGGAGACCTGCCCCCCCCCAACTCTCCCCAACCCTGTACTGACTAATGGATCCACAGGACTGACCCACTGCCCAAACTACAGAGGTACTGACTTCCCAACAGAGAACTCCCTGAGCAGGTGCCTCACTGTGGTCAATCCCCTGGATGGTGTCCTAGGCTGTGCCTGATTTACTGTATCAGGACCCCTAACTGAGTGTCTCCATGGCCTGCACTGAGGACTACTCCACTAAGACATGGCCATTTGGTTGCCGATCATGCAGTGTGTGTTTGCCACGGAAGATGCTGGCACTGAGAAATGGTGCAGGTATAAGATTGCAGCAATAATAAGGCATTGAACAACCTAGAATCCCCTCTAATTGGCAACTTGCTGCTGCCATGCAACTCAGCGAGTTGCTTGCTCGAGTTGAGGTTGGCTTCTGGGACTTCTCACCTGATAGCCCAGATCCTGAGAAGAGACTGCTCACTGTTTGAAATACACTTCCCACTTCCCAGATTGTAGGACCACAGACCTGTATTTAATAAAGCAGTTTCCAAATTAACAATGTGATCAAGCACCCCTCTGGGATTCACATTGGCAAATTCATTAGGAAATGTGTCAGTCTGTGGAGAAGGTTTCAGACAAGACTAGTTAGAGACTAAAGGAGTATTTTATATTTTGTTGCAATTTAAAGGGATATGCAATGTACCTTCAGCATTGTTAAAAGCTGAATAATTGAAAAGAATTTTCAAGCCAGTATCCACTGCATGAACCAGATCCATATCATCAACCTTTGTTTTAATCCATTGGGTGGCTGGGTATTGCATCTCTGTATAATTCTAAGACAAGAAGAGAAATTGCATTATCACACGAGAAAATTAACCCGACACCAAAATAAACATCAAATGAGAAAACTGTCATAAAGTTTAAGGACTACTTTAGGTTTTTTTTGGACTGTGAACTAAAATGGGGAAGAGTACTCCTTGAGACTAAGGAAACTATGTCAGAAGATATTTGCAGTTTTAGGAATAAGTTACTGGAACACATTGAGTTTATAGAATCAGAGGTACAGCACAGAAACAGACCTTTCGGTCCAACTCATCCATGCCAATCAGATATCCTAAACCTGTCCCATTTGCCAGCACTTGGCCCATATCCCTCTAAACCCTTCCTATTCATGTAGCCATCCAGATGCCTTTCAAATGTTGTTATTGTACCTGCCTTCCCCACTTCCTCTGGCAGCTCATTCCATACATGCACCTCCCTCTGTGTGAAAAGGTTGCCCCTTAGGTCCATTTTAATTTTTTCCCCTCTCACCTTAAACCTACGCCCTCAAGTTCTGGACTCCCCTATCGCCAGAGAAAAGACTTGTCTATTTATCCTATCCAAGCCCCTCATGATTTTATAAACTTTTAAGGTCACCCCTCAGCCTCTGATGCTCCAGGGAAAACAGCACCAGCCTGTTCAGCCTCTCCCTCTACCTCAAATCCTCCAACCCTGGCAACACCCTTGTAAATCGTTTCTGAACCCTTTCAAGTTTCACAACATCTTTCCGACAGAAGAGAGACCAGAATTGCACGCAATATTCCACAAGTGGCCTAACCAGTGTCCTGTACAGCCGCAACATGACCTCCCAACTCCTGTACTCAATACTCTGACCAATAAAGGAAAGCATACCAAATGGCGCCTTCACTATCCTATCCACATGCGACTCTATTTCCAAGGAACTATGAACCTGCACTCCAAGGTCTCTTTGTTCAGCAACACTCCCGAGGACTTTACTATTAAGTGAATAAGTCCTGCTAAGATTTGCCTTTTCAAAATGTAGCACCTCACATTTATCTAAACTAAACCAATCTGCCATTCATTAGCCCATTAGCTTGATTTGGTGCATTGCTTTATTTGAGCAGTGAGGTTGAATTCCAAAAAAAACTCAGCTCTGCCAATGTTTCTTCACAGCAGTTTTGCCCAGTAACAATCTTTTGAAAAGCTTTTTAATCAGCATCAGTTATGGGCTCAGGAGGGCTCAGCATTGTAACAAAAACTTGAATGGTTCCTGAGCAAGTTGTAATAGCCATTAAGACCAAAGGCTTGTGAAATATCTTCCTTTGTAACATCATACCGATCATATCAAAGTTGAATCATGCCATTTGAGTTTAAACATGTACAGCCAATTTCCAAACACTGATGCTTCAAGTCATATATGAAGTACCTCACTGTAGTTTATTTAGAAAACACAGGAACACCAGTGCTTAGTGGTTAGCACTGCTGCCTCTCAGCACAAGGGACCATTTGTTTGATTGCAGCCTCTGGTGACTGTGTATGGAGTTTGCACATTCTCCCTGTGGCTGCGTGAGTTTCCTCCAGGTGCTCTCATTTCCTTCCACAGTCCAAAGGTGTGCAGGTTAGATGGATTGAATAGGTGGATCGGCCAGGCTAAGTTGCCCATAGTATTCAGGGATATGTAGGTTAGGTGCATTAGTCAGGGAAAACGTAGCGTATTAGGATAGGGGAATGGGTCTGGGTGAGTTACTTGGAGGGTCGGTATGGACTTGTTGGGCCAAGCAGCCTGCTTCCATACTCTAAGGATTTTACAGATTCACATGGAAAGAACATATAAGGCAATTAGAGAATGTGTTTTAGCTACTGGCAGCACAGTGGCTCTGTGGTTATCACAGTTGCCTCACAGTACCAGGGACCCATTTCAATTCCATCCTCTGGTGACTGTCTTTGTGGAGTTTGCCCATTCTGTGTCCGTGTGGGTTTCCTTTGGGTGCTCCAGTTTCCTGCCACAGTCCAAAGATGTGCACGGAAGATGGACTGGCCAAGTTAAGTCCATGGATGTGTAGGTTAAGTGGATTAGGTACGGGAAATGTAGAATTACAGGGACTGGGAACAGTGTTGAGTCTGGGTGGGATACTACTCAGAGGGTTGGTGTGGATTCAATGGGCAGAATGGCCTGCATTGACACTGTCAGGCTTCTGTGTAATTGCAGTTTGATGACTTGATAACATGCCTGGCCAAAAATGAGTTCACAAAAGCAAGGGTGATTTACCTAGGACATATCAAGGACAATATTACAAAGAACTGAATTAAAAGTCACACAACACCAGGTTATAGTCCAACAGGTTTAATTGGAAGCACTAGCATTCGGAGCGACGCTCCTTCATCAGGTGGTTGTGGAGTACACAATTGTAAGACACAGCATTTATAGCAAAAGTTTACAGTGTGATGTAACTGAAATTATACATTGAAAAATACCCCAACTGTTTGTCAAGTCTCTCATCTGTTAGAAAAACTAGATGCAAAATAAAATCCAAACATTTTTCCTTGATATTCATTTGCATTGTCATTGCCGAATCCACCAATATTCTAGGTTTAACCATTGATCTGGACAAGCCAAATGAGTTCCAAGGGAGATTCAGAGACTCTGAATTCTGCAGTGAATAGCTGACCTCCTTTCTTCCCCATGCTTGTCTACCATCTGCAAGCCACAGTGCAGGAGTGTGAGTGAAGACTTTAACTTGCCTCTTCCAACAACATTCAAGAAGCTTGACACCATCTTGGAAAACACAATCCGTTTTATTCTTGTGCCTGTTCATTACTGGCAACATCCACTCTCTATTCTCTATCGATGCGTTATGGCAATAGGGTGCACAGTGTTACCGGTTAATGTTTCTCTAACCTCCAGAATTACTGCAGTGAATGTTCAGTGCAGTACCTCCAAGTACATGCTTCTTTAGAAAAAGAGAGCATAGCTGCATACAGCACTCTGGACGCAGTCTCACCAAAGCCCCTTGTACAAGGGCAATGAAACCTCCTCATTCTTGCTCTTCAACTCTCTTTCAATAAAGGCCTTTATTCAATATTCCATGTTTTAAAATGTATTATTTTAGAGAATGTGGCTATCATTGGCTAGCCCCTCCATTGTTGCCTGTCCATCTCTTCGATCTGAGTGACTTGCCAGGCCATTTTAGACAACATTTAAGAGTGGTGCACATTACTGTGGATAAAGTCACAAGTAGACTAGCCCAGGTAAAAATAGCAGATTTCCTGTTCTCTAGGCTATGAGTGAACCAGATGTGGTTTACAATAATTGATAATAGTTCCATGGTCACCACTGCAGAGAGTAGATTTTCAAACCCAATTCTAGCCACCAATATGGGATTTGAATCTGTGACCCCAAAGCAGTTGCAACAAAACCAAATACTGCAAATGTTGGAAATCTAAAATAAAAATAAAAAAAACGCTAGACAAGCTCAGCAGGTCTGGCAGTATCTGTGGAAAGAGAGTTAGAGTTTCGAATCCGATAGGACTCAACTTCAGAAATAGTCACATCACACTTAAACATTTACTCTCTCCACAAATGCTGTCAGACCTAATGTGTTTCTCCATCAGTTTCAGTGTTTATTTCTCCAAAGCATGAGATTGTCCCTCTGGATTATTGGTCACTATGCCACCATCTTCCCCCGTCCTGATTGTTTGCCGTGCCTTTATGCCAACCTGCTGAGTTTCATGTCCTGGACATCCAACTATCCCTGAACACCAACATTGAAAATTCTTTTCACAGATGAAAACAATTCTTTCCTTTTAATTCATACGTGGGATGGGGGCATTGCTGACTAGACCAGCATATACTGCCCATCCTAATTGCCCAGAGAGCAGTTAAATGTCAATCACATTGCTGTGGGTCTGGAGTCACATGTAGACCAGAAGCTGGCAGTTTCCTTCCCTGAAAGACATTACTGAACCAGATGGGTTTTCCCAACAATTGACAATGGATTCCTGGACATCACAGAATCTTAATTTCGGATGATTATTGAATTCAAATTCCACCATCTGCCATGGCGAGATTCAAACCCAGGTCCCCAGAACATTACCTGTGTCTCGGGATTAAGAGTCCGGCGATAATACCTCAAGGCCATCAGCTCTCCATTTAATTCACCTTCTGATCTAATTCTTTGATTAAAGTGAATAACTTTACATTTTCCCACATTATACTCCATCTGCCCATGTGTTGCCCATTCACTTAACTTACCTGGCAGATTCCTATTATCCTGTCAGCGGCTAAAATCTCCACCTGGCTTCACAACAGCAAACATAAATACTTGACACTCAGTCCTATCATATAGATTGTAAATAGCTAAGGCCCCAGCATTGATGGTTACAATACTCCACTAACTGACAGTCTACCAACTTATACACATCCTGTCTAACCTTACCCTTTGGTATCAATCTCTAAATCTTAACTGCCCAATTCACGACAGCAGCTTGTTTAAGAATCTACCCATGCCACTGAAATCTATACAGATTGATTAGATTCCCTATAGTGTGGAAACAGGCCATTTGGTCCCACCAGTCCACACCGACCCACCGAAGAGTAACCCATCCAGACCCATTTTGTTCTGACTAATGCACCAAACACTATGGGCAATTTAGCATGGCCAATCCACCTGACCTGCACATCTTTGGACTGTGGGAGGAAACCCACACAGACACGGGGAGAATGTGCAAACTCCACACAGACAGTTGCCCGAGGCTGGAATTGAACCTGTGTCCCTGGCACTGTGAGGCAGCAGTGCAAACCACTGAGCCACCGTGCTGTCCTTGCACTAACCTTCACACTTCAATTTCTCCAGCAATGATGATATCCTTAAAACCAGACACAGAGTAGGGAACACAACCTTCAGACTACTCAATTGTGACTACACAGAATATAATTTATCTCCCTTACTGTTCTCATCTCCAACACAAACAGGTTGCCCTCTCACCCAGCATTTGCATGGCTACTTTCTCCACAGAGTCATCGTCTGTTTGTCCTTCACCCTGATATCCTTGTTCTCTCTGACTGATGTCTCACTAACTTCCCTGTTTTTTACTCTCCCTCCAGTCTTGAACATATCTGTTAGAACTGTTCTGTTCTAAACTACTGATGCTGTTAGAGAATCTGGGCAGTACAGAAGGTCACAAACCATTGGACCCAGTAATCCTATAGTCAACTTCTTTAAGAATCCCAGGATGCAGGTTACCAAGTGCTGGGAATTTATCAGGTGTTTAATCCTGGAGATTTTCTCATATTTACTCTCTTTTATACTGAGTAATTCCACAACCTCTTCAGATCTTTGATGTCCTACTATTCAGTTTTTAATTAAATATTTTTTGTGTGAAGACAGATTCAAGGTGTGTGTTTTATATCCCTCCCACTTCCCTCTTCCCTGTCATTTTCCTACCTTTGTTTCTCAGAGTTTAACAATTATTTTTGCTTCTGTCCCATCTGCTTGTGCAAGCTCGTGTAATATGTAAATTCCTGTCGGGTATGCTGCCACTGTCTATTATTCCCTCTCTTATTAATATTCAGTCATTGCCTGTTCTGGACATTTACTGCAATTGTCAGAAGAATCTCTTCTTAAATCTAGTATTACCCTGAATTAATTTGGTCAGACATTGGTCAATCAGTTTTCCTGTGGAGTTAGTGTTTCTCAATGGAATATGTCCACATAAAAAATAATGCAAAATTCTTCAAGTATTTGCTACTGTTAATCAACCTTCACACCTTCTCCTGTCCACTAACCAATGCGCAGTGACCCCAACATGGTCAGAGAGCGGTATCTCACAGCTGACTTATCTTCTGTTTGCAGCCTGCTGGATTGAAATGACTTTGCAGCTGTCCAGGATTGGGGAATGGGGAGATTCCACTCACAACCAGACTTGGCCTCTTCCACATTGAACACAGAGACCTTCAGCCTGTGATCAGCTGCCTTTCAGAAACAGGGTTAGATTGAGTGAAGACAGGAGCAGTAGGAGAGCTCCCGGCCTCTACAGTCCTCGTGTTGACCCCCACCAGCCCCCTCTCTGTGAGCACACTGACCCCTCCCTTCACCTGCTGCTGGAGATGGAAGCCCTGATATTCTTCTTACTGCACAAGCTGGCAGTGGGAGCCAGGCAGGCGATGGCAGCTCATGTAGAAAGTGTTAATGAGGCCCGAGGAGTAATTTCAGTCCAGTCTCATGGTTCAGGGTTGGGATGTGCACTGTCGGTGCACTGCAGGTTAGGGGTTAAAAACAACATGGAATAATTTCCACTGGTTCAAACATGACAGAACAGAGGAAACTCTCAGATGTACTGACCTTGTCCTGGATGACTTGTTCTGGCATGGGACAGTCAACATGAGTACAGAGGTCGATCACCTCCTGCTCTATATCCTGAGCAGCAATTTGATGCCCAAAGAGGACAGACACAGTTAAGAAGATTCTCAACATCTTGGTGTTCTCTCAGATCACTGGTGAACGCACTGACTGACTCTCAGCACATTCAGGTGGATCTGCAGTTTGAACACTGAGTCATGACTTTTATATACTGTTTGATGAGGGTGATTTTGAATACAGCTTAGCTATATTATGTATTGGGGAAATGCTCCGACTCATTGACTATGTAAAATACTTTTTGTTCTAACTTTGGGATGGATTCATAAACCATTAACCCTCTGTCAGTTGGTTCACGGGAACTTTGAAACCTGGGAAAACGAGTTTTGTAATTGCTATCACTCATCACTGTTGTGCTGACACTTACTCTCCCCTGGTTACTGTTTCTGGTGGTGGTGTACCTATGGTCTTAATTCATCTATTTCTAACTATTGAAGAGGACCAACAGCTCTGGGTAAGAGGCAGGAGAATGAGGTTGAGAAACGTCAGCTATGATCGAATGGCGGAGCAGACACGATGGGCTGAGTGGCCTAATTCTGCTCCTATATCCAAAGATGTGCAGTTTAGGTGCATTGGCCATGGTACATTGTTATGCAGTGGCCAGGGGTGTGTCGGCTAGATGAGTTAGCCAAGCTAAACGTGGAGTTATGGGAATGGAGTAAGTGGTTAGATCCAGGTGAGATGCCCTTCAGAAGAGTTGGTCCTGAATTGATGGGCCAAATGGCCCCTTTCCATACTGTAGTGATGCTATGATTCTATGTCTTATTAATTACTAGATATATTAATTACTTTGAAGAAGAGATGGAATGTGTTGCAGTCATACTGGCTGATGGCACAAGCATCACTGCTCCTGCCTTTTCCCTGTAACCATTGATCCGCCTATCAATCAACAAACTGTCTATCTCAGTTTTAAATGCCCTCAATGGCTTGGCCTCTATAACCTTCTGCAGCAATGGGTTCCACAGATTCACCACCGCCTGGCTGAAAACATTTCTCCTCATCCCACGTCTAATGGTCATCTCCCCACTCGGAGGCTTTGCTCTGAGGTCCTCGTCTCCACCACTAGTAGGAACAGCCTCTCCATGTCCAGTCTATAGCCCTCTATGTTATCTGTAAATTTCAATGAGGTCATCCCCCCCAGCGCCTTTTTAAACACCATCGAGTACAGCTCCAGAGATCTCAACTGCTCCTCTTCTGACAAGTTCTTCATTCCCGGGATCATTCTTGTAAACATTCTCTGGACCTCCCTTCCAATGCTCACATTTTCTTCCTTAGATATGGGGTCCAAACTACTCACAATGTTTCACATGTGCTCAGGCCAGAACCTTACACAGACCCAGCAGTACATCCCTGCTCTTGTATTCGAGCTCTGCAATGAATGTTAATATTTTATTTGCCTTCCTAACTGCCAATGAAACCTGCAAGTTAACCTGAAGAGAATCCTGAACTAGTAATCCCAAGGACTTCTGTTCTTCGGATTTCTGAAGCCTTTCACCATTTAGAATACAGAGCAGAGAGCATCCGAGGAGCAGGAAAATCGATGTTTCGGGCAAAAGCCCTTCATCAGGAATACTTTCCTGATGGTCCTCAGATGCTGCCTGACCTACTGTGCTTTTCCAGCACCACTCTGATCTAAACTCTGGTTTCCAGCATTTGCGGTGCTCACTTTTGCCTACCATTTAGAATATAGTCTATTCTTCCTGCAAAAGTGCACAACTCACACTTTCCCATGTTGTATTCCATCTGCTACTTCTTTGCCTCCTCTCCAACCCTGTACAAGTCCCTCTGAAGCCTCCCTGCTTCCTCAGCACTACCTGTCCTTCCACCTATCTTTGTGTCTTTTGCAAACTTAGCAACAATGCCCTCAGTTCCTTCATCCAGATCATTAATATATAACATGAATAATTGTGGTCCCAACACTGATCCCTGTGGAAATCCACGAGTCACTGGGTGCCATTCTGAAAAACACCCCTTCATCCCCACTCTGCTCTTTGCCAGTCAGTCAATCCTCTGTCCATGCCAGCATCTTGCCCCCAACACCATGGGCTCTTATCTTATGGAGCAGCTTCCTGTGCTGCAACTTGTTAAAGGTCTTCTGGAAATCCAAATAGATTTTACTCACTGCCTCTCCTTTATGTCACTGGATTATTATCTCCTCAAATAATTCCAACAGATCTGTCAGGCATGACCTCCCCTTGATGAAGCCGTGCTGACCCTGCCCTATTTTACCAAGTATCCCACAATCTCATCATTAATAATGGACTCTAAATTCTTGCTAATGACTGAGGGCCTGCTAACTGGCCTGGAAGACGTTTACTGATCATAATTGTTTCCTCACTCAGTGAATTGCTGTCGAGGTAATCCATATTCAGAACCCATACTCAAAATTTTTCCCTCGACAGGTGCAATTTTAACCACTGACCAAGATCAGTCAGCAAATTCTGTCGCAAATTGACAGTTTAGTCAGGAGAAGCCCAGCTAAATGTCAGACTTTATTGTTTTGGAACTTTTCTGCTGTGTGAAAATGGCAGAAAAGAGCATTTAACCCCTCAAGACTGTCCCTCCATTCCCAGCCTCTGGTCTGTCCAAGTGTCACTTCAGCTCCCACTCCCATCTCTTCACCATTCCCTGCTCTAGGCTTCTCTTCCCCTTCCCCAGTTGTAATCTCTCCCAAACCTTTTCTCAGACCACTTTCCTTATCCCAGGGATCATTCCCTCCAGTCCTCATGCCGTGTGTTATCATTTTCCATTCACTAACCACCTCCTCGTTCCTGCTTGGTTCAGGTTTTACCACAAGATTTGTCACTGTTCCAGGGAGTAAAGAGCCTGGGGGAATTACAGGTACATTTTCAGTCTCATGTTGTAAAATCTGCATTTAGTCAAATTCAGGGATTTGAATGGTCCAGGTGTGGATGAAGGTCACTTGAGGTCTCACAACAATGTTTTTCTTCGTCTCTCATGATTCGCTATTAACATATTCCATCACCATGGTGACCTTCCTGAGAAAATGGGCGAATTGGTGATTGTATGTCTCTTCATGAAAAGTAATAAAATTAGTTCAGTATCTCACTCAAAAACAGAAATGATCAAATCTGGACCACCCAATGTTCACTGAATTTCACTCAAAGACACACCCAAAAGGCAGACCTGAAGCTAAATTCCAATTGTCTATCTGTAAATTTACAGGGTCTGCATTTCAGAGCAATGGGTGGAGCTGACATTTACATTTGGAAATAGATCAGATCCTCTCTGGCATAATAAAAGTTCTATACAGCAATGATACAACTTACCAATTTTTATACTCTTTACCCCAATCACAGAAGGCAAGCACGCCATCTGCCTTCTCCAACACCTTATCTACATAGTTGCTGCTTTAGGAACTGTGGTTCTGTATACCTCGATCCCTCTGTATGTCCCTGCTTCTGAGGTTCTGCCATTCACTGTTTTCCTCCTTCCTGAGTGAGAACTTCCACAATGTATCACCTCACATTTGTCTGGATTAAATTCCACCTGCCGTTTCTCCACCCATGTCTCCAGCCGATCGATATCCTGCTGCATCCTCTGGCAATCCCATTTACTATCCACAGCTCCCCCAATCCTTGTGTCATCCACAAACTTACTAATCAGACCACATTTTATAAGAAGCCATCAGGTAATAATCTGGAAATTAAATGAAATTCAGCTTTGAGTGAATGTGCGAAGATTGGGATTGGTGTTTCAGGTCAGGAAAGTCAATCAGATTCATTTTATGGATAATTATCTGTGAATTTTGGGACAAGTCATCAATTGTGTCTGATTAACCTCTTGTTGGATCTGTCCCAAATCTCTCCTTTGATGCATAAAGAGGAATTGAACAGTCAGCTGAAATACCATGTTTGGGCAGCATGGGGGCTCAGTGGTTGGGAGGCACAGGAGCTCAGTGGTTGGGAGGCACGGGGGCTCAGTGGTTGGGTGGCACGGGGGCTCAGTGGTTGGGAGGCACGGTGGCTCGGTGGTTGGGCGGCACGGGGGCTCGGTGGTTGGGTGGCACGGGGGCTCAGTGGTTGGGAGGCACGGTGGCTCAGTGGTTGGGAGGCACGGGGGCTCAGTGGTTGGGCGGCACGGGGGCTCAGTGGTTGGGAGGCACGGTGGCTCGGTGGTTGGGCGGCACGGGGGCTCAGTGGTTGGGTGGCATGGGGGCTCAGTGGTTGGGAGGCACGGTGGCTCGGTGGTTGGGCGGCACGGGGGCTCAGTGGTTGGGAGGCACGGGGGCTCAGTGGTTGGGCGGCACGGGGGCTCAGTGGTTGGGCGGCACGGGGGCTCAGTGGTTGGGAGGCACAGGGGCTCAGTGGTTGGAAGGCATGGGGGCTCAGTGGTCAGCACTGCTGCCTCACAGGGACCCAGCCTCGGGCAACTGTCTGTATGGAGTTTGCACTTTCTCCCCATGTCTGCATGTGTTATCTCTGGGTGCTCTGGTTTCCTCCCACAGTCCAAAGATGTGCAGGTTTGGTGAAGTGGCCATGCTAAATTGCCCATAGTGTTCAGGAATGTGTAGGTTAGGCACATTGGTCAGGGCTAAATGTAGAATAATAGGGTAAGGGAATGGGTCTGGGTGGGTTGTTCTTCAGAGGGTCAGTGTGGACTTGTTGGGCCAAATGGCCTGATTCCACACTGCAGGGATTCTATGTGATCTGTGTGAAAAGGAATTAGATATTCATGTAATTTCTTAAAGCAGGAATTCTCCCTCTGTGTAAAACAAGCTTCACATTTTCACACAGGACTCAGAAACAAACATGATCATCAAACTGATTGCCATCCTTCCATCTGTGAGAGATGGTGGGAACGCAGCCTCAGCACTTTCCTGAGAGTATCTGCTGTCCTCCGAATGACTGAACAAGCTGATTCTCTAAAGAATCACCACAAATCAAACCTGAGCAATTTTCTGTATTGTCAGGAATGTACTTAGAGTCATAGAGTCATAGAGATGTACAACATGGAAACAGACCCTTCGGTCCAACACGTCCATGCTGACCAGATATCCCAACCCAATCTAGTCCCACCTGCCAGCACCTGGCCCATATCCCTCCAAACCATTCCTATTCACATACCCATCCAAATGTCTCTTAAATGTTGCAATTGTACGAGCCTCCACCACTGGTCTCTTTTATATCTTTCCCCTCTCACCCTGAACCTATGCAACTCCCCGACCCCAGTGAAAAGACTTTGCCTATTTACCCTATTCATGCCCCTCATAATTTTGTAAACCTCTATAAGGTCACCTCTCAGCCTCCAATGCTCCAGGGAAAACAGCCCCAGCCTGTTCAGTCTCTCCAACTCTGGCAACATCCAACATCCTTCTCTGAGCCCTTTCAAGTTTCACAACATCTTTCCGATAGGATGGAGACCAGAATTGCACGCAATATTCCAACAGTGGCCTAACCAATGTCCTGTACAGCCACAACATGACCTCCTGACTCCTGTACTCAATACTCTGACCAATAAAGGAAAACATACCAAACACCTTCTTCAATATCCTATCTACCTGCAACTCCACTTTCAAGGAGCTATGAACCTGCACTCCAAGATCTCTTTGTTCAGCAACACTCCCTAGGACCTTACCAATAAGTGTATAAGTCCTGCTAAGATTTGCTCTCCTAAAATGCAGCACCTTACATTTATCTGAATTAAACTCCATCTGCCACTTCTCAGCCCATTGGCCCATCTGGTCCAGATCCTGTTGTAATCTGAGGTAACCCTCTTTGTTATCCACTACACCTCCAATTTTGGTGTCATCTGAAAACTTACTAACTGTACCCCTTATGCTCGCATCCAAATCAATTATGTAAATGACAAAAAGTAGAGGACCCAGCTCCGATCCTTGTGGCACTCCAATGGTCACTGGCCTCCAGTGTGAAAAACAACCCTCCACCACCACCCTCTGTCTTCTACCTTTGAGCCAATTCTGTATCCAAATGGCTAGTACTCCCTGTATTCCATGAGATCTAACCTTGCTCATCAGTCTCCCATGGGGAAGCTTGTCGTACGCTACTGAAGTCCATATAGATCACATCTACTGCTCTGCTCTCATCAATCTTCTTCGTAACTTCTTCAAAAAACTCAATCAAGTTTGTGAGACATGATTGCCAATGCACAAAGCCATGTTGTCTATCCGTAATCAGTCCTTGCCTTTCCAAATATACGTGCATCCTGTCCCTCAGGATTCCCTCCAACAACTTGCCCACCACCGAGGTCAGGCTCACTGGTCTATAGTTCCCTGGCTTGTCCTTACCACCCTTCTTAAACAGTGGCACCACGTTTGCCAACCTTCAGACTTCTGGCACCTCACCTGTGACTATCGATGATAAAAATATCTCAGCAAGAGGCCCAGAAATCACTTCTCTAGTTTCGGACAGAGTTCTCGGGTACACCTGATCAGGTCCTGGGGATTTATCCACTTTTACCCATTTCAAGACATCCAGCACTTCCTCCTCTGTAATCTGGACATTTTGCAAGATGTCACCATTTATTTCCCTGCAGTCTATATATTCCATGTCCTTGTCCACATTAAATACTGATGCAAAATACTCATTTGGTATCTCCCCCTTTTTCTGCGGCTCCACACAAAGGCCGCCCTGCTGATCTTTGAGGGCCCTATTCTCTCCCTTTTGTCCTTAATGTATTTGCCAAAGCTATCTCATGTCACCTTTTAGCCCTTCTGATTTCCCTCTTAAGTATACTCCTACTGCCTTTATCCTCTTCTAAGTGTTCACTCGATCTATCCTGTCTATACCTGACATATGCTTCCTTATTTTTCTTAACCAAACCCTCAATTTCTTTAGCCATCCAGCATTCCCTATACCTACCAGCCTTTCCTTTCACCCTGACAGGAATATACTTTCTCTGGATTCTCGTTATCTCATTTAGATTAGATTAGATTCCCTACAGTTTGGAAACGGGCCCTTCGGCCCAACAAGTCCACACCGACCCTCCGAAGAGTAACCCACCCAGACCCATTTCCCTCTGACTAATGCATCTAACACCATGGGCAATTTAGAATGGCTAATTCACCTCACCTGCGCATATTTGGATTGTGGGAGGAAACCGGAGCACCCGGAGGAAACCCACGCAGACACAGGGAGAATGTGCAAACTCCACACAAACAGTTGCCTGAGGCTGGAATCGAACCTGGGACCCTGGTGCTGTGAGGCAGAAGTGCTAACCACTGAGGCACTGTGCTGCCCTGAAGGCTTCCCATTTTTCAGCCGTCCTTTACCGGCGAACATCTACCTCCAATCAGCTTTCGAAGATTCTTGCCAAATACTGTCAAAATTGGCCTTTCTCCAATTTAGAACTTCAACTTATAGATCTGGTCTATCCTTTTCTATCACTATTTTAAAACCAATAGAATTATGGTCGTTGGCCCCAAAGTGCTCCCCCACTGACACCTCAGTCACCCGCCCTGCCTTATTTCCCAAGAGTAGGTCAATTTTGCACCTTTTCTCATAGGTACACCCACATACTGAATCAGAAAATTGTCCTGTACACACTTAACAAATTCCTCTCCATCTAAACCTTTAACACTATGGCAGTCTCAGTCCATGTTTGGAAAGTTAAAATCCCTGACCATAATCACCCTATTATTCTTACAGATAGCTTAGATCTCCTTACAAGTTTGTTTCTCAATTTCCCTCTGACTATTAGGGGTCTATAATACAATCCCAATAAGGTGATCATCCCTTTCTTATTTCTCAGTTCCACCCAAATAACTTCCCTGGATGTAGTTCCTGGAATATCTTCCCTCAGCACAGCTGTAATGCTATCCCTTATCAAAAATGCCATTCCCCCTCCTCTCTTGCCTCCCTTTCTATCCGTCCTGTAGCATTTGTATCCTGGAACATTATCCTGCCAGTCCTGGCCATCCCTGAGCCATGTTTCTGTAATTGCTATGATATCCCAGTCCCATGTTCCTAACCATGCCCTGAGTTCATCTGCCTTCCCTATTAGGCCCCTTGCATTGAAATAAATGGAGTTTAATTATTAGTCCTACCTTATCCCTGCCTGCCCTGATTGTTTGACTCACTTCTGTTCTCAACTGTACCAGTCTCAGATTGATCTCTTTCCTCACTATCTCCCTGGGTCTCACCCTCACCCCGCGCCCCCACACACCTTACTAGTTTAAATCCTCCTGAGCAGCTCGAGCAAATTTCCCTGCCAGTATATTAGTCCCCTTCCAATTTAGGTGCAATCTGTCCTTCTTATACAGATCACTTCTCCCCCAAAAGAGATTCCAATGATCCAAAAATGTGAATCCTTCTCCCATACACCAGCTCCTCAGCCATGCATTCATCTGCTCTATCCTCCTATTCCTGCCCTCACTAGCTCATTGTGTTGTAACTGTCCTGGCTAAGGGAGTGGCAAGTTCTGGAGCACAAGTCTTCAGTACTATTGCCAGAATGTTGTCAGGGCCCATAGCCTTTGCAGTATCCACTGTCTCCAAATGTTTCTTGATATCACATGGAGTGAATAGAATTGGCTGAAGACTGGTATCTGTGATGCTGGGGACCACTGGAGGAGGCCAAGAAGGATTATCCACTCGGCACTTATGGCTGAAGATTGCTGAGAAAGATTCAGCCTTATCTTTTGCTCTGATGTGCTGGGCGCTCTCATCATTGAGGATGGGAATATTTGTGGAGCCTCCTCCTCCAGTGAGTTGTTTAATTGACCACCACCAGTCACAACTGGATGTGGCAGGACTGCAGAGCTGAGGTCTGATCCCTCGATCTGTGCCAAATGCCTTCTCCACTACCCTGTTTAGCTGTGAGTTTACATTCAAGGAACTATGGGCCTGCACTCCAAGGTCTCTTTATTTGACAACACTCCCCAGGACCCGGACATTACATGTGGAAGTCCTGCCCTGGTTTGCCTTATCAAAATGCAACACCTCACATTTATCTGAATTAAACTCCATCTGCCATGCCTCGGCCCATCAGCCCATCTGATCAAGGTCACATTGTACTCTGAGGGAACTTTCTTCACTGCCCACCACACCAGCAATGGTGGTGCCATCTGCAGACTTACCGAACCATTTCTCTTGTTTTCACATCCAAATGTGAAATTATAGAAATGACAACAAGCAGTGGATCTAGCACTGATCCTTGTGACACACTTCCAATCACAGGCCTCCAGTGTGCAAAACAAACCTCCAACATCATCCACTGTCTCCTATCTCCAAGCTAATTTTGTATCCAAATTGCTAGCTGTCTCTGAATTCCAGGTGATTGAACCTTGCTAATTAGTCTATCATGTGGAACCTCATCAAACATTTGGCTGTTCACCCTATCATTCCCCTCATAATTTTATAAACTTTTACAAGGTCACCCCTCAGCCTGCAACGCTCCAGGAAAAACAGCACCAACCTATTCAGCCTCTCCCTATAGCTCAAACCCTCGAACCCTGGCAACATCCTTGTAAATCTTTCCTTCACCCTTCAAGTTGCACATTATCGTTCCAACAGCTGGGGGAGCAGAATTGCACGCAGTATTCCAAAAGTGGTCTAACCAGTGTCCTACACAGCTAAATGTCAGACTTTAATGCTTTGAAAGTTTGCTGCGTGAAAATGACAGAATAAAGTATTTAACCCCTCGAGACTGTCCCACCATTCCCACCCTCTGGTCTGTCCAAGTGACACTACAGCTTTCACTCCCTGCTCCAGGTTTCCCTTCCCCTTCCCCAGCAGTAATCTCTCCCAAACATTTTTCCCGTACCACTTTCCTGATGCCAGGGATCATTCCCTCCAGTCTCAGGTGGTGTCCCCATGCCGTGTGGTGTCACTCTTCCACCCACCACCCACCTCCTCGTTCCTGCTTGGTTCAGGTTTTACCACAAGATGTGTCACTGTTCCAGGGAGTAAAGAGCCTGGGGGAATTACAGGTACATTTTCTGTCTCATGTTGTAAAATCTGCATTTAGTCAAATTCAGGGATTTGAATGTTCCAGGAGCAGATTAGGTCTCGCAACAATGTTTTTCTTCGTCTCTCATGGTTCAGTATTAACATATTCCATCACCATGGTGACCTTCCTGAGAAAATGGGCCAAATGGTGATTGTAGGTCTCTTCGTGAAAAGTAATTAAATCAGTTCAGTACCTCACTCAAAAACAGAAATGGTGTAAATGTTGGTCAAATCTGGACTACCAAATGTTCACTGAAGTAAAGACTGACCCAAAAGTTAATTTCAATTATCTATCTGTATATTGACAAGGTCTGCATTTCAGAGCAATGGGTGGAGCTGACATTTATGTTTGGAAATAGTTCAAGTGTTCTCTCGTAATACAAAAATTCTGTACAGCAACGGTACAATTTACCAATGTTTACGCCCTAGTCAGAGAAGGCAAGCATGCCATCTGCCTTCTCCACCACTTTATCTACATAGTTGCCGTTTTAGGGACCTATGGTTCTGTATACCTCGATCCTTCTGTATGTTACTGCTTCTAAGGTTCTGCCATTCACTGTTTTCCTCCTTCCTGAGTGAGAACTTCCACAATGTATCACCTCACATTTATCTGGATTAAATTCCATCTGCCGTTTCTCCACCCAAGTCTCCAGCCGATCGATATCCTGCTGCATCCTCTGGCAATCCCATTTACTATCCACAGCTCCCCCAATCCTCGAGTCATCTGCAAACTTACTAATCAGACCACATTTTACAAGAAGCATCAGGTAATAATCTGGAAATTAAATGAAAATCAGCTTTGAGTGAATGTGCGAAGATTGGGATTGGTGTTTCAGGTCAGGAAAGTCAATCAAACTTATTTTGTGTACAATGAAATATGGATTTTGAGACATGTCAACAACTGTGTTGGATTAACCTCTTGATGGATAAAGAGGATTTGAAAATCAGCTGAAATACCATGCTTGGAAAAGAAATTGGATTTTCATATAATTTCTTAAAGTAGGAATTCTCCCTCTGTGTAAAACATGCTTCACATTTTCCCACAGGACTCAGGAACAAACATGGTCAGCAAACTGATTGTCATCCTTCCATCTGTGAGAGATGATGGGAAAGCAGCCTCAGTATTTGCTGAGATTATCTGCTGCCCTCCGAATGTCTGAACAATTGATTCTGGAAAGAATCATCATCAAACACACCCTGACAAGCTGTCTCTCTCTGACACGAGTGATAATGAACTGGCCCAAAACAGGGCAGCAAACAGTGAGCTCCTGACGAGACTGAATTTGAATGAAATGTGTCCCAGGGACTGAAGGCAGAAAACTTCATGACCGATAACAGCTGTCTCTGAGAGTCACAGAGATGTACAGCATACCGACCAGATATCCTCAATTAATGTGGTCCTATTTGCCAGCATTTGGCCAATATCCCTCTAAATCCTTCCTATTCAGGTACCCATACAAATGCCTTTTAAATTCTATAATTGTATCAGCCTTCACCACTGCCTCTGCAGTTCAACCCATACACACACGACCTGCTCTGTGAAAAACCTGCCCCTTATCTATTCCCTCTCACCTTAAACCTATGCCCTCTAGTTTTAGACTCCTTCAGCCTTGGAAAAAGACCTTTGCTATTCACCCTATTCATACCCCTCATGATGTTATACACCTCAATAAGGTCACTCCTCAACCTCTGACACTCCATGGAAAATATCTGCTGCTTATCCAGCCTCTCCCAATTGCTCAAACTCTCCAACCGCTGCAGAATCCTTGTAAATCTTCTCTGTATCCTTTCAAGTTTAACACCATCGTTCCTATAGAGGGAGAAATCAGTATTTCAAAACTGGCCTGAACAATGTCCTGCACAGCCACAACATGTTGTTGGGGCTGTGTGTGTGTTTTTTTGAATAAACAAGTCAACAACATGAAACACAGGAGGCAAACAGCAGCAAATTGTTTCTGGAACAGTTTCCTTCATTCCAACTTTGAGGCGGATTTTGAAATGATTAACTCACTGAGTGCTGGCTCCAGGGAAGTCTGAAGATCTCCAGCAGCATTTTGCTTTCAGCTTCCACAGTATCAGGCTGATAGATTCCTTGTTCTTACAGAAAGAACAGTGTTGTCAGAGTAGTTTGTTCCATGAGATAAATCTACAAACCCTTTCCTTACTCTCAATGCTCCCATTAATTGGAGACGCTGGTGTTGTATAGTGCAATGGGGTCACCTGTAGTGTGACATGAACCCAAGGTCCTGGTTGAGGCCATCCACATGGGTACCGAACTTGTCTATCGGCCTCTGCTCGGTCACTTTTCGTTGTTGCCTCTCCTGAAGTCCGTCTTGGAGGACGGTCACCCAAAGGTCTGAGGTCGAATATCCCAGACCCCTGAAGTGTTCTCCGACTGGGAGGAAACACTCCTGTCTGGTGATGGTTGCGCAGTGTCCATTCATCCGTTGCCGTAGCCTCTGTTTGATCTTGCAATGTACCATGCCTCGGGGCATCCTTGCCTGCAGTGTATGAGAGAAACAACATGCAAGGCGACAAAACTACACCAGGTACATGTACACCAAGAACAAGAAATTGGAGAAACTTGGCATCGCCACCAGCAGGAGCCAAGCCCAACCCAGCACCACAGTGTTCCTGTAAATCCGTTTTTTACTTTAGAATCAGTCTGACCATTGTGGCACAGACAGCCTCACACAAAAAAACCTTCAATACATTATCTGGACTGACATGGCACCAATTGTTAAAGTTCACTTGAATGTGACTTTTAAAAAAGGTTTTGCAATTTACATATGAAAGAACTGAAACTAACATCGTCATTCTAAAAGATGTGAAATTTAATAAACAATCCAGGTCTTTTTCAATATATAATTTCAGTTACATCACCATGTAAACTGTTGCTAGAAATTCTGTATCTTACAATCTTATTCTCCATAACCACCTATAAGACCATAAGACATGGGAGCGGAAGTAAGGCCATTCGGCCCATCAAGTCCACTCTGCCATTCAATCATGGCTGATGGGCATTTCAACTCCACTTACCCGCATTCTCCCCGTAACCCTTAATTCCTTGTTTATCAATTTCTGCCTTGAAGACATTTAGTGTCACAGCCTCCACTGCACTCTGTGGCAATGAATTCCACAGGCCCACCACTCTCTGGCTGAAGAAATGTCTCTGCATTTCTGTTCTGAATTTACCCCCTCTAATCCTAAGGCTGTGTCCACGGGTCCTAGTCTCCTCGCCTAACGGAAACAATTTCCTAGTGTCCACCCTCTCCAAGCCATGTATTATCTTGTAAGTTTCTATTAATTCTCCCATTAATCTTCTAAACTCCAATGAATACAATCCCAGGATCCTCAGCCGTTCCTCATATGTTAGACCTACCATTCCAGGGATCATCCCTGTGAATCTCCGCTGGACACGCTGCCAGTATGTCCTTCCTGAGGTGTGGGGACAAAAACTGGACACAGTACTCCAAATAGGGCCTAACCAGAGCTTTATAAAGTCTCAGTAGCACAACAGTGCTTTTATATTCCAACCCTCTTGAGATAATTGACAACATTGCATTCGCTTTCTTAATCACGGACTCAACCTGCATGTTTACCTTTAGAGAATCCTCAACTAGCACTCCCAGATCCCTCTGTACTTTGGCTTTATGAATTTTCTCACTGTTTAGAAAGTAGTCCATGCTTCTATTCTTTTTTCCAAAGTGCAAGACCTCGCATTTGCTCACATTGAATTCCATCAGCCATTTCCTGGAGCACTCCTCCAAACTGTCTAGATCCTTCTGCAGCCTCCCCACTTCCTCAGTACTACCTGCCTGTCCACCTAACTTTGTATCATCAGCAAACTTCGCTAGAATGCCCCCAGTCCCTTGATCCAGATCATTAATATATAATGTGAACAGCTGCGGCCCCAACACTGAACCCTGCGGGACACCGCTTGTTACTGGCTGCCATTCCGAAAAAGAACCTTTTATCCCAACTCTCTGCCTTCTGTCAGACAGCCAATCCTCAATCCATACCAGTAGCTCACCTCGAGCACCATGGGCCCTCACCTTGCTCAGCAGCCTCCCATGTGGCACCTTATCAAAGGCCTTTTGGAAGTCTAGGTAGACCACATCCACTGGGTTTCCCCGGTCTAACCTACTTGTCACCTCTTCAAAGAACTCCAACAGGTTTGTCAGGCATGACCTCCCCTTACTAAATCCATGTTGACTTGTTCTAATCCGACCCTGCTCTTCCAAGAATTTAGAAACCTCATCCTTAATGATGGATTCTAGAATTTTACCAACAATCGAGGTTAGGCTAATTGGCCTATAATTTTCCATCTTTTGCCTTGATCCTTTCTTGAACAAGGGGGTTACAACAGCGATCTTCTAATCATCCGGGACCTTCCCTGACTCCAGTGACTTTTGAAAGATCTCAACCAACGCCTCCACTATTTCCTCAGCCACCTCCCTCAGAACTCTAGGATGTAACCCATCAGGGCCAGGAGATTTATCAATTTTAAGACCTTTTAGCTTTTCTAGCACTTTCCCTTTTGTAATGGCAACCATACTCAACTCAGCCTCCTGACCCCCTTTAATTGTTGGGATATTACTCATGTCTTCCACTGTGAAGACTGATGCAAAGTACTTATTAAGTTCTCCTGCTATTTCCTTATCTCCCATCACTAGGCTTCCAGCAGCAGTTTGAAGTGGCCCAATGTCTACTCTTGCCTGTCGTTTGTTTCTTATGTATTGAAAAAAACTTTTACTATCATTTCTAATATTACTATGATTTCTAATTTGATCCTCTCCTTCCTTATTTCTCTCTTTGTTATCCTCTGTTTGTTTTTTGTAGCCTTCCCAATCTTCTGATTTCCCAATGCTCTTGGCCACTTTATAGGCTCTATCTTTTTCTTTGATAGATTTGCTGACTTTCTTTGTCAGCCATGGCTGTCTAATCCCTCCCGGATAATCTTTCTCTTCTTGGGGATGAACCTCTGTACAGTGTCCTCAATTTTACCCACAAACTCCTGACATTTTTGCTCTACTGTCTTCCCTGCTAGGCTCTACTTCCAGTCTATTTTCGTCAGTTCCTCTCTCATGCCCTCATAATTACCTTTATTTAACTCTAACACCATTACATCCGATTTTGCCTTCTCTCTTTCAAACTGCAGACTGAACTCTACCATATTATGATCGCTGCTTCCTAAGTGTTTCCTTACTTTAAGATTTTTATAAAGTCTGGTTCATTACATAGCACTAGGTCCAGAATAGCCTGCTCCCTTGTGGGCTCCATGACAAGCTGTTCCAAAAAGCCATCCTGTAAGCATTCCATGAATTCCTTTTCTTTGGATCCACTGGCAACATTATTTACCCAGTCCACCTGCATATTGAAGTCTCCCATGATCACTGTAACCTTGCCTTTCTGACATGCCTTCTCTATTTCCCGGTACATGTTGCGCCCCTGGTCCTGACCACTGTTAGGAGGTCTGTACATAACTCCTACTAGGTTTTTTTGCCTTTGTGGTTCCTCAATTCCACCCACACAGACTCCACATCATCCGACGCTATGTCATTCAGTGCCATAGATTTAATTGTGTTCTTAACTAACAAGGCAACCCCGCCCCTCTTGCCCACCTTCCTGTCTTTTCGATAAGTTGAAAACCCTTGGATGTTTAACTGCCAGTCCTGACCCCCCTGTAACTACGTCTCTGTGATGCCTACCTGATGAAGGAGCAGCGCTCCAAAAGCTAGTGCTTCCAAATAAACCAATTGGAATATAACCTGGTGCTGTTTGATTTTTAACTTTGTGCTCCCATTAAGGAAGCAATACCCAGGGTAGCATTGACATAAGGAGGAGGGTGGTGTCAGGAAAGTGACCATCATCATTCCAATTGAGGGGAATATCCAGTGAGCTCGGCTGAATTATGTCTCTGTGTGGGTGCTGAGTGAGGACAGTGATGTTTAAACAGCACATCACTTCCAGTGGGGTCAGAAACATCTCAGAGGTGAGAAACCACACGAGTTACCGGGAGAGACACCCTGATGTCTCGGTGAAATACAGGGCCAGCTCCTTCCTGCAGTGACCAGTGTTACAGTCTGGTACGGCAGGAGCACTTGCTCTGTCAATGTCTTTCTGAATTCTGCTTCCTCAATGGTGAACACAGAATTAAATAATCCTCTCAGCGGGGCTTTCTCTGCTGACTGGGGTCTTCAGATTCTTTCTTCATTCCTCAGATAATGAAGCCACTTTTCCAAGAAGTTCACCAATCGGAGCTATCAAGTCAGTTGGTTTTATCCCCTTGAAATGTTGGTCATTGTGTTCAATGGAGAAAGTGAGGACTGCAGATGCTGGAGATCAGAGATGAAAATGTGTTGCTGGAAAAGCGCAGCAGGTCAGGCAGCATCCAAGGAGCAGGAGAATCGACGTTTCGGGCATGAGCCCTTCTTCAGGACGGATTCCTGAAGAAGGGCTCATGCCCGAAACGTCGAATATCCTGCTCCTTGGATGCTGCCTGACCTGCTGCACTTTTCCAGCAACACATTTTCAGAATAATGTTCAATGGCGAGCTGATAGTGAACCCTTTGACGTGTCTACTTTAGGGCCTGGATGTCTGGTTTTGGATCCAAAATATGCACCTGGTCCTTTGTTTTATTGTCACATGTCTGCCCTGTAGAGGGGGGTGGGTGGGGGAGTCATGAGTCTATTAAAGCAGAAACCCAGGTAATGTCCTGGGAACCTATCCCACCAACATGACAGGTGGTTGAACAATTAAAAATATCTGTAATGAAGATTCGAGCGATGATGGTGAAATCATTGTCGATTGTTGGAAAAAACTTTGAGGGAAGTAAACAATCATCCTTACCTGGTCTCACCAACATGTTCCATTCATAAACTGCCCTCCAGGCAATTAGAGATGGACAATAAATGCTCGCCAGTGAAGCCTTCATCCTGTGAATGAATTTAAAAAATAAAAACTGCCGTTTCACACTTGCAAATGAGTTCTGGTTGTCTTCAATTGTTGGGGCTTGAATCTTTCTGAGAATTGACTCTGTGTGTCCCTTTGTCTCGGACTGAGGTATTCCCAACATACCTTACTTTTTGGCCAGTTTCTGTGTCCTGTTTATTTCAGTTGCTGTGCTTGTATTTATGAATTTGTGGTTGTTGCTGCCGGTTCCTTTTTAATGTTATTATTTTACTTCAGCAGGTTCAGGCTGCTCCAGGAAGGTCCTGCTGCTGTTGCTCCTCAAACTACTCGGAAACTCATGGAGTCAGTCTGGCTGGTTTTCAGCAAATGACTGGGATACACGACAGAAAATGGAGATTCCAGCCCGAGAGTACTTCAATAAGAGATGCAACACTCAGAATGAACTCCATGTTTTTGAGGTGACAGTGAGGGTTTAAAATTTGAATTTAGTCTGTTGTCAGGAGCAACAAATATATGTAGGCTTTTATTAATCACAAAATGGCTTTTCAACTTAAAATAACACAACAAAATGACTTCAAGTTATGATTTGACACTGTCAATTTGCATTTCTGCTTTGCTGAATTAGCAGAATTAGAAGATAAAGCAGACAATGGAGTCTTCATCAATGAATCATAAGACATTAACTAATCACTCGAACTAACCTTGAACTGCAGTATGAGATGATAATGTGTGTAAGACAACACTATTTCCCAGGAGGAAATATCATTGGGTTAGCCTACTGTCAATCATGTCAGCTTATTACATTTGATTGCTCTTTTCTTGTAATTAAGGCTGTGCTGTCTCTTAAAAACATATAAATAATGTTTAATTTTCGATAGTAATTGCGCAAATTCTCCACGGAATAAAGAAGCTTTAACCTCTGTGTTGCTGGACAAAATAGTGCCAGGCTGCCTTATTTTATTAAACTGGTAACCTTGCTTTGTACAGACTGTATTCCTGATAATTCTTTTGACCGATCGCGAAACCGAGAGGTCCCTCCTGGGATCTGGATCTTTAACAGCTCATAACCCCCTGCAGCCTGACCATGGAACCTGACAAAGTTCACTCTGTCAGGAACCTATGTTTAATAATGCATTTTTGATTATTTGATCATGATGAAACTAACTGTGTTCATCAGTCAGTCTGAAATTACAGCATTCAATATAGCACATTTACTCACCATGTGACTGACTCAGCCCGTTCACCAAGTAGTAGGAAAGATGTATTGTTGGACCTGGTCCTTGGATGTGAGGTGGGCCAATTGGATGAACTGGCAGTGAGAGACCAGAGACAGTGATCATTGTATCATCAGCTCCAGGATGATGGTGGAGAATGACATGCAGCAATCCAATTGACAGAGAGCTGACTTCAGCGGGGTAACAGCAGAGCTGGTCAGATTGACTGGGACAAGAGGTTATTGGGAAAACCAGGAACTTCACAACTGGCTACATAAAGGAGGTAGAGATTAACATTGGGAAGAAAAAGTGTACCTTATGACAAGGTGTAAGGCAGAAAATACAATTGCAAACCTGTACGAATACTGAAGGTTCAGAGAGGAGGAGAAAAAGCAAATAACTGAGGCAAAGGGAAATTATGAGAAAAGACATAGCAGCTGACATAAAGGGGAATCCCAAAGTCTTCCATACATATGGAAATAACGACTGAGTGATTCAAGGAGGACTAGGACTGATTACAGACCAAGAAGGGGATTCACACAGAGGTCAGGGTACAGTTAAGGTGTGAAATGAACACTTTGCATCTGTCTTTACAAAAGAAGAGTATACTGCCCAGGCCATGGTGACAGAGGAGGGAACACGGTCGCCATTTTCTGCTTGGATCCACTGTCAGTGCGCAGACGGATGAGCATCAGTGACCAGGTCGAATTGGCCTTGGGAACCAAGGTAGGCAGAAGCAAAAATGAGGTCATGTTCTTTGGCAATGGGCCAACCAATCCTTTACCCCCTTCACCATCAGGACAGATTATCTGAAGGTGCTGGAAATATGGTTCGGGAGATCCAGGGTGTGCGTAAAACATCCACTGCGCCTGGAGGGCCATCAACTCGGTGCAGGAAGCTCTTTGGTCTGCCTGAAATTTGTGTTGGTCTTCCAGAACAAGGAGTTGACTCCAAACGAGTGTTGCCAATTGGCACATTCCAAGGTCCAGGGCTTTGTGCTGAGGGTTGTAGCTGCCAAAGCGCAGTGGGGAAAGACTATTGTCTGAGATCTTCCTGCTGAAGGTAAATGGGGGTCATTCAGTTATTGGACCCACTCAATGCCTCAAATGCATTTAAGTATCATCTGGTTCAAGTAAGAGATACCTTTGGTTTGTTTGGGAAGAGTCAAACTCCAGTGTTTGTTTGTTTCCTTGATATGCTGCTGTCCAGAACTGAACTGCATTTGTAACTATGTGTGCGTATATCTTTTTAAGAATAAAGCAAATTTTTCAAATTAAAAATGGACATGGTCACAAAAGGGTTCAATGTTATTACGGATGAGGTTTTGCGATACAAGCTGCGGTTAATATCGAGGTCTTGTGATTTGAATTGATTTTTATCCGAAGCAAACACCAGAGGGTGCCATTGTACTGGAAAGACTGGGAGAGCAAATTAAACCGTTGGGTGGGGCTGCATTAAAGTGAGATTGACAGGGACAGAGTTTGCTTTACACAAACAGTGAGAATCCTGTGGGTACATAAAGAATTATTTGTAATTCACTCCTGTGATGTAGGTGCTGCTGGCTGGGAGAGTATTTATTGCCCATTTCCTGTTGCTATTGAGAAGGTGAATTGCCTTCTTGAACTGTTTGTAATCTAAAATGGCTGGTCAGGGAAGTTTCTGATGCATGCTGGGAAGGAGAATAGCCAAGTGAAGCAAACTCAAAACTATTGAAAGAAATCTGAATTGGTTCCGTTGTAAACAGTTCCCAACAACAGAACTCTGTAAAGAGATCAGCCATTCAAGACAGTTGACAGGCTCTAAGGCAATGGATGTGATCAAGGTCACATGGGGAGGCAATGGACTGTTGGACTGTTAATTCAGAAACCCAGCTAATGTTCTGGGGACCCTAATTTGAATTCAATTTAAAAAATCAGGAATTAAGAATCTAGTCATGGCCATGACTCCATTACTGTTTGTCAGAATTCAATAATGCCCATCAGGTTCAATAATGCCTATCAGGTTCAATAATGCCCTGCAGGGCAGGAAACTACCATCCTTAGCTAGTCTGACCTACATGTGACTCCAAACCCACAGCAAAGTGGTTGAACCTTCGCTGCCCTCTGGGTAATTAGAGATGGGCAATAAATCCTGCCCAGCGAGTAACACCCTCATCCCATGAATGAATAATAAAAAAAGTTTATCCTATTTTGCACAGAATTCATAACTGGTAACAGACACAGCATTAAAGTTCTCAAACAAAGACAAGTAAGTGTCAAAATCCACTCAGGAGCCCGATGGATGACCTAATATCTGGGAAGAGAGACATTTGAATAGTTTAGGGACTGAAGAAAAACATAAAAATGGGGGTTCACTGCCTCTTCTCCGTGAGACCTGTACAGATCAACCATCACATAAACCAACCATCACCCAGGCCAACCATCTCACAGACCAACCATCGCACAGACCAATCATTGCACAGACCAACCATCACACAGACCAACCATCGCACAGACCAACCATCACACAGACCAACCATCACACAGACCAACCATCGCACAGACCAACCATTGCACAGACCAACCATTGCACAGACCAACCATCACACAGACCAACCATTGTACAGACCAACCATCACACAGACCAACCATTGCACAGACCAACCATCACACAGACCAACCATCTCACAGACCAACCATTGCACAGACCAACCATTGCACAGACCAACCATTGTACAGACCAACCATTGTACAGACCAACCATCGCACAGACCAACCATCGCACAGACCAACCATCGCACAGACCAACCATTGCACAGACCAACCATCGCACAGACCAACCATCTCACAGACCAACCATCTCACAGACCAACCATTGCACAGACCAACCATCGCACAGACCATCCTTCACACAGACCAATGATTGCACAGATCATCCATCGTACAAACCAACCATCGCACAAGAACAATGAACGTTGAGTGAAGGGATCGAAGGTGGGTCACCAATTGGACCTCATACCGTTTCCAGGTCTGGATAATATTCGTCCTTTTAGTAAGAATTACTTCAGAAACGAGTCAAGGACTTGCTTCAACTGCACCAATATGCCAGCATTTAGAGTACTCTCGTCAAGTATTTTAAATGTAAACTGAATGCAAAGCTTTCTATTTGTACCTAATAGATTTAACTCAAGCAAAAACAGAAATTTCGAATTCAATTTAACATAAATCACTGTTATTTCAATGCAAAATGCCTGACAGGTAAGACAATGAACACAGGACACAGTTCGGAACATTGGACTGGGATATGATAGCAGTTACAGAGATGTGGTTCAGGGAAGGGCAAGGCTGGCAGCTTAATGTTCCAGGGGACAGATGCCATCGGAAGGATAGAAAGGATGGCAAGAGAGGAGAGGGTGTGGCACTTTTAGTTTGGGATAACTTTACAACTCTTACGAAGGATAATCCTGGGAAATCGTCCAGTGAAATTATTTAGGTGGAACTGAAAAATAAGAAAGGGATGATCACCTTGTTGAGATATACTATAGCCCCCAATAATCAGCAGGAAATTGAGAAGCAAAGTTGTAAGGACATCTCAGTTATCTGTAAGAACAATAGGATTGTAATAGCAGTGCATTTTAACTTTCCAACAATAGACAGTGACTGCCATAGTATTAAGGGTCTGAAGGTAGACAAACACGTTAAGTGTGCACACAAAAGTTTTCTGATTCAGTATGTGGATGTAAAATGTGACCTTCCCTTCGGAAACAAGGCAGGACAAGTGACTGAGGTGTCAGTGTGGGAGCACTTTGGGACCAGTTATCATAATTCTGTTAGTTCTAAAATAGTTATGGGAAAGGATAGACCGGATCTAAAAATTAAAGTTCTAAATTGGAGTAAGACCAATTTAGATGGTATTAGGCAAGAACCTCTTTGATTGGGAAAGATTATTCACAGGTAAACACGCAGTTGGAAAATGGGAGGCTTTCAAAAATGAGACAACAAGATTTCAGAGACAATATGTTCCTGTTAGTGTAAAGGACAAGGCTGGCAGATGTAGGGAATGCTGGATAACGAGAGAAATTGTGGCTCGAGTCAAGAACAAGAAAGAAGCATTTGTCAAGAATAGACAGCTGGGATCGAGTGAATCCCTAAGGGAGTATAAGGGCAGTAGGACTATACTCAAGAAGGAAATCAGGAGGGCAAAAAGGGAACATAACATAATTCGGGTCAAGGAGAATCCAAAGGCATTCTACAAATAGAGGAAGGACAAAAGAGTAACTGGGGGAGAAAATGGTCTCTTCAAGATCAACAAGGCCATCCATGTGTGGAACAGCAGGAGCTGTGTGAGATAGTAAACAATTATTTTGCATTAGCATTTAATGTAGAGAAGGATATGGAAGTTGGAGAACTTGGAGAAATAAGTAGTGATATCTTGAAAAGTGTCTAAATTACAGAGGAGGAGATGCTGGATGTCTTAAAATGCATAAAGATGGACAGATCCCTGGGATTTGATCAGGTCATAGAGTCATAGAGATGTACAGCATGGAAACAGACCCTTCGGTCCAACCCATCCATGCCGACCAGATATCCCAACCCAATCTAGTCCCACTTGCCAGCACCCGGCCGATATCCCTCCAAACCCCTCCTATTTATATACCCATCCAAATGCCTCTTAAATGTTGCAATTCTACCAGCCTCCACTACATCCTCTGGCATACACATAACACCCTCTGCGTGAAAAGGTTGCCCCTTAGGTCTCTTTTATATCTTTCCTCTCTCACCTTAACCCTATGCCCTCTAGTTCTGGACTCCCCAATCCCAGCGAAAAGAGTTTGTCTATTTAAGCTATCCATGCCCCTCATAATTTTGAAAACCTCTATAAGGTCACCCTTCAGCCTCTGACGCTCCAGGGAAAATGGCCCCAGCCTGTTCAGCCTCTCCCTGTAGCTCAGATCCTCCAACCCTGGCAACATCCTTGTAAATCTTTTCTGAACCCTTTCACGTTTTACAACATCTTTCCGATAGGAAGGAGACCAGTGTATCTTAGAAGTTGATGGGAAGCTAGGGAAGTGATTTCTGGGCCACTTGCTGAGATATTTGTATCATTAATACAAATGTGTCAAGTGCCAGAAGATTGGAGGGTAGCTGAAGTGTTGCCATTATTTAAGAACAAGAGTAAGGAAAAGCCAGGGAATGAACGACCAGTGAGACTGATATCAGTGGTGGGTTAGTTATTGGAGAGGTTTCTAAGGGACAGGGATTTACATGTATTTGGAAAGATAAGAATTGATTAGGGATAGTTAACATGGCTTTGTGTGTGCAAAATCATATCTCACTAACTTGATTTGAAGAAATGAAAAAGATTGATGAGGGCAGAGCAGTTAACAAAGTCTATATGGACTTCAGTAAGGCAAAAGATTCCGTGGAGTAGATTGGTTGGCAAGATTAGGTCACAGAGAATCCAGGGTGAAAGTGAGTACTGCAGATGCTGGAGATTAGAGTCGAGAGTGTGGTGCTGGAAAAGCACAGTAGGTCAGGCAGCATCCAAAGAGCAGGGAAATCGACGTTTCAGGCATTGTTCATAATGAAAGGCTTTTGCCCAAAGCGTCGATTTTCCTGCTCCTTGGATACTGCCTGATCTGCTGTACTTTTCCAGCACCACATCTTGACTCATAAAATCCAAGGTGAGCTAGCCATCTGAATACAAAATTAAAGGTGGTGGTGGAGGGTTGCTTTTCGGACTGGTGACTTGTGACCAGCAGTGTGCCACAAGGATTGGTGCTGGGTCCACTGCTTTTTGTCATTTATGTAAATGATTTGGATGTGAATGCAGGAGGTATGGTTAGTAAATTTGCGAATGACACCAAAAGTCGAGGTGTAGTGGACAGTGAAGAAGCCTATCACAGAGTACAACAGCATCTTGATCAGATGGGCCAGTGATCCAAAGAGTGGCAGATGGAGCTTAATTTAGATAAATACAAGGCAAGTCAGGGCAGGTCTTATACACTTAATGGTCAGGACCTGGAGAGAGTTGCTGAAGAAAGAGACCTTGGAGTGCAGGTTCATAGTTCATTGAAAGTGGAGTCGCAGGTATACATGGTAATGAAGAAGGCATGTGGTACACTTATCTTTAATGGTCAGAGCATTCAGTACAGGAATGTAGAGGTCATTTTGCAGCTCTTCATGACATTGCTTAGGCCACTTTTGGAATACTGCATTTAATTCTGATTCCTCAATGAAAGGAAAGGTGTTGTTAAACTTGAAAGAGTGCAGTAAAGAATGACAGGGATGTTGCTGGGGTTTGAGTTGCAGGAATTGAGTGGGGCTATTTTTCCTGGAGCATCGGAGACTGAGGAATAAATTTACAGAAGCGTATAAAATCATGAGGAGCACAGACAGGGTAAATAGCAAAGGTGTTTTTTTTCCCAGAGTAGGGTAGAAGGCATAGGTTTAAGGTGAGAGGGGAAAGATTTAACAAAGACCTAAGGGACAACTTGTTCACACAGGATGATGTATGTATAGAATGAGCTGTGGTGTAGGCAGGTACAATTATAATAATTAAAAGGCATCTGGATGAGGATGTGAATCAGAATGGGCGAGAGTGATATTGGGCAAATGCTGGCAAACGGGCTAGATTAATTGAGGATATCTGGTTGGCATGGACGAGTTGGACCGAAGGGCCTATTTCTATGCTGTACATCTCAATAACTTTGTAAGTAATTCGATCTGGAACTCAATCAGGGTGCGAGAGCTTGAATACGAACCCACAATTGATCATTGCATGGTTTCACATGTAACAATAATCTGTGCTCTGTAACACCTCCCATTTACAATGAGTTTCTTGACAGAGTGATCATTCTGGAACTATATCTGTCACCAGAACCTGTTTAATCTCAATGTGGGAATAATTCATTTAAAGCAAGATTACAACAAACAGAAATTTGCTGCAATGATTAATCCCTGTTTCCCAGTGAAGGACCCAGGTCCCCATCTACAGTTGAATTTTAACCCTCTGTACGTGCTGTAAGAAGACTTTAAACTGATGTCCCCAATGCCCAAATGAATCTGAAACACTGAGCAATAATTTAGTTTTGAAGAGAAATCCTCACTAGAAAGGATATTAAAAGGAACACGAGCATCCAGGACAGCTCTGTCAGGGACAGTCAGAGCAACCAGAGCTGGAACCTGATGTCTGGTTAATGTGTGGCTGGAAGACCACATGGTTCCTCCATATGGGGATGAGGGAGTGGACAGGAACTGGGCAGGTGGGATAGAATTTGGGGAAATGTGATGGTAATCAAATGTGGAAAAAATATCCCAGGGGAATGTTTAGAATTGGTGAGTGACTGGAAAATGGTGGTATTCAGAATGACCTGGATGTCCTTCTACATGAAGCATAGAAAGTTAATGTACACGTTCAGTCAGCTATTAGCATTTTATCCCATATTACAAAGGGAGTAACGAAAAATTGAAAGAATTGTGGATGGTGTTAATCAGAAACAAATACAGAACACAGAACAAAGAAAATTTACAGCACAGCAACAGGCCCTTCGGCCCTCCAAGCCTGAGCCAATCCAAATCCACTGTCTAAACCTGTCACCCAAATCCTAAGCATTTGTATTCCTCTGCTCCCCACCTACTCATACATCTGGCTACACGCATCTTAAATGAATCTACCGTGCCTGCATCTAGTACCTCTGCTGGCAACGCATTCCAGGCACCTATCACCCTCTGTGTAAAGTACGTGCCACATGTATCCCCCTTAAACTTTCCACCTCTCACCTTGAAAACGTGACCTCTCATTAGTGAATCCTTCACCCTGGAATAAAGCTTATCTCTATACATCCTGTCTATACCCTTCATGATTTTGTAAACCTCAGTCAGGTCCCCTCCTCAATCTCCTTTTTTCGAATGATAACAAACCTAACTTACTCAACCTCCCTTCATAGCTAACACCTTCCATACCAGATGACATCCTCGTAAACCTTCTCTGCACCCTCTCCAAAGCATCCACATCCTTTTGGTAATGTGGTAACCAGAACTGTACATAGTATTCTAAATGCGGCCAAACCAATGTCTTGTACAATTTTATCATGACCTGCCAGCTCTAATATTTAATACTCCGTCCGATGAAGGCAAGCACACTTTATGCCTTCTTGACCACTCTATCCACCTGTGCAGCAACCTTCAGGGTACAATGGACCTGAACTCCCAGATCTCTCTGCTCATCAACTTTTCCCAAGGCTCTTCCATTTACTGTATAATTCGCTCAAGAATTAGACTTCCCAAAATGCATCACCTCACATTTGCCTGGATTGAACTCCATCTGCCACTTCTCTGCCCAACTCTCCAGTCTATCTATATTCTCCTGTATTCTTTGACAGTACCCTGTGCTTTCTGCTATTCCACCAACAGTGCCCTCTTCCAGATCATTTATGTATATCACAAACAACAATGGCCCCAGCCCTGATCTCTATGGAACACCACTGGTCACCTTTCCCCATTTTGAGAATCTCCCTTCAATTACTACTCTCTGTCTCCTATTCTTTATCCTGCTCAACCAGTCCTTTATCCACCTAGTTAGAACACCCTGCCCACCATGTGACTTCACTTTCTCCATTAGTTTACCATGGAAACCTTATCAAACGCCTTACTAAAGTCCATGTATGTAACATCGAGCAGCACGGTGGCTTAGTGATTAGCACTGCTGCCTCACAACACCAGGGTCCCAGGTTCGATTCCAGCCTTGGGCAGACTATCTGTGTAGAGTTTGCACATTCTCCCCATGTCTGCGTGGGTTTCCTCCTACAGTCCAAAGATGTGCATATCAGGTGAATTGGCCATGTTAAATTGCCCAGAGAGTTAGGTGCGTTAGTCAGAGGGAAATGGGTCTGGATGTGTGACTCTTCAGAGGGTCGGTATGGACTTGTTGGGCTGAAGGGCCTGTTTCCACACTGTAGGGAATCTAATCTAATCCACAGTGCTTCCTTCACCTATCAACTTGGTCACTTCCTCAATATTAAGTTGGTAAGGCACGATCTCCCCCCCACACAAAACCATGCTGCCGATCACTAAAAAGCACATTATTTTCCAAATATAAATAGATTTTATCCTTCAGTACCTTCTCCAGCAACTTTCCCAGCACTGATGTCAGGCTCACTGGTCTGTAGTTACCCGGAATATCCCTACTACCCTTCTTGTACAGGGGCACAACATGAGCAACGCTCCAGTCCTCCGGCACCTCACCTGTGTTTAAGGATGCTACAAAGATATCTGTCAGGGTCCCAGCTATTTCCTCTCTCATCTCCCTCAGCAACCTGGGATAGATCCCTTTCCGTCCTGGGGATTTGTCCACCTTAATAACCTCGAGCTCACCCAACACATCTTCTCTACTTATGTCAACGTGATCCAGACTAATCAAACTTCTACTTCTAATCTCAACTTTCATCGTGTCTCTCTCCTCAGTGAATGCTGATGCAAAGTACTCATTCAGAATCTCACCCATTTTCTCAGGTTCGACACACAGCCTTCCTTCCTTATCCTTCAGTGGACCAATCCTTTCTCTAGTTACCCGCTTGCGACTTATATAAGAATAAAAGACTTTGGGATTCTCCTTAATTCTGCCCACTCAAGCTATTTCATGACCCATTTTCATCTGTTGATTCCTTGTTTAAGACCGGTCCTACTCTCCCGATATTCCTCTCGGGCCTGTTCTGTTTTTAGCTGCCTGCACCTTATGTACGCTTCCCTTTTCCTCTTGGCTAGTCCTGTCATCCATGGTTCACGAATCTTGCCTTTCTTATCTTTTGCTGTCAACAGGACATGTCTATCCTGCGCTATCTTTAATTGATCTTTGAAAGTCTCCCACATATCAAGTGTGGACTTCCCTTCAACAGCTGTGTCCAATCCACATTTCCCAACTCCTGCCTAAGTTTGATATAATTGACCTTGGCTCAGTTCAGTACTCTTCCCTTAGGACCACTCTCATCTTTGTCTACGAGTAATCTAAAACTTACAGAATTATGGTCACTGTTCCCAAGGAAATCCCCTACTGCAACTTCTACCACCTAGCCCGGCTCATTCCCCAACACCACGTCCAATATGGCCCCTTCCCTTGTCGGACTATTGACATACTGCTCTAGAAAACTCTCCTGGACACTTCTTACAAATTCTGCCCATCCAGATCTCTGGTACCAAGTGTACCCCAGTCAATATTGGGAAAATTAAAATCTCCCATCACCACCACTCTGTTGCCTTTACATCTTTCCATAATCTGTTTGTTTTTCTCCCTCATGCTCACTGTTGGGAAGCCTGTGATACAGGGTAAAAACAATGACTGCAGATGCTGGAAACCAGATTCTGGATTAGTGGTGCTGGAAGAGCACAGCAGTTCAGGCAGCATCCAAGGTTCAGTGCACCCTTCAGGCTCTCTGCCTGTAATCCTGATGAAGTGCTTTTGCCCAAATCGTCAATTTTACTGCTCCTCGAATACTGCCTGAACTGCTGTGCTCTTCCAGCACCACTAATCCAGGCCTGTAATACAGCCCCAACAATGTAACTGCACCTTTCTTGTTTCTCAGCTCCACCCATAATGCCTCACTACTCAAGCCCTCCATAGTGTCCTCTTTAGCACAGCTATAATATCATCCTTGGCCAGCAGTGCAACTCCTCCCCCTTTTACTTCCCTCCCTGAACTGTCTGAAGTGTCTATATCCTGAAACATTTAGTTGCCAATCAAGCCCTTCCTTAAACCAAGTCTCTGTGATTGCAATAATGTCATACTCCCAGGCACCAATCCAAGCCCTAAGTTCATCTGCCTTACCCACTATATCCCTTGCATTAAAGTATGTGCACTTCAGTTCTTTTGCATGTTCTTACAGTCTCCAGTTCTTTTGCGTGTTCTTACAGTCTCCAGTTCTTTTGCGTGTTCTTACAGTCTCCAGTTTCCACCTTGCTGTCTATTTGTCTTCTCTTCTGGTTCCCAGTCCCCTGCCACATTGGTTGAAAACCTCCCCAACAGCAGTAGCAAAAACTCTGCCAAGGACATTAATTCCAGTCTCGTTCAGGTGTAGACCATCCAATTTGTAATAGTCCCACCTTCCCCAAAACCGGTCCCAATGTCCAACAAATCTGAACCCCTCCCCCCTACACCATCCCTCAAGCCACGTGTTCATCCTGCCTGTTCTTTCCTTTCTATGCTGGCCAGCACGTGGCACTGGTAGTAATCCCGAGATCACTACCTTTGAAGTCCTCCTTTTTAACTTCTCTCCTAGCTCCCTGAATTCTGCTTTCAGGACCTCATCTCATTTTTTATTTATATCGTTGGTGACTATATGCACCAAGACAACTGGCTGTTTACCCTCCCCTTTTAGAATGTTCTGCAGCCGATCGGTGACATCTCTGACCTGAGCACCTGGGAGGCAACATATCATCCAGGAGTCCCGTTTTCGGCCACAAAACCGCCTATCTCCTCCCCTCACAATAGAATCCCCTATGACCACGGCCAATCGAGTCTTTTTCCCACCTTTCTGAACAGCAGTGCCTGCCACGGTGCCATGATCTTGGCAACTGCTGCCCTCCCTGGGTATCTTCCCTAACAGTATCCAAAACCGCATACTTGTTTTGGAGCGAGGGGACCGCAGGGGACACCTGCACTGCCTTCCTACTCTTTTTCTGCCTTTTGGTCACCCATTCACTGTCTCCCTCAGCAATTCTCAACTGCGGTGTGACCAGTTCGCAAAACATGCTCTCCACGACCTCCTCAGCATTGCAGATGCTCCACAGTGAGTCCACCCGCAGCTCCAGAGCCATCATGCAGTAAAACAAGAGCTGCAGCTGGATACACTTCTTGCAAGTGTGAGAGTCAGGAACATCAGCCAAATTGTGAGGCAAGTGGTGTGCAGATAGGTTTTGTATCTTTTCCGGTTGGATGGGAAGGTATTAGGGGTGTGGGTTGGGGGTGGGGGAGGGAGATGTTGGGGAAAGTGGCATAAAGAATCTGCTCTCCCAGTCTTTCCAGTACAATGGCACACTCTGGTGTTGCACTGTTTCAGATAAAAATTAATTCCAATCACAGGAACCAACATTAACCACAGCTTGTATCTCAAGACCTTGACCTTATTAACATTGAACCCTTTTGTCAAAGGGAACAATCCCTGTGTAAGGCAGAGAGGACTGGGGAGGGGAAGATGTTCTTGGTGATGGGGTTTAGTTGAAGCTGGCAGAAGTGTTTTAGGATGATGCGTGGATTCAGAGAGTGGGTAGGTGGTTTAGAGCAGTGTAGTGGGGAATGGGGGTGGTGTGGTGGAGGGCTGTCTGGATGACAGAGGGAGGAAAGGCACTTGGTTTGGAAGAGGTGGAGCTCTGGGATGCTCGTGAGTGGAATGTCTCCTCTTCGGAGCAAATGCGGTGGAGGCAGAGGAATTGGGAGAGTGGGATGGAGTTCTTGCAGGATACTGGGTGGGAGGAGGTGTAGTCCAGGTAGTTATGGGAGTCTGTGGGTTTGTAGTAAACGTCCGTCTGGAGACTGTCACCGGAGATGGAAATGGTGGGGTCCAGAAAGGAGAGGGAGGTGTCCGAGATAGACCAAGTGAATTTGAGAGCGGGGTGCAAGTTGTGGGTGAAGTCGGTGAACTGTTCCAGTTCAGTCTGGGAGCAGGACGCAACACCAATTCAGTCATCAGTGGTAATGGCGGAAGAGTTGGAGCACAGTGCCTGTGTACATTCTGAGGATAAACTGTTTGACATAGCCAACAAAAAGGCAGGCATAGCTGGGGCCCATCTGGGTACCCATGGCCAACCCCTGGAGTTTGGAGGAAATGGGAGAATTGACAGAAAAGTTGTTGAGGGTGAGGACTGGTTCAGTGAGGCGGAGGAGGGTGTTGGTGGAGGGAGACTGGATGGAACTGCGGGAGAGGAAGAAGCAGAGCGCCTCAAGGCCATTCTTGTGGGGAATGGAAGCATATAAGGACTTGAGTGGTCTGGTGTAGTCCATAACAGATTAGGGGCTCTTTGTGGGATTTTAAACAGCGAGCAGTCGATGCTAGTGTCTTTATTCCTAGTGGTGATTTGGTTGGGGAGACATAGCTTGGGCTGGTAATGGCTCTTTCAGTCGCCAAAGGTTTTCTGGATGTGGATGTGGGGACTTTGGAAGTTTTGCGAAAGGTGAATAAGACCAAGCCGCAGGAATTTGCAGACAAGAAAATACAAATGTGAACCTGTAGGAATACTGAAAGTTCAGAGGGGAGGGGAAAAAGCAAATAACTGAAGCGAAGAGGAATTGTGAGAAGACCAGCAACTAACATGAAGGGGAATCCCAAAGTATTCTGTAGACATATAAATAATAACTGAGTGATTCAAGGAGGAGCAGGACTGATTCGGGACCGACAAGGGGATGTACACGGAAGCATCTGTCTTTACAAATGAGGAGGATGGTGCCCAGGCCCTGGTGACAGAGGAGGGAACACAGTCACAAAAGGGTTCAATGTTAATAAGGTCATGGTCTTGAGATACAAGCTGTGGTTAATGTCTGGTTCTTGTGATTGGATTTTTTATCTGAAGCAGTACAAACACCAGGGGGTGCCGTTGTACTGGAAAGACTGGGAGAGCAGATTAAATCATCGAGAAGTGCTGCATTAAAGTGAGATTGACAGGGGGACAGAGTTTGCTTTACAGAAACAGTGAGAATCCTGTGAGTATAAAAGGAGTTGTTTTTAATTCACTCCCAGGATGTGGGTGTGGCTGGCTGGGAGAGAATTTATTGCACATTCCTTGTTGCTGTTGAGAAGGTGAACTTCTTTCTTAAAGTGTTTGTAACCTTAAAGTGTTTGGTTAGGGCAGTTTCTGATGCATGTTGGGAAGGAGAATGGCCAAGTGAAGCAAACTCAAAACCACTAAAAGAAATCTGAATTAGTTCCATTGTAAACAGTTCACAACAACAGAACTCTGTAAAGAGATCAGCCATTCAAGGCAGTTGACAGGTTCGGAGGCAATGGACGTGATAAACAATTAATCCTGTTTCACACAGAACTCACATCTTGTGAAAACATAGCATTAAGTTGCTCAAAGACAGTCAGATCAATGACAAAATTACTAGTGAGCCCCATGGATGACTTCACAGCTGGAGGGGACACTATTACAGTCACAGAGCTGTACAGTATGGAAATAGACCCTTCCGTCCAACCCTTCCATGCCAACCAGATATTCTAAACTAATCTCATCCCATTTGCCAACATTTGGCCCATTTCCCTTGTCACAAAGCTGGTTCCTTTTTTCTAAAAGCTGTTCCTTTTCTCAAGGATACTATGTCCTTGGTTTTTTAAAGAGGGGCCGTAAACGCTCCCGGTGCTGATTAGACTGGTTTGGTTCAGAGATTAAACGGTATTGAGAGGCCTTTTTGTTTATATACAAGCAGGTGAGACTTCAGGCCAAAGTGGTCATGTATCAGAAGTGATCTGTACAATGGAAGAAGAGTGGTCTGCTCTCTAACTGAGCAGAGTCAAGAGTGTGGTGCTGGAAAAGCACAGCAGGTCCTCAGGCAGCATCTGAGGAGCAGGAAAATCGATGTTTTGGGCAAATGCTCTTAATCAGGAATGGGCTTCCTCGAGCCGAGCAGTTGAGATCAGTCCAGAACTAGTTGGGACCTCAGCAGGGGACTGTGTGAACAGGCTCTCTCTTTTTCTGCCCTTCTAACTTCAACCTGTAAGCATCTGTTCCTTTTTTTAACTGTGTTTTAAAGGGGTTTGCTTACTGGGACTGTTGTATATATTGGGAGCCGCATAATTAAGTCTAGTTTGGATAGACTGCGTTCTGTAGGGGTTCTTTATTCTAATCTTTGTGAATCTTGTGAATAAATTTTTGTCTGTTTTAAAACCTGATAGTCAACCTAGCTACCTCACTCTGGGTAACTTTCACTGTACACCAACCAAAAGTTATGGTCTGGGCTGCCTGCTTCAGAATGTTTTGAGTGGTCTGGTGTAGTCCATAACAGATTAGCGGCACTTTGTGGAATTTTAAACAGTGAGCAGTCGACGCTAGTGTCTTTATTCCTGGTGGTGGTTTGGTTGGGGAGACACAGCTTGCGATGGTAATGGCTCTTTCAGTCGCCAAAGGTTTTCTGGATGTGGATGTGGGGATTTTGGAAGTTTTGCGAAAGGTGAATAAGACCAAGCTGCAGGACTTTGCAGACAAGCTGGAAGTGGAACTGCCTGCTTCTGTGAGGAAAGGAGAGAGAATTACAGCAGTAGCTCAATGTTTAAACTTGCTGGAGAAATTATCAGAATCTACAGAGATGGCAAGAATTCAATTGCAAATGAAGCAGCTTGAGTGAGAGGCAAGAGATAAGGAAAGGGCAGCAGAAATGGGACAGTTTGAGTTACGATTAAAAGCAGAACAGAGAGAAAAAGAGAGAGCAGCAGAAGAGAGGGAAAAGAGAGAGCAGAGACAGAAAAAGAGAGAGCTTTTGAACTTCAAAAATTGATACTTAAAAAGTGCAGTCAGCTTAAAAGGCTGGAGATAAAGGCTGAGGGTAGGCTCAGTGAGGAAGAGAGTGAGGAGGAGCAAGCCCCTGGTGGTCAGAAGCCTAGTGAGAAAACATTTAAATATGTTCAAGCATTGTCTAAATTTGATGAGAAGGATGTGGAAGCCTTTTTCATCTCATTTGAAAAAACAATAGACAATAGACAATAGGTGCAGGAGTAGGGGCCATTCAGCCCTTCGAGCCTGCACCGCCATTCAATATAATCATGGCTGATCATTCCTAATCAGTATCCTGTTCCTGTCTTATCTCCATAACCATTGATTCCACTATCTTTGAGAGCTCTATCCAACTCTTTCTTAAATGAATCCAGAGACTGGGCCTCCACTGCCCTCTGGGGCAGAGCATTCCACACAGCCACCACTCTCTGGGTGAAGAAGTTTCTCCTCATCCCTGTCCTAAATGGTCTACCCTGTATTTTTAAGCTGTTTCCTCTGGTTCGGCACTCACCCATCAGCGGAAACATGTTTCCTGCTGCCAGAATGTCCAATCCTTTCATAATCTTAAAGGTCTCAATCAGATCCCCTCTCAGTCTTCTAAACTCAAGGATATACAAGCCCAAAAAGTGGCTAAACAAATGCAGTGGCCAGTAGCAATGTGGGTTTTGTTGATCCAAATGAAACATGTAAGTAGAGCATGTGAGGTATTCACATCACGATCAGAGGAGGGATCAGGGGAGTATGAGGAGGTGAAAAAAGCCATTTTAAGTGCATCTGAGCTTGTACCAGAAGCCTATAGACAACGTTTCAGGAATCTAAGGAGGGACCCTGGTCAAACCTATATTGAGTTTGAAAGGATCAAACAGAGTAATTTTAATAGATGGATAAGAGCTTTAAATATCAAGCAAACCTGTGGTGCCCTGAGAGAGGTAATTATTTTGAAGTCGTGCGAACTCATGTGGAAGAGCAGAGAGTTAAAATGGTAAGGTTAGCAGCTGAAGTGGCTGATGATTATGAGCTGCTTCATAAAACTCAGTTTGGTTTCCAGAATCAATTTCAGTCCATGAGGAATAGAAACTGGGACAAAAAGAAATACACACGTGGAAAGGGAAAGGTAGATCTCCGTGAAGATCATAAGGATAACTTACCACAGGGTAAAAAAGAAACCCTTGAGGGGGACAAAGAAGTATAAAAGCTCTGGTGTTTTCATTGTAATAAAGTGGGTCACACAAAATCACAGAGTTGGTGGGCGAGGAGAAAGCCAGATGCAGGAAAACCAGACAAGCCTGGGAGTTTTGTTGGACTAGTAACAAAAAGCACAAGGGAAGTTAGACAACTGCCTCAGAGTGGACAAGATGATCAGAGATTGATTAAGGAGGAAGTGCCAGATCTGCTTAAAAAATATACATGCAAGGGCAAAGTTTATTCACATTGGACAGGAGCAGTAGGTTAGGAGGTTACAATATTAAGGAACACAGGATCCTCTCAGTCTGACCCATCACAACCCAGTAATGCTCTCCTACAACCTCTTCTACAGGCAGAAGGTACAGAAGCTTAAATACAGGCACCATCCGGATCAGGAACAGCATTTGCACTGCCGTTATTAGACTGATGAATGGATTCTCTCACTTCAAATGATGCAGAACTTGCTAATGTTAATCTTGCCTGGCGCACACCCTGTGTCATGTAACCTGTATACTTCTGTCCAAGATTGTTTTCACCCAATGATCTGTATGTCCTTGCTTACTATGATCTGTCTGTATGGCTCGTAAACAAAACATTTCACTGTACTCAGGTACATGTGATAATAAATAAGTCAAATCAAATCAAAATGCTCCCCCACTGACACCTCAGTCACCTGCCCTGCCTTATTTCCCAAGAGTAGGTCATGTTTTGCTCCTTCTCTCGTGGGTACATTCTCATACTGAATCAGAAACTTTTCTTGTTCACACTCAACAAATTCCTCTCCATCCAAGCCCTTAACACTATGGCAGACCCAGTCTATATTTGGAAAGTTAAATTCCCCTTCCATTACCACTCCATTATTCTGACAGATAACTGAGATCTCCTTACAAATTTGTTCCTCAATTTTCTGCTAAATGAGAGTTTAAGGTGATCATCCCTTTCCTATTTCTCAGTTCCACCCAAATAACTTCCCTGGACGTACTCCCAGGAATATCCTCCCAAAGTACAGTGTAATATTATCCCTAACCAAAAATGCCACTCCCCCTCCTCTCTTGGCCCCCCCTTTCTATCCTTCCCAAAGGATTGGTATCCTGGAACATTAAGCTGCCAGTCCTATCCATCCCTCAGCCATGTCTATGATATCCCAGTCCCATGTTCCTAACCACACCCTGAGTTCATCAGCCTTAGGCCTCTTGCATTGAAATAAATGCTGTTTAATTTATCAGTCCTACCTCATTTTCTGTTTTATTCCTGCCTGCCCTGTCTGTTTGACTCACTCCTTTGCCCAACTGCACCAATCTGCTTTCTCACTGTCTCCCTTGGTCCCATGTGACCCCACCTTACTCCTCCCGAGCAGCTCTAGCAAGTCTCCCCCCAATATATTAGTCTCCTTCTAATTCAGGTGAAATCTGTCCTTTCGACACAGTAACCTCCATCCCAGAAAAAATTACAATGATCCAAAAATGTGAACCCTTCTCCCCTGCACCAGTTCCTCAGCCATTCTATTCCTTCTCTCACTAGGGTGTGGCACCAGGAGTATCCAGATATTACTACCCTCAAGGACCTATGTTTTAAATTCTTCTCAGAATCTCGTCTATTTGTCTTCCTAAGTCGTTAGTTCAAATGTGTACAATGACCTCCTACTGGTCTCTCTCTCTCTCTCCTTTGAGAATATTCTGCCCCTTTTCTGAGATATCCTTGCTCCTGGCACCAGAGAGGCAACTGATCTCTATCTTGGCCACAGAAATGTTTGGCTATGCCTCTGACTGGAATGTCCCCGATCACAATCGATCATTTGGAACCTGACGTACCCCTATTACATGCGAGCCAGTCTCGGTACCAGAAACCTGGCTGTTCATGCTACATTCTACTGAGAGTCTGTCACCCCTGACCTTTTCAACAACAGCATATGTGTTTGAGATGGAACTAGCTACAGGAGACTTCTGCACGACCTGCCGTCATCTTCTACCTTTCCTGGAGGTAACCCATCGACGTAACTGTATCTGTGATTTTTTTCTCCCTTCCTACAACTGCTATCCATCACACCTCCTAGCTCCTGTACATTCCTCATTGCCTCTAACTGCTGCTCCAGTTGATCCATGTGGTCTGATAGGATTTGTAACCAAACACATTTCCTGCAGACATAACCATGGAACTGGGGAAGATATTTCTGAAAAATCATCCAATGAAAATATATGAGTAGAAATTGAAAATAAGAATGGAAAGATCACTTTGATGGGATTGTACTGTACATCCCCCCAATATTAAAACAGAAATTGAAAAATGAATATATAGGGAGATCTCAGATATATGTATGCATCATAAGGTTTCAATAATGGGGAATTTGAATTTTCCAAATATTGATGGGGGCTACAACAGTGTTAAAGGACTGGATGGTGAAGAATTTTCTTCATAAATATGCAGTTGCTCCTACGAGAGAAGGAGCAAAATTAGAGCTTCTTTCGGGCAATACGGCTGGGCAGGAAACTGAAGTAAATGTGGGGGAGCACTTTGGGTCTAGCCATCACAATTCTAATAGCTTCAAAATGGTTATGGAGAAAGATACACCTTCCATAAAGGTTAAAGATTTGAATTGGACTGAGGCAAATTTTAATGGGATGAGATAAGAACTTTGAAACATTGATTGGAGTAGACTGTGAACAGGGAAAAGGATGACTGACAAGTGACAGGCATTCAAGAGGGTGATGATGAAAGTTCAGAGACATTTTGTACCTGTTAGAGTGAAGAGTAAGGTGGGTAAGATGAAGGAACAATGGACGGATAAAGGTATTGAGGTTCTAGTCAAGAATAAAAGAGAATCTTATTTTAGAGAAGGACAACTTGGTTCAACTGAATCTCTTAATCAATATAAGGAGTCATAGGGGCATTCTTAAGAGAGAAATCAGGAAGGCAAAGAGAGGATATGAGGTAACACTGGCAGATAAGGTTAAGGATTATCCGAAGAGATTCTACAAATACATTAAGAGCAAGAGGGTAACTACAGAGAGGGTAGAGCCTCTTAAAGATCAAGGAGGTTGTCTTTGTGCTGAATCCCAGGAGATGGGAAGGATAATAAATGAATATTTTGCATCAGTTTTTGCTGTGGAGAAGGAAATAGAGAATGCAGAGAAATAAACTTTGACGCTTTTAAAACAGCAGAATTTCTCTGCATTCTCTGGACTCCATTTCTTCAGTTCCTGGAGGTAGTTGGAGAGGTCACGAGGTCACCAGGGAGTAGCGGAGCCTATTGGGATACATGAGTGTACAGTTTAAATTTCTTTATCTTTCCAGTTTTCTTCAGTTCCTGGAGGCAGTCAGAGAAGTCACGAGGTTACATATTTGGGCAGTTGCTTAACCTGAAACACTACCTGGGTCGTGTCTCTCACCCATCCTTCTCCTCGAAGCAAAACAAAAGTTCTGTGCGTCAGTGTGTACGGTGATAAGTGTTTTCGGTCATGTTACATGTTTTTTCCTGCGGTGTATTTGGGAATTTAGAATAGCGGGAATGGAGGTTAGGGCAGTTTTTTTTAGATTAGATTAGATTACTTTACAGTGTGGAAACAGGCCCTTCGGCCCAACAAGTCCACACCGACCCGCCAAAGCGCAAACCACATTTCCAACGCCCCTCCCCCAAGTCCCTCCTCCCTGCCTTTTATCTTAGCCTGCTGAACACACTTTCCTCATTCCTGAAGAAGGGCTCATGCCCGAAACTTCGATTCTCCTGCTCCTTGGATGCTGCCTGACCTGCTGCGCTTTTCCAGCAACGCATTTTCAGCTCTGATCTCCAGCATCTGCAGTCCTCACTTTCTCCTGGGAATATTATAGTTCAAGTAGTTTAGATGGGATAGTTTTTGTTCAATGTGTGCAGGAGGGTTTTCTGACACAGTATATAGACAGGCCAAGAAGGGATGAAGCCATATTGGATTTTGTACTGGGAATGAACCTGGCCAGGTGTTAGATTTGGAGGTCGGTGGTCACTTTAAGTTAGCCAGAAAAGATAGACAGAGAGGGCTAAGAAGAGTCAGTGTTGGGGAGGGGGTAGGGGGTGTTCGGGCGTGAGGAGGGGGGGATGTGGAGGTGGGCATGAGAAGTTGTTGGTGATAGGATCAAGAAAAACCCTAAAGCCTTCTATAGGTATATCAGGAATAAAAGAATGACAAGAGTAAGATTAGGGCCAATGAAAGATAGTAGTGGAAAGTTGTGTGTGAAATCTGAGGACATAGTGAAAGCACTTATGAATACGTTTTGACAGTATCCACATTGGATAAGGGCAATGTTAGTGAGAACACGGAGATACAGGCTACAAGATTAGATGGGATTGAGGTTGACAAAGAGGATGACAAAGCAATTTTGCAAGATCTGAAAATAAGACCTCTGGGCTTTATCCTCGGATTCTCGAGGAAGCCAGGGAGGAGATTGCTGAGTCTTTGGCTTTGATCTTTATGTCATCATTGTTGACAGGGGTATTGCCCGAAGATTGGCGGATAGCAAATGCTGTTCCCTTGTTTAAGAAGGGGAGTCGGAACAACCCTGGTAATTATAGGCCAGTGAGCCTTACTTCAGTGGTGGGTAAGATGTTGAAAAAGATTAAAAGAGGTAGGATTTACAATCATCTGGAAAGGATTAATTTGATTAGGTTTTGTGAAGGGTAGGTCGTGCCTCACTAACCTTATTGAATTCTTCAAGACGGTGACAAAACAGGTGGATGAAGGTAAGGTGATTGATGTGGTGTATACGGACTTCAGTAAGGTGTTTGATAAGGTTCCACACGGTAGGCTATTGTACAATATTCGGAGTTTTGGGATTGAAGGTGTTTTAGTGGTTTGGATCAGAAATTGGCTAGCTGAACGAAGACAGAGGGTGGTGGTTGATGGGAAATGTTCATCCTGGAGCTCAGTCACTAGTGGTGTGTCACAAGGATCTGCTTGGAGGCCACTGCTGTTTGTCACTTTTATAAATGATCTGGAGGTGAGCGTAGAAGGCTGGGTTAGTAAATTTGCAGATGACACTCAGGTAGACAGAGTTGTGGATATTGTCGAAGAATGTTGTGGGTTACTGAAGGACAAAGATAAAATGCAGAACTGGGCTGAGAAGTGGCAAATGGAGTTTAATGAGGACAAGTGTGAGGTAGTTCACTTTGGAAGAAATAACAGGAATGCAGAGTACTGGGCTAATGGTAAAATTCTTGGCAGTGTAAATGAACAGAGAGATCTCGGTGTCTGGGTGCATAAATCCCTGAAAGTTGCCACCCAGGTTGATAGAGTTGTTAAGAAGGCATATGGTGTGTGGGCGTTTATTGATCGGGAGATTGGGTTTCGGAGCCACGAGGTCATGCTTCAGCTACACCAGACACTGGTAAGGCCACACCTGGAGTATTGCGTGCAGTTCTGGTCACCACATTATAGGAAGGATGCGAAAACTTTGGAAAGGGTTCAGAGGAGAGTTACTGGGATGTTGTCTGGTATGGCAGGAAGGTCTTATGAGGAAAGGTTGAGGGAACTGAGGCTGTTTTCGTTGAAGAGAAGAAGGTTGAGAGGTGACTTAATCAGAGGGTTAAATAGGGTGGACAGTGAGAGCCTTTTTCTTTGGATGGTGAAGGCTAACATGAGGGGACATAGCTGTAAATTGAGGGATGATAGATTTAAAACAGATATCAGGGGTAGTTTCTTCACTCAGAAAGTAGTAGGGGGCGTGGAATGCAGTATCTGCAATAGTAGTAGACTAGCTGACATTAAGGGCATTTAAATGGGCATTGGACATACATATTGTTAATACTGGAACAGTCTAGGTTAGATGGGCATCAGATTATTTTACAAATTGGCGCAACACCAAGGGCCGAAGGGCTTGTAACATTCTATGTTCTATGTTCTAAGAGGAGGTTCAGGAGGTCTTAGAGAATACAAAGGTGGATAAATCTCCAGGAACTGAGCTAATGAATGCCAGAGTGTTGTGGGAAGTAAAAGAGGACATTAAAAGACCCCTTGCAGAAATATTTGCAACATCTGTAACTATGGGTGAGGTGCCTGATGACTGGAGAGTGGCTGATATATCTTTGTTTAAGAAAGGCTGTAAGGAGAAATCGGGGAACTATAGACCTGTGAGTCTGACTGTGGGTAAACTGTTGGAAGTGACTATCAAAGATGGGATTTGTGGACTTTCAGAGAGGCACAAATTGATTAAAGATAGTTGGCATGGTGTTGTCTGAGGAAAATCGTTTCTCACAAAATTGCTTGAGTTCTTTCAAGAAGTTACCATGAGGATTGATGATGGCAGAGCATTAGATGTTGTTTATTTGGATTTTAGTAAAGCATATGACAAGTTTCTCCATAGTAGACTAATTAGTAAAGTTAAGTCACATGGGATTCAGGGTGAGCTTGCCAATTGGATACAAGATTGGCTTAATGGCAGGAGACAGAGAGTAACAGTGGAGAGTAATGCTTTTCAGACTGGAGGCCTGTGACCTGGGATTGGTTGTGGGCCCTCTTCTGCTTGTCATTGATATAAATGATTTGGATGAGAACATAAAAGGAATGGTTAGTCAGTTTATGGATGACACAAAAATCAGTGGTATAATAGACAGGAAAGAAGGTTTTCTAAGATCACAAAGGGATCTTGATCAGATGGGCCAATGGACAGAAAAATGGCAGATGGAGTTCAATTTGGATAAATGCGAGGCATTGCATTTTGGTACAACAAACAAGGGTAGGGCTTATTCAATTGATGGTAGGGCCTTGGGTAGTGTTGTAGAGCTGAGGTGCAAGTACATAATTCTTTGAACTTTGCATCACATATAGAGAGGGTGGTTAAAAAGACGTTTAGCAAAGTTTGCCTTCATTGCTCAGTCCTTTGAGTATAGGAGTTGGGAACCTCATGTTGAGGTTGTGCAGGACATTGGTGCGACCTCTTCTGGGAAACTGTGAGCAGTTCTGGTTGCCCTGTTATAGGAAGGGTATTATCAAGCTGGAGAGGGCTCAGAAGAGATTGACCAGGATGTTGCTGGGTATGGAAGGTTTGAGTTATAAAGAAAGGTGAGATAAACTGGGATGTTTTTCACTGAAGTGTCGAAGGTTAAACAGTGATCTGAAAGAAGTTTATAAAATAGTGAGAGATATAGATAGAGTCAATGGTAGTTGTCTTTTCCCAAGGATGGAGGACTTCAAGACTTGGGGTCACATTTTTAAAGTTAGAGGAGAGAATTTCACAATCTTTTTCACATAGAGTGTGGTTTGTGTGTGCAGAAATAACTTCCAGAGGAAGTGGTGGATGCGGGTACAATTACAGTGTCTAAAAGACATTTGGATAAGTACATGAATAGGAAAGGTTGGGAGGGATATGGGTCAGGAGCAGGCAGATGGGACGGGTTAGTTTGGGATTATAGTTGGAACAAAGGATCTGTTTCTATGCTGTATGACTCTATGATTCTATGTGATGAAGAGGCAGTGTCAGGTCCAGAGGTTTAAGGGATGGGGTGTGGTGCTACCAGGTCTGGAAGGAGGGGTCAGTACCACCTGGCTGAAACAGAGAGAAAGCCGCTTCACACACCCAGGGAGAGAGAGAGCAATTGTGTAAATCTCCAAGAAACTTGGGAATTATTGGAACCTTCGGAGCCAAATAGGATTTGAGATTGTGTGTTTAGTATTAAAGGTTTTTGTAATTTTGTTTCTAATAAAGTTGGGAATATTTTGCATTCAGACTGGTTTATGTTGTTGGACTTTGGCTCAATCTACAAACTTACTTTCTACTATGTGTGAGCCAAGTCCTGCATGTTCTTTTAAATGAAGCAATAGGAGAAGATATTCGGTCTCATACTCTTAATTTATTTTACACAGTAAGTGAACAAAGCATTCAGAGCTCTGGGTCTGAACCCCTTTGTCCCTGACAAACTATAAAAGTATGCCAGTTCAAAAAGGAAAGACCTCGTTTTGTCCCTGCCCCAGTATTTTATACAATAAAAAACGTCATACATACAATAAAAAACGTCATATAAACACTGAGGTAGAATTATCTTCTGATTGGGTGTTAGTCTGACTCCATTCCCCGCCTCCTCGCATTCCTAGCTGTCCGACCCCACGTGACCTTCTTTTGCCCGCGAAATGGGGCATCACGTGGCCTCCTCAACCCACTTCCGAGGTGCGAAACGGGACGTCACGTGATCGCCCGCCCTCTTCCAGGTGCGAAACGGGATGTCACGTAGCCACGCCCCGCACTCTTCCGAGTTCAAGATGGGGACGTCACGTGGCCACGCCCCCTGCTTGAGTTACAGAGTCACCACAGTGTTAAATACTGAATCCATCCAGAGTCACAGCCAACCTTCTGTTTTTAAAGTAAGAAATATATTTACAAGTCCCCCTTTTGGTCTCATGAAAATGAGACCAACCAACCAGTTCTATACATCATATTCGCTCTCTGATGCATAGTCCTCCCTCCTTGCTAAAGCCATGGTTTCCGTCTCCATCTGTGACATCTGGTAAGACGGGGGAGCCTTCCCTTCAATTGCTGTAATAATTATCCTGTTTAACAAAGATCTAATACAGGGAATACAACAACATCCGCACAACACTAACACAATAATCATACCCCCGAGGGACATAAACACAGAGGCAATTAATCCCTTCCATTTCCCAAACCATGAATCAAACAGTCCTCCTAGAGGATTGTACATACCCAAGTGTTCATGCATTTCTTCAGACAAAATTCTTAGCCCTTCCAAGGCTCTAGTGACCGAACCATCAGGTGCCGTATTGTTGGGGATGAACGTACAACATTGATCTCCAAACATAGAGCACACTCCCCCTTTTTCCAAAACCTTCTTCGTACAAACATTAAACATTTAGGACCCTTCTACTCGTTTTCTGTTCTTATTTGTTCTAAAGTTCTCGTTGGCGGTTCCGTGGCTGCACACTGGCTCCAATGGTACCAGCTTTCTCCTTTCCCCTGTAGTCTAACCGCATGAGATGTCCTCTCCACCACCTTATAAGGTCCTGTCCACCTCGGCTCCGACCACTTCCGTTTGATCACCTTCAGCAGGACCCACCCAGTCTGTCGTAGATGGCACCTGGCTCTGTAGTTCCCCCTTTTCCGGTCCAACCTGTTTGGAGAAAGCTGACATCAAAGCTGTTAGTTGGTCATAGTAAGGTTTGTACCTTAAAGAGGCTCCTCCTCCCTCTAACATCTGTATTCCAGCTCCTGGTCCCGGGAACTGCTGCCCTGTTGTCAGCTCATACGGGGCGAACCCTGTAATAGAGTTTACTGAGCTTCTAATGGACATTAAAGCTAAGGGTAGGGCATCCACCCAGCTTAACTTTGTTTGTGCACACACTTTTCCTATTTTTCCTTTTATGGACTGATTCATTCTTTCCACTTTTCCCTGTGACTGAGGATGGTACACTGTTCCAAACGCATGTTTCAGTCCTAAAGCTGCTTCAACTTCTTGCAGGTCTTTATTCTTGAAGTGTGTGCCATTATCTGACCTGACTTTCTTTGGAAACCCATGCGTTGGAATATATTGGTTTATCAAGAATTTGATCACTGTCTTTGCATCTTCCTTTTTCGCAGGTATTGCTTCTGGCCAACCAGTGTATGCATCCACTGCTACCAGAAGGTACCGATATCCATTTACTCTCTCTATCATATCAGTGTAGTCAATCACTATTTCCTGACCTGGCATTCTTGGAAGAGGGAATTTTCCCTCGTGTGATTTCACTGTTGGTCTCAGGTTATATTCTGTGCACGTTCTACATTCCATGATATAATTTTCAATCATTGCTGGCAAGAACGGACGCTACCAATGTGTCAGATACCTCTGCATCTGTGTTTTTCCACAATGTGTGAGCCCATGAGCCTCCTGAAGCATAGAAGCTATCAAACCTGGGGGTAGCACTGGTCTACCATCCGGTGACCTCCAAATCCCTTCTGACTCTGTGGCCCCTCTCTCTCTCTCTCCATACTGTCAGTTCATGAGGAGAGGCTTTCTGATGCTCTTTTATTAACACATTCGCATCGCAAGCGGGCAGCAGGTCATACACTGTTCTCTCTGTTTGCATCATTATATACTGTGGTGTATACCCTGCTGCTTTCTTTGCTGCTGAGTCTGCTTCCTGATTACCCTTCGCTACTACTGTATCTGCTTTATCATGTCCTCTACACTTGACCACCGCCACTTCTGCAGTGTTCATCAGGGCCTCCGCTAATCTTTTCATATCTTTTTCATGTTTAATTGGGGTTTTTGCTGCTGTTAAGAATCCTGCCCTGATCCATTGACTAAGTTCTACCTGTATAGCCCCTGCCACATATGCAGAGTCGGTATAGATATTTACTCTTTTTCCCTCTGATCATTCTAACGCAGCTATCATTGCCTGTAGTTCAGCCAACTGAGCTGATTCTTTACCTGTCACTTTTCCTGTCAACACTTCCTCAAATCCCTCACTTGTCTGTCGCACCACTGCATAGGCTGCTTTAAGTCCTTTAATTGGATGTCTGTAACAGCAACCATCTGTGAACAGCACTTCTTCTGGGTCTACTAATGGAATTGCCTGTAAATCTGCCCTTACTTTGGTATCTCTCTGTACCCTTTCCTCACAGATGTGTGGCTCTCCTTCTCCCATTTTATCAGCCATGTTAATTCGTTCATGTGTAAACATTATATGTGGTGCATTCAAGATTTTCTCTAACCTAGTTTGCCGCAATGACGTCATTGTAAAAGCTGTTGAGTTCACATAGGCCACTGTACTATGTGTCGTCAGTACTGTTAATGAATGGCCCATGACTATATGTGCTACCTTTTGGAGAATCTTTGCTACCCCTGCTGCATGTCTTGTACATGGCGGGTGTCTGTCCTCCACTGGGTCAAGAGTAAGACTTACGTACATCAACACCTGCCTGCCTCCCCCTTTTTTCTGAAAAAGAACACCATTTATTGTGTGTAATTTTTCAGAAATATCGAGGAAAAATGGCTCTTTGTAATCTGGGACCGCTAAATCAGCAGCCCGCGTTAAAGCCTGTTTAAGAGAGATGAAACTTTCGTCTGCCTCCGTAGTCCACTGCAAATGGGCTGACAAATTTCTCATACCTTGCTCATTTACCATAGCCCTTAAAGGGAAAGTGAGCTCCCCATATGATGCATTAAATGTCTACTGTATCCTGCCAACCCAAGAAATGAGAGCATGTCTTTTACAGTGACTGGTTTGGTATGATGCAGAATGGAGGATCTATGGGACGGAGACACACCTGTTCCCTTAGCAGAAATAATTCTACCCAGAAAAGACACCGTTTGTCTGCAGCATTGCAATTTAACCCGTGAAACTTTAAAGCCGACACTATACAGGTGAAACAGCAACGACTTTGTGGCTTCCAAACAAGAAACATGATCGGGTGCTGCCAAAAGAATGTCATCCACAGACTGGATCAATACCACCCCCTTTGGGAGCGTCAGATCCTTCAGCTGCTGTTTCAGTACCTGATTAAACATCCCAGGTGACAAAATAAACCCTTGAGGGACCCTTGTATAACGTAATTGTTGGCCTTTATAGGTAAACGAAAAAATGTCCCTCAAATGATCAGCTAAGGGCAAACAAAAGAACGCGTTGGCCAGATCAATGCACGAGAACCACTTATGGTCAGGGGTCAGCACAGACATTGCAGTGTAGGGGTTTGGAACTGGAACTGTTGGAGTAGAAACAACACTATTAATCCGTCGAAGATCATGTGCCATCCTATATCTGCCTGTATTCTGCTTCTCTACAGGTAAGATAGGGGTGTTCCAAGCTGACTGGGAGGGTTCTAGCACCCCTGCTGCTAACAATCCTTCAATTGTGTCGGCAATGCCGGCTTCAGCCTCTGGTTTGTGTGAATATTGTCTCTGCCAAATCGGAGTGTGGTCTATGAAATCAAATGTGATTGGTGTGACGTGTTTGCAGTAACCAACGTCCGTTGAACTTGCTGACCACAAGGTATCTGGTAGAGAGTCAAGCATCGCCGCAGCCTGTGGATGGTCTGTTTTCTCCCTACCATGAAACCGTTCAATCTGCCTATGTTCCAGCAGTACCTTGTCAGTTGTCCTGTACATAATTCGACAGGCTTCCTCCGGTGGTGAATATTGTAAACCGGGTAACTGAGTCCACACCCAGTCCGTTAACACCATCAAGCGTTTGGACATAGGTCCCAGATCCTTGGCCTGATGTTCAGCATGCACGGCCAATGTGACATGAGGTATAGCTTCTTCAGACATCTCGTACCATTCCAACTGTCCTGCAGTTAATTCAACAAGACCCGCCACACCTTCATTTCCAAGCAGAATACAACTGGAAGAAATATCCCATTGAGTCCCTTCTAAGTGCTGATAGAATGCATGCTGATAAATTTCATTATCATCTCTATCATAATATAAAGTAACATGAAGGGGATCTGCAGGAGGAGCATAAGGGTGCAACATCTGAACCCAGGGTCGCCATTGGCTGTATAAAGACTGTATGCCGTTGTTTTGCCTGTTTTCGGGTTCGAGAAGTCCCCAGTATATATCTGCCCACTGCCCTTCTGCTGTTGGTGATGTGTCCGGTGATAACATCATTTGGGATCCAGAGTGAATCATTGTCATAGAACAGTTGACGGAATGGCCATTTGGAAAGGTCACCACCAGTCCATCTGGTCCGCACAAAACCGAAACCCCGCATCTCACCAGCAGGTCACGTCCCATCAAATTCACGGGGCATGCGGGTGATGAAATATACTGGTGACAAAAAGTCTGTCCGGCCACTGATGTGATCAGTGGCGATGTCAAAGGCAGATTTTCTGGTTTACCCGAGAACCCTACTAACTGGACACTAGAGGATGACATGTTTGACCGAGGTATATCACAAGTGATGGTAGAAAATCTTGCACCCGTGTCAACCAAAAAAGACAGATTCTTGTCCATTACCCTCATTTGCATATAGGGGTCTGCCAACCCCAATGCCCCTGGGTTCTCGGGTCCCATCAATCTTCATACCCCTGCCCTTCCAGCATAGTTTGGGGGTACTGTCCTTGCCCCGGGGCTGCAGCTGCATTTGGGACTTGGTAAGGCTGAACAGCCTGTTGAAAAGGAGGCTGACGTGCACGGAGATACTGTCCTCGGATCAATCCCTGGCCTCCATGGGTTCCCCACAACATGGGACAATCCCTTCTCCAATGCCCGGGTTGGCCACATTCAAAACAGGTGTTGAGTGGCTGACCTCTAAATCCTCCGCGGCCCCTTCCTCTACCACGCATTCCTCCTGGTACACCTATAGGTCTGCCCCCATATTGGGGGTAGGGTGGCATCCAATCAGGTGTTGGGTCTAAACTCAGTGGATTGTTTTGTGGCAACGGCCGCTGAACCATCTGATTAGTCGTCTTTTGGGAGGCCTTCTTTGTATCATTAGCCTTCCTTCCAGCCTCATCGAGCTGTAACTTCAGCAACTGCACTTTAGCTGACTCATTACTCTGTTTATCCTCATCCTGTTTTGTCCTGTAACGTTTCATGTGATGCGTCAAATGTTTTTCCCACTGTTCTGTAGTACAACCTGGGATGTCAGGATTACTCTCCATTGCCTCTTTTACTTCCTTTGGCATCCCTGTCATGACGGCATTCCTAAATAACGTGGTCTGTAGCTGACCTGACCCTGGATGGCTCCCCGCAGTATCTTACACCTAGCCAAAAAGACAGACATATCCTCACCCTCCTTCATTGTGAAGGTGAGTGAGTGCATCGCTCCCGGTGGAATCGGAAACCTATCCCTCATTGCCCTTCCCACACTGGTGGCATGCTGCACAAACGGTTCCGAATCAGGTCGTAAGGTGGTCCCCGCAGACGCTTCAATCTGCTGTATTTCCCACATATTCAATTGCTTACCCGGCAATGCTCTCCAATTGCCCATGGCTAACTTGTACCCTAGTGTATATTGAGAAAACTTTACCATCCAGGGCCCACCCCCCTCCATGGGTGGGGGCATTTTATCCAGGATACAGTTCATGTCAGTAAATGTAAAAGGCTGATAGACATTCCCCAGATAAGAGCCTCTGTAAATTAATGGCATTTGGTAGTGCTGATACTTTATAGGTTGTCGTAATGTGTCTCTTTGACGCAAGTTGTAACTTAGTTCAGGGAGGGGCTTCAGTGGAGGGCCATGTTCAGTATGCATTGTGAGTGAGCCTTTCAAGGTGACCGGGTAGGTGTTTGGATCATCGTCTGTCAGGGATTCTTCATCCTCAATATCTATACTACTTTTAGACTCCTCCTCACCCAATTTCTCTCTATCCTGTTCTTCCCTCAAATCTCTCCTTCTTCTGTCTGAGAATCCATCATCCAATAACTGACCTGAATCATGTAATCTTCCCCTCTTTTCATTCTCAGCACTATATGGTGTTGAATGAGCATCTGGCTCCTGCACTGCAAAACATCTCCCCTGTTTTAGCTGTTCTTTGTTCCTACTGTGCATCATTGTCACCCTATTTGCTTCCTCCGCTTCCTTAACCCTCTGATCAACTTCTAATGTTAATTTTTCTACTTTTCTAATGCTTTCTTCTACAGCCTCCGCCAGTCTCTGTTTTACTACATTGTACTCTCTTGTTCCTACTTCTCGCATGTCTAACACCCCTTCTTGAACATACATAAGTGGCATTTGTATTACAGGATATGGGGGCGGTGATTGTACCACAGGCAATTTTGGATATAATGGCGCAGATGGTCCTGCCTTTTCTATCTCCTTTGTCAAATCTGTTGTAAAGGTATCACCTACTCTCTTTTGTAGTGTTTCTACCGCCATACAGGCTAACGTCATGTTGTGCAGATGAATCCTCCTCTCTTCTTTCTCCCCGCATTCTTTTGTCCACTTTCTTCTAACTAATATTGACCCTTTCTTTCCCTTCATGTGCTCTTCTACTTCTAATTTAGCTTGCTCTTCTGCTTTTCCTAAAAATAGTGACAATTTCTTCTTCTCCTCATCTTTAGGGACTTTGCCTTGTTTCTGTAATTCCTCCCAAATCTTATCATATTTCTCCAGCATTGTTTTTTGTTTATTCTTTGCAAGCCCACTGACTAACTAACTTCTGGGTTTACCCCACTGCTGTTTTACAGGCAACATTAAATCGGAAGAACATCCTCCATATTCTTCACACTCTTTATCAAACTCCCCTTCCATTTTATGTATTTTTATTTTAATCCTCCCGTCCAGTAGTCAGTTAGTTTAGGTATAAATATAACCAAACAACCAACCCAATCAAAGACAAAGCCGGTGGCTGGTCAGTTTGGATGAAATACACCCAAGCAACTGACCCTTTCAGCGAGATTTATCAGCAGTTTCGTTGTCACCGTTAGGTTTCCACTACCAACTCTCTCTCACTGAAACACCACCGTCTTGGTCTTCAAAACGCTACTTGCTTTTCTTCCACCCTCCGTACATTCCCCAATATAATTTCTAAAACTTATAAAACATCAATCATACATCAAAATTTGTGAGCGTTGCTTTTATGAGATCCTGCTCCATGGACTTTAAACCTCCTCACATTTACGTACCTTGTTGCTTTTATGGGGACTCTAACCCCAAGGGACTTTAAACCCGTCCGTACCTTATCAATACTTTGTCCACTTACTATTACTAGGACACTTGCAGTATAATGACAACAATCAATTTAGTATCTCCAATTGCAGAACTTCGATGTAAACAGGCGTCTGCTCACCTTTTTTTATGCGGCGCCGCTTGTTGTTGTCATCAAACGTCAGTTGTCCGTTGTTTCTATTTTTCTCTCTTTCCGTCACTTCTCCGTCTTCATCACGTCGGGGTCACCAAATTGTTGGACTTTGGCTCAATCTACCAATTTAAATTTACTTTCTTCTGTGTGTGAGCCAAGTCCTGCGTGTTCTTTTAAATGAAGCAATAGGAGAAGATATTCGGTCTCACACTCTTAATTTATTTTACACAGTAAGTGGACAAAGCACTCAGAGCTCTGGGTCTAAACCTCTTTGTCCCTGACAAACTACAAAGTGTGTCAGTTCAAAAAGTAAGACCTCGTTTTATCCCTGCCCCAGTCTTTTATACAATAAAAAACGTCATATAAACACTGAGGTAGAATTATCTTCTGATTGGGTGTTGGTCTGACTCCATTCCCCGCCTCCTCGCATTCATAGCTGTCCGACCCCACGTGACCTTCTTTTGCCCGCGAAATGGAGCATCACGTGACCTCCTCGACCCTCTTCCGGGGTGCGAAACGGGACGCCACGTGACCGCCCCGCGCTCTTCCGGATGTGTGACGGGGACGTCACGTGACCCCCCCCCCTGCTTTGGTCACAGAGTCACCACAGGGTTTTGAGTGCTGAATCCATCCAGAGTCACAGCCAGCCTTCTGTTTTTAAAGTAAGGGATGTATTTACAGCGCCCAGCAATCACTTCCCATCTTCCCACAGAGTTCTAGGGTACACCTTATCAGGTCCTGAGGATTTATCTACCATTATGCATTTCAAGGCACCCAGCACTTCCTCCTCTGTAATATGGACATTTTTCAAGATGTCACCATCTCTGTCCCCACATTCTATATCTTCCATGGCGTTCTCCACAGTAACCACTGCTGCAAAATACTCGTTTAGTATCTCCCCCATCTCATGCAGCTTCACACAATGGCCACCTTGCTGATCTTTGAGGGGCTGCATTCACTCTCTAGTTACCCTTTTGTCCTTAATGTATTTGCAAACTCTCTTTGGATTCTCTTTAACCCTATTTGCCAAAGCTATTTCTTGTCCCTTTTTGCCCTCCTGATTTCCTTCTTTTTCTTAACCAAAACCTCAATTTCTCCAGTCATCCAGCATTCCCTACACCTACCAGCCTTTCCTCTCACCCTTAAAGGAATACACTGTCTCCGGACTCTCGTTATCTCATTTCTGAAGCCTTCCTATTTTCCAGTGGTCCCTTTACCCATGAACATCTGCCCCCAATTAGCTTTTGAAAGTTATTTCCTATTGAGGTCAAAATTAGCCTTCCTCCAATTTAGAACTTCAACTGTTAGACCTGGTCTATCCTTTTCCATCACTATTTAAAAACTAATAGAATTATGGTCGCTGACCCCAAAGTGTCCCCCCACTGACACCTCAGCCCTCTTCATGCCTTATTTCCCAAGAATAGGTCAAGCTTTGCACCTTCTCTAGTCGGTACATCAACACACTGACTCAGAACATTTTCTTGGACACTCTTAACAAAGTCCTCTCCATCTAAACCCTTAACACTATGGCAGTCCCAGACTTTGTTTGGAAAGTTAAAATCCCCTTCCATAACCACCCTATTATTCTTACAGATAATTGAAATCTCCTTACAAATTTGTTTTTCAATTTCCCATTGACTATTAGGGGGTCTATAATACAATCCGAATAAGGTAGCCATGCCTTTCTTATTTCTCAGTTCCACTGAAATAATTTCCTGGATGTATTTCCAGGAATATCTTCCTTAAGTACAGCTGTAATGCTATCCCTTATCAAAACCTCCACTCCCCCTCCTCTCTTGCCTCCCTTTCTATCCTCCCTATAGTATTTGTATTCTGGAACATTAAGCTGCCAGTCCTGTCCATCCCTGAGCCATGTTTCCGTAATTGCTCTGTATATCCTAGTCCCATATTCCTAACCATGCCCTGAGTTCATCTGCCTTCCCTGTTAGGCCTCTTGTATTAAAATAAATGCAGTTTAATTTATCAGTCTTACCTTGTTCTCTGCTTTGTTCCTGCCTGCCCTGACTGTTTGACTTGCTTCTTTTCTCCACTGTACCAGTCTCAGATTGATCGCTTCCCTCACTATCTCCCTGAGCCCTACTCCCCCTTCCCCCTTTACTGGTTTAAATCTTCCTGAGGAGCTCTAGCAAATCTCCCTGCCAGTATATTAGTCCCCTTCCAATTCAGGCACAATCCATCCTTCTTGTACAAGTCACTTCTGCCCCAGAAGAGATTCTAATGATCCAAAACAGTGAATTCTTTTCTCATACACCAGCTCCTCAGCCATGCATTCACCTGCTCTATCCTCCTATTCCTACCCTCATTAGCTCATAGTACCGAGAGTATTCCCGATAGTACTACCATTGAGGACTCACCACCATCTTTGAGCATCAAGGAATGGCCAATAAAAAACAATCTTGTCAGAATCTCCCACACCCCAAGAAGGAATAAACAACACTGAGTGTCTGCAATGTGAAATTCCTAAACCAATCATGTTTCTGTTCATGTGTTTTCCAGCTTCATTTTTTTGATGTCAATGAGGAGCACCTGAACTACCTCTAAAGATGAACATCAGCTCCAGCCATTGCTCTGAAATGCAGACCCTGTAAATGTCTGATGGACGTGTGTAATTTAGCTTCAGGTCTGCCTTTTGAGTTTGACTTTACTTCAGTGAATATTGGGTGGTCCAGATTTGACCAACATTTACACCATTGCTGTTCATGAGCGAGATACTGAGCTAACTTTATTACTTTGCACTAACAGAAACACAAGTCACCAAATGGCCACTTTACTCATTAACGTCTCCATGGTGACAGAACAGTTTAATGTTGAATCATGAGTGATACAGAAAAACATCATTCCGAGCCCGAAACTGACTTCATCCACACCTGACCATCCGAATCCCTGAATTTGATTAATTGGAAATTTTACAACATGAGACACAAAATGTACCTGTAATTCCCCCAGGCTCTTTACTCCCTGGAACAGTGACAAACCTTGTGGTAAAACCTGAACCAAGCAGGAACGAGGAGGTGGCTGGTGGGTGGGAGAGTGATACCACACGGCACGGGGACACCACCTGAGACTGGAGGGAATGATCCCTGGCATCGGGAAAGTGGTCCAAGAAAAGGTCTGGTAGAGATTACGACTGGGGAAGGGGAAGGGAAACCTGGAGCAGGGAGTGGTGAAGAGATGGGAGTGGGAGCTGGAGTGACACTTGGACAGACCAGTGGGTGGGAATGGAGGGACAGTCTCGAGGGGTTGAATACTCTATTCTGCCATTTTTACCCAGGAATAATATTACAAAACATTAAAGCCATACATTTAACTGGGCTTCTTCTGAACAAAATGCAAAACCACGTCAGGTTTGTGCTGACAGATCTCACAAGAGGAGTCACAGTCTCAATGCCTTTTCCAATGGTTAAAGTCACATCTGAAGGGGAAAAGTATCATCATAGAATGTGTAAAAATGCAGCCAGGAAGGGGAATGAGGGAAAGGCTGTAAACTTTGATTGAATGTCAGAGGGCTCCATCACCGGGTTTACAGCAGAACAACAGTCAAAATTGATGAAGGGAATGTTGAGAGATGGGTTCAACCCATCGGGCCACTCCCCAACCCAGGGGAAAATGTTCATGGAAGCTTCAAAGAATGATAAAGATCAGAAAGGGGAGTGATCATCACCACTTGATATTTACAGTTGTGTAGATGAGTTAAGTTGAAACTTTATTGCTGGAACAGCACAGCAGGTCAGGCAGCATCCAGGGAACAGGAGATTCGACGTTTCGGGCACAGGCCCTTCTTCAGGAAGATGAGTTAATACTTAAACAAGAAGAAACGGTGAGTCAGTGGCTGCAGCAGGTGTCGATGAGGATAAGGTAGAAACAGCTGAAAAATGGGCAGTAGACAGGGACACCCCGTATACTGAATCACAGCTGTGTACCTCACTACACTGCACGGAGGTGGGAACTCACCCCATAGTTAAAGAGGGCTCACTGAAAATTAGGATGTTGTTCATGCACAACATCAAAGATTCAAAATTGGTTTTATAATGAATTTCAAATCTTTGGGAGTGGAGTGAACTGTTTTTTGATTCTAATTAAAATCACATTTTTGTGCTATATACCCTCTGAGTCGTCTCACAATCTCGATAACCTGTCATTTGGCAAATATCAAACTGAACTCAGCTTTTGAAAAAAGTTTAACAGAAACATAGAAAATGTAAAGGTGAGAAATAAATGCTTCTGCTGTGAAGGTGATCTTAAAAATAGGAAAGCGATTGGAGCAATTGAAGATAAATTGTAAAACCAAAGGAAGGATTATCAACTTCAAAAGGTCAGTTTGAAAATGGACAGCAAATTTCAGCAGTGTTCTTTAACATCGACCCATCCAGGTGCCTTGTAAATGTTGCAATTACACTAACCTCCACCACTTTCTCTGGCAGCTCATTCCTACACATGTGCCACCCTCTGCGTGAAAAAGTTGTCCCTTAGGTCTCTTTTACACCTTTTCCCTCTCACCCTAAACCTATGCACTCTAGTTCTGGACTTCCTCTCCCGAGGGAACAGACTTTGTCTATTTATCCTATCCAAGCCCCTCATGATTTTATAATGCTCTACAAGGTCACCCCTCAGCCTTAGAAGTTCCAGGGAAAACAGCCCCAGCCTATTCAGACTGTCCCTATACCTCAAATCCTCCAACTCCGACAACATTCTTGTAAATCTGTTCTGAACTCTTTCAAGTTCGCAACATCCTTCTGACAGGAAGGAGACCAGAATTGCACAAAGGTGGCCTAACCAAAATCCTGTACAGCCGCAATATGACCTTTCAACTCCGATACTCAGTGGTCTGACCAATAAAGGAAAGCATACCAAATGCCTTCTTCACTATCCTATCGACCTGCGACTCCACTTTTAAGGAGCTATGAACCTGCACTCCAATGTCTCTTTGCTCAGCAACACTCCCTCGAACCTTACCACGAAGTGTGTAAGTCCTGCTAAGATTTGCTAACCCAAAATGCAGTATTTATCTAAATAAAACTCCATCTACCACTCCTCAGCTCATTGGCCCATCTGATCAAGTTCCTGTTGTAATCTGAGGTAACCTTCTTTGCTGTGCACTACACCTCCAATTTTGGTGTCAATTGCAAACTTACTAACTATACCTCCTATGTTCAAATCCAAATAATTTATATAAATGATGAAACATAGTGGACCCAGCACAAATCCTTGTGGTACTCCACTAGTCACAGGTCTCCAGACAGAAAAACAACCCTCCACTACCACTCTCTGTCTTCTACCTTCAAGCCAGTTTGGAATCCAAATGACTCGTTCTCCCTGTATTCCACGAGATCTAAACTTGCTAACCAGTCTCCCATAAGAAACCTTGTCAAACGCCTTAATGAAATCCATATAAATCATGTCTACATCTCCGCCCTCCTCAATCTTCCTTGTTACGTTTTCAAGAAACTCAATCAAGTTCATGAGACATGACTTCCCATGCACGAAGCCATGTTGACTATCCGTAATTAGTCCTTGCCTTTCCAAATATATCTACATCCTGTCCCTCATGATTCCCTCCAACAACTTACCCACATCCGACGTCAGGCTCATCGGTTTTTAGTTTCCTGGCTTATCTTTACAATCGTTCTTAAATAATGGTACCATGTTAGCCAACCTCCAGCCTTCTGGCACCTCACCTATGACTATCGATGATACAAATATGTCAGCAAGGGGCCCAGCAATCACTTCCCATCTTCCCACAGTGTTATAGGGTACACCTGGTTAGGTCCTCGGGAGTTATCCACTTTTATGTGTTTCAAGGCATCCAGCACTTCCTCCTCTGTAATATGGACATTTTTCAAGATGTCACCAGTTATGTCCCCACATTCTATATCTTCCAGGTCCTTCTCCACAGTAAACACTGATGCAAAATATTCATTTAGTATCTCCCCCATCTCATGCAGCTCCACACAATGGCCACCTTGTTGATCTTTGAGGGACCCTATTCGCTGTTCAGTTACTCTTTTGTCCTTAATGTATTTGTAAAGACCCTTTGGATTCTCTTTAACCCTATTTGCCAAAGCTATCTCATGTCCCCCTTTTGCCCTCCTGATTTCCCTCTTAAGTATACTCCTACTGCTTTTATACTCTTCGAAGGATTCTCTCAATCTCTGCTGTCTATACCTGACATATGCTTCCTTCTTTTTCTTAACCAAAGCCTCAGTTTCTCCAGTCACCCAGCATTTCCCTACACCTACCAGCCTTTCCTTTCACCCTTATAGGAATATAGTGTCTCTGGACTCTCATTATCTCATTTCTGAAGGCTTCCCATTTTCCAGTCTTCCCTTTACCCGCGAATGTCTGCCCCCAACTAGCTTTTGAAAGTTATGGCCTAATGCCGTCAAAATTAGCCTTCCTCCAACTTAAAACTTCAACTGTTAGACCTTTTCCATCACTATTTTTAAACTAATAGAATTATGTTCGCTGGCCCCAAAGTACTCCCGCACTGACATCTCAGCCCCATTCATGCCTTATTTCCCAAGAGTAGGTCAAGCTCTGCACCTTCTCTAGTCGGTACATCCACACACTGAATCAGAACATTTTCTTGTATACTCTTAACAAAGTCCTCTCCATCTAAACCCTTAACACTATGGCAGTCCCAGACTATGTTTGCAAAGTCAAAATCTCCTACCATAACCACCTTATTATTCTTACAGGTAACTGAAATCTCCTTACAAATTTGTTTCTCAATTTCCTGCTGACTATTAGGGGTTTATAATACAGTCCCAACAAGGTAACCATCCCTTTCTTATTTCTCAGTTCCACTCAAATAATTTCTCTGGGTGTATTTCCAGGAATATCCTCCCTACGTACAGCTGTAATGCTATCCCTTATCAAGTATTTGTATTCTGGAACATTAAGCTGCCAATCCTGTCCATCCCTGAGCCATGTTTCCGTAATTGCTCTGATATCCCAGTTCCATGTTCCTAACCATGCCCTGAGTTCATCTGCCTTCCCTGTTAGGCCTCTTGTATTGAAATAAATGCAGTTTAATTTATCGGTCCTACCTTGTTCTCTGCTTTGTTCCTGCCTGCCCTGACTGTTTGACTTGCTTCTTTTCTCCACTGTACCAGTCTCAGATTGATCTCTTCCCTCACTATCTCCCTGAGCCCCACCCCCCCTTCTCCCTTTACTGGTTTAAATCTTCCTGAGGAGCTCTAGCAAATCTCCCTGCCAGTATATTAGTCCCCTTCCAATTCAGGCACAATCCATCCTTCTTGTACAGGTCACTTCTACCCCAGAAGAGATTCTAATGATCCAAAACAGTGAATTCTTTTCTCATACACCAGCTCCTGAGCCACGCATTCACCTGCTCTATCCTTCTATTCCTACCCTCATTAGCTCATAGTACCGAGAGTATTCCCGATAGTACTACCCTCGAGGATCAACATGAATATAAGCCAGTACTAATGAAAAATATTGCCAAATTGATTAGAAACAAAGTTACAATAACCTTTAATACTAAACACACAACGTCAAATCCTATTTGGCTCCTAAGGTTACAATAATTCCCGAGTTTCTTGGAGATTTACACAATTGCTCTCCCTCTCTGGGTGTGTGAAGCTGCTTTCTTCCTCTCTCTCTCTCTGGATGGTCAGTTGGTCTTTGCCTCTTGCCATGTTAGTCTCTTCAGAACGCCTCCAGAAGATTCCAAGAGCAAAGTGGTAGATTAGATTAGATTACTTACAATGTGGAAACAGGCCCTTCGGCCCAACAAGTCCACACCGACCCGCCGAAGCGTAACCCACCCATACCCCTACATTTACCCCTTTACCTAATACTACGGGCAATTTAGCATGGCCAATTCACCTGACTTGCACATCTTTGTGACTGTGGGAGGAAACCGGAGCCCCCGGAGGAAACCCACGCAGACACGGGGAGAACGTGCAAACTCCACACAGTCAGTCGCCTGAGTCGGGAATTGAACCCGGGTCTCTGGCGCTGCGAGGCAGCAGTGCTAACCACTGTGCCACCGTGCCGCCCACCAGTCTGTAGGTGAAGCCTGTTTTTATATCTTTGAGATGGTTTTCTGGAACTTTCTATTGTTCTGGCCAATCAGGGAGATACACTTAGTAGTTGGAAACAGAGTCAATCATTTGGATGGATTGCTGATGTTAGTTTATTTTTGTGTAGAAGGGCCCAGCACTGTACCTTGCTGTCAGGGCCCTCCTTTGTTCAGCAGATAACGAGGAGAATGCAGGTAAGTGGAGGTGAAATGCCCATCAGCCATGATTAAATGGCGGAATGGACTCGATGGGCCAAATGGCCTTACTTCCACTCCTATGTCTTAAGGTCTTATAAGTCGTTGAGAGTATGTCTGTTCTGCATAAATGTTGCCTTTTACATTAGCAAATGTCATTAGCACCCGACTGCTGTGTTTGCACTGTGTCTGGTGTGTGGACTTTGTGACTTTCCAGCTTTACTTTGCCAATATACCCAGCATCCCTTGCTGTTAGGCCAAGTTAGCAATCTATCCGCATTTTAGCAGCCAGGAGGCTGCTGAGGTACACAATGTATTAATCTAGACTACTGTGCATATTTCTGGTCTCTTTAAGAAAAATATATACACTTATACCTACTTTCTAGTAATACAATGACTGTTCATACAATAGGTTATGTTACTGTGCCCATATTGGGACTTTGACCAATTCCATCAGGTTCCTATTTCAGAAATTCTGGGATCCTGTTTATAAACACTGCCCTCTACTGGCAGTCAATAATTTAAACTTGAACCAAGAATACTGTACAGCATTTATTCTCAGTTGAAAATTATTCAGCTGCATTAACATCAGCAGGAAGCATTTTATTCCCCATTTACACTCACTGTTCCCACTGGTTCATTAGTTCAATGATTCTGATCAATGGCTTTATCCAAGTTTCTCACTTCATTGGCCCCAGAATTCTGGTCAGGAGTCAGTCATTGTCACCGACACACTTCCCCCCGTTCCCCCTGACCTGACACCAACCCCGTAATGACCCCCCTCAACCTGACACCCGTGATCTGATGGACCCAAAACTCCCTCACCTCCCCACCAACCCCAGGAGCCTACAGATCCCTCATCACTGACCCACTACTCCCCTTCTCCCCAAATACAACCCCATTGGAACTGTCACCACCCCACCCCATCACCAGCAAAACAACAACCCCTCCCTTTCATTAGACTTGATACCCCATTTGACCCAAAAGTGGCCCCTGCTCCTGCTAATGGGATTGGAACTACAACCACCCGCATCACCCAATACCACCCAACACCCACCCAGCCCCTCCCTCACTGACCTGAAACCCCACCCAAAGTGACCCAGGTGGTACTGACCCATCCTTCCAGATCTGGTAGCAGCACACCCCATCCCTAAAGCCTCTGGACCTGACACTGCCCCTTCAACACAGAGAATCACAGAGTCATACAGCATAGAAACAGACCCAATGTTCTAACTGTAATCCCAAACTAATCAGTTCCCCCTGCCTGCTCCTGGCCTATGTTCCTCCCAACCTTTTCTATTCATTTACTTATCCAAATGTCTTTTAAACACTGTAATGCTTTTCAGGCCTCCAGTCTGAAAAGCATTACTCTCCACCGTTACTCTCTGTCTCCTGCCATTAAGCCAATCTTGTATCCAATTGGCAAGCTCACCCTGAATCCCATGTGACCTAAACTTTACCAATTAATCTACCATGGAGAAGCTTGTCATAGGCTTTACTAAAATTCAAATAAACAACATCTAATGCTCTGCCATCATCAATCCTCATGGTAACTTCCTGAAAAAACTCAACCAAGTTTGTGAGACATGACTTTCCTCAGACAACACCATGCCAACTATCTTTAATCATTTGTGCCTCTCTGAAAGTCCACAAATCCCATCTTTGATAGTCACTTCCAACAGTTTACCTACAACCGCAGTCAGACTCACAGGTCTACAGTTCCCCGATTTCTCCTTACATCCTTTCTTAAACAAAGATATATCAGCCACTCTCCAGTCATCAGGCACCTCGCCCATAGTTTCAGATGTTGCAAATATTTCTGCAAGGGGTCTTTTAATGTCCTCTCTTACTTCCCACAACACTCTGGCATTCATTAGCTAGGTTCCTGGAGATTTATCCACCTTTGTATTCTCTAAGACCTCCTGAACCTCCTCTTAGAACATAGAACATAGAATGTTACAAGCCCTTCGGCCCTTGGTGTTGTGTCAACTTGTAAAATAATCTGATGCCCATCTAACCTAGACTGTTCCAGTCTAAACAATATGTATGTCCAATGCCCATTTAAATGCCCTTAACGTCAGCTAGTCTACTACTATTGCAGATACTGCATTCCACGCCCCCTACTACTTTCTGAGTGAAGAAACTACCCCTGATATCTGTTTTAAATCTATCACCCCTCAATTTACAGCTATGTCCCCTCATGTCAGCCTTCACCATCCAAAGAAAAAGGCTCTCCCTGTCCACCCTATCTAACCCTCTGATTATCTAATACGTCTTGATTAAGTCACCTCTCAACCTTCAACGAAAACAGCCCCAGTTCCCTCAGCCTTTCCTCGTAAGACCTTCCTTCCATACTCGGCAACATCCCAGTAACTCTCCTCTGAACCCTTTCCAAAGCTTTCACATCCTTCCTATAATGTGGTGGCCAGAACTGCACGCAATACTCCAGGTGCCACCTTACCAGTGTCTTGTGTAGCTGAAGCATGACTTCGTGGCTCCGAAACTCAATCCCCCAAATCAATAAATGCCAACACACCATATGCTTTCTTAACAACCCTATCAATCTGGGCCTATCAATCTATTCCTCTCGCCCACCCTCTGACGACCCCTTCTCCCGCCTCCAACACACCCCATCCACCTGGACACCCCATGCTGGCCTCCTACCTGCCCTCGACCTCTTCATAGCCAACTGCCGCCGCGATATTAACCGCCACCTGAACTCCCCCACCCCTCTCACCCACTCCAACCTCTCACCCTCGGAACGCGCAGCCCTCCACTCCCTCCGTTGCAACCGCAACCTCACTATCAAACCAGCAGACAAGGGAGGAGCGGTAGTAGTTTGGCGCACCGACCTCTACACCGCTGAGGCTAAACGCCAGCTCGCAGATACCTCCTCCTACTGCCCCCTTGACCATGACACCACCCCCCACCACCAAACCATCATCTCCCAGACCGTCCATAACCTCATCACCTCGGGGGATCTCCCATCCACCGCCTCCAACCTCATAGTCCCACAACCCCGCACCGCCCGCTTCTACCTCCTGCCCAAAATCCACAAACCTGACTGCCCCGGCCGACCCATTGTCTCCGCCTGCTCCTGCCCCACCGAACTCATCTCCGCATACCTTGACACCGTCCTGTCCCCCTTAGTCCAAGAACTCCCCACCTACGTTCGGGACACCACCCATGCCCTCCACCTGCTCCATGATTTTCGCTTCCCCGGTCCCCAACGCCTTATTTTCATCATGGACATCCAGTCCCTATACACCCCCATCCCCCATCACGAAGGACTCAAAGCCCTCCGCTTCTTCCTTTCCCACCGTACCGACCAGTACCCTTCCACTGACACCCTCCTTCGACTGACTGAATTGATCCTCACCCTGAACAACTTCTCTTTCCAATCCTCCCACTTCCTCCAAACGAAAGGAGTAGCCATGGGCACCCGCATGGACCCCAGCTATGCCTGCCTCTTCGTAGGATATGTGGAACAATCCATCTTCCGCAACTACACTGGCCCCACCCCCCACCTTTTCCTCCGCTACATCGATGACTGTATCGGCGCCGCCTCGTGCTCCCACGAGGAGGTTGAACAGTTCATCCACTTCACCAACATCTTCCACCCCGACCTCAAATTCACCTGGACAGTCTCAGATTCCTCCCTCCCCTTCCTCGACCTTTCTATTTCTATCTCAGGCGACCAAATCAACACGGACATCTACTACAAACCGACCGACTCCCACAGCTACTTGGACTACACCTCTTCCCTCCCTGCCCCCTGTAAAAACGCCATCCCATTCTCTCAATTCCTTCGACTCTGCCGCATCTGCTCCCAGGAGGACCAGTTCCAAAAACGCACAACCCAGATGGCCTCCTTCTTCAAGGACCGCAATTTCCCCCCCGACGTGGTCGATGATGCCCTCCACCCCATCTCTTCCACTTCCCGCTCCTCTGCCCTTGAGCCCTGCCCCTCCAACCGCCACCAGGACAGAACCCCACTGGTCCTCACCTACCACCCCACCAATCTCCATGTACAGCGCATCATCCGCCGTCATTTCCGCGACCTCCAAACGGACCCCACCACCAAGGATATATTTCCCTCCCCTCTCATATCAGCATTCCGTAAAGACCACTCCCTCCGTGACTCCCTCGTCAGATCCACACACCCCACCAACCCAACCTCCACTCCCGGCACCTTCCCCTGCAACCACAGGAGGTGCAAGACTTGCGCCCACACCTCCCCCCTCACCTCCCTCCAAGGCCCCAAAGGAAACTTCCATATCCGCCACAGATTCACCTGCACCTCCACACACATCATCTATTGCATCCTCTGCACCTGATGTGGCCTCCTCTATATTGGGGAGACAGGCCGGCTACTTGCGGAGCGTTTCAGAGAACACCTCTGGGACACCCGGACCAACCAACCCAACCACCCTGTGGCTCAACATTTTAACTCCCCCTCCCACTCCACCAAGGATATGCAGGTCTTTGGACTCCTCCATTGCCAGACCACAACAAAACGACGGTTGGAGGAAGAGCGCCTCATCTTCCGCCTAGGAACTCTCCAACCACAAGGGATGAACTCGGATTTCACCAGTTTCCTCATTTCCCCTCCCCCCACCTTGTCTCAGTCAAATCCATCAAATTCAGCACCGCCTTCCTAACCTGCAATCTTCTTCCTGACCTCTCCGCCCCCACCCCAATCTGACCTATCACCCTCACCTTGACCTCTTTCCACCTATCACATTTCCGACGACCCTCCCCCAAGTCCCTCCTCCCTACCTTTTATCTTCGCCTGCTGGACAAACCTTCCTCATTCCTGAAGAAAGGCTTATGCCCGAAACGTTGATTCTCCTGTTCCCTGGATGCTGCCTGACCTGCTGCGCTTTTCCAGCAACACATTTTCAGCTCCTATCAATCTGGGAGGCAACTTTCAGGGATTTATGCACCCAGACACCGAGATCTCTCTGTTCATTTACACTGCCAAGAATTTTACCATTAGCCCAGTACTCTGTATTTCTGTTATTTCTTCCGAAGTGAAGTACCTCACACTTGTCTGCATTAAACTCCATTTGCCACTTCTCAGCCCAGTTCTGCATCTTATCTTTGTCCTTCAGTAACCCACAACATCCTTTGACATTATCCACAACTCTGTCTACCTGAGTGTCATCTGCAAATTTCCTAACCCACCTCCAGATCATTTATAAAAATGACAAACAGCAGTGGGGCCCGAAAAAAATCCTTGCGGCACACCACTAGTGACTGAGCTCCAGGATGAACATTTCCCATCAACCACCACCCCCTGTCTTCTTTCAGCTAACCAATTTCTGATCCAAACCACTAAATCACCTTCAACCACAAAACTCCGAATATTGTACAATAGCCTACCGTGTGGAACCTTATCAAACACCTGACTGAAGTCCGTATACACCACATCAATCACCTTACCTTCATCCACCTGTTTTGTCACCATCTTGAAGAATTCAATAAGATTAGTGAGGCATGATGTACCGTTCACAAAACCTAATCAAATTAATCCTTTCCAGATGATTATAAATCCTATCTCTTACAATCTTTTCCAACATATTACCCATAACCGAAGTAAGGCTCACTGGCCTATAATTACCAGGGTTGTCCCGACTCTCCTTCTTAAACAAGGGAACAACATCTGCTATCCTCCAATCTCTGGCACTACTCCTGTCGACAAAGATGACATAAAGATCAAAGCCAAAGGCTCAGCAATCTCCTCCCTGGCTTCCCAGAGAATGTGAGGATAAATCCCATCTAGCCCAGGGGTCTTATTTTCAGATCTTCCAAAATTGCTTCATCATCCTCTTTGTCAACCACATTCCCATCTAATTCTGTCTCCCCGTGTTCTCACTAACATTGCCCTTTTCCAATGTGAATACTGTCAAAACGTAAGAATCAAGTGCTTCCACTATGTCCTCAGATTCTACACACAACTTTCCACTACTATCTTTGATTAGCACCGACTCTTCTTAGCTCTCTCTGTCTATCTTTTCTGGCTAACTTCTACCTCCCAAGCCCCCTAACTGAGCCTTCTTCTTCCTCTTGACAAGAGCTTCAACTTCTTCAGTAAACCATGGTCCTTCTCTCGACAACTACCTCCCTGCCTAATAAGTATATACTTATCAAGGACCTGCTGTTCATTGAATAAACTCCACATTTCAAGAGTGTCCATCCCCTGCAGTTTCCTTCCCCATCCTCTGCATCCTCAATCTTGCCTAATCACATCATAACTGCTTTTCCTCCAGTTATACTCTCTCCCTGTGGTATATACCTATCACTGCCCATTGTTATTGTAAACACTTATGGTCACTATCGCCAAAGTGTCCATCTACCTCCAAATCTAATTCCCCAGTACCAAATCCAATATGGCTTCGTCCCTTCTTGGCCTGTCTACATACTGTGTCAGAAAACCTTCCTGCACACATTGAACAAAAACTGACCTATCTAAACTACTTGAACTATAGTAATCCCAGTCAATATTAGGGAAGTTATAGTCCCCCATAACAACTACCATTTTACTCTCGCTCCTATCGAGAATCATCTTTGCTGTCCTTTCCTCTACATCCCTGGAACAATTCAGAGGCCTATAGAAAACTCACAACAGGGTGACCTCTCCTCTCCTGTTTCTAACCTCAGCCCAAACTACCTCAGTGGATGAGTCCTCAAACGTTATCTCAGCTGCTGTAATACTACCCTTGATTAACAATGCCACACCCCCACCTCTTTTACCATCTTCTCTGATCTTGCTGAAACATCTAAATCCTGGAATCTGCAACAACTATTCCTGGTCCTCCTCTAGCCATGTCTCTGAAATGGCCACAACATCGAAATCCCAGGGACCAACCCATGTTGCAAGGTCATCCACCTTATTCCGGATACTCCTGGCATTGAAGTTCAGACATTTCAAACCAACACCCTGCTTGCCAGTGCCCTCTTGCTGACCGATCCCTGACCTCACTAACCTCAACCTCATGTACACAGCAACTACAATACAATCCCTCTGCTGTGTTAGTTTAATTGCCCGCCCACCCCCTCCACTCCCAGAGAGCGTTAGCAAAATTCCCCCCCCCCCCCCCAGGATGTTGGTACCCCTATGGTTCAGGTGAAGGCCATCATGTGTGTACAGGTCCCACTTTCCCCAGAAAGAGCTCCAATTATCCAAGAATCCAAAACCCTCCCTCCTGCACCATTCCTGCAGCCAAGTGTTCAGCCCCGCGCTCTCCCTGTTCCTCCCTTCACCAGTACGTGGCACGGACAACAAACCAGAGCTAACAACTCTGTTTGTTCTAGCTCTGAGCTTCCACCCTAACTCCCTGAATTTCTGCCTTAGATCCCCACCTTTCCTCATACCTATGTCACTGGTGCATATGTGGACCACAAATTGGGGCTGTGCCCCCTCCCCCTCAAGGATCCCAAAAACACGATCAGAGGTATCACAAACCGTGGTACCTGGGAGGCAACACACCAATCATGAATCGCTCTTGTTCCCACCAAACCTCCTCTCTGTCCCCCGAACTATGGAGTCCCCAATGACTAAAGCTCTGCTCTTCTACCCGCTTCCCCTCTGAGCAACAGGGACAGACTTTGTGCCAGAGACCTGTGTCCCATTGCTCACCCATGGTAAGGAGTCGCTCTTCAACAGTATCCAAAATGGTATACTTGTTGTTGAGGGGAACCACCACAGGATGGCTGCCAGTTCCCTTTCCTATCCCTGACAGTAACCCATTCACCTTCTTCTCACGGCTGTGGAGTAACTACCTCCCTGTAACTCCTCTCAACCCCCTTCACAAATGATCCGAAGTTCCTCCAGCTGCAGTTCCCTAACACGGTTCTCGAGGAGCTGGTGTTGGATGCACGTCCCACGACTGAAGTCAGCGGAGACACTAGAGGTGACCCTTACCTCCCACATACTGCAGGAGGAACATTCAACTGCCCTAACCTCCATTCCCGCTATTCTAAATTCCCAAAAACACCGCTGGAAAAAAAACACGAATGAAAACACTTGTCACCGTACACACTGACACACAGAACTATTTTTTTGGTGAGAGGAGAAGGATGGGTGAGAGACACGACCCAGGTAGTGTTTCGGGTTAAGCAACTGTCCAAATATGTAACCTCGTGACCTCTCTGACTGCCTCCAGGAACTGAAGAAAACCAGAATGATAAAGAAATTTAAACTGTACACTCATGTATCCCAACAGGCTCCGCTGCTCCCTGGTGACCTCATGACCTCTCCAAGAACTGAAGAAATCGAGTCTAGAGAATGCAGAGAAATTCTTTTGTTTTAAAAGCATCAAAGTTTATTTCTCTGCATTCTCTAGACTCTACTTCTTTCTCCACAGCAAAAACTGATGCAAAATATTCATTTATTATCCTTCCCATCTCCTGGGATTCAGCACAAAGACAACCTCCTTGATCTTTAAGAGGCCCTACCCTCTCTGTAGTTACCCTCTTGCTCTTAAATGTATTTGTAGAATCTCTTTGGATTATCCTTAACCTTATCTGCCAATGTTATCTCATATCCTCTCTTTGCCTTCCTGATTTCTCTCTTAAGAATGCCCCTATGACTCCTTGTATTGATTAAGAGATTCAGTTGAACCAAGTTGTCCTTCTCTAAAATAAGATTCTCTTTTATTCTTGACTAGAACCTCAATACCTTTATCCGTCCATTGTTCCTTCATCTTACCCACCTTACTCTTCACTCTAACAGGTACAAAATGTCTCTAAACTTTCATCATCACCCTCTTGAATGCCTGCCACTTGTCAGTCATCCTTTTACCTGTCAACAGTCTACTCCAATCAACGTTTGAAAGTTCTTATCTCTTAGCATTAAAATTTGCCTCACTCCAATTCAAATCTTTAACCTTTATGGAAGGTGTATCCTTCTCCATAACCATTTTGAAGCTATTAGAATTGTGACGGCTGGACCCAAAGTGTTCCCCCACATTTACTTCAGTTTCCTGCCCAGCCTTATTGCCCGAAAGAAGCTCCAATTTTGCACCTTCTCTCGTAGGAGCAACTGCATATTTATGAAGAAAATTCTTCACCATCCAGTCCTTTAACACTGTTGTAGCCCCCACCAATAGTTGGAAAATTCAAATTCCCATTATTATAACCTTATTATGCACATATATATCTGAGATCTCCCTATATATTTGTTTTTCAATTTCTCTCTTGATATTGGGGGGATGTACAGTACAATCCCATCAAAGTGATCTTTCCATTCTTATTTTCAATTTCAACCAATATCATTTCACTGGATTATTTTTCAGAAATATCTTCCCCAGTTCCATGCTATTGATGGTTATGTCTGCAGGAAGTGGGCTTGTTTGTGAATCCTATCAGATCGCATGGATCAGTTGTAGCAGCAGTTAAAGGCAATGGGGGTGTGATGGATAGCAGTTGTAGGAAGGGAGATAAAAACGCAGATGCAGTCAGATAGATAGATTACCTCCAGGAAAGATAGGAGATGGAAGCAGGTAGTGCAAGAGTCTCCTGTAGCTGGTCCTATCTCAAACATGTATGCTGTTTTTGAAAAGGTCGGGGTGATGGACTCGCAGTAGAATGTAACATGAACAGCCAGGTTTCTGGTACCGAGACTGGCTCTTATACAATGAGGGGTACGTCAGGTTCCAAGCGATCGATTGTGATCGGGGACTCTCCAGTCAGAGGCATAGCCAGACATTTCTGTGGCCAAGATAGAGATGTCAGTTGCCTTCCTGGTGCCAGGATCAAGGACATCTCAGAGAAGGGGCAGAATATTCTCAAAGGAGAGACAGAGAGAGAGACCAGTAGGAGGTCATTGTACACATTGGAACTAATGACTTCGGAAGACAAATAGACGAGATTCTGAGAAGAGAATAGAGAAGTTAGGCAGGAATTTAAAACATAGGTCCTTGAGGGTAGTAATATCTGGATACTCCTGGTGCCACAACATGGCGAGAGAAGGAATAGTGTGACTGAAGAGCTGGTGCAGGGGAGAAGGGTTCACATTTTTGGATCATTGTAATTTTTTCTGGGATGGAGGTTACTGTGTCGGAAGGACAGATTGCACCTGAATTGGAAGGGGACTAATATATTGGGGGGAGACTTGCTGAAGCTGCTCGGGAGGAGTAAAGTGGGGTCACGTGGGATTGAGGGAGATAGTGAGAAAGCAGATCAGTCTGAAACTGGTGCAGTTGGGCAAAGGAGTGAGCCAAACAGACAGGGCAGGAAGGAACAAAACAGAAAATGAGGTAGGACTGATAAATTAACAGAATTTATTTCAATGCAAGAGGCCTAAGGGTGATGAACTCAGGGCGTGGTTAGAAACATGGGACTGGGATATCATAGCAATTACAGAGACGTGGCTGAGGGATGGACAGGACTGGCAGCTTAATGTTCCATGATACAAATCCTTTGGGAAGGGGGCGGGGGGGGGGGGGGGCGTAGTGGCATTTTTGATTAGGGATAATATTCCGGCAGTACTTTGGGAGGATATTCCTTGGAGTACGTCTCGGGAAGTTATTTGGGTGGAACTGAGAAATAAGAAAGGAATGGTCAACTTTGACCCTCCAATACTTCACGGAAAGTTGAGGAACAAATTTGTAAGGAAATCACAGTTATCTGTAAGAATAATGGAGTGGTAATGGTGGGGGAATTTAACTTTCCAAACATAGACTGGGACTGCCATAGTGTTAAGGGCTTGGATGGAGAGGAATTTGTTGAGTGTGAACAAGATAAGTTTTTGATTCAGTATGAGAATATACCCACTAGAGAAGGAGCAAAACATGACCTACTCTTGGGAAATAAGGCAGGGCAGGTGACTGAGGTGTCAGTGGGGGAGCATTTTGATTTGATTCGACTTATTTATTATCACATGTCCCTCAGTTCAGTCAAATGCTTTGTGTACAAGCAATACAGACAGATCATAGTAAGCAAGGACATACAGATCAGGGTAATAAAAAACATGGATAGAAACATACAGGTTACATGACACAGGGTGTGCGCCAGGCTAGATTAACATTAGCAAGCTCAGCATGATTTGAAGGTAGAGAGTCCATTCATCAGTCTAATAACAGCAGTGCAGATGCTGTTCCTGATCCGGTTGGTGCCTGTGTTTAAGCTTCTGTATCTTCTGCCTGATGGAAGAGGTTGGAGGAGAGCATTGCTGGGGTGTGATGGGTGTTTGATGATGTTGGAAGCCTTTCCGTGGCAACAAGCCGTGTAAATGGATGGAAGATTGGCTTCTGTTTTCGGGCCAGTGACCATAATCCTGTCAGTTTTAAACCACTGATGGAAAAGAATAAAGTGGATGTAAAAGAATTGGAGGAAGGCCAATGTTGATGACATTGAGCAAGTACTTTTAAAAGTTGATTGGAAGCGGATGTTTGCAGGTAAAGTGGCTGGAAAATAGAAATCCTTCAAAGATGAGAAAACAAGGGTCCAGAGACAGTATGTTCCTGTTCGGGTGAAGGGCAAGGCTGGTATGTGCAGGGAATGCTGGATAACTGGAGAAATTGAGGCTCAGGTCAAGAAAAGAAGAAAGCAAAAATCAGGTAAAGGCAGCAGGGATTGAGTGAATCCCTAAGGGAATATAAAGGCTGTAGAACTATACACAAGGGGTCAATCAGGAGGGTAAAAAGAGGGTTTGACACAGCAACTAGGGTAAAGGCGAATCCAAAGGGATTCTACAAACACAGTTAATGGTAAGGTACTGGGGAGTGTTGCTGAACAAAGAGACCTTGGAGTGTAGGTTCATAATTCCACGAACGTGAAGTTGCAGGTAGATAGGATAGTGAAGAAGTGTTTGCTATGCTTGCTTTTCTTGATCAGTGCATTGACACAAGGAGTTGGGAAATCATGTTGTGGCTGTACAGGACATTGGTTAGGCTACTATTGGAATGTTGCATGCAATTCTGGTCTCCCTGCGATAGGAAGGATGGTGTGAAACTTGAACGGGTTCAGAAAAGATTTACAAGGATGTTGCCAGGGTTGGAGGGTTTGAGCTATAAGGAGAGGCTAACTCGGCTGGGGTTGTTTTTCCTAGAGCGTCAGCGGCTGAGGAATGACCTTATAGAGGTTTATAAAATCAGGAAGGGCATAGGTAGGTGAATAGTCATGGTCTTTTACTGGAGTAGGGGAGTCAAAAACAGAGGGCATAGGTTTAAGGTGAGAGAAGGAAGATTTAAAAGTGAGCCGAGGGGCAACGTTTTCATAGAGTGGTGCATGTTTGGAATGAGCTGCCAAAGGAAGTGGTGGAAGCTGGTAAAATTGAAACATTTAAAAGGCATCTGGATGAGCATATGAATAGGAAGGGTTTAGAGGGTGTTCTGGACTAGGCATCTCGCAAAGTTCAACTACATCCTTGTTTAGTCCAGGCCAGTAAAAATATCTTAGTCTGTGTTTTCCTCACCCCGAAATGGCCTCCAAATGGTAGCTCATGCGCCAATCATAGCATTCACTTCCTATACCCTATTGGCAAAACAATTTGATGAATCTCTGCCCATTTCTCATCTGATTGAATGTGTGATGGTCTGTATTTCTTCATTAAGACATCATTTCTTAAGTAATAACACCCAGTGATGCATTCACTCTCCTCTGTAAATGTCTTTCGATCTCACTGTTTTAAGTTCTCATCTTTTTGCTATTACTCAGTCAGCCTAGCAGGGCTAAAGTTACTTGCATGTTAACTTATTTGCTCCTGTTCCACTTATCTAATCGAGAAAAGTCTCAGATAAAGCAATGTCAGCTTCCTTACCTGTGCCTTTTGATCTCTCCTGTTTCCAAAACATGTGCCTCCGTGACCTCGTTAAGACACAATCTGGGACATTTCCAAATAAGACTCCTGCAGGGCTTCAGTTGCTTGAGTCTCCACTGGTTTTTCAACGAGTGTATGCAGCACACCTACCGGTGAATCAGTTATGTCAATTGCAAGGACAAATTGTATTCCTGGAGCTGAGAGTTTGCCCAGTACTCCTACCACAAATTCTCCACTCTTCTCTGGACTCTCAGTTTACATAACTGAGCACTTTTTCTCTCAGCATGAATTCCTGTAACCAGTCCCTTTCCTGGCAATAGTCTCTCAGGAGTACATATCTCCTCATCCTTCAGCATTACAGACTGAAAGCATCCTGTGTCCCTTAATATTAAAACCTTCTGACCGAGTTCTCCTGTCCAATGTGAATAAACTTTACCCTTGCATGTATATTTTTTAAGCAGATCTGGCACTTCCTCCTTAATCAATCTCTGATCATCTTGTCCACTCTGAGGCAGTTGTCCAACTTCCCTTGTGCTTTTTGTTACTAGTCCAACAAAACTCCCAGGCTTGTCTGGTTTTCCTGCATCTGGCTTTCTCCTCGCCCACCAACTCTGTGATTTTGTGTGGCCCATTTTATTACAATGAAAACACCAGAGCTTTTATACTTCTTTGTCCCCCTCAAGGGTTTCTTTTTTACCCTGTGGTAAGTTATCCTTATGACCTTCACGGAGATCTACCTTTCCCTTTTTGTCCCAGTTTCTATCCCTCATCGACTGAAATTGATTCTGGAAGCCAAACTGAGTTTTATGAAGCAGCTCATAATCATCAGCCACTTCAGCTGCTCACCTTACCATTTTAACTCTCTGCTCTTCCTTTGCATGACTTCGGGTAATGAATTTTTGAATTCCACCAAAATAATTACCTCTCTCAGGAAACCACAGGTTTGCTCGATATTTAAAGCTCTTATCCATCTATTAAAATTACTCCGTTTGATCCTTTCAAACTCAATATAGGTTTGACCAGGGTCCCTCCTTACATTCCTGAAACGTTGTCTATAGGCTTCTGGTACAAGCTCAGATGCATTTAAAATGGCTTTTTTCACCTCCTCATACTCCCCAGATCCCTCCTCTGATCGTGATGTGAATACCTCACATGCTCTACTGACATGTTTCATTTGGATCAACAAAACCCACATTGCCACTGGCCACTGCATTTGTTTAGCCACTTTCTCAAATGAGATGAAAAAGGCTTCCACATCCTTCTCATCAAATTTAGGCAATGCTTGAACATACTTAAGCATTTTCTCACTAGGCCTCTGACCACCAGGGGCTTGCTCCTCCTCACTCTCTTCCTCGCTGAGCCTACCCTCAGCCTTTATCTCCAGCATTTTAAGCTGACTTCCCTTTTTAAGTGTCAGTTTTTGAAGTTCAAAAGTTCTCTCTTTTTCTCTCTGTTCTGCTACTCTCTCTTCTTCCCTCTATTCTGCTTTTAATCGTAACTCAAACTATCCCATTCCTGCTGCCCTTTCCTTATCTCTTGCCTCTCACTCAAGCTGCTTCAATTGCAATTGAATTCTGGCCATCTCTATAGTTCTGATGGTTTCTCCAGCAAGTTTAAACACTGAGCTACTGCTGTAATTCTCTCTCCTTTCCTCACAGAAGCAGGCAGTTCCAATTCCAGCTTGTCTGCAAATTCCTGCAGCTTGGTCTTATTCACCTTTTACGAACCTTCCAAAGTCCCCACATCCACTTCCAGAAAACCTTTGGCGACTGAACGAGCCATTACTATTCCAAGCTGTGTCTCCCCAACCAAACCACCACCAGGAATAAAGACACTAGCGCCGACCACTCTCCGTTTTTTAATCCCACAAAGAGCCCCTAATCTGTTATAGGCTACACCAGACCACTCAAAACATTCTTAAACAGGCAGCCCAGACCACAACTTTACAATTTGTTTTGGTAGGTGTACAGTGAAAGTTACCCAGAGTGAGGTAGCTAGGTTGACGAACAGGTTTTAAAACAGATAAAAATTCATTCACAAGATTATACAATGAAACACAAAGAACAGAATAAAGGACCCCTACAGAACTCCGTCTATCCACACAAGACTTAATTATGTGGCTCCGAATATACACAACAGTCCCAATAAACAAACCCCCTTAAAACACAGTTTAAAAAATGGAACAGGTGTTTACAAGTTGAAGTTAGAAGGGCAGAAAAAGAGAGAGAGCCTGTTCACACAGTCCCCTGCTGAGGTCCCAACTAGTTCTGGACTGAACTTAACTGCTCAGTGAGAGGAAGCCCATTCCTGATGAAGGGCTTTTGTGTGAAATGTCAATTTTCCTCTCAATACCGTTTAATAGCAGTCTAATCAGCACCGGGAGTGTTTACGGCCCCTCTTTTAAAAAAACCAAGGACACAGTATCCTTGAGAAAAGGAACAGCTTTTAGAAAAAAGGAACCAGCTTTGTGACAAGGGAAATGGGCCAAATGTTGGCAAATGGGACGAGATTAGTTTAGGATAACTGGTTGGCATGGAAGAGTTGGACGGAAGGGTCTATTTCCACACTGTACAGCTCTGTGACTGTAATAGTGCCCCCTCCAGCTGTGAAGTCATCCACGGGGCTCACTAGTAATTTTGTCACTGATCTGACTGTCTTTGAGCAATGTAATGCTGTGTTTTCACAAGATATGAGTTCTGTGTGCAGGATTAACTGTTTATCACGTCCATTGCCTTCGAACCTGTCGACTTTCTTGAATGGCTGATCTCTTTACAGAGTTCTGTTGTTGTGAACTGTTTACAACGCAACTAATTCAGATTTCTTTCAGTGGTTTTGAATTAGCTTCACTTGGCCATTCTCCTTCCCAGCATGCATCAGAAACTTCTCTGACCAGCCATTTTAGGTTCCAAACAGTTCAAGAAAGAAGTTCACCTTCTCAACGTCAACAAGAAATGGGCAATGAATACTCTCCCAGCCAGCCACACCCACATCCTGGGAGTGAATTAAAATAACTCCTTATGTAACCACAGGATTCTCACTGTTTATGTAAAGCAAACTCTGTCCCTGAAAAATGTGTTGCTGGAAAAGCGGAGCAGGTCAGGCAGCATCAAAGGAGCAGGAGAATTGACGTTTTGGGCATAAGCCCGAAATGTCGATTCTCCTGTTCCTTGGATGCTGTCTGATCTGCTGTGCTTTTCCAGCAACACATTTTCAGCTCTGATCTCCAGCATCTGCAGTCCTCACTTTCTCCTAAACTCTGTCCCTGTCAATCTCACTTTAATGCAGCACTTCTCGATGGTTGCATCAGCTGCTCCAGTCTTTCCATTACAATGGCACCCCCTGGTGTTTGTACTGCTTCAGATAAAAAATCCAATCACAAGAACCAGACATTAACCACAGCTTGTATCTCAAGACCATGACCTTATTAACATTGAAACCTTTTGTGACTGTGTTCCCTCCTCTGTCACCAGGGCCTGGGCACCATCCTCCTCGTTTGTAAAGACAGATGCAAAGTGTTCATTTCACACCTCAACCATACCCTCCTGCTTCTGTGTAAATCCCCTTGTTGGTCCCTAATCAGTCCTGCTCCTCCGTTAATCATTCAATTATTATTTTTATGTCTACAGAAGACTTTGGGATTCCCCTTCATGTTAGTTGCTGGTCTTTTCTCATAATTCCCCTTTGCTTCAGTTATTTGCTTTTTCCCCTCCCCTCTGAACCTTCAGGATTCCTCCAGGTTCACAACTGTATTTTCTGCCTTGCACCTTGTCAACGTGCAGTCCTTATACACATCCATTCCCCACAAGAATGGCCTGAGGCCCTCTGCTTCTTCCTCTCCCACAGACTAATCCAGTCTCCCTTCACCAACACCCTCCTCCATCTCACCGAATCAGTCCTCACCCTCAACAACGTTTCTGTCAACTCTCCCATTTCCTCTAAACCCCAGGGGGTGGCCATGAGCACCCAGATGGGCCCCAGCTAAGCCTGCCTCTTTGTTGGCAATGTCAAACAGTCCCTCTTCAGTACGTACTCAGGTACTGTGCACCAACTCTTTCGCTGACTGAATTGGTGCAGTGTCCTGCTCCCAGGCTGAACTGGAGCAGTTCATCGACTTCACCCAGAACTTCCACCCCGCTTTCAAATTTACTTGGTCCATCTCGGACACCTCCCTCTCCATTTTTGACCCCACCATTTCCATCTCCTGTGACATTCTCCAGACAATTGTTTACTCCAAACCCACAGACTCCCCTAAAACCTGGACTACACCTCCTCCCACCCAGTATCCTGAAAGAACTCCATCCCATTCTCCCAATTCCTCTGCCTCCACCGCATTTGCTCCAACGAGGAGACATTCCGCTCGCAAGCATCCCAGATGTCCACCTATTCCAAACCCGGTGCCTTTCCTCCTTCTGTCATCCAGACAGCCCTCCACCACACCACCCCCATTCCCCACTACACTCCTCTAAACCAGCCCCTCAACATAATAAAGACAGAGGCCCCCTTGTCCTCACCTACCACCCCACCAGTCTCCTCATCCAACGCATCATCCTTAAAGACTTCCGCCAACTTCAACGAGACCCCACCACCAAGAACACCTTCCCCTCCCCCATCCCTCTCTGCCTTCCACAAGGACTGTTCCCTTCAACAGTTCTTGGTTTACACCACTTGCCCCATCAACACCCCCCACACCCCCAGGTACCTTCCCATCCAACCGGAAAAGATGCAAAAACTGCTGGTACACCACTCCCCTAACGTCCATCCAAGGTCCCAAACAGTCCTTCAAGGTGAGACAGAGGTTCACCTGCCTCTCCTCCAGCCTAGTTTACTACATCAGGTGCTCCCGGTGTGGTCTTCTCTATATCAGGGAGAAAGAATGTAAACTGAGGGAACATTCACCGAGCATTGCAGCTGGGCCTGTAGGGGCTGACTGGACTTCCCAGTAACTTCCTATTTCACTTCGCCCTAACCACTCCCTTTCCGACATGACCATCCTTGGCCTCCTCCATTGTTACAATGAACCACACCGCACATTGGAGGAACAACACCTCATCTTCCGCCTGGTCAGCCTACAGCCCAGGGGACTCAACATTGGGTTCTCCAATTTCAATTATCCTCACTTCCCATTCCCCAACTCCTTTCCCAGCCCCTCCCCATCCCTTCCACTGCTCCCCAGCCACCATCCAGATTCATTCCTCACATTGACCAACCAGGTCGTACCTTCTGCCTGCCTTCACCTCTCCCCACTTCACCACCCTGCCCCTGCCACCCCCTTTATCTGCAGCTCCCCTTACACCCACCCCCTGTCCTGAAGAAGGGCTACACCCGAAACATCGACATCACCATTTCCTGATGCTGCCTGGTTTGCTGTGTTCCTCCAGCCTCCTGCCTGTCTCCTTTAGCTCCACCCATGGCAGCAACTGTCTGTGTGGAGTTTATGCATTCTCCTGTATTTGTGTGAATTTCCTCTGGGTAATCCAGTTTCCTCCCACAGTCCAAAGGTGAATAGTTTAAATTGCCGAGAGTGCCCAGGGATGTGCAGGTGAGGTAGGTGAGCCATGTTAAATGGAGGGTTACAGGGATAGGTAGGGGGTGTGACTGGGTGGGATACTGTTCAGGGGGTTGTTATGGCCTCAATGGGCTAAAAGGCCTGCTTCCACACTGAAGGGATTCTGTGGTACTTCTGATAGACAACTTGTCACAGTATCCTCTCACCTGTTTCATTTATTACCTCCACCTTTATGGATTCTACATCTTCTGATTCCAAATCATTTCTTACTATCCTTGCTATTCTATCCCATACCAACAATGCTACCGCATCATATTCCCCCTCACCCCTTGCCTGAGGCCTGCTGACCCTCAGGTATAACTCTGCACCAGCAGCCACCTCTGTCTAATGGGAGAGAACAGCCTCTGGGACGATAGTGACTTTCCCTGTAACTACAATACCATGGGAAATAGGAACAGGAGTGGGCCATTCAGCCCCTCAAACCTGCTCTCCCATTCCAAAGGATCTGGGATTTGTCAATGACATAACAATTGATGGGAAAGTAGGCTGTAATGAAAAAAAATAGAAATTTACAAATGAATGGCTAAAATTTCACAGATTGGAATTTACCTTGGATTAGTGAGAGGGAAGAAAGATCAGTGAGCTTCATTGCAGAGGGATCTGGGTGTCCTAATGCGTGGATTATAGGAACTAGTGTGTAATACAGGAAAAGGAATTTTGGCATTAATTCCAGGAGAAAGGCAGGATGAAAGGAGGTGATGAAACTTTACGAGGCATCAGGGAGACTACACCTGGAGTGTTGTGAAACTGAAAGCCATTCCATACACATTAATTATTGAACCACACATGTAATTCCATGATTTTATATCCCCAATCTCACCTTGCCCATGGCTCATGCGCACAGTGGGCCAAATGCCCTCCATTAATGTGGGATCATTTTCTGAAATAGAATGATTACTTTAAATCTTCAATACTTTGACACATGCATTTCACTGAAATGTGGAAGGCTGTATCTAATGTTAAAATTGTGATGTGATCAGTGACCCGGATTTCCCCCAGAGTGAGAATTGAACAGGAGACTGAGTGTTGTGATGCATCACCCTCTTTATTTCACAGTGAGAATACATTCCCAGCAGTAAGAAAAACACAGACAAACACTGACTCGAAGCCAATGGCTTCTTCACTCCACACGAGAAACCTGTGAATGAACGGCCTTTTAACAGGAATCATATTGGAATAGATCATTTCTTCAATCACACATTCAGTCAGTCTGTATGTGAGTGGGAGCTACCAGTGTGGGGCGAGGAGATCTGAAGCTGAATTTTATTCTATCATCAGACTCTGGATTCTGATTTCACGTTGGGATTCTATCGCCATTTTAGAGATCAGTTTGAAGCTGCTTCATTCCTTCCTCTCGGCTCCACTCCACATCCCTCATCCTCCTCTCACTGACCCCTCCCACTCTCCTGCCCCCTCCCCTTGTGCTGCAGAGTTCAACAAGTGTAACCTCTGACCCCAGACACCATAGCAAAAAGCAGACTGATTTTCATGTATCACTAACTTTCAGATGAAGGTGGGATATCATTCCAAAAGGGTCACAACAATGAGTATTGATGGAATACAAATCCATTCCATGTAGGAATACTCCACAGGGCAGTTCCAGCACCAACCAACCTCAAACAACCAGGCTCTGTAATCCCTCCCACTGTCAATGAGCTCTGACCACATCAACGTGAAACATTCTGACCCAGCATGACTGAGATTAAACAGAAGTATAATCCATCACCAGGACCATCCTGTCTCAGGCTGTACACGATTCATTCATTTCAAACAAGATTAGAGAAAAGAACATTTAATCCCTGCTTCCCAGTGAAGGACCCAGCTCCCCATCTACAATTGAATTTAACCCTCTATACGTGCTGGAAGAAGTCTTTAAACTAATGTCCCCAATGCCCAAATGAATCTGAAACACCAGGCAATAATTTAGTTTTGAAGAGAAATCCTCACTATAAAGGATATTAAAAGGAACACAAGCATCCAGGACAGCTCTGTCAGGGACAGTCAGAGCGACCAGAGCTGGAACCTGATGTCTGGTTAATGTGTGGCTGGAAGACCACATGGTTCCTCCAAATGGGTTTGAGGGAGGGGGCAGGAACTGGGCAGATGGGATAGAATTTGGGGAAATGTAATGGTAGCCAAATGTGGAAAAAATATCCCAGGGCAATGTTTAGAATTGGTGAGTGACTGGAAAATGGTAACATTCAGAGTGACCTGGATGTCCTTCTACGACAAGCACAGAGCGTTAATGTACAGGTTCAGCAAGCTACTGGAGAAACAAACAGTATCTTATCCTTTATTACAAAGGGAGTGATGAGTACAAAAATCTCACTTCAGTTGTAGCAGTGGATGACGTCAGTTGTTTTACTCTCCGTACCCAAGAGTGAATTACAGTGAGTGCAATGACATCATTGGACAGATTACCCAATCAAGGGACAGTGTGGGAAAGTGGATTGGAAGGAGAAGATCAGCAATGATCTCATTGAATGGTGGATCTTCTTTTTTATAACCCAGGGGAAAGACAAAATGGTACAGCCCCCAGGACAGCTGAAAACCATCGTGTGGAGGTGAGAGTGGAGGGTAGTGTGGAGGGTGAATGATGGGCAGGAGCGGGAGGGACTGCAGTTGGTGAGAGGCTGGGAAGGAGGATGGACAAAGTGGCAGGTGGGTGAGGGGTTTCAATCAAATGTGTGTGAGGAAGGTAGAGGACCAGGATAGTGGGAGAAAATGGTGCCAGGGTGGAGGGGTATATTGTCAAGTAAGTGAGAGAACCTTTGGGGTCTGACAAGAGATCAGGTTGGTGTAGAGGGGGCATGTTGGTTTTTCTGGGATCAGAATGGAGTGGAATGGGATTAATGGATTTGCTGGGATTGTATGGAGGGTCGGGATATTCCAGGTCCTGATGGTTTAGGGATGGGGTGCGGGGCGGAGGGTCACTTCTACCTGGGTCACTGTGGGTGGGGTTTCAGGTTAGTGAGGTAGGGGCTGGGTGGGTATTGGGTGGTGGGTATTGGGGAATGCAGTTGGCTGTCAGTCCCAATCCCATTGGCAGGATCAGGGGTGTCTGTTCAGGGGCAGCTTTCCAGTCCAGTGTGGTTGGGCTGAATGGGGTGTGAAGGCTGGTGAAATGGAGGGGCTGTTGTTTTGCTGGTAATGGGGTGGGGGGAAGGTATCCCATTCCAATGGGGCTGTGGTTGGGGTGAAGGGGAGTAGTGGGTCAGTGATGAGGGATCTGTAGAATCCTGGAGTGGTGAGGAGGTGATGGAGTTTCGGGACCAGTTAGGTCATGGGTGTCAGGTGGAGGGGGGTTTGTCCGGTCTGACACGGTCATGTTGGGGGTGTTGTCGGGTCAGGGGGAATGGGGGAAGTGTATCGTTGACAACGACTGATTCCCAATCAGAATTCCGGGGCCAATGAAGTGTAACTTGGATAATTCCATTGATTGGAATCATTAGACTAAAAAACCAGTGGGAAAAGTGACTGTAAATGGAGAACAAAATACTCTCTTTTGATGTTAATGCAACTGAATAATTTTGAATGAAGAATAAGTGCTTGTATTCTTGATTGGAAATACAATAACTGACTGCCAGTAGAGGGCAGTGTTTATAAACAGGACACCGGGATTTCTGAGATAGGACATTGGTGGAATTGCTTAAAAATGTGTTGCTGGAAAAGCGCAGCAGGTCAGGCAGCATCAAAGGAGCAGGAGAATCAATGTTTTGGGCATAAGCCCAAAGTGGGCACATGTCCATAATATGTCTAAGGAACAGTCACTGCATTCACTGGAAGTGAGGGAGAAGGGTATATCTTTCTCAAGGTACGGAGACCAGAGTTAGGCACAGTAGTCTAGGTTAATGCAATGTGTAGTTTGGGGAAGACAAAACAGTTTTAGAATTAAGCACATCTCACTGTTCAAAATGTATAAAGGTAACAGAACCTTCTAGAAAAGTTTCATTCCAATTCCTTTTCTAAAGCTATTTGTGTTAGTCCATATTTCTTATACCAACCAATAACAAATTTCCCATTAAATATTCACTTGTCTTTTTCCAAGTCTCTCAGGAAATCAAGGACCAGTTCTTCATATTGTTTCCCATCAGTTATGTTGGGAATAGTCCTGCAACGGAATTAAGAATATAAACATTTAATTCTCATTCCTCGTGACAAAACCTGTCTGAATCAGAGTAGGTTACAGGGCAACAGCAACAGGAGTCAGGCTTTCAGCCCATTGGGAACCCTCCATCATTCCGTCCCATCATGATTACAGGAACAGAATCGAAAAGCTCCCAGAATGGACAGTCCCGTGGCCGATAAGGGGATACAGTTTTGGTGAGGAATTCTGAGAGTCGACATAAACCTAAGGGCACTGTTCAAAAAACTGCATGGCAGAGACGGCAGGGGAATTTTGGTGCACCGATCTTTATTGAGAGAGTGAATAGCAAAGCAAACAGGGTCTTGACTTTATAACGAGATGATTGATTCCTCAATCGAGGAAGTTTTGCTGAACCCCTATGAAATTCTGTTATGACCATTGTGGCCATTGATGATCACATTTTAGGGAATACATGAGTCTCCTTAAGAGGTTGCAGAGGGTTCTCACTAGAATGGTTCCGCAAAGGAGGACCATGAAACTTGTAAGGAACAGGAGAATTGAGTATGAATGCAATCCATAAAAATCAAAAATGGACTGCAAAAGCTTCCATTTGTGATGATTTCTCTAAAACGGATGTGGGTCCATTCCAGACAGAGTTGGATGGATTTATTTTCAGGAATACAGAAGTGGTCGAGGAGCTGAATGAATAAGTTGTGTCTTTTTTCACTGAAGTGGTGGATCCAGTGACTGTGATGCCATTGAATGTCAGTGGGTGATGTTTACCTTCTCTCTTGTTGGAGATGGTCAGTGCCTGACAGTTATGTGGTGCAATCCAAATTGGTGCAGTTATGGACAGTGAGGAAGGTTGTCAACGGATACAGCAACAAATAGAGATCGCTTGGAAAGATGGGCAATGAAATGGCATGTGGTGTTTAATCCAGGCTATGATGCACTTTGGAAGGTCAAATGGAAGAATTCAAAATTATACAATAAATGGCAAGAATTGATCTGCAGAGGGATCTTGGGTCAAGTCAGTAGCTCCCTGAACGTGGCAATACAAGTGGAGAAGGTTGTAAAGAAGACATGTGGCATGTTTGCTTTTATCAATCTGGGGCTTGAGAATAAAAGTTGCAATGTCGAGCTGCAGATTACAGGAAGGATGTGGGGGCCTCGGACATGGTGCAAAAGAGATTTATCAGGATGTTGCCTGGATTGGAGTGTATTCACTATCAGGAGAATTTGGGCACACTCGAATTGTTTTCACTCGAACATCAGAGGCTGAGGGATGAATTGATGGAAATATATTAAATAATGAGATGCATGGAGAGGGTGGATAGTCAGAGTCTTTATCCCAGGGAGGAAATCTCAAACACTAGAGGGCACAGGTTTATGGTGAGAGGAGAATGTGCAAGGGGAGGTTTTTATACACAGTGTGGTCAGTGCCTGGAATGTGCTACCCAGGGCGCTGGAAGATGTAGATATGGGAGTAAAGTTTAAGAGACATTTAAGGGAACAGAGGCATATAGACCTTGTGTAGGTAGTTAGGAATGGTGTAGAGTTGTATCATGGTCAGCACAGATATGTTGGGCTGAAGGGCCTGTTTCTGTGCTGCACTCTTGTATGTCCTATGTTCTCCATTCTAAATTTCACCTGCCACCTGTCAGCCCAATCCCAGATATTGTCCAGGTCTTGCTGAATCTCTGGAGACAGAAGCAGAGTTAGTGATTCATGTTCAGTGTGACTCTTCTTCAGAGATTTATTTGGGCTGGTGTTCCTTAACACCTGAAAGGGACAGAAAAGATTTCTCAGGAGGGGTCAATTGAGATGAAGAATGAAATGAAACTGGTAACAGAGACAGCTTTGAGACGGCTTCAGTCAGTCCCATTGAAGAGGGAGGTGGTTAGTGAGCATGTGCAGGTATGACTCCAACCAGTGGAAATTCCTCCCAGTTCCCATTGATTCCAGTTTTGCTGGAACTCCTTAATATCACATTTGTTCAGACACAGCCTCGATGACAAGGACAGCCTCTCCCACCTCAGCCCCGGAAATCAGCTCCTTTGGAAATGTCTCCTCCCACCATAAACACACAAAGTTAACAACGTGTACCATCTACAAGATACACTGCAGTATCTCACTGAACCCCGTCCACCATCGACAAGGTACAGGTCAGGAGTGGGGTAGACTACACATCATTTGCCTGTATAGGGAAGGCTGGAAAATCCCTCAGATTGTATTGCAACCAATCAGCTTGCTCCTTTGGCATCAACGTCCAAATCTGTGCTCTCTACTCTCTCGAAGGACTAAGGGCAGTAATTACATGAGAACACCACCTCCTGCAAGATCCCCTCCAAACCACACACAACTCTGACTTGAAAATATATCACCGTTCCTTCAGTGTCACTGGATCAAATACCTGGAACTCCCTTTCTGACAGCATTGTGGATGCCCAAGTACCCAAAGGATGGCAGCAGTTCATGAACTCAGCTCACCGTCGCCATCTCCAGGGCAATTAGGGATGGGTCAAACCCAAATCTCATGAACGAAGAAGAAAATAAACCAACATCAGGATCTGGCCATTAGCGGGACCCACACTCCTGCCCTTTCTACTGACCCACCTCACTCACACCACATCCCCATGACAGTGTCCTGTGATCCTCTCCCTGGTATCACACACCTATCAGCCTGGGAGTCAGTGCTTGGTCTCTCAGGTACAGTGCCATCAGCAGTCAGGAGCCAGCAGTGCTTGAGGGTCATTGAATGCAGCAAGCTTTCCCTGAGAGGGCTGATGTGGGGCTCTTATCAGCTCTCCAGTCAGTGGGCCAGACACTGATCACCTCCATTCAATTACTGCCTGTGAGCTACTGACTCCAGTCGCATCTATTAGAACTACAGCCTTGGGGAAAAAGAAATCCCTCAGCTGTATCCTTTCTGCTACAAAATCTGATTTACAAAGGGATTTATTTGAAATCAAACAAAATTCCCACAGGACTCACTGTTTTCTTCCCGGGTTATAGAGAGTTTTCTGGGAACTGAGAGGGTGTTCCTCATGGGACTGACATCTCAAACTCTGACATCATCCTCTGTCCTTATAACGGGTACATTTTCACTTCCTCAGATATCAGACATCTCAAAGAAGGAAGATGTTTGGGGTTGTCCACTGAAGTTAAATAACAATTATGCTGTGTCTGCATTCAGAAAGGGAGATAAAATAATCTCTCAAAAATAACAGAAACCCAAGGGACTGGTGAGAATAGGGAGTTGGAGAAGATTAGTCTTAGTGAACAAATAGTATTGCACAAATTGATCGGATGAAATCTGACACAACTCTGGACCTGACTATCCATATCCCATCATATTGATAGAGTTGGCTAGAGAGATGTGGATGTATTGGGTTTTACTCTGAAATCTTCACAGTTTTATTGATTCTGGAAGACTGCCTGCTGAACTGTGGAAGCTCAGTCACTGAGTCTGATCAGACAGATATTGATACAGTTTGAAATAATATAGAGGGCATGGTTAGTAAGATTGTGGATGGCAGTAAAATTGGTGGTGTAGTGGACAGTGAAGAGGTTTATGTAAGATTGCAAAGAGTTATTGATCGATTGGGTCAATAGGCTGAGGAGTGGCGTATCGAGTTAATTTGGATAAATTATGCTGTTGCATTTTGGTAAAACAAGCAAAAGCAGGACTTAGATCATAGAACATAGAACATAGAACATTGCAGCGCAGTACAGGCCCTTCAGCCCTCGATGTTGCATCAGCCTATGAAACCAATCTGAAGCCCATCTAACCCACACTATTCCATTCTCATCCATATGCCTATCCAATTACCATTAAATACCCTTAGAGTTGGCGAGTCTACTACTGTTGCAGTCAGTGCGTTCAATGCCCCTACTCCCTCTGAGTCAAGAAACAATCTCTGACATCTGTCCTATATCTGTCACCCCTCAATTTAAAGCTACACACCCTCATGCTAGTCATCACCATCTGAGGAAAAAGGCTCTCAGTATCTCTCTGTCTGAACCTCTGATTATCTTGTCCGTCTCAATTAAGTCACCTCTCAACCTTCTTCTCTCATGAAAAACAGCCTCAAGTCCCTCAGCCTTTCCTCGTAAGACCTCCCCTCCATACCAGGCAGCATCCTGGAAAAAATCCCCTCTGAACCCTTTCCAAAGCTTCCACATCCTTCCTATAACGCGGTGACCAGTGCTGTACGCAATATTCCAAATGGGGCCACAACAGTTTTGCACAGCTGCAGTATGATCTCATGGTTCTGAAATTCAAATTGATGAACAGATGAATAGGCAGAGAACAAAGGAATACTGACAGTGGAGAAGCAAAATGGTTTTAGTTTAGAAAGGCATCTCGTGGCAGCACAGTCTGGTGGGCTAAAGGGCATGTTCCTGTGCTGTACTTTTCTTGGTTCACTCCAAACTTGCCTCATTAATATTCGCCTCTTGTCTGATGCTAGCCCAATTCTCTCTGTAGACAGAAGTACCCTCCACTGTGGAGATATCCTGGGATCCCGAGCACAGGCACCATATTTAAGGACCATCATGCATCCGGACAAGCGCAGTCAGTCCCTGACTGCCCACTTCCATATATTTGGCATGGAAACAGACAAGGAGAAATCAGCACCTCACTTCATGGACAGCGACCTTGAGATCCTTGTGGATCGGGCAGAGCAGAGGAGGGACATCCTGTTCTCCTGGCACTGCCAGAGGAAGGCACAACACCTGACCTTGCCAGCCTGGTCAGTGGCAGCCACTGGGTTAGTGTAGAGGAAGGTCAATGACCTTTGCTGCTCCACCAGGTTAAATGCCACCCTCTTCTCACTGATCCTTCACACAGGGTGGTCAGGATCAGAGGTTCTGTATCTCTTCAATCTGAGGTGTGGACCATATGCTGCGCTGTGGATTCAGTCCTCACAAGACTGGAGAGATCATGTCATCAACACCCCTCCAGAATGTGTTCAGGTAGGGAATTCTGAAATGGTTCGGTGATCAGTGACAAATGGCCAAGTCAGATGATACATGAGTAGGAGAGGAATTTGGAGGTGAAAGTGAAGTGAATGGGTTCTGTTTATAAAATCATGAGAGGCATCGATATGGAAAATAGCCAAGGTTTTCTCCCCACAGTGGGGGAGTCCAAAACTAGAGGGCATAGGTTGAAAGGTGAGAGGGGAAAGCTTTAAAAGGGACCTGAGGGGCAACATTTTCTTAGATGGTGGTGTGTGCATGGAATGACCTGCCAGAGGAAGTGGTAGAACTGACTACCATTACAATATTTAAAAACATTTCCATGGGTACATGGATAGGTAAGTGGTTAGCACTGCTGCCTCACAGTGCCAGAGACCTGGGTTCAATTCCTGCCTCAGGCAACTCTGTGCGGAGTTTGCACGTTCTCTCCGTGTCTGTGTGGGTTTCCTCCGGGTGCTCCGGTTTCCTCCCACAATCCAAAAATGTGCAGTTTCGGTGAATTGGCCATGCTAAATTGCCCGTAGTGTTAGGTGAAGGGGTAAATGTAGGGGAATGGGTCTGGGTGGGTTACGCTTCGGCAGGTCGGTGTGGACTTGTTGGGCCGAAGGGCCTGTTTCCACACTGTAAGTAATCTAATCTAAAAAAAAAGGTTTAGCGGGACACGCAGGCAGATTGGACGAGTTCAGTTTCGGACACCTGGTTGGCGCAGATGAGTTGGACTGCAAGGCCTGTCTCCATGCTGTACAATTCTATTATGATATCTCTGCTCGTGTGACTCTCAGGAGTAAAGGTCATTGGGAGTGTTGGTATCAGGCACAAAATCAATTTGGCGAACAATATCCTTATGAGTTGTACATTAATGCAGTCTTGATGTGTCAGTGACCGAGAGGATGGACTTCCCTGGTGGTAACAGCTACACTGTTCCAATGCAGTGCTGAGTCCTGGCTAGCACTGAGCTTCATGAATCTTGTTGCACCTGTCCAGCTGGGTAGTAGACCACATTTCTGACTGGCCATGTAAATAACGGTGAGATTTGAAGGATTTACCAAAATGGTGAACTGATCATTAAAGAGTACCTGACCTCTGCATTGGCCCCAAGCATTTCTGAACCTCCGACAAACTGAATCAGGAGTTTGCATATTAAAGAGAAAGGCACAAGATAGGAGAATAGGAGTTCCTTGATTGGACCAGATTAACATTCCACAATTAGGGAGCCCTGGCTGACAGACAAGGACAAGAGTATCAGACATTCTCACACTCTGAGATGGTTCTGAGGAAGTTGGATCAGTGTCAAAGAACTTTCCATGATTAAATAAAGGGTGACTTGGTGACGGGATACTGGCCTCTGTGGAGTTGAGTGGTGATGAGAGCAAAGTGTGCTCCTGAAGAAGTTTGCTTACAACAGGTGCCTTTGAGCTGGGGTGAGCATTTCTGGCATCATGCTGTTATTTGGGAAGTTTGATTTGTTCGATCTTGCCAATGACTGGACCCAGTATGTGGAGAGAATGCGTCCTTGTTTTATTTTTAAATGGGCAAATGACATTGGGACAGATGTAAAGCTATAATTAATTCTCCTGATAGCTTTTGGACCTGCTGCTTTTTCAGATATTAGGAGCCTAACCCAGCCTGAAGAACCAGATACTAAAACCTTTCACGAGTTGATGGATTTAGTTAAGGAATATTACAATGCCAAGCCTCATCTAATTCTGAATTGCTATCGTTTTTACTCAGCAATTTGAGAACTGGAGAATCCATATCAGTATTTTTGATTAGGTTAAGACAACTGGCAGAGGCAGGTAACATTGGTTTAATCCGTAATGAGATGCTGAGACACTCATTAATGATGATGTAACTATGCAAAAACACCTACTATTTAAAGCCCAATTGGACTTCAAACAGGGACTACAACTGGCTTTATCGTTGGCAAATGTGGTGAGTGGAGCATATAAGTTGCGGGATATTCCGATGGAAGTGGATATCCTCACCAGTCTAAGTGACTTTGGGGAACACCACTTGAGTGAAGGCAATTGCAAAGCCTCACTCAGGACATACACTGAACAGAGAGCCACCAGGTCAGATCACATCAAAACCCCAAGACATAGACAAGCCTTGACCAAAGGGTTAAAATTTTCTTCGGGATCCAGGCCAGCAAGCAATTGTCGTTGCTTCCGGTATTAGGACTTGTGACAGCAAAAGTATCCCACTCGACCTAAATTGAATAAGGAAAATTATAGGTCAGTATCCAGGCGAGTGCACACCCTGGGAAGTCCACTCACATCTGGTTTGGAACAGTTACATTTTTTAACAACTTCCAAATTCGAAGGAATTAAAATAAACATGTAGTTAAATGGGCACCTGGTTCTAATGGAGGTTGAAACCAGCCTGGCCATTTCAGTGATCACAGATAGCAAAATTGACTTAGAACTTCAACACTTGTTTACTCAAGACCTCGGCTAGATTGAGGACCCACAGCACAGAACATTTACAGATTATCGATCCAACTTTGGTTGTGTCTCTTATAAGCTGGTTCAGGTACCGCTGATTGTTCTAAAAGGCTTGGGCCCAAGCTTGATTAGAAAGGTTTAAATACCTAGAAGTTTTTCAGGAAGGTCTAGGGACTATCAAGGGATAGTTGGCCAGGAAGCAATTCCACGACCTTGGAAAGCTCGCCCACAGCCAACTGCTTTACGGGCAAAAGTCGAGGCAGAAATCAGGAGGCTGGAATGTGATGGAATCATCAGAGCGGTCCGGTTTGGGAAATTGGCAGCACCAATCGGACTGATTGTGAAACTAGATTGTGAAACTAGATGGGTTGGTTCACCTTTGTGGGGATTTTAAACAAATGGTAAACCGCTTCTTGCGGCTGGATAAATACCCAATCCCTCACGCAGGTGGTTTATATGCAAAGCTGGCAGGAGCCAGTCCTTCACAAAGCTGGACATGAGCCACCTATACTTGCAATTGGAGTTAGATGAGCATTCCCAGAAGTATACTAGAGTCAATACCCATTTGGGATTGTACCAGTATATGGGACTGCCATTTGGGTATTGTCAGCCTGTGTAACCTTTCAGCGGATGATGGAGAACATTTTCCACCATGGCACGCTAATAGCAGGGAAGACCAATACAGAACTCTTCGAGAACTTTAACATATTCTTTAGACGTTTCTACCAGGTGGGTATACAGCTTAGAGTGGAGAAAAATATGTGTTCAGGCACCCCCAAGTGACCTACTTGGGACACAGCTTTGACAAGACCAGGTTACACCCGTTGGAATGAGGGCGATCAAAGGTGCCCCGGCTCCCATGTCTGTATGGGAGCTTAGGTCCTTGCTTGGGCTGGTGAATTATTACGGAATGCTCGTGTATAACCGAGCCTCCTTCCCAGCACTTTGCATCAATTCTTAGAAAAGGGTTAGCTTGGAAATGAGAATGTAGCCAAGGCACAGCTTTCAGGGAAGTGAAGAAACAGCTATCATCCCAAGTGAGATCTGCTATTGACATGTGATGCCTCCCCATATAGCAATCAGGCTCCCATTGGCTGGTAGGTGGCACATGGAGAGCAACGCCCGATAGCGTACGCATCCAGGACACTGGCTAATGTAAGGCGTAAACATGCCCAGATAGAGAAGGGATGTTTGATGGTCATACTTTGGAGTCAGGAAGTTCCACCAATACCTTCCTGGATGTAAATGTGTAATAAGAATAGACCCCAAAACCCCTTCTGGTCTCCTTAAAGAGGACAAGGCAGTGCTGGCCGTAGCTTCAGGCTGACTCCCATGGTGGGCTATGATACTAAGTGTGTATAGTTACAAGTTGGAACACCATCAGGAAGGTCAAGTAACAAATGCAGATGCATTGAGCCACCTCCTAATGGCAGATACACCACTGGTGGTAGTACCACTGGAAGAGTCCGTCGTGGTTTGAAATGTTATGGACACACTTCACAGCTGATCATATCAGACTTTAGACACAGAAAAATCTGGTCCTGGCAGAACTAAAACAGCTGGTGGTGATGGGTGAAACCAAAGGACCGTCACAACCAGATCTGAAACCTTTTTGGACCTGGCCGGACCAGATCACAGTAGACAATGGCGATTTGTTATGGGGAGCAAAGGTCACCACCAGATACTGGCTGAACTCCATCAGGGTCATCCAGGGGTTTTCAAAATGAAGATTTTGGCAAGAACTTACATCGGATGGCCAGGATTAGATGCAGACATAACCACACTTGTGGGGCAGTGCCCAGAGTGCCAAAAAGGGCAACAATTACAACCAGCAGCTCCCCCACGTTCTTGGGAATGGCCGGTATACCCTGGACTCGGTTACACATTGATTCTGCAGGCTCCTTTCACAGGCTCAATGTTCTTAGTCATTGTAGGCGCCCACAAAAAGTGGATGGATGTGCATAGAGTACATTCATCAAACATGGGGACGACAATAGAAAAGCTGCATCTTTTGCACTACACGCCCTCCCAGTACTGTTGGTCACAGATAAAGGGCCATCAGTTACCAGCAGAGAATTGGAGAATAGTCAAATAGCATTTTACATAATGACAGCTCCACACCATCCACCATCCAATAGTGTGGCAGAAAGAACAGTACAAGCTTTGAAGACATGCTTAACGAACAGCCAATGGCTTCATTAGATACCAAACTTATTGGCTCCTATTTGAGTACAGGACCATCCCGCTTACAACTCTAGGGATATATCCAACAGAGTTGCTAATGGGGAGAAGATGCCACACCACGTTAAACCTGATCTTCCCAGACCTGCGTGGGGTGGGGTGGGGTTGGGGGGTTTGTGGGAATGGGGGTATGTCAGTGGCATTTGGAATGTCAATGCCGGACACAAGACACTGGTGAACGAAAGACACTTTACTTCAGGGGACAATGTTTAGTGTAGGAACCACAGGATGATCCCTGAATGGGTAAGAGGCATGGTCAGTGCAAGGTCAGGGCCAGTGATGTATAATGTTCATGTTGGTCCGACATTCCTGAACAAGCACATGGTCCACATGAAAGCTGCAAACGCGCAAACAGTGTGGAATCCAAACTGACCCGAGAAGCCAGACACATCAGAAGGGCTGACAGAAGCCGTGGGTTCTCCCTGTCCATCAAGCGATGAAGAGACCTCGGAATCTGAGATGGACATGACGGGTGTCACCACCTTGATGCCATTGTCACCTGAAGATCAGAATGAACGTCTTCAGAGATGCTCCAGGGGTAAGAGGCAAGTTACTGCCAATCACAAGCTGCCTCTCTCAGGGGCAGTGTTAAAGGAACCTGACCTGATGCTCAAACATCCCAGGAGCAGCTACAAAAGAAAAAGGTCAGGCCTCTGGTCTCGGATTCAGAGAGGGCAGGATGCAGTGATTGTAATGAGGTCAGCCAGGTAGACCTCATATGAGTTGTGCAATATGAGGTGGCTCAGTGGTTAGCACTGCAGCCTCACAGCACCAGGGATCCGGGTTCGATTCCAGCCTCGGGTGACTGTCTGTATGAGTTTGCACATTCTCCCCGTGTCTGCATGGGTTTCCCTCCACAATCCAAAGATATGCAGGTCAGGTGAATTGACCATGCTAAATTACACCATAGTGTTAGGTGCTTTAGTCAGAGGGAAATGGGTCTGGGTGGGTTACTCTTCGGAGGGGCAGTGTGGACTGGTTGGGCCGAAGGGCCTTTTTTCACTCTGTAGGGAATCTAATCCATTAAAAGTAGGGTATTTTGTGATGTTGTACAACAGGGTGACCCAATGGTTCAGATACAAAATTCTTTGAAGTTTGCATCAAATGTAGACAGAGTGGTTAAGAAGGCGTTGAGCACACTTGCCTTCATTGCTCAGATGTTTGAGTATCAGAGTTGGGACACTGTGTTGAGGTTGTACAGGAGATTGGTGAGGTCTCTTCTGGAGTAATGTGTCCAGTTCTGGTCACTCTGTCATAGGCTGGATATTATTAAAGCTGGAGAGAAGTTTCAGAAGAGATTACCGAGGATGTTTCCGGGAATGAAGGATTTGAGCGAAAAGGAGAGGTTGGATAGGCTGGGATGTCTTTCACTGGAGCAGAGGAGGTTGAAGGGTGACCTTACAGAGGTTTATAAAATCATGAGGGATATAAATATGGTCAATGGCAGGTGTCTCTTCCCTCGAGTGGGGAATTAAGACAAGGGGGAGTATGATGGTGAGTTCAGGGATTAGATTAGATTAGATTACTCACAGTGTGGAAACAGGTCCTTCGTCCCAACAACTCCATACCAACGTGCAACCCACCCCACTACATTTACCTCTTCACCTAACACTACGAGCAATTTAACATGGCCAATTCACCTAACCTGCACATTTTTGGATTGTGGAGGAAACCGGAGCATCCGGAGGAAACCCACACAGACACGGGGAGAATGTGCAAACTCCACACGGGGAGTCACCTGAGGTGGGAATTGAACCCCGGTCTCTGGAGCTGTGAGGCAGCAGAGCTAACCACTGTGCCACCATGCCGCCCACAGATATTTTAGGTGAAAGGAGACAGATTTAAAAAAGACATGAGGTGCAACTTTTCTACAAAGACTGATTTGTGTGTGGAATGAGCATCCAAAGAAAGTGGTGAATATGGGTACAGTTACAATGTTTAAAGGACATTTGGATAAGGACATGAATAAGAAATGTTTGGAGGGACATGGGCCAAGCCCAAGCAGGTGGAACTAGTTTAGTGTGGGATTATGGTCAGCATGGACTGGTTGGGCCGAACAGTCTGTTCCCGTGCTGTGTGACTCTATGACTCGACCATAACAGCATCAATAGGAATGGGAATATTGTGGGAATATTTCATTGAAGTGGATGAGCTGCCATTACCTAGAAGGGTGAAGCTGACTAAAGGGGCTGCTTCAAAGACCCTTTGTTCAAATGAAGTGAAAGTCTTCTGTGAAAAATGTGAACCATGCTGCAGATGAGAATTTCAGAATCCAGGAGCCAGCTCTGTGTGAACTGGAGTAATGTGAATGTGGAGGACTGGCTGTGTTCTCAGGAGGTGGAGCTGGAGATTGTGAGATATGAACCACTCCACAACACCATTCATATTGACCAATGTCCCAGTGTAACTGGATGGACCTGTTAATCTCAGTCTTACCCTGACGAGAATGATTTGGAGATGCCGGTGTTGGACTGGGGTGTACAAAGTTACAAATCACACAACACCAGGTTATAGTCCCACAGGTTTAATTGGAAGAACTAGCTTTCGGAGCGCCGCTCCTTCATCAGGTGGTTGTGGAGTACACAATTGTCAGACACAGAATTTATAGCAAAAGTTGACAGTGTGATGTAACTGAAATTATACATGGAAAAATACCTTGATTCTTTGTTCAGTCTCTCATCTGTTAGAATGACCATGATAGTTTCACTTCTTTCTGATGTAAATCACAACATTTTTTTAAAAAGTTACATTCTCAGGTTAACTGTAACAATTGGTGTCAGCCCAGATAAGATGTTGCGCCATTGAAGGTGTTAGCCCCCTGTGGTCCCTGTCTGTGTCGTCGTGTTTAGACTGATACTATCCTAAAAAGTGAGCTAACAGAGTCTTACATGGATTCATGCAGTTTTTGAGCAAAGTACAAAGTAACTCTGCAAGTACAAATTAACCCCACCAACGTGTGTGTGTGTGTAATGTGGTCTATGAGAGAGTGCATGTGAGAGTGTGAGAGTGTGTGTGTGTCTTCACCTGATGAAGGAACGGCGCTCCGAAAGCTCATGCTTCCAATTAAACCTGTTCGACTATTACCTGGTGTTGTGTGATTTGTAAGATTGTACACCCCACACTGGAATGATGGTGACATAAAGTCATAGAGCCATAGAGATATACATACTCTTTGGTCCAACCCGTCCATTCCGACCAGATATCCCAACCCAATCTAATCCTACTTGCCAGCACCCGGCCCATATCCCTCCAAACCCATCCAAATGCCTCTTAAATGTTGCAATTGTACCAGCCTCCATCACATCCTCTGGCAGCTCATTCCATACACGTACCACCCTCTGCGTGAAAAAGTTGCCCCTCAGGTCTCTTTTACATCATTCCCCTCTTGCCCTAAACCTATGCCCTCTAGTTCTGGACTCCCTGACCTCAGGGAAAAGACTTTGTCTATTTACCCTATCCATGCCCCTCATAATTTTGTAAACCTCTACAAGGTCACCTCTCAGCCTCCAACGCTCCAGGGAAAACAGCCCCAGCCTGTTCAACCTCTCTCTGTCGCTCAGATCCTCCAACCCTGGCAACATCCTTGTAAATCTTTTCTGAACCCTTTCAAGTTTCACAACATCTTTCTGATAGGGAGGAGACCAGAATTGCACACAATATTCCAACAGTGGCCTAACCAATGTCCTGTACAGCCACAATATGACCTCCCAACACCTGTACTCAATACTCTGACCAATAAAGGAAAGCATACCAAATGCCTTCTTCACTATCATATCAACCTGTGACTGCACTTTCAAGGAGCTATGAACCTGTACTCCAAGCTTTCTTTGTTCAGCAACACTCCCCAGTAGCTTACCATTGGCACCTCGCAGTTATCTGAATTAAACTCCATCTGCCACTTCTCAGCCCATTTGCCCATCTGGTCAAGATCCTGTTGCAATCCAAGGTAACCCTCTTCGCTGTCCACTACACCTCTAATTTTGGAGTCATCTACAAACTTGCTAATGTACCACTTCTGCTCGCATCCAAATTATTTGTATAAATGACAAAAAGTAGAGCACCCAGCACCGATCCTTGTAGCACTCCACTGGTCACAGGCTCCAGTCTGAAAAACAGTCCTCCGCCACTACTCTCTGTCTTCTACCTTTGAGCTAGTTCTGTATCCAAATTGGTAGTTCTCCCTGTATTCCGTGAGATCTAACCTCGCTAATCAGTCTCCCATGGGGAACCTTGTCGACCGCCTTACTGAAATCTATATAGATCACATCTACTGCTCTGCCCTCATCAACCTCTTTGTTACTTCCTCAAAAAACTCAATCCGGTTTGTGAGACGTGATTTTCCTCGCAAAAAGCCATGTTGACTATCCCTAATGAGTCATTGCCTTTCCAAATACATGTACATCCTGTCCCTCAGGATTCCCTCCAACAACTTGCCCACCACCGACGTCTGGCTCGCTGGTCTATAGTTCCCTGGCTTGTCCTTACCACCCTTCTTAAACAGTGGCTCCACGTTAGCCAACCTCCAGCATTCCGGCAGTTCACCTGTGACTATTGATGATACAAATATCTCAGCAAGAGGCCCAGCAATCACTTCTCTAGCTTCGCACAGAGTTCTAGGGTATACCTGATCAGGTCATGGGGATTTATCCAAATTTACCCGTTTCAAAACATCCAGCACTTCCTCCTCTGCAACATGGACATTTTGCATGATGTCACCATCTATTTCCCTACAATCTGTACCTTTCATATCCTTTTCCACTGTAAATACTGATGGAAAATACTCATTTAGTATCTTCCCCTTTTTCAGCAGTTCCACACAAAGGCTGCCTTGCTGATCTTTGAGGGGCCCTATTCTCTCCCTAGTTGCCCTTTTGTCCTGTATGTATTTGCAAAAACTCTTTGGATTCTCCTTAATTCTATTTGCGAAAGCTTTCTCCTGTCTCCTTTTTGCCCTCCTGATTTCCCTCTTAAGTACTTCCTTTATACTCTTCTAAGGATTCAATCGATCTGTCCTGTCTATACCTGACATATGGTTCCTTCTTTTTCCTAACCAAACACTCAATTTCTTTAGTCATCCAGCATTCCCTAAAAATACCAGTCTTTCCTTTCACCCGAACAGGAATATACATAAAGAAACATTAATCACAATATTTCAGCATCAAAACTCACAAAGAACTGACCCGAAAAGAACGATCTTTGTTTTATTGTTTGGTTTGATCTGTTTGGTGTGGGCGGACTGTTAACTTCAGGAACGATGGTCACACCTACATTGAATCTCTGTGGAAATGTTTCATTTACCAAGTATCCAGTGAGTACCCAAGGTGCAGTGATAGGAACTATTGTTTCTGCAGATAGAGAAAAACCCTGTTATAACATTTTATTCGGTGATCATTTGTGGTGTCACTGACAGTGAGTCAGAGGTTACAGGTGAGGGGTCAGGGTGACATTGCTGAAGTGGGGCAGACACTGATGTAACAGATTGAATAATAGCCTCACAGTGAGACACAGCGCTGGGGGAGGGGACTCCTGTGCTGGCTGTTTGGTTGAGGTAACCAGCTCATTACACTGACCTGCTCTCTTTCCAAACATCCACATCTTTTCTCCCATTATTTAGATGTTCATCATTGAACGCTGTGATTGAAGTTGTTTCCTGCATTATTCCAGGCAGAGAATTCCACATCATACAGGAACACACGTGGACACAACCATACAAACGGAGAGCAGGAGAAGGCCATTCAACCCCTCACACCTGAACCACTGATCCCACAGCATTTCCTTCTCTTTTGCAAATTTGACAATTTTTAATTAGGTTTCTTTTTTGCGATCCTAATTGTTAATTGAGAAGCTTCAGGCACAATCTCCTAAATATTGAGCACTGTGTCTTTGACTGTGTTGTACTCTGCAGTTCTACTCCGCTTGTCCCTCTGACAATCTGACAAACACAATCAGAGCTGTACCTGCCAAAACACACTTTCCTGTTCAGGTCGAGACCTCTCGAAGCCACATCCTCTGTTCAACAACCTTTTCAGATGAGGCACAAGACCTTTTGACTCCATTGTCAGTAAATGTAAGGATTCTGTGTAGATTCTTGGTTTAAGGAAATCCCTGATTGGAACCAGAATCATCCTCCAAGCTCCTCCCTCCTTCTTTCTTCATTTTCCCACTGAAGCTTTTCTTTCGCTCCTCCAGTTCTCAGAGTTCCTGGCTCTTTAGAATTCAAGTTTTCTTTCTTTCAGATTCCTTGGTTTCACCTTGCCTCCATTTAATTTTTCTTACCTTTACCTCCCATTCTATTTCAACTTTCTCTGAACTCTCTTTCCCTTATTTCTGTTCTTCTCCAAACTGAAGGCCTGTCATTTCTATCTCTAGCTGTGTTACTTTCACCTGTGACATCATACTTTCATTTTCCTTTCTTCAACTAGGGAGACGTCATGGTCTCATGGTATTATTGCTCATGTATTAATCCAGAGAGCTTGGTAATGTCCTGGGGACGCTGGTTCAGATCCTGTCAGGGTAGAATTTGAGTTCAAAGGTGAACAAAAATCTGTAATTAAGTATCTGCTGATAGCCATGTAACCACTATTGGGGATAAAACACCATTCTGGTTCAATAATACCCCTTTGGAGACAGAAACTGCTGCCCTTGCCTGGACTGAGCTATATGTGACTCCAAACCTGCAGCAAAGTGGTTGACCTTTAACAGCCGTCTAGACAGGGAGGGATGGGTAATAAAGGCTGGTGTAGCCAGCAATGCCAACACCCCAGGAATGAATGAAACACATTCACATTGTTGGATCATTACTTGAACAATCTCATCTGCATGAGATCCTACTTTGCATTGTACCTTCCATTTATCTGATAATTCTCCAGTTTTAATTTTGATCAAATAACCCACTGTTATTACTTTAACTCCTACAAAGCTGTCAGCAACATTAAACTGTGCAACAAACATCACCACAATGCTGCTGTTTTAGGTCCCGAACCACCGCCAAGTTGTGACTTTAAAAAGAAAGACATAGATCTTTCTTAAATGCAGTAATTTAACAAAATTCATGTCCAGAAATCCAAACATTATGATCCCAGCTGATGGTATTACAGCCCAAATCAGATCCCAGATGGGTCTGTGGCTGGATCGATCATATTGTGAATTGTTCTTAGTTCAGAGAGAGACCAGTCACAAAAACCACAAGCACTCAAACGTGCAGATTGCTTTGAACAGTAAAGCAGGCAATATTTATAAGGTGTGTAAATAAAACAGATTGAAGTGAATTATTTTCATAGAGCGTACATTTAAAGATTTCAAAACATACCCCAAAAGTATTTCTATTCCAAAAACACCTTTGACATTCTCTATCATCCGTACAGAGCTTCAGCAAACTTTAGTTTCTCTTTCTGTCTTGAGCAACTGTTTGATACATCTGCCATCAGTGAAGAACACTGCAGAAAATCCCCAAATAGAAGCTAAATCATAACACCATAAACCAATCCCATTTTTTCCCAAATGACAGGAGTTTTGGCCCACCAACAAAATCCATCCTTGACCTCATAAACGAGAGCACAATACACATCTGTTTCCCCTGTTCACACATAAAGGTTTCCCAATGTGACCAAAATCCGCTTTGTGCAGAAATTGAATTCAATGCTGAAAGGGGAGAATGTGCTGAGCTATGAGGAGAAGGTGGAGAAGTGGCATTTTGTGAGTGGTCCTTCAGAGAGCTGGCACAGGATGATGGGCTGAATGGCCTCTTACAATGCAGTAAACAGGTTTTCTCTCTGTTCGATTTCCCCAGCGTGAAATAGATCACATTGTGAGAAGCAGAACAAAGAAATTACGTTTTACACTTTGGTTCACAACAGCTGTTTCAAAAAAGAATTAGACCTTCCCTAAATGGTGAAATAATTGATTTGCAGTGTTTACAATGCTGAGATTACTTTTGTCATCTTTAGAAGGAGAGTCCAGAGACCACAAGGAGACTGTTCACAGGACAAATACCGTACCAACAGGACAGCAGTATAGTTTTGGATAGTGTCCAAGCCATCAGAGCTATTTTAATTGTATTACAATGTTCAATGTTAAAGAGACGTCAGTGAGTGAGGCTGTTTGTGGGTCTTTGGGAGAGATGGAGGGAATCGCAGATGGTGAATGGGTGGTGTGTCACCTTCCACAAGGACTCCAACAGTAGGCTTCATGCCTGGCAGGGAGCCTTTATTTGTGTGAGGACAATTCAGCGATCATGGCTGAAGTCAGACAGTGAGATTGAAATCCCACTCCCACCACAAGAGGGAAACCTTCCCAGATTCTGGGACCATAAAACCAAGTATCAAAAGAGGGTGACACTTTGACTAAATAGCAGCATGTGACCAAGGGATCCCCAGGGATTGACAGTTGAGGAATCTTTTGTCAATGTATTTGTCAATGTAGAAAGTATTAAGCAAGAAATGTGAAAGAGTGAACAGTCACTATATTCTGTTGTTACTTTGATGGGATATCTGACATACCTTCAGCATTGCCAAAACGTGAATACTTGAACAGTTTGTCCAGACCAAGCTCCACTACTTGCTCCAAATCCGTTCCATGAACCTCTGTCTCAACATATTGTAAGTTTATGTATGTCACCTCATCATAATTCTGAAATGAGAGTAAAAAATGTCACTGTATGGTATAAACTGAACTCCCACCAAAGTACATCAATGCTGAGAGAACTGTCCCAAGTGTCCAGGTGTGGAAGAGCCTTCATGTTCTGGAGGGACTGAGTCTGAAACAGAGTTTGGAGTTTTTAATGGGATTCCTGACAGCAGCACTTCCTGATTCATTCCCTTTCTCTCTCACTCGCTCATCTTTCATGTTGTCCTGTTCCGTCCCTTTGGGTTATCAATAGCAACATTGAGATAATGTTATTGAAATGCTTCTACATTGAGCCAATGTTAATGCCCACATGTCCCGGTGTTGTGCATCTCTCTGTCTGTTTTAACACATTATTGAAAAGAGAAATTCTTTGAGGTGTGAGGAATGATCACCAAATGGGATTTATCACAAGGGTATTAATCCAGAGACCCAGGTCATGTTCTGGGGACCTGGACTGAACCCCACTAGGGCAGATGATAGAATTTGAATTCATTGAAACAAATATGTGGAATTAAGGGGCAATCCAGGGTTGGGGTTGAGGGGATTCCACTCACAACCAGACTTGGCCTCTTCCACATTGAACACAGAGACCTTCAGCCTGTGATCAGCTGCCTTTCAGAAACAGGGTTAGATTGAATGAAGACAGGTGCAGTGGGACAGCTCCCTGACTCCTGAGTCCTTGTGTTGTCCCCCACCAGCCCCCTCTCTGTGAGCACACTGACCCCTCCCTTCACCTGCTGCTGGAGATGGAAGCCCTGATATTCTTCTTACTGCACAAGCTGGCAGTGGGAGCCAGGCAGGCGATGGCAGCTCATGTAGAAAGTGTTAATGGGGCCGGAGGAGTAATTTCAGTCCAGTCTCATGGTTCAGGGTTGGGATGTGCACTGTCGGTGCACTGCAGGTTAGGGACTAAAAACAACATGGAATAATTTCCACTGGTACAAACACAACAGAACAGAGGAAACTCTCAGCTGTACTGACCTTGTCCTGGATGACTTGATCTGGCCTGACACAGTCAACACCCTTACAGAGGTCGATCACCTCCTGCTCTGGGTCCCGTGCAGCAATTTGATGCCCAAAGAGGACAGACACAGTTAAGAAGATTCTCAGCATCTTGGTGTTCTCTCAGATCCCTGGTGAACGCACTGACTGACTCTCAGCACCTTCAGGTGGATCTGCAGTTTGAGCACAGAGTTACACTCGTTATATACTCTTTGATGAAGATGGTTTTGAATACAGCTTATTCTTAGGTAGGAACGTCATGGTGGAGAAACATTCCAGCTGATTTTTTATGGAAATTTCTCTTTGCTCTTACATTACAATGGATTCACAAATAATTAACTCTCTGTGTGCTGGCTCCTGGGAACACTGTTTTTGTAATTGCTACCCACTCACGTGGTCAGGGTTGTCACTCTTCCCGGTTTGGGAATCCACTGGATTGGAAGATTGATCTCCCAGTCACTGGTGATGAGGAGAAAACAATTTCACCTTTGGGGTTCAGTTTTTACATCTTCATTTCCTGGGTTTCCTGCAGCTTTCCCTGCAGTCAGTTTGGACACGGGGGCTATTCTGCTCCCTGACCATGGACAGACCACTGTTTACTCACAGGAGCAGGGTAAGGCCGGTAGGGTGTTCACTGCCCTATGATTGCAATATCTCATAAAGATCCTGTTTGTGTCTTTCCCTCCTTCCCTGAGATATACTGAGACTGGCTGAATGATTTTCCCCCCAACTTCATAACCACTCCCACTGATATCCAGCTCCTGACACAGCCTGTCACTGGGGTACACATCCCCTGGCACTGTTTATCACTGCATTCGTGTTCACATGGCATTGACTCTGATGGGGTCACTCTTTCTCTGACTCTGTCTCTCACTGAATCAGTTTCCTGGCACTGACTCGCACTGGATCACCATTTCCATGACACTGACTCACACTGGATCATCACTTCGCTGGTCAAGGCCAAGTCTCTAACAGGCAAATCCCAATGGGATGTCTGTAAATTTCCATTAATACACATTTAGAGATATGGAAGATGTCTGGGGGAATTGAAAGGAAGCTGCCAGCAGAAAGAGTTAACTCACTGTGGGTCTGAGACAGGGGGGTGGGGCCAACTCACTGAGTGATGTTGTTGTAATTATACTTTGTTCAGGAAAACTGCTGCAATCTGCTGTTCATTAACTTTTTCAAAAGCTGAGTTCAGTTCGATATTTGCCAAACGATAGTTTATCGAGATCTTGAGAACAACCTGAAGATATAAAGTACAAAACCCTGATTTAATGAGAATCAAAAACACACAGTTCACTCTATTCCCAAAGATTTGAAATTCATTCTTAAAACAATATTGAATCTTTGATGTTGTGCATGAACAACACCCTAATTTTCAGTGAGCCCTCTTTAACTATGGGGTGAGTTCCCACCTCCGTGCAGTGTAGTGAGGGACACAGCTGTGATTCAGTATACGGGGTGTCCCTGTCTACTGCCCATTTTTCAGCTGTTTCTACCTTATCCTCATCGACACCTGCTGCAGCCACTGACTCACCGTTTCTTCTTGTTTTAGTATTAACTCATCGACACAACTGTAAATATAAAGTGGTGATGATCACTCCTCCTTTCTGATCTTTATCATTCTTCAGAACCAACCATGAACAATTTCCCCTGGGGTGGGGGGGTGGCCCGATGGGTTGAACCCATCTCTCAGCATTTCCTTCATCAATTTTGACTGTTGTTCTGCTGTAAACCAGGTGACGGAGCCCTCTGACATTCAATCAAAGTTTACACCCTTTTCCTCATTCCCCTCCCTGACTACATTTTTCAATCTCCTCCAACGAAATGTTTTTCCTCCCTACAGATGTGATTATAACCATTGACACAGGCAGTTAGACTGTGACTCCTCTTGTGAGATCTGTCAGCTCAAACCTGATGTATTTTCACATTTTGGTTGGTGAAGCCCAGCGAAAGGTTAGGATTTAATGTTTTGAATTTTTTTTCCTGAGTAAAGATGGCAGAATAGGATATTCAACCCCTCGAGACTGTCCCTCCATTCCCACCCTCTGGTCTGTCCAAGTGTCACTCCAGCTCCCACTCCCATCTCTTCACCATTCCCTGCTCCAGGCTTCTCTTCCCCTTCCCCAGTTGTAATCTCTCTTAGACCTTTTCCCGGACCACTTTCCCGATGCCAGGGATCATTCCCTCCAGTCTCAGTTGGTGTCCCCATGCCATGTGGTATCACTCTCCCACCCAACACCCACCTCCTCGTTCCTGCTTGGTTCAGGTTTTACCACAAGATGTGTCACTGTTCCAGGGAGTAAAGAGCCTGTGAGAATTACAGGTACATTTTCTGTCTCATGTTGTAAAATTTGCAGTTAGTCAAATTCAGGGATTGAGATGGTCCTGGTGTGGATGAAGTCACTTTATGTCTCGTAACAATGTTTCTTTGCATGTCTCACGGTTCAACATTAAAATGTTGTATCGCCATGGAGACATTATTGTGAAATGAGCCAAATGGTGACTTGCGTGTCTCTTTATGCAAAGTAGTCACATTAACTCAGTATCTCACTCATGATCAGCAATGGTGTAAATGTTGGTCAAATCTAGACCACACAATATTCACTGAAAGAAAGACAGACCCAAACGGCAGACCTGAGGCTAAGTTTCAATTGTCCATCTGTACATTTACAGGGTCTGCATTTCAGAGCAATGGGTGGAGCTGACATTTATCTTTATATGAGTGGTTCAAGTGCTCTTCATTCACATTGAAGAAATAAAAAATGTAAAAAAAAACCTGAACCCGCAACAGTACTTCAGTTCAGTCATTTCACTTTGCAGACACATAGTATTTTCTGTTGCCTCTCGGTATGCAGGAGATTCTGACAAGGTGGGTTTTATTGTTCATTCCTTATTGCCCGAAGATGGTGGTGAGCCCTGTTCTTGAGTTTCTACAGTCCATGTCTTTTATCTAGTAATGTGTGTTTCTAAGAGCCTGCAGACTCTTCGACCAGTGTACACAATATTTATTTACCCAGGATCCTTAGTGTGTACCAGGTAAGGACAACACAGCATGAGACTGCAGTCAGGCAGCCAAGTCCCAATTTTATTTGAGACAACAAAGGGAAAAACTACACTCGACAATTTTACCAACTCTATTTCTAACGATCCAATTCTTTTGAATATTAAAACACTTCCCAGACCTTTTGCGACTCTGTTGAATTGTTCTGTCTGCACCTCTCTTCATGAGTTGATTCTCTCTCTGGTCGGAGGGTGAGCTGCTCTTCTCACTGCTGTATCCTGACCTGCCTGTAGGTCGGCTGGAGAGTGGGGCCCAGACAAGTCCTCCCAGGTCCAAGTGCTTATACCCTCCTGGCTACATCCTGGAACCTTCCAAGGACTTGGACAATCAGGGGAATCAAACTAATTGGTTTTATCACCTTGAAATGCTGCTCATGGTACTCGATGGCTTGCTGACAGTGACCCGTTCAATGTGTCTGCCTTGGGCCTGGAAGTCTGGTTTCGTCCCCGAATACACACCTGGTCGTCTGCCTTACTGAGGCATGTCCCATGCATCTTGTGATGTTTGTTTAACACACTTTGTAATGTGCTCTGGTGCCTCTCCAGTTTTCAATTATCTGGGCGTAAATCTTGCAAGGACTTGTCCCTGGGCAGAATTGTCTCTTGTATCTCTGTCTTGGCTCAGGATTCCCAGCGTACTTTGCTCTTTGGCCAATTGTTGTGCTCTGTTTATTTCAGTTGCTGTTCCTATATTTCTGCCCTCCCTTCTTAATGGTTTTTATTTCACCTGAGCAGTCGCAGGCATTTTCAATGCTCCACCCACAAACCCTGGTCACCCGACACCTGGAGAAAGAATGCCTCATCTTTCACCCTGGACCCCTCCAACCACATGTGACCAATGTGAATTTCATCAGCTTCCTCATTTGCCCTCTCCCCACCCTATCCCTGATCCAACCTTCCAACTCAGCACCACCCTTTTGAACTGTCCTCCCTGCCCATCTTCCTTCTTACCGATTTGCTCCACCCTCCTCTCTGCCATATCATCTTCACCCCCACCTTCACCTACCTATCACAATCCCAGGTACCTTCCCACCCACCTCATTCCCCTCCCATTTATCTCTCAGCCCCCTTGGGCTCAAGCCTCAATCCTGATGAAGGCCTTATGCCTGAAATGTTGATTCTCCCACTCCTGGGATGCTACCTGACTGGCTGAGCTTTTCCAGCACCACACTCTTTGACTCTGATCTCCTGTACCTGCAATCCTCACTTTCTCCTCCCTGCTACAATGTGGTGTCAGTACCCCAGCATTGTTCAGTGGGCAGTTCCAGGATTTGAAGACAGTGACAGTCACACAATGGAGAGGGGGCTCTGAGGTGATGGCGTTCCCATCCACGTGCTGCCCCTATCCTTCCAGTGGCCCTTACCCTTCCAGTAAGTTGATGCTTGCATATAACAGTGTTAATAAGATGGGAACAACAAGGAACATTACATCACAGGAAGTAGGCCTTTGGCCCACCAAGCCTGTGCCAACAGATGATACATTTCTAAACTAAAAACCTTTTGTCTCTGTGCAGTCCATATCCCTTTTTTCCCGTCTATTCATGTTTCTGACAATATGCTTCTTAAATGTTGCTGTTGTATTCTCTGACAGCACATTCCGGGCATTTACCACCCTCTGGGTTAAAAATCTCCCCTCCCACATCTGCTTTAAAAGTTCACCTTTTCAGCTGAAATCTATCTCCTCAAGTGAGTGACATTTTTATCCTGAGGAAAAGATTCCATCTGTACATTCTCTCCATGCCTCTCATAAATTTGAAAATTTCTGTCAGGTAGGCCCTCAGCCTCTGACGTTAGTTGAAAATAGAACTGAGAAGAATGCAGCACAGGAACGGGCCCTTCGGCCCAGGATGTTGTGGTGAAAATGACGCCAATTTAAATGAATCCCTTCTGCCTGCCCCTTGTCCATATCCCTCCATCCCTTACATAACCACATGCTTATCAAAAAGTCTCTTACACGCCCCGATTGTATCTGCCTCCTCCACCATCCTTGGCAGTGCATTCCAGACCCCTACCACTCTCGGTGTAAAATACTTACACCTCACATCTCCTTTGAATTTTAAATGCATGCTCCCTAACTTTAGATATTTCATCTCTGGGTAAAGCCCTATCTTTGAATCTCACAATTTTATAAACTTCTATCAAATCTCCCTTCAGCCTCCTTCACCCCAGAGAAAACAACCTGAATTTTTCTCGTCCCTTCCGTAATTACACCGGCAACACTCCCCACCTCTTCCTCCGCTACATTGATGACTGCATTGGCGCCACCTCGTGCTCCTGCGAGGAGGTTGAGCAATTCATCAACTTCACCAACACATTCCACCCTGACCTTAAATTCACCTGGACCATCCCTGACACCTCCCTCCCCTTCCTGGACCTCTCCATCTCTATTAGTGAAGACCGACTTGACACTGACATTTTTTACAAACCCACCGACTCCCACAGCTACCTGGATTACACCTCTTCCCACTCTATCTCTTGCAAAAATGCCATCCTGTATTCCCAATTCCTCCGCCTCCGGCATACCTGCTCCCAGGAGGACCAGTTCCACCACAGAACACACCAGATGGCCTCCTTCTTTAGAGACCGCAATTTCCCTTGCCACGTGGTTAAAGGTGCCCTCAAACGGCATCTCGTCCACAGACCGCACCTCCGCCCTCAGACCCCACCCCTCCAACCGTAACAAGGACAGAACGCCCCTGGTGCTCACCTTCCACCCTACAAACCTCCGCATAAACCAAATCATCCGCCGACATTTCCGCCACCTCCAAAAAGACCCCACCACCAGGGATATATTTCCCTCCCCACCCCTTTCCGCCTTCGGCAAAGACCGTTCCCTCCGTGACTACCTGGTCAGGTCCACGCCCCCCTACGACCCACCCTCACATCCTGGCACTTTCCCCTGCCACCGCAGGAACTGTAAAACCTGTGCCCACACCTCGTCCCTCACCTCTATCCAAGGCCCTAAAGGAGCCTTCCATATCCATCAAAATTTTACCTGCACATCCACTAATATCATTTATTGTATCCGTTGCTCCCGATGCGGTCTCCTCTACATTGGGGAGACTGGGCGCCTCCTAGCAGAGCGCTTTAGGGAACATCTCCGAGACACCCGCACCAATCAACCAAACCGCCCCGTGGCCCAACATTTCAACTCCCCCTCCCACTCTGCCGAGGACATGGAGGTCCTGGGCCTCCTTCACCACTGCTCCCTCACCACCAGACGCCTGGAGGAAGAACGCCTCATCTTCCGCCTCGGAACTCTTCAACCCCAGGGCATCAATGTGGACTTCAACAGCTTCCTCATTTCCCCTTCCCACACCTCATCCTAGTTTCAAACTTCCAGTCCCCTTGACTTGTCCGGACTTGTCCAACCTGCCTAGCTCCTTTTCCACCTATCCACTCCACCCTCTCCTCCCTGACCTATCACCTTCATCTCCTCCCCCACTCACCCATTGTACTCTATGCTACACTCTCCCCACCCCCACGCTCCCCTAGCTTATCTCTCCACGCTTCAGGCTCTCTGCCTTTATTCCTGATGAAGGGCTTTTTGCCCGAAACGTCGATTTTGCTGAAGCTCCTCGATGCTGCCTGAATTGCTGTGCTCTTCCAGCACCATTGATCCAGAGTCTTATAAAGCTGCAACATGAAATCCTGACTCTTGTACTTAATTCCTCAACCAATAAAGGCAAGCATGCCATACACCTTCTTTACCATCCTATCTACTGGTGTGGCCACTTCAAGGACGCTATCGAATTGAACCCCAAAATCCCTTTGTACAGCAATGCTGTTCAGGGTCCTGCTATTAACTGTATACATTTCCCTAACATTTGAATTCCCAAATGCAGCACCTCACACTTCCCCAGATTAAACTCCATCTATCATTTCTCCACCCATATCTGCACTGATCTATATCCTGCCGAATCCTTTGACAACCTTCTACACTATCCACAACTCCACAGATCCTTGTATCATCTGCAGACTTACTAAACCACACATCTACATTTTCATCCAAGTCATTTTTATAGATATCACAACCAGCAGAGATCCCAGTACAGATCCCTATGGAACACCATTAAGTCACGGAACTCCAGCTTGAAAACTCTACCCTCTGCCTTCTATGGGCAAGACAATTCTGAATCCATGTGGGCAAGTCACCAGGGATCCCATCCTACTGAGAATTAATCTTCTGGATGAGCCTACCATGAGGAACTTTATTGAAAGCCTTACAAAAACCTATGCAGCCAACATCCACTGCTCTTCCCTCATCAGTCACATTTTTTAAAAATGCAATCAATTTTGTCAAGCATGATCCGTACTTCACAAAGCCATGCTGTCTGTCCCTAATTAGGCCTGGCTTTTCCAAATGTGTGTAAATCCTATCCTATTCCCTATCCCAACCATTAATGTGAGACACACCCATCTATAGTTTCCTGGATTATCCCTATTTCCCTTCTTGAACAGAGGAACAACATTAGGACCTCTCTGGTGGCTAATGAGGACACAAACATCTTGGTCAAGACCCAAACAATCTCTTCCCCTGCCTCTCTCAATAACCTGGGGTGGATAGCATCATGCCATGGGGACATATCCACCTTTATGCTCTTTAAGAGACCCAACACCACTTCTTTCCTGATCTCAAAATACCGCAGCATGTTAGCATGCTCCACCCAAATCTCACTATCCTCCATATCCTTCTCCTGGGGGAATTCTGATACAAAGTACTCATTTAGGATCTCACCCACATCCTCAGTCTCCGAGCACAAGTTCCCTCCTTCCTTGAGTGGTCCTACTTTCTCCCTCGTTAGCCTCTTGTGTATAGAATGCCTTCGGATTCTCTTTAACCCGACTTGCCAAGGTCATTTCATGTCCTCTTCTTGCTGTCCTCATTCCCTGCTTGAGTTCTTTCCTGCTTTTTTGACATTCTTTACAGGCCCTGTCCAATTTTAGCTTCCTGAACCTTAAATATGCTTCTTTTTATCCGAGTCGATAAGCCCTCCAGTATGTCCTCTCTGAATACCGATGTACCATTCTCGCTGATTAGTAACCCTGCACCAGCTCTTTAGCCACATGTTTATCTCTCCGATCTTTCTGTTCCTTGCCTCACTAGTACACGATACTGGCTATATTGGATTTACTGCTTAGCAATAAACCAGGACAGGGGTCAGATCTCTTAGTGATCACAATTCCCTGACCTTTACTATAGTCTTCGAATGGGATCGGAGCAGATGGTATGGGAAAGTATTTAATTGGGGAGGTGGTATTACCATGCGATTAGGCAGGAACTATGGAGAATACATTGGGAATAGGTGTTCGGCTCAGACGGGATATATGCAAGGTTGCTACGGGAAGCGAGGGAAGAGATTGCTGTGACTTTGGTGATGATCTTTGTGTCCTCACTGTCCACTGGAGTACTACCAGATCGTTGGAGGGAGGCAAAAGTTGTTCCCTTGTGCAAGAAAGGGAATAGTAATAACCCTGGGAATTATGGGGCAGTCAGTCTTGCATCAGTGGTGGGTAAAATTATTGGAGAGGATTCTGAGAGACAGGATTTATGATTATTTGCAAAAGCTTAATTTGATGAGAGATAATCAGCATGGCTTTGTGAGGGGCAGGTTATGCCACATAAGCCTTATTGAATTATTTGAGGATAGAGGGAAAGCTGGATGATGAGAGAAATTGAGGGTTTGGTGAAGAAAAAGAAGGAAGCATATGTCAGGTACACACAGGATGGATGGAGTGGATCCTTAGAAGAGTATAAAAGGCAATAGAAGTATAGTTAAGAGGGGAATCAGGAGGGCAAAAGGGGGACATGAGAGAGCTCTGGCAAATAGGGTTAAAGAGAATGCAAAGGGATTTTACAAACACCTTAAGGACAAAAGGGTGACTAGGGAAGGAATAGAGCCCCTTAAAGGTCAGCAAGGTGGCCTTTGTGTGGAGCCGCAGGAGATGGAGGGGGGAGATACTAAATGTGTATTTTGCAACAGTATTTATTGTGCACAAGGACATGGAAGAAAAAGAATGTGGGGAAATAGATGGTGACATCTTGAAAAACATTACTATGACAGGGGAGGAAGTGTTGGACATCTTGAAACGCAAAAAGGTGGATAAATCCCCAGGACCTGATCAGGTGTACCCTAGAACACTGTGGGAAGCTGAGAAGTGATTGCTGGGTCCCTTGCTGAGATATTTGTATCATTGATAGTCACAGGTGAGGTGGCGGAAAACTGGCAGTTGGCTAACATGGTGCCACTATATTAGAAATGTGATAAGGACAATTCAGGGAACTATGGACTGGTGAGCCTGACGTCGTTTATGGGCATGTTATTGGAGGGAATCCTGAGAGATAGGATGTACATGTATTTAGAAAGGCAAGGACTGATTAGGAATAGTGAACATGGCTCTGTGGGTGGGAAATCATGTCTCACAAACTTCATTGAGTTTTTGAAGAATCAACAAAGAGGATTGATGAGGGCAGAGTGGTGGACGTGATCTATATGGACTTCAGTAAGGCATTCGACAAGGTTTCTCATGGGACACTAATTAGCAAGGTTAGATCTCATGGAATACAATGAGAACTAGCCATTTGGATTAGGAACTGGCTCGTAGGCAGAAAACAGAAGGTGGTGGTGCAGGGTTGTTTTTCAGACTGGAGGCCTGTGACCACTGGAGTGCCACAAGGATCACTGCTGGGTCCACACTTTTTGTCATTTATATAAATGATTTGGATGTGAGCATAAGAGGTATAGTTAATAAGTTTGCAGATAACACCAAAATTGGAGGTGTAGTGGACAGCGAAGAAGGTTACCTCAGATTACAACGGGATTTTGATCAGATGGGCCAATGGGCTGAGGAGTGGCAGATGGAGTTTAATTCAGATAAATGCGAGGTGCTGCATTTTGGGAAAGCAAATCTTAGCAGGACTTATACACTTAATGGTAAGGTCTCAGGGAGTGTGGCTGAACAAAGAGACCTTGGAGTGCAGCTCCTTGAAAGTAGAGTCGCAGGTAGATAGGATATTGAAGAAGGTGTTTGGTCTGCTTTCCTTTATTGGTCAGAGTATTGAGTACAGTAGTTGGAAGGTCATGTTGTGGCTGTACAGGATGTTGGTTCGGCCACATTTGGAATATTGCGTGCAATTCTGGTCACGTTTCTATTGGAAAGATGTTGTGAAAGTTGAAAGGGTTCAGAAAAGATTTACAAGGATGTTGCCAGGGTTGGAGGTTTTGAGATATCGGGAGAGGTTAAATAGGGTGGGGCTATTTTCTCTGGAGTGTCAGAGGCTGAGGGGTGACATTATTGAGGTTTATAAAATCATGAGGGTTGTGGATTGGATAAATAGACAAAGTCTTTTCCCTGGGGTGGGGGAGTCCAGAACTGGAGAGCATTGGTTTAGATTGAGAGGGTAAACATATAAAAGAGACCTGAGGGGCAACTTTTTCACACAATGGGTGGTGCATGTGTGGAATGAGCTGCCAGAGGAAGTGGTGGAGGTGAGTACAATTGCAACATTTAAAAGGCATCTGGATGGGTATATGAATGGGAAGGGTTCAGAGGGATGTGGGCCAGGTGCTGTCAACTGGGACTAGAATAGGTTGGTATATCTGGTTGGCATGGACGAGTTGGACCGAAGGGTCTGTTTCCGTGCTGTACATCTCCATAACTCTGTGTGACAAAACACGCTGATGAAGATAGAGCTGTGAATCATAGAATCACTACAGTGTGCAAACAGGCCCTTCAGCCCAACAAGTCCACACTGACCCTCTGAAAGCTACCCCACCCAGACCCATTCCCATACTAATTATGCTATATTTTCCCCTGACTAATGCATTGAACCTACACATCCCTGAATGGGCTATGGGTAATTCCCCATGGCCAATTCATCTAACCTGCACATCGTTGCATTGTGTGAGAACCTGGAGGAAACCCACGCAAACAAGGAGAGATTGTTCAAACTCTACACAGGTAGTTGCTTGAGGCTAGAATCAAGCCCAGGTCCCTGGCACTGTGAAGCAGCAGTGCTAACCACTTGAACCACCATGCCACCCCATGGATGTGTATATATGGATTTTAGCAAGGCTTTTGATAAGGTTCCGCATGGTAGGTTCGTTCAGAAAGTAAGGATTCAATGGATCCAGGGAAGTTTGGCTGTCTGGATACAGAATTAGCTGGCCCATAGAAGGCAGAGGGTGGTAATAGTTGGAAAGTATTCAGTCTGGCACTCGGTGACCAGTGTGTTACGCAGAGTTCTGTTCTTGGACCTCTGCTCTTTGTGATTCTTATAAATGTCTTGGATGAGGAAGTGGAAGGGTCGGTTAGTACGTTTGCTGATGTCACAAACGTTGGTAGAGTTGTGGATAGTGTGAAGGGCTGTTGAAGATTGCAACAGAACATTGACAGGATGCAGAGTTGGGCTGAGAAGTGGCAGATGGAGTTTAACCTGGAGAAGTCTGAAATTCATTTTGGAAGGTTGAATTTGAATGCAGATTACAGGGATAAAGGCAGGAATCTTGGCAGTGTGGAGGAACAGAGGGATTTTTGGGGTCATGTCCATATATCCCTCAAAGTTGCCAAGCAAGTTGATAGGATTGTTAAGAAGGCGTATGGTATGTTGACTTTCATTAGCAGGGAGATTGAGTTGAAGAGCCGCAGGGTTATATTGGAGCTCTGTAATGCCCTGGTTAGACCACACTTGGAATATTATGTTCAGTTCTGGTTTCCTCATCGTAGCAAGGATGTGGAAGCTTTGGAGAGGGTGCAGAGGAGATTTACTAGCATGTTGCCTTGAGTCAAGGGCATGTCTTATGAAGAAAGGTTGAGGGAACTTGGCCATTTCTCATTGGAACGAAGAAGGATGAGAGGTGACTTGATACAAGATGATGCAAGTCAGAGGTAGAGTGGATAGCCAGAGACTTTTTCCCAGGGTGGAAATGGCTATCACAAGGGGGCATAATTTTAAGGTGATTGGAGGAAGGTTTAGGGGAGATGTCAGAGGTAGGTTCTTTACACAGAGAGTGCTGGGTGTGTGGAATACACTGCCAGCAGTGGTAGGAGAGTCAGATACATTACGGACATTTAACGAGTATTGGATCAGCACTTGGATGACAGCAAAATGAGGGGTATGTGGATTAGTGTGATCTCAGATATTTACATACTGTTTTTGGGCCTGTTTTTGGAATAAATTACTCAAACATGAAACACAGGAGGCAAATAGCAGCAATTTGCTTCTGGAACAGTTTCCTTCATTCCAACTTGGAGATGGATTTTGAAATGATTAACTCACTGAGTGCTGGCTCCAGGGAAGTCTGAAGGTCCCCAGCAGCATTTGCTTTCAGCTCCCACAGTGTCAGGCTGAGAGTTTCCCTGGTAATACAGAAAGTACAGCGTTGTCAGAGTAGTTTGTCAGAGTAGATGAGATAAATCAACTTCACTCAACAACCTTCCCTTGGCTCTCAATGCTCCCATTAAGGAAGTCACACTCCAGGGTATTTAAATGGCTGGTAATCTACAGTCTGTGCTGGGTTAGACAATCTCACCCAGGTGGCAGGAAGGTCACAACAGGAAGTTTAACCTCCTGGTGTCAGGATGGTGACTAGCATCGTCCCAGTTGAGGGGAATAGCCAGTGAGCTCTGCTGAATTCTGTCTCTGTGTGGGTGCTGAGTGAGGACAGTGATGTTTAAACAACACATCACTTCCAGTGGGGTCAGAAACATCTCAGAGGTGAGAAACCACACGAGTTACCGGGAGAGTCACCCTGATGTCTCGGTGAAATACAGGGCCAGCTCCTTCCTGCAGTGATGAGTGTTACAGTCTGGTATGGCAGGAGCACTTGCTCTGTCAATGTCTTTCTGAATTCTGCTTCCTCAATGGTGAACACAGAATTGAATAATCCCCTCAGGGGGGCTGTTCTCTGCTGACTGGGGTCTTCAGATTCTTTCTTTATTACTCAGATAATGAAGCAGTTCATGCACACACACAGCAATTCAGAGCGGGACAACATTGATGCCCAGATGGCAAGTGAAATCCATGCGGTGAAAGTGCCAGGCAGTGGCCATGTCTGATCATATTAACATTATTGGGTCCAAGTTTCAAACTCCTGGTCATGCTCATTGGCCAGAAAGTGAACTTGACCACCCACATCAATACTGTTTCTATCAGGCCAGATTCGAGACTGCACTGACTCACCCTCTGCACAAACAAACCTTAATAAACATCACAATTCTGGTGTGTAATGGAATATTCCCAATTTCCTGGGTGTCTGTTCCCACTCCAGAAACTAGACACAATAGACCTCAATATATCAATCCCCTTGACCAGAATCCCATCCATTATCTTCAGTATTCATTATTTTCTCCTCTGTTGGTCTGCAGCATGTCAGAGAATCATGGAGATGTACACCATGGAAACAGTCCCTTCGGTCCATCTTGCTCATGCTCACCAGATATCCCATTCCGGTCTAGTCCCACCTGCTAGCAACCAGCCCAGATCACTCCAAACCCTTCCAATTCATGTACCCATCCAGATGCCTTTTAAATGTTGCAATTGTACTAGCCTCCACTACTTCCTCTGACTGCTCATTCCATACCCGTACCACCCTCTACATAAAAACGCTGCGCCTTAGGTCCCTTTTATATCTTTCCCCTCTCACCCTCAACCTATGCCCTCTAGTTCTGGACTCCCCCACCTCACGGAAAATACTTTGTCTATTTATTCTATCCATGCCCCTCATGATTTTATAAACCTTTATAAGGTCGCCCCTCAGCCTCTGACTCTCCAGGGAAAAAAGCCCCAGCCTGTTCAACCTCTCCTTTTAGCTCAAATCCTCCAATCCTGGCAACATCCTTGTTAATCTTTTCTAACTCCTTTCAAGTTTCACAACATCCTTCCGATAGGAAGGAGACCAGAATTGTGTGCGATATTCCAAAAGTGGCCAAAGCAATGTCCTGTACAGCCGCAACAGGACCTCCCAACTACGGTACTCAATATCCTACCTGCGACTCTACTTTCAAGGAGCTATGAACCTTCACTGTAAGGTCTCTTTGTTCAGCAATACTCTCTCGCACCTTACCATTAAGTATATAAGTCCTGCTTCGATTTGCTTTCCCAAAATGTGAGGTTTATCTAAATTAAACTCCATCTGCCACTCCTCAGCCCTTTGGCCCATCTGATCAAGATCCCATTGTAATCTGAGGTAACCTTCTTCGCTGTCCACTACACTTCCAATGTTATCTGCAAACTTACTAACTATATCTCTTATGCTCACATCCAAATCATTTATATAAATGACAGAAAGTAGTAGACCCAGCACTGATCCATGTGGCATTCCCTGGTCACAGGCCTCCAGTCTGAAAAGCAGCCCTCCACTACCACCCTCTATCTTCTACCTTCGAGCCAGTTCGGAATCCAAATGGCTCGTTCTCCCTGTATTCCATGAGATCTAACCTTGCTAATCAGTCTCCTATGAGAAACCTTGTCGAATGCTTTACTGAAGTCCATATAGATCACATCCACTGCTCTGCCCTCATCAATCTTCTTTGTTACTTCTTCAAAAAACTCAATAAAGTTTGTGAGACATGATTTCCCTCACACCAAGCCATGTTGACTATCCCTAATCAGTCCTTATGTTTCCAAGTACATGTACATCCTGTCCCTCAGAATTCCCTCCAACCACTTTCCCACCACCGACGTCACGCTCACCAGTCTATAGTTCCCTGGCTTGTCCTTACAACCTTTCTTAAATAGTGGTACTACATTAACCAACCTCAGTCTTCCAGCACCTCACCTGTGATTATTGTTGGTACAAATATCTCAACGAGTGTCCCAGCAATCACTTCTGTAGCTTCCCACAGAGTTCTAGAGTACACCTGATCAGGTCCTGGGGATTTATCCACTTTTATGTGTTTCAAGACATCCAGCACTTCCTGCCCTGTAATGTATTAACATTTATCAAGATGTCACCATCTATTTCCCCACATTCTATAGCTTCCATGTCCTTTTCCATCGTAAACACTGCTGCAAAATAGTCCTTTAGTATCTCTCCACATCTGCTGCAGCTCCACACCAAGGCCACCTTGTTGATCTTTGAGGGGCCCTATTCTCTCCTGAGTTATCCTTTTATCCTTAAGGTATTTGCAAAAACCCTTTGAATTCTCCTTAACCCTATTTGCCAACGTTATCTCATGTCCCCTTTTTGCCCTCCTGATTTCCCTCTTAGGTATACTCCTACTGCCTTTATTCCCTTCTAAGTATTCACTCCATCTATCCTGTCTGTACCTGGAACATAGAACATTACAGCGCAGTACAGGCCCTTCGGCCCTCGATGTTGCGCCGCCCTGTCACACTAATCTGAAGCCCATCCCACCTACACTATTCCATGTACGTCCATTTGCCTGTCCAATGACGACTTAAATGCACTTAAACTTAGCGAATCTACTACCGTTGTAGGCAAAGCATTCCATACCCTTACTACTCTCTGACTAAAGAAACTACCTCTGACATCTGTCTTATACCTATCTCCCCTCACTTTAAAGTTGTGTCCCCTTGTGTTTGCCGTCCCCATACTTGGAAAAAGGCTCTCCCTATCCACCCTATCTAACCCTCTGATTATCTTGTATGTCGCTATGAAGTCACCTCTCAACCTTCTTCTCTCTAATGAGAACAGCCTCAAGGCCCTCAGCCTTTCCTCGTAAGACAATCCTTCCATACCAGGCAATATCCTAGTAAATCTCCCCTGCACCCTTTCCAAAGCTTCCACGTCCTTCTTATAATGCGGTGACCAGAACTGTACACAATACTCCCAGTGCGGCCGTACCAGAGCTTTGTACAGCTGCAGCATAACCTCCTGGCTCCGGAACTCAATCTCTCTATTAATAAAGGCCAAAACACTGTATGCCTTCCTAACAACCCTGTCAATCTGGTGGCAACTTTCAGCGATCTGTGTACATGGACACCGAGATCTCTCTGCTCATCTGCACTCCCAAGATTCCTACCATTAGCCCAGTACTTTGCATTCCGATTACTCCAGCCAAAAAGTGTATCATCTCATACTTGTCCACATTAAACTCCATTTGCCACCTCTCAGCCCAGCTCTGCATCCTATCTATGTCTCTCTGCATTCTGGATTAGTGGTGCTGGAAGAGCACAGCAGTTCAGGCAGCATCCGAGGAGCAGCAAGGAGGGCTTTTGCCCGAAACATCGATTTTACTGCTCCTCGGATGCTGCCTTAACTGCTGCGCTCTTCCAGCACCAATAATCCAGAATCTGGTTTCCAGTATCTGCAGTCATTATTTTTACCTAGTATGTCTCTCTGCAAACTATTACAGTAGCGCCTCGACTTACGAACTTAATCCATTCCGGGACCCGGTTCGCGAACAGAAAAGTTCGCAAACTGAATCAATTTTTCCCATTGTTCGGATAGCGTAAGAATGCTTGGACAGCTGTTCACAGCGCACGCGCCAAAGATGAACTGAATGAGATCACGCAGGGCCCGAGAGTTTTTGCGTTCAACAACCGCGTAGCAAAGCAGGAGAAAGTGAGGACTGCAGATGCTGGAGATCAGAGCTGAAAAATGTGTTGCTGGAAAAGCGCAGCAGGTCAGGCAGCATCCAAGGAGCAAGAGAATCGACGTTTCGGGCATAAGCCCTTCTTCAGGAATGAGGAGGGTAGCAAAGCAGAACAATGAAACCACATGGTCGCACACGGGCTTTTTGCGTTTGTCCCTTCATTCATACCTTGAATTTCGTACGTATGTTGAAGTAAAATTTTACATACAGTCCTGTTCGTAAACTGATTTGTTCGTGAACGGGGTTGTTCGTATGTCGAGGCGCTACTGTACATCCTTTGTCACTATCCACAACTCCGCCAACCTTAGTGTCGTCCACAAATTTACTAACCCACCCTTCTAAGCCCTCATCCAGGTCATTTATAAAAATGACGAACAGCAGTGGACGCAACACCAACCCTTGCGGTACGCCGCTAGTAACTGGACACCAAGATGGACATGTTCCATCAACTACAACCCTCTGTTTTCTTTCAGCAAGCCAATTACTGATCCAAACTGCTATGTCTTCCACAATCTCATTCCTCCACATTTTGTCTAATAGCCTACTGTGGGGAACCCTATCGAACGCCTTGCTGAAATCCTTATACACCACATCAACTGGTTTCCTCTCATCTACCTGTTTGGTCACTTTGTCAAAAAACTCAATAAGATTCGTTCAGCACGACATACCCTTCACAAAACCGTGCTGACTGTCCCTGATCAGATTATTCTTTTCTAGATGGTTATAAATCCTATCTCTTATAAACTTTTCCAATACTTTACCAACAACTGAAGTGAGACTCACTGGTCTGTAATTACTAGGGTTGTCTCTACTACCCTTTTTGAACAAGGGAACCACATTTGCTATCCTCCAGTCCTCAAGCACTATTTCTGTAGACAATGATGATTTGAAGATCAATGCCAAAGGCTTGGCAATCTCTTCCCTTGCTTCCCAGAGGATCCTAGGATAAATTCCATCCGGCCCAGGGGACTTGTCTATTTTCACACTCTAATATCTCTTCCTTGTGAACCTCAATCTCTTCTAGTCCAGATGCAAGTATCTCTGTATCTTCATTTTCTATAGTGAACACTGTCAAAAAGTATTTATTTAGTGCTTCCCCTATCTCCTCTGACTCCATACACAACTATTATCCTTGATTGGCCCTAATTTAACTCTCGTCATTCTTTTATTCCTGACATACCTATGGAAAGCCTGAGGGTTAACCCTGATCCTATTCTCCAACAACTTCTCATGTCTCCTCCTGGCTCTTCTGAGCTCTCTTTTTCGGTCTTTTCTGACTTCCTTGTAATCCTTGTGTACCTGACATATGCTTCCTTCTTTTTCTTAACCAAACCCTCAATTTCTGTAGTCATCCAACATTCCTGATGCCTAGCATCCTTTCCTTTCACCCTAACAGGAATATACTGTCTCTGGATTCTTGTTATCTTATTTCTGAAGGCTTCCCATTTTCCAGCGGTCTCTTTACCTGCGATCATCTGCCCCCAATCAGCTTTTGAAAGGACTTGCCTCGTACCATCAAAATTAGCCTTCTTCTAATTTAGAACTTCAACTTTTAGATCTAGTCTATCCTTTTCTATCACTATTTTAAAACTAATAGAATTATGGTCACTGGCCACAAATGCTTCCCCACAGACAGCTCAGGTGCCTGCACTGCCTTATTTCCCAAGAGTAGGTCAAGTTTCTCTTGTAGGTAAATCCACATACTGAATCAGAACATTTTCTTGTACACACTTTACAAATTCATCTCCACTAAACCCTTAACACTATGGCAGTCCCAGTTGGACTACAGCAATTCAAACAGAGGACTGACCACCATCTTTGGGCATCAAGGAATGGTCAATAAAAAACAATCTTGTCAGAATCTCCCACACCCCAAGAAGGAGCAAACAACACTGAGTGTCTGCAATGTGAAATTCCTAAACCAATCATGTTTCTGTTCATGTGTTTTCCAGCTTCATTTTTTTGATGTCAATGAAGAACACCTGAACTACCTCTAAAGATGAACATCAGCTCCAGCCATTGCTCTGAAATGCAGACCCTGTAAATGTCTGATGGACGTGTGGAATTTAGCTTCAGGTCTGCCTTTTGAGTTTGACTTTACTTCAGTGAATATTGGGTGGTCCAGATTTGACCAACATTTACACCATTGCTGTTCATGAGCGAGATACTCAGCTAATTTTATTACTTTGCATAAAGAGACACGCAAGTCACCATTTGGCCCATTTCACAATAATGTCTCCATGGTGATACAACATTTTAACATTGAACCGTGAGACATGCAAAGAAATATTGTTAAGAGGCATAAAGTGACTTCATCCACACCAGGACCATCCAAATCCCTGAATTTGACTAACTGCAAATTTTACAACATGAGACACAAAATGTACCTGTCACTCTCCCAGGCTCTTTACTCCCTGGAACAGTGACACATCTTGTGGTAAAACCTGAACCAAGCAGGAACGAGGGGGTGGGTGGTGGATGGGAGAGTGATACCACACGGCATGGGGACACCATCTGAGACTGGAGGGAATGATCCCTGGATTCACAAAAGTGGTCTGGGAAGAGGTCTGGGAGAGATTACAACTGGGGAAGGGGAAGAGAAGCCTGGAGCAGGGAATGGTGAAGAGATGGGAGTGAGAGCTGGAGTGACACTTGGACAGACCAGAGGGTGGGAATGGAGGGACAGTCTCGAGGGGTTAAATATCCTATTCCACCATCTTTTCTCAAGAAAAAAAAATTCAAAACATTAAATCCTTACATTTAGCTGGGCTTCTCCAACTAAAATGTGAAAATACATCGGGTTTGACCTGACAGATCTCACAAGAGGAGTCACAGTCTCACTGCCTGTGTCAGTAGTTATAATGGAGGAGAGCGTGTGGTCTGCAGATGCTGGAGATCAGAGCTAAAAATGTGTTGCTGGAACAGCGCAGCAGGTCAGGCAGCATCCAGGGAACAGGAGAATCGAAGAAGGGCTTATGCCCAAAACGTCGATTCTCCTGTTCCCTGGATGCTGCATGACCTGCTGCGCTGTTCCAGCAACACATTTTCAGCTCAGTGGTTATAATCACATCTGTAGGGAGGAAAAACATTTCATTGGAGGAGATTGAAAAATGCAGTCAGGGAGGGGAATGAGGAAAAGGCTGTAAACTTTGATTGAATGTCAGAGGGCTCCGTCACCGGGTTTACAGCAGAACAACAGTCAAAATTGATTAAGGGAATTCTGAGAGATGGGTTCAACCCATCGCGCCATCCCCACCCCAGGGGAAAATGTTCATGGATGGTTCCGAAGAATGATAAAGATCAGAAAGGAGGAGTGATCATCATCACTTTATATTTACAGTTGTGTCGATGAGTTAATACTAATACAAGAAGAAACGGTGAGTCAGTGGTTGCAGCAGGTGTCGATGAGGATAAGGTAGAAACAGCTGAAAAATGGGCAGTAGACAGGGACACCCCGTATACTGAATCACAGCTGTGTACCTCACTACACTGCACGGAGGTGGGAACTCACTCCATAGTTAAAGAGGGCTCACTGAAAATTAGGCTGTTGTTCATGCACAACATCAAAGATTCAATATTGGATTAATAATGAATTTCAAACCTTTGGGAATAGAGTGAACTGTATGTTTTTGATTCTAATTAAAAACAAGATTTTGTGCTTTATACCCTCAGGTTGTTCTCACAATCTCGATAAACTATCGTTTGGCAAATATCAAACTGAACTCAGCTTTTGAAAAAGTTAATGAACAGCAGATTGCAGCAGTTTTCCTGAACATAATTACAACAACATCACTCAGAGAGTTGGCTCCACCCCCCTGTCTCAGACCCACAGTGAGTTAACTCTTTCTGCTGGCAGCTTCCTTTCAATTCCCCCAGACACCTTCCATATCTCTAAATGTGTATTAATGGAAATTTACAGACATCCCATTGGGATTTGCCTGTTAGAGACTTGGCCTTGACCAGCCAAGACATGTGTTATCTTCTGAGACAAAGTGTTTGTAAATGGGAGAACCTGAAACTGACTCCAATCTCTTGGGTGTCTGATCTTGAAGAAAACTGTTTCACACCACCAAACCTGGAGAGTTGTTTCTGAAACTGGGATGACAGTCACCAAGTCATGCAGCACGGAAACAGACCCTTTGGTCAAACCTAGGATTATGTGGGAAGCAAGAGAGGAAATTGCAGAGCCGTTGGCAATGATCTTTTTGTCTTCACTGTCAACAGGGGTGGTACCAGGGGACTGGAAAGTGGCGAATGTGGTGCCCCTGTTCAAAAATGGGAATAGGGATAACCCCGGGAATTACAGGCCAATTAGACTTACTTTGGTGGTAGGCAAAGTAATGGAAAGGGTACTGAGGGATAGGATTTATGAGTATCTGGAAAGACACTGCTTGATTAGGGACAGCCAGCACGGATTTGTGAGGGGTAGGTCTTGCCTTACAAGTCTTATTGAATTCTTTGAGGAGGTGACCAAGCATGTGGATGAGGGTAGAGCAGTGGATGTAGTGTACATGGATTTTAGTAAGGCATTTGATAAGGTTCCCCGTGGTAGGCTTATGCGGAATGTCAGGAGGCATGGGATAGTGGGAAATTTGGCCAGTTGGATAGAGAACTGGCTAACCGGACGAAGTCAGAGAGTGGTGGTAGATGGTAAATATTCAGACTGGAGCCCAGTTACAAGAGGGGTTCCGCAGGGATCAGTTCTGGGTCCTCTGCTGTTTGTAATTTTTGTTAATGACTTGGATGAGGGAGTCAAAGGGTGGGTCAGTAAATTTGCAGACGATACGAAGATTGGTGGAGTTGTGGATAGTAAGGAGGGCTGTTGTCAGCTGCAAAGGGACTTAGATATGATGCAGAGCTGGGCTGAGGAGTGGCAGATGGAGTTCAACCCTGTCAAGTGTGAGGTTGTCCATTTTGGAAGGACAAATAAGAATGCGGAATACAGGGTTAGCGGAAGGGTTCTTAGTAAGGTGGAGGAGCAGAGGGATCTTGGGGTCTATGTTCATAGCACTTTGAAAATTGCCACTCAGGTGGATAGAGCTTGTAAGAAGGCCTATGGTGTATTAGCGTTCATTAGCAGAGGGATTGAATTCAAAAGTCGTGAGGTGATGTTACAGCTGTACAGAACCTTGGTTAGGCCACATTTGGAGTACTGTGTGCAGTTCTGGTCGCCTCACTTTAGGAAAGATGTGGAAGCTTTGGAGAGGGTGCAGAGGAGATTTACCACGATGTTGCCTGGAATGGAGAATAGGTCGTACAAAGGTAGGTAGAGAGTGCTAGACTTTTTCTCATTGGAATGGCGAAGGATGACGGGTGACTTGATAGAGGTTTATAAGATGATCAGGGGAATAGATAGAGTAGACAGTCAGAGACTTTTTCCCCAGGTACAACAGAGTGTTACATGGGGACATAAATTTAAGGTGAAGGGTGGAAGGTATGGGGGGGTGTCAGGGGTAGGTTCTTTACCCAGAGAGTGGTGGGGACATGGAATGCGCTGCCTGTGGGAGGGGCAGAGTCAGAATCATTGGTGTCCTTTAGGCGGCAATTGGATAGGTACATGGATAGGTGCTAAAGAGAGGACAAATGTTCGGCACAACATGGTGGGCCGAAGGGCCTGTTCTGTGCTGTATTGTTCTATGTTCTATGTTCAGTTCATATTGACCATAATCCCAAACTAAACTCATCCCACCTGCCTGCGCTTGGCCCATATCCCTCCAAACAATTCTTATTCATGTGGTTATCGCAACGTCTTTTAAATGTTGTAACTGTAGCTGCATCCACCACTTCCTTTGGAAGCTCATTCCACACATGAACCACTCTGTGTAAAAAACTTGCATCTCATGTTGTTATTAAATCTTTCTCCTCTCATCCTAAACATATACCCTCTTGTCTTGAAATCACCCACCCGAAGGAACAGGCACCTGTCATTCACCTTGTCTATACCCCTCATGATTTTATAAACTTCTATAAGGTCATCGCTCACCCTCCGACACCCCAGTGAAAACATTCTCAGCCTGTCTAGCATTTCATTATAACCCGAATCCTCCATTCCTGGGAACATCCTGGTAAACCTCTTCTAAAATAAATTGATAAATGCATTGATAATCAGTGCTATTTTATGCACTCAATGGTGAAATTACATGACGTTTAAGAAGCAGTTCAGTGATCTAGTCTGTGAGCAGCGTTCTGATCACCTCGGGAGCTGTTCAGGAACACAGAGGGCTTTACTGCATATCCTCAAGTTGCTGAAAGCAGCTGGTTTTATTGATATTTGAAAAGTGAAATATTGGAAGAAATTGAGCAAATTCTGTTTCTCCATCACTGCATTTTACAGCTGCATTCACGTGGCTATGACTTCCACCTCATTTGCTTTTCCAACTATCTTCCGGGCCATCAGCCAGTACAGATACAACACATTTTACCTCTCCTTCCAAGGAATTAATTTGTAAGTCCATAATGCATTGGAGCAGAATTTGGCCATTCGGCCCATTGAGTCTACTCTGCTATTCTATCATGGCTGATAAGTTTCTCAACACCATCCTCCTGCCTTTTGCCTGTAGCCCTTGATTACTTGTAAACAATGTTGTACAAACATATGAATTAAGATCATAATTAGGCCATTTGCCAGAATCAGGAAACAGTGGAGAGTAAATGCCAAGGCAGTGGTGACCCAGTGACGGTCAGTGCCTGGGAAGTATTGGTCCAATCACAGTCAGTGCCAAGACAACAATGATCCAGTGAGTTTTCATGCCAGGGAAATGGTCATCCAGTGCGAGTCAGTGTCAGGGAAATGGCGATCCAATGAGAGCCAGTGCCAGGGAAATGGTGACCCAATGAGAGCCAATGCCAGGAAAATGCTGATTCAGTGAGAGACAGAGTCAGAGAAAGAGTGACCCCGCCAGAGTCAATGCCATGTGAACACTAATGCAGTGATAAACAGTGCCAGGGGAAGTGTACCCTCGTGACAGGCTGTGTCAGGATCTGGATATCAGTGGGAGTAGTTTTGAAGGGGGCGTAGGAATCATTCAGCCAGTCTCAGGGAAGGAGGGAAAGACACAAACAGGATCTTTATGAGATGCTGCAATCGTAGGGCAGTGAACACCCACTGGCCTGACCCTCCTACTGTGAGTAAACAGTGGTCTGTCCATGGTCAGGGAGCAGAATAGCCCCGTGTTCAAGCTGACTGCAGAGAAAGCTGCAGGAAACCCAGGAAATGAAGATGTACAAAACTGAACCCCAAAGGTGAAATTGTTTTCTCCTCATCACCAGTGACTGGGAGATTAATCTTCCAATCCAGTGCATTCCCAAACCGGGAAGAGTGACAACACTGACCATGTATTAGATTAGATTAGATTAGATTAGATTAGATTACATTAGAGTGTGGAAACAGGCCCTTCGGCCCACCAAGTCCACACCAACCCGCCGAAGCGCAACCCACCCATACCCCTGCATTTACCCCTTACCTAACACTATGGGCAATTTAGCATGGCCAATTTACCTGACCTGCACATCTTTGGACTGTGGGAGGAAACTGGAGCACCCGGAGGAAACCCACGCAGACACGGGGAGAACGTGCAAACTCCACACAGTCAGTCGCCTGAGGCGGGAATTGAACCCGAGTCTCAGACGTTGTGAGGCAGCAGTGCTAACCACTGTGCCACCCTGTGAGTGGGTAGCAATTACAAAAACAGCTTTCCCAAGTGTTCAGTATTCCCACGAGCCAGCACACAGAGAGTTAAGGATTTCTGAATCCATTGTAAAGTCAGAGCTAAGAGAAATTTCCATAATTAATCAGCTGGAATGTTTCTCCACCATGACGTTCTCACCTAAGGATAAGCTGTATTCAAAACCATTTTCATCAAAGAGTATATAACGAGTGTAACTCTGTGCTCAAACTGCAGATCCACCTGAAGGTGCTGAGAGTCAGTCAGTGCGTTCAACAGTGATCTGAGAGAACACCAAGATGCTGAGAACCTTCTTCACTGTGTCTGTCCTCTTTGGGCATCAAATTGCTGCTCAGGATCCAGAGCAGGAGGTGATCGACCTAGAACATAGAACATAGAAGAATACAGCGCAGTACAGGCCCTTGGGCCCTCGATGTTGCGCCGATCCAAGCCCACCTAAACTACACTAACCCACTATCCTCCATATACCTATCCAATGCCCTCTTAAATGCCCATAAAGAGGGAGAGTCCACCACTGTTACTGGCAGGGCATTCCATGAACTAACGACTCGCTGAGTGAAGAACCTACCCCTAACATCAGTCCTATATCTACCCCCCCTTAATTTAAAGCTATGCCCCCTTGTAATACCCGACTCAATACGCGGGAAAAGGTTCATACTGTCGACCCTATCTAACCCCCTAATCATCTTGTACACCTCAATCAAGTCACCCCTAAACCTTCTTTTCTCTAGTGAAAACAGCCCCAAGTGCCTCAGTCTTTCCTCATACGATTTTCCTTCCATACCAGGCAACATCCTGGTAAACCTCCTCTGCACCCGTTCCAATGCCTCCACATCCTTCCTATAGTATGGCGACCAAAACTGCACACAATATTCCAGATGCGGCCGTACCAGAGTCTTATACAACTGCATCATGACCTCAGGACTCCGGAACTCAATTCCTCTACCAATAAAAGCCAGTACGCCATATGCCTTCCTCACCGCACTATTTACCTGGGTGGCAACTTTCAGAGATCTGTGTACATGGACACCAAGATCCCTCTGCTCATCCACACTACCAAGTATCCGACCATTAGCCCAGTACCCCATCTTTTTGTTATTCTTCCCAAAGTGAATCACCTCGCACTTAGCTACATTGAATTCCATCTGCCACCTTTCTGCCCAGCTCTGCAGCTTCTCTATATCCTGCTGTAACCTGCCACATGCTTCCTCACTGTCAACAACTCCTCCGACTTTCGTATCATCCGCAAACTTGCTCACCCAACCTTCTAACCCCTCTTCCAGGTCATTTATAAAAATGACAAACAGCAATGGTCCCAAAACAGATCCTTGCGGAACACCGCTAGTGACGGCACTCCATGAAGAAACTTTGCCATCAACTACTACCCTCTGTCTTCTTCCATCCAGCCAATTCCTAATCCAAACCTCCAACTCACCCTCAATGCCATATCTCCGTATTTTCTGCAGTAGCCTACCATGGGGAACCTTATCAAACGCCTTACTAAAATCCATATATACCACATCTACCGCTTTCCCCTCATCAACCTCCTTCGTCACCTTTTCAAAGAATTCAATAAGGTTTGTGAGGCACGACTTGCCCTTCACAAAACCATGCTGACTATCCTTGATCACATTATTCCTATCTAGATGTGCATAAATCCTATCCCTTACAATTCTCTCTAAGACTTTGCCCACAACAGAAGTGAGACTCACCGGCCTATAGTTACTAGGGCTATCCCTACTCCCCTTTTTGAACAAGGGAACCACATTTGCTATCCTCCAGTCTTCTGGCACTACTCCTGTAGACAAAGAGGACATAAAAATCAAGGCCAATGGCTCTGCAATCTCCTCCCTTGCTTCCCAGAGAATCCTAGGATAAATGCCATCAGGCCCAGGGGACTTATCTATTTTCACCTTTTCCAGGATTTCCAACACCTCTTCTCTACATACCTCAAAGCCATCCATTCTACTTATTTGTGCCTCAGTATTCTCATCGACAACAATGCCCTGTTCCTGAGTGAATACTGAAGAAAAGTATTCATTCAGTGTCTCCCCAATCTCTTCCGCCTCCACACGCAACTTCCCCCTACTATCCTTGACTGGACCTATTCCTACCCTAGTCATTCTTTTATTCCTAACATACCTATAGAAAGCCTTAGGGTTTTCCCTAATCCTATCTACTAAGGACCTTTCATGTCCCCTCCTTGCTGCTTTTAGCTCTCTCTTCAGGTCCTTCCTGGCTACCCTATAACTCTCAATCGCCCCAATTGAACCTTCACGTCTCATCTTGAGATAGGCCGCCCTCTTCCATTTAACAAGGGATTCCAATTCCTTATTAAACCACGGCTCCCTCGCACGACCCTTTCCTTCCTGCCTGACAGGTACATAATTATCAAGGACACTCAATAGTTGCCCCTTGAACAAATTCCACATATCATTTACACTCTTGCCTTGGAGTCTACTTTTCCAAGCCACACATCCTAAGTCATGCCTCACCGCATCATAATTTCCCTTACCCCAGCTATAATTCTTGCCCTGCAGTACACACTTATCCCTCTCCATCACGAGTGTAAAAATCACCGAATTATGGTCACTATCCCCAAAGTGCTCACCTACCTCTAATTCTAACACCTGGCCTGGTTCGTTACCCAGAACCAAATCCAGTATGGCCTCACCTCTTGTTGGCCTGTCTACATATTGTGTCAGGAAACTCTCCTGCACACATTGAACAAACACTGACCCATCTAACGAACTTGAGCTATAGCTTTCCCAATCAATATCAGGAAAGTTAAAATCCCCCATAACAACCACCCTATTACTGTCACTCATCTCCTGAATCACCTTCCCAATCCTTACTTCAATGATTCTAGGACTATTAGGAGGCCTGTAAAAGACTCCTAACAGGGTGACCTCACCTTTCCTATTCCTAACCTCAGCCCAAACTACCTCAGATGGCAAGTCCTCATCCATCGTCCTTTCCACCGCTGTAATACTATCTTTGACAAGCAATGCCACACCTCCCCCTCTTTTACCCCCACCTCTGACCCTACTAAAACATTTAAATCCCGGAACCTGCAACAGCCAATCCTGTCCCTGTTCTAGCCATGTCTCCGTAATAGCCACAACATCGAAGTCCCAGGTACCAACCAACGCTGCAAGTTCACCTACCTTATTTCGTATACTTCTTGCATTGAAGTATACACACTTCAAGCCACTTCCCTGTTTACAGGCACCCTCCTTGGAAATTGATGCCATGTTCCTCACCTCCCTACACTCCAGGCCCTGCACCCTGAAGCTACAATCTGGGTTCCCATGCCCCTGCCGAGTTAGTTTAAACCCCCCCCAAGAGCACTAGCAAACCTCCCCCCAAGGATACTGGTTCCCCTCAGGTTCAGGTGTAGACCATCCTGTTTATAGAGGTCCCACCGTCCCCAGAAAGAACCCCAGTTATCCAAAAACTGGAACCCCTCCCTCCTGCACCATCCCTGAAGCCACACATTTAATTGTTCTCTCTCCCTATTCCTCGAATCTCTATCACGTGGCACGGGTAACAAACCAGAGACAACAACTCTGTTTGTTCTAACTCCAAGCTTCCAACCTAGCTCCCTGAAAGCCTGTCTAACATCCTCAGCACTCCTCCTACCTATGTCGTTGGTGCCAATGTGGACCACGACTTCACGCTTTTAAAGGGGGAAAAAACTAACCCAGCTAAGCTTACACTAACTGCTTCCGGGTCTCGGCTGCCCCTCTGCTTGCCGTCACTTCCTCTGCTGCTCCCGCTCTTTCTGTGAAGGAGAGAGAAAACAAAACACCAATGCCCGCTACAGGTAAGTAATTTTGAAAAAAACTCTTACCTTAGCTGTAGTCTCCCGGGTTCACCTCAACTCGGCCGCTGCTCCCACTCAAATGACCGTTGGTGGTAAGGGTGTTGACTGTGTCGGGCCAGATCAAGTCATCCAGGACAAGGTCAGTACAGCTGAGAGTTTCCTCTGTTCTGTTGTGTTTGTACCAGTGGAAATTATTCCATGTTGTTTTTAACCCCTAACCTGCAGTGCACCGACAATGTACATCCCAACCCTGAACCATGAGACTGGACTGAAATTACTCCTCGGGCCTCATTAACACTTTCTACATGAGCTGCCATCGCCTGCCTGGCTCCCACTGCCAGCTTGTGCAGTAAGAAGAATATCAGGGCTTCCATCTCCAGCAGCAGGTGAAGGGAGGGGTCAGTGTGCTCACAGAGAGGGGGCTGGTGGGGGACAACACAAGGACTGTAGAGTCAGGGAGCTCTCCTACTGCTCCTGTCTTCACTCAATCTAACTCTGTTTCTGAAAGGCAGCTGATCATAGGCTGATGGTCTCTGTGTTCAATGTGGAAGAGGCCAAGTCTGGTTGTGAGTGGAATCCCCTCAACCCCAACCCTGGAAAGCCCCTTAATTCCATATTTTTTTTGAGATTAGATTAGAGTCCCTAGTGTGGAAACAGGCCCTTCGGCCCAACAAGTCCACGCCAATCCTCCGAAGAGCAACCCACCCAGACCCATTCCTCTCCATTTACCCCAGACTAATGCACCTGACACTCCGGGCAATTTATCATGGCCAATTCACCTAACCTGCACAACTTTGGATTGTGGGAGCAAACCGGAACACCCGGGGAAAACCCACGCAGACATGGGAAGAATGTGAAAACTTCACACTGTTGCCCGGTGCTGGAATCAAACCTGGGACCGTGGTGCTGTGAGGCAGCAATGCTAACCACTGAGCCACCGTACCACCTTGAATTTAAATTCTATAATCTGCCCTGGTGGGTTTCAACCCAGGTCCCCAGAACCTGACCTGGGTCTCTGGATTAATAGCCTTGTTATAAATCCCATGAGGCCATCACATGCCCCAATCCAGCAGGGTGGAAGTAATGATGTTGTTATCCTTTCATTCAGTGAAGGTGTCACTGGCATGGCTGCTATTTGATGCCCATCCATCATTCCCCAAGGCATTTCTCTGTTTAAATAATTTATTAAAACAGACAGAGAGATGCACAACACCGGGACATGTGGGCATTAACATTGGCTCAATGTCGGAGCATTTCAATAACATTATCTCAATGTTGTTATTGATAACCCAAAGGGACAGAACAGGACAACATGAAAGATGAGCGAGTGAGAGAAAGGGAATGAATCAGGAAGTGCTGCTGTCAGGAATCCCATTAAAAACTCCAAACTCTGTTTCAGACTCAGTCCCTCCAGAACATGAAGGCTCTTCCACACCTGGACACTTGGGACAGTTCTCTCAGCATTGATGTACTTTGGTGGGAGTACAGTTTATACCATACAGTGACATTTTTTACTCTCATTTCAGAATTATGATGAGGTGACATACGTAAACGCACAATATGTTGAGACAGAGGTTCATGGAACGGATTTGGAGCAAGTAGTGGAGCTCGATCTGGACAAACTGTTCAAGTATTCACGTTTTGGCAATGCTGAAGGTATATCAGATATCCCATCAAAGTAACAACAGAATATAGTAACTGTTCACTCTTTCACATTTCTTGCTTAATACTTTCTACATTGACAAACACATTGACAAAAGATTCCACAACTGTCAATCCCTGGGGATCCCTTGGTCACATGCTGCTATTTAGTCAAAGTGTCACCCTCTTTTGATACTTGGCTTTATGGTCCCAGAATCTGGGAAGGTTTCCCTCTTGTGGTGGGAATGGGATTTCAATCTCACTGCCTGACTTCAGCCATGATCGCTGAATTGTCCTCACACAAATAAAGGCTCCCTGCCAGGCTTGAAGCCCACTGTTGGATTCCTTATGGAAGGTGACACACTGCACATTCACCATCTGCTATTCCCTCCATCTCTCCCAAAGACCCACAAACAGCCTCACTCACTGACATCTCATTAACGTTGAATGTTATAAGACAATTAAAACAGCTGCAGTCCTCTTTCCAGCTCTGATGTCTTAGACACTGTCCAAAACTATACTGCTGTCCTGTTGGTACGGTATTTGTCTTGTCTCCTTGTGGTCTCTGGGCTCTCCTTCTAAAGATGACAAATAAAATCTCAGCATTGTAAACACTGCAAATCGATTATTTCACCATTTAGGGAAGGTCTAATTCTTTCTTGGAATAACTGTTGTGAACCAAAGTTTAAAACAGAATTTCTTTGTTCTGCCTCTCACAATGTGATCTATTTAACGCTGGGGAAATCGAGCAGAGGGAAAACCTGTTTACTGTATTGTAAGAGGCCATTCAGCCCATCATGCCTGTGCCAGCTCTCTTAAGGACCACTCACAAAAGGCCACTTCTCCACCTTCTCCTCATAGCTCAGCACATTCTCCCCTTTCAGCATCAAATTCAATTTCTGCTCAAATGGGTTTTTGGTCACATTGGGAAACTTTTATGTGTGAACAGGGGAAACAGATGTGTATTGTGGTCTCGTTTAGAAGATCAAGAATGGATTTTGTTGATGGGCCAAAACCCCTATCAGTTGGGAAAAAATGGGATTGCTTTATGGTTTATGAGTTAGCTTCTATTTGGGGATTTTCTGCAGTGTTCTTCACTGATGGCAGATGTGTCAAACAGTTGCTCAAGACAGAAAGAGAGACTAAAGTTTGCTGAAGGACTGTAGGGGAAGATAGAGAATGGAATTGTCGCTCGTGTGACTCTTGTCGAAGGTGCTTTTGGAACACACTTTTGGGGTGTGTTTTGAAATCATTAATTTTACGCTCTATGAAAATAATCCACTTCAATCTGTTTTATTTTCACTCCTTATAAACATTGCCTGCTTTACTGTTCAAAGCAATCTGCACGTTTGAGTGCTTGTGGTTTTTGTGACTGGTCTCTCTCTGAACTAAGAACATTTCACAATATGATCGATCCAGCCACAGGCCCATCTGGGATTTGATTTCGGCTGTAATGCCATCAGCTGGGATCATCATATTTTGATTTGTGGCAGAATTTTTTAAAATACTGCATTTAAGAAAGATCTATGTCTTTCTTTTTAAAGTCACAACTTGGCGGTGGTTCGGGACCTAAAACAGCAGCATTGTGGTGATGTTTGTTGCACATTTTAATGTTACTGACAGCTTTGTGGGAGTTAAAGTAATAACAGTGGGTTATTTGATCAAAATTAAAACTAGGGAATTATCAGATAAATGGAAGGTACAATGCAAAGTAGGATCTCATGCAGATGAGATTGTTCAAGTAATGATCCAACAATGAGAATGTGTTTCATTCATTCCTGGGGTGTTGGCATTGCTGGCTACACCAGCCTTTATTACCCATCCCTCCCTGTCGAGACGGCTGTTCAAAGTCAACCACTTTTCTGCAGGTTTGGTGTCACATATAGACCAGTCCAGGCAAGGGCAGCAGTTTCTGTCTCCAAAGGGGTGTTACTGAACCAGAATGGTGTTTTATCCCCAATAGTGGTTACATGGCTATCAGCGGATACTTAATTCCAGGTTTTTGTTCACCTTTGAACTCAAATTCTACCCTGACAGGATCTGAACCGGAGTCCCCAGGACATTACCGAGCTCTCTAGATTAATATATGAGCAATAATACCATGAGACGATGATGTCTCCCCAGTTGAAGAAAGGAAAATGAAAGTATGATGTCACAGGTGAAAGTAACACAGTTAGGGATAGAAATGACAGGCCTTCAGTTTGGAGAAGAACAGAAATAAGGGAAAGAGAATTCAGAGAAAGTTGAAATAGAATGGGAGGAAAAGGTAAGAAAAATTAAAATGGAGGCAAGGTGAAACCAAGGAATCTGAAAGAAAGATAACTTGAATTCTAAAGAGCCAGGGAACTCTGAGAACTGGAGGAGCGAAAGAAAAGCTTCAGTGGGAAAATGAAGAAAGAAGGAGGGAGGAGCTTGGAGGATGATTCTGGTTCCAATCAGGGATTTCCTTAAACCAAGAATCTACACAGAATCCTTACATTTACTGACAATGGAGTCAAAAGGTCTTGTGCCTCATCTGAAAAGGTTGTTGAACAGAGGATGTGGCTTCGAGAGGTCTGGACCTGAACAGGACAGTGTGTTTTGGCAGGTACAGCTCTGACTGTGTTTGTCAGATTGTCAGAGGGACAAGCGGAGTAGAACTGCAGAGTACAACACAGTCAAAGACACAGTGCTCAATATTTAGGAGATTGTGCCTGAAGCTTCGCAATTAACAATGAGGATCGCAAGGAAGAAGCCTAATTAAATTTTGTCAAATTTACAAAAGAGAAAGAATTACTATGGGATCAGTGGTTCAGGTGTGAGGGGTTGAATGGCCTTCTCCTGCTCTCCGTTTGTATGTTTGTGTCCACGTGTGTTCCTGTATGATGTGGAATTCACTGCCTGGAATAGTGCAGGAAGCAGCTTCAATCACAGCGTTCGAAGATGAACATCTAAATAATGAGAGAAAAGATGTGGATGTTTGGGAAGAGAGTAGATCCGTGTAATGAGCTGGTTACATCAACCAAACAGCCAGCACAGGAGACCCCTCCCCCAGCGCTGTGTCACTCTGTGAGGCTATTATTCAATCTGTCACATCAGTGTCTGCCCCACTTCAGCAATGTCAGCCTGACCCCTCACCTGTAACCTCTGACTCACTGTCAGTGACACCACAAATGATCACCGAGTAAAATGTTATAACAGAGTTTTTCCCTTTCTGCAGAAACAATAGTTCCTATCTCTGCACCTTGGGTACTCACTGGATACTTGGTAAATGGAACATTTCCACAGAGATTCAATGTAAGTGAGACCATCGTTCCTGAAGTTAACTGTCCGCCCACACCTACAGATCAAACAATTAAACAAAGATCGTTCTTTTCGGGTCGGTTCTTTGTGAGGTGAGTTTTGATGTTGCAATATTGTGATTAATGTTTCTTTATGTCTATTCCTGATTGGGTGAAAGGAAAGACTGGTAGGTATAGGGAAAGCTGGATGACTAAAACCCTTCATTCCCGGAAACATCCTTAGAAATCTCTTCTGAAACCTCTCTCCAGCTTTAATAATGCCCATCCTATAACAGAGTGACCAGAACGAGACACATTACTCCAGAAGAGGCCTCACCAATCTCCTGTACAACCTCAACACAGTGTCCCAACTCTGATACTCAAACATCTGAGCAAGAAGGCTCAATGCCTTCTTAACCACTCTGTCTACATTTGATGCAAACTTCAAAGAATTATGTATCTGAACCATTGGGTCTCCCTGTTCTCCAAAATCATGAAAGATCCTACTTTTAATTGCATAAGTCTTGCTCTTGCTTGTTTTAGCAAAATGCAATACTTTGCACTTATCCAAATTAAACAGCTCTGGAGATGGCGACGGTGAGCTGAGTTCACAAACTGCTGCCATCCTTTCGGTACTTGGGCATCCACAATGCTGTCAGAAAGGGAGTTCCAGGTATTTGATCCAGTGACACTGAAGGAACCCTATTTTCAAGTCAGGGTTGTGTGTGGTTTGGAGGGGATCTTACAGGAGGTGGTGTTCTCATGTAATTACTGCCCTTAGTCCTTCTAGAGAGTAGAGAGCACAGATTTAGACGTTGATGCCAAAGAAGCAAGCTGATTGGTTGAAATACAATCTGAGTGATTTTCCAGCCTTCCCTGTACAGGCAAGTGGTGTGTAGTCTATCCCACTCCTGACCTGTATCTTGTCGATGGTGGACGGGGTTCAGTGAGATACTTGAGAGAAAGTGAGGGCTGCAGATGCTGGAGATCAGAGCTGAAAATGTGTTGCTGGAAAAGCGCAGCAGGTCAGGCAGTATCCAAGAAACAGGAGAATCGATGTTTCGGGCATAAGCCCTCCTGAAGAAGGGCTTATGCCCGAAACGTCGATTCTCTTGTTCCTTGGATGCTGCCTGACCTGCTGCGCTTTTCCAGCAACACATTTTCAGCTCAGTGAGATACTGCAGTGTATCTTGTAGATGGTACACGTTGTTAACTTTGTGTGTTGATGGTGGGAGGAGACATTTCCAAAGGAGCTGATTTCCGGGGCTGAGGTGGGAGAGATCGCCCTTGTCATCGAGGCTGTGTCTGAACAAATGTGATATTAAGGAGTTCCAGCAAAACTGGAATCAATGGGAACTGGGAGGAATTTCCACTGGTTGGAGTCATACCTGGCACATGCTCACTAACCACCTCCCTCTTCAATGGGACTGCCTGAAGCCGTCTCAAAGCTGTCTCTGTTACCAGTTTCATTTCATTCTTCATCTCAATTGACCCCTCCTGAGAAATCTTTTCGGGTGTTAAGGAACACCAGCCCAAATAAATCTCTGAAGAAGAGTCCCACTGAACATGAATCACTGACTCTGCTTCTGTCTCCAGAGATTCAGCAAGACCTGGACAATATCTGGGATTGGGCTGACAGGTGGTAGGTGACATTTAGAATGGAGAACATAGAACATACAAGAGTGCAGCACAGAAACAGGCCCTTCAGCCCAACATATCTGTGCTGACCATTCCGAACAACCTGCACAAGGTCTATATCCCTCTGTTCCCTTAAATGTCTCTTAAACTATACTCCCATATCTACATCTTCCAGCGCCCTGGGTAGCACATTCCAGGCAGTGACCACACTGTGTATAAAACCTTCCCTCGCACATTCTCCTCTCACCAGAAACCTGTGCCCACTAGTGTTTGAGATTTCCACCCTCGGATAAAGACTCTGACTGTCTACCCTCTCCATACATCTCATTATTTAATATACTTCCATCAGTTCATCCCTCAGCCTCTGATGTTCTAGTGAAAACAATCCGAGTGTGCCCAAACTCTCCTGATAGTGAATACACTCCAATCCAGGCAACATCCTGATAAATCTCTCTTGCACCATGTCCGAGGCCCCCACATCCTTCCTGTAATCTGCAGCGTGACATTGTAACTTTTATACTCAAGCCCCAGACTGATGAAGGCAAACAAGCCATTATTCCTTCTTTACAACCTTTTCCACTTGTATTGCCACTTTCAGGGAGCTATGGACTTGACCCAAGATCCCTCTGCAGATCAATTCTTGCCATTTATGATATAAATTTGAACTCTTGCATTTGACCTTCCGACGTGCATGATCTCACAATTGCCTGGATTAAACACCACATGCCATTTCATTGTCCATCTTTCCAAGCGATCTCTATTTGTTGCTGTATCCGTTGACAACTTCCTCACTGTCCATAACTGCACCAATTTGGTTTGCACCACATAACTGTCAGGCACTGACCATCTCCAACAAGAGAGAAGGTAAACATCACCCACTGACATTCAATGGCATCACAGTCACTGGATCCACCACTTCAGTGAAAACAGACACAACATATTCATTCAGCTCCTCGACCATTTCTCTATTCCTGAAAATAAATCCATCCAACTCTGTCTGGAATGAACCCACATCCGTTTTATCCAAATATTTACCGTACCAGTGGGAACTTTTGCAGGACATTTCTCTGTTTTTTATGGAATTCCTCACCAAACCTGTCTCCCCTTATCGGCCACGGGACTGTCCATTCTGATTGCTTTTCGATTCTGTTCCTGCAATCATGATGGAGCAGAAAGATGGAGGGTTCCCAATGGGCTGAAAACCTGACTCCTGTTGCTGTTGCCCTGTAACCTACTCTGATTCAGACAGGTTTTGTCGCGAGGAATGAGAATTAAATGTCTATATTCTTAATTCTGTTGCAGGACTATTCCCAATGTAACTGATGGGAAACAATATGAAGAACTGGTCCTTGATTTCCTGAAAGACTTAGAAGAAGACAAGAGAATACTTGATGGGAAATTTGTTATTGGTTGGTTTCAGAAATATGGGCTAACACAAATAGCTTTAGAAAAGGAATTGGAATGAAACTTTTCTAGAAGGTTCTGTTACCTTTATACATTTTGAACAGTGAGATCTGCTTAATTCTGAAATTGTTTTGTCTTCCCCAAACTACACATTGCATTAACCCAGACTACTGTGCCTAACTCTGGTCCCCGTACCTTGAGAAAGATATACCCTTTTCCATAACTTCCAGTGAATGCAGTGACTGTTCCTTAGACATATTACGGACATGTGCCCACATTGGTGGAATTGGCCAAATTCCCAATGTCCTATCTCCAAAATCCCTGTATCCTGTTTATAAACACTGCCCTTTACTGGCAGTCAGTAATTTTACAAGCACTTATTCTTCAATCCAAATTATTCAGATACAATAGCATCAACAGGGAGTATTTAGTTCCCCATTTACATTCACTGTTCTCACTGGTTGTTTAATCTAATGATTCCAATCAATGGAGTTATCCAAGTTACACTTCATTGGCCCCGGAATTCTGATCAGGTTCAGTCGTTGTCACCGACACACTTCCCCCATTCCCCCTGACCCGACAACAGACCCGACATGACCGTGTCAGACTGGACAAACCCCCTCCACCTGACACCCATGACCCAGCTGGTCCCAAATCTCCATCACCTTCTCACCAACCCCAGGAGTCTACAGATCCCTCATCACTGACACACGACTCCCCTTCGCCCCGACCACAGCCCCATTGGAATGGGATACCTTCCCCCCACCCCATTACCAGCAAAACAACAGCCCCTCCACTTCACCAGCCTTCACACCCTACTCAGCCCAACCCCACTAGCCCCTGAACAGACACTCCCTGCTCCTGCCAATGGGTTTGGAACTGACAGCAATTTGCATTCCCCCATCACCACCCAACACCCACACAGCCCCTGCCTCACTAACCTGAAACCCAACCCAAAGCGACCCAGGTGGTACTGACCCTCCGTCCCGACCTGGTAGCACCGCACTCCATCCCTCAACCCTCTGGCCTGACACCGCCCCTTCACCTCATCCACCTCATAACCCCAGCAAATCCATCAGTCACATTCCTCTCCAATGTGGTGCCAGCAGAACTGAAATGGTCCTTCACTCCATCCCAGCCCTTACACACCCCAAGCTTCCTCTCATGTACCTGACAATATACCTCTCCACCCGATGGTGGACAATATACCTCTCCACCACCTCCGCACGATGGTTTTCAGCTGTCCTGGGGGCTGTACTGTCTTGTCTTTCCCCTGGGTCATAAAAAAGACCATCCACCATTCAGTGAGATAATTGCTGATCTTCTCCTTCAAACCCACTTTCCCACACTGTCCCTCGATTGGGTAATCTGTCCAATGATGTCATTGCACTCACTGTAATTCACTCTTGGGTACGGAGAGTAAAACTACTGATGTCATCCACTGCTACAACTGAAGTGAGATTTTTGTACTCTTCACTCCCTTTGTAATAAAGGATAAGATACTGTTTGTTTCTCCAGTAGCTTGCTGAACCTGTCCATTAACGCTCTGTGTTTGATGTAGAAGGACATTCAGGTCACTCAGATGCCACCATTTTCCAGTCACTCACCAATACTAAACATTCCCTTGGGATATTTTTTCCACATTTGGTTCCCATCACATTTTCCCAAATTCTATCCCATCTGCCCAGTTCCTGTCCACTCCCTCAACTACACATTAACCAGACATCAGGTTCCAGCTCTGGTTGCTCTGACTGTCCCGGACAGAGCTGTCCTGAATGCTTGTGTTCCTTTTAATATCCTTTATAGTGAGGATTTCTCTTCAAAACTAAATTATTGCTCAGTGTTTCAGATTCATTTCTGACCAACCATCTCTGTTGGGCATTGGTGACATCAGTTTAAAGACTTCTTCCAGCATGTACAGAGGGTTAAATTCAATTGTAGATGGGGAGCTGGGTCCTTCACTGGGAAGGAGGGATTAAATGTTCTTTTCTCTAATCTTGTTTGAAAAGAATGAATTGCGCACAGCCTGAGACAGGATGGTCCTGGTGATGGATTATACTTCTGTTTAATCTCAGTCATGCTGGGTCAGAATGTTTCACGTTGATGTGGTCAGAGCTCATTGACAGTGGGAGGGATTACAGAGCCTGGTTGTTTGAGGTTGGTTGGTGCTGGAACTGCCCTGTGGAGTATTCCTACATGGAATGGATTTGTATTCCATCAATACTCATTGTTGTGACCCTTTTGGAATGATGTCCATCTTCATCTGAAAGTTAGTGACACATGAGAATCAGTCAGCTTTGTGCTGTGGTTTCTGGGGTCAGAGGTCGCTCTTGTTGAACTCTGCAGCACAAGGGGAGGAGGCAGGAGAGTGGGAGCTTTCATTGAGGCTCAGGACCAGGAGGGGTCAGTGACAAGAGGAAGAGGGATGTGGAGTGGAGCCTTGAGGAGGGTGAGGATCTTGCAATTGGAACCAGAAACATCCAGACACATGGAGAATTTTATATTCGTGAGGAATGCGTTCCCAGTCTCACTGGAGGAATTTACATTTGAACTGAAACCAATAAAGAATGAAGAGAGTGGAAGTGGGGGACACTGCGGTTACTGCCATCAGGAACACCAGGCCAGGGTGAAAATTCTGCCCTCTGTGTGGGCAGTAGAATATTCTCTTTTCCTGCCATTCCTGATGGTCAGTCATTGTGCTGGGAATGAGGAGAAAGGTTGTTTTTCAATCCAGTTCAGTTTTACTCAGGTCAGTGCAGGTTCAGAAAACAGCTGGATCTAGGTGAGGAACAACAAGTGGAAGATTTTGGGAATCAGGAATGAAGCAGCTTCAAACTGGTCCCTGAAATGGAGAAAGAATCCCAACATGAAATCAGAATCCAGAGTCTGATGTTAGAATAAAATTCAGCTTCAGATCTGCTCCCACCCACACTGGGAACTCCCACTCACATATAGACTGACTGAATGTGTGATTGAAGAAATGATCTATTCCAATATGATTCCTGTTAACAGGCTGTTCATTCACAGGCTTCTCGTGTGGAGTGAAGAAGCCATTGTCTTCGAGTCAGTGTTTGTCTGTGTTTTTCTAACTCCTGGGAAAGTATTCTCACTGTGAAATAAAGAGGGTGATGCATCACAACACTCAGTCTCCTGTTCAATTCTTACTCTGAGGGAAATCCGGGTCACTGATCGCATCACAAGTTTAACATGAGATAAAATCTTCCACATTTCAATGAAATGAATCTGTCGATGTATTGAAGATCAAAAGTAATAAATCTCCCATTTCAGAGAATTATCCTGCATTACTGTAGGGCATTTGGTCCACCGTGTACCAGTGCCAATGGGCAAACTGACACTGGGGATTTAAAGTCAGTTACATGTGTGGCTCAAAGATTGATGTATTTCTAATTTCTTCATTACAACCTACTTTCCCAACAATTGTGGCATCATCTGCAAATCCCTGATCCTTTGGAATGGAGAGCAGGTTCGATGGGCTGAATAGCCCACTCCTGTTCCTACTTCCCATGGTATTGTAGTTACAGTGAAAGTCACCATCGTCCTAGAGGCTGTTCTCTCCCATTAGATAGAGGTGGCTGCTGGTGCAGAGTTATACCTGAGGGTCAGCAGTCCTCAGGCAAGGGGTGAGGGGGAATATGAGGGTAGCATTGTTGGTGTGTGATAGAATAGTAAGAAGTGATTTGGAATTGGAAGATGGAGTAATCAGGTGAGAAACGCACCTCCTGACTTCCCAAAGCCTCTCCAAGGCACAAGTCAGGACTGGAATGGAATATTCCCCAAGAATATTGCTTCAGAATCTCGCCAAAGCTCCTCAGACAGAATTTTCCAAACACTCAAACATTTCCGCCTCGAAGGACAAGAATAACAGATACATGGAATCACCCCCATCTGCACGTTGCCCTCTAATCTACTCACCGTTCAGATTTGTTTAAGTTAAATTGATTTAGTTCACTTTCAATCCCCATTAAACACACTTCACTGGAGTACTCTGAATGCTCCCTCTCGGTGTAGCTGATACAAGTCCCTGACTCATCACTGAAGCAGTTCATACAAAATGGAGAAATATTACCCGTAACTGGAAATGGCTGACCCAGCACGAGATCCGACAGGCGACCCACCTTTGATCACTCGACTCAAAGTCCGTAGTTCTTGTGCCATGGTTGGTCTGTGCGATGAACATAGATCATAGGACGTGACAGCGCAGTACAGGCCCTTCAGCCCTTGATGTTGCGCCGACCTGTGAAAATAATCTGATGCCCATCCAACCTATACCTATGGATGTCCAATGCCCATTTAAATACCCCAAATATCTGTCCTAAATCTATCACCCCTCAATTTAAAGCTTTGTCGCCTCCTGTTAGCCTTCACCATCCAAGGAAAAAGGCTCTCACTGTCCACCCTATCTAACCCTCTGATTATTTTATATGTCTCGATTGAGTCACCTCTCAAACCTCCAGTGAAAACTGCCTCAATTCTCTCAGCCTTTCCTCATAAGACCTTCCTTCCATACCAGGCAACATCCTAATAAATCTCCTCTGAACCCTTTCCAAAGCTTCCATATCCTTCCTATAATGCGATGACCAGACAACACGCAATACTCCAGGTGCCACCTTACCAGGTGAAGCATGACCACGGGCTCTGAAACTCAAACCACCTTCCAAATAAATGGCCACACACCATATGCCTTCTTAACAACCCTATCAACCTGGGTGGCAACTTTCAGGGATTTATGCACCCGGACACCGAGATATCTCTGTTCATCTGCACTGCCAAGAATTTTACCATAAGCCCAGCACTGTATTCCTGTTACTTCTTTCAAAGTGAACTACCTCACACTTTTCTGCATTAAACTCTATTTGCCACTTCTCAGCCCAATTCTGCACCTTATCCATGTCCCTCTGTAATCCACAACATCCTTCGGCACTATCCATAACTCTGCCTACGCCCACCTCCAAATAATTTATAAAAGTGACAAACAGCAGTTGCCCCAAAACAGATCCTTATGCCATACCACTGGTAACTGAGCTCTGGAATGATCATTTCCCATCAACCACCACCCTCTGTCTTCTTTCAGCTCGTCAATTTCTGATCCAAACCGCTAAATCACCTTCAACGCCAAAACTCTATATTTTGTACATTAGTTTACCATTTGGAACCTTATCAAATGGCTCACTGAAGTCCATATACACCACATCAACTGCCTTACCTTCACCTGTCTGTTTTCTCACCTTTTCAAAGAACTCAATAGAGTTAGTGAGGCACGATCTACCCTTCACTAAACTGTGTTGACTTTCCCTCATCAAATTATTCCTTTCCAAATGATTATTAATCCTATCTCTTTTCCAACATATTACCCACAACTGAAGTAAGGCTCACTGGCCTATAAATACCAGGGTTGTCCCGACTCCCCTTCTTAAACGAGGGAACAGCATTTGCTATCCGCCAATCTCTGGCACTATTCTTGTCGATAATGATGACATAAAGATCAAAGCCAAAGGCTCAGCAATCTCCTCCCTGGCCAAACTGAGTTTTATGAACATAGAACATAGAACAATACAGCACAGAACAGGCCCTTCGGCCCACCATGCTGTGCCGCACATTTGTCCGAGCTTAAGCACCCATCCATGTACCTATCCAATTGCCACTTAAAGTTCGCCAATGATTCTGACTCTACCCCTCCCACAGGCAGCGCATTCCATGCCCCCACCACTCTCTGGGTAAAGAACCTACCCCTGACATCTCCCCTATACCTTCCACCCTTCACCTTAAATTTATGTCCCGTTGTAACACTCTGTTGTACCCGGGGAAAAAGTTTCTGACTGTCTACTCTATCTATTCCTCTGATCATCTTATAAACCTCTATCAAGTCACCCCTCATCCTTCGCCATTCCAATGGGAAAAGGCCTAGCATTCTCAACCTATCCTCATACGACCTATTCTCCATTCCAGGCAACATCCTGGTAAATCTTCTCTGCACCCTCTCAAAGCTTCCACATCTTTCCTAAAGTGAGGCGACCAGAACTGCACACAGTACTCCAGATGTGGCCTTACCAAGGTCCTGTATAGCTGCAATATCACCTCACGATTCTTGAATTCAATCCCTCTGCTAATGAACGCTAATACACCATAGGCCTTCTTACAAGCTCTATCCACCTGAGTGGCAACTGAAGCAGCTCATAATCATCAGCCACTTCAGCTGCTAACCTTACCATTTTAACTCTCTGCTCTTTCTCATGAGTTCGCACTACTTCAGGTAATGAATTTTTGAATTCCTCCAAAATAATTACCTCTCTAAGGGCATCCGTAGGTTTGCTCGATATTTAAAGGACTTATCCATCGACTAAAATTACTCAGTTTGATCCTTTCAAACTCAATATAGGTTTGACCAGGGTCCCTCCTTACATTCCTGAAACGTTGTGTATAGGCTTCTGGTACAAGCTCAGATGCACTTAAAATGGTTTTTTTCACCTCCTCATACTCCCCAGATCCCTCCTCTGATCGTGATGTGAATACCTCACATGCTCTAGTTACATGTTTCATTTGGATCAACAAAACCCACATTGCCACTGGCCACTGCATTTGTTTAGCCACTTTCTCAAATGAGATGAAAAAGGCTTCCACATCCTTCTCATCAAATTTAGGCAATGCTTGAACATACTTAAACATTTTCTCACTAGGCCTCTGACCACCAGGGGCTTGCTCCTCCTCACTCTCTTCCTCACTGAGCCTACCCTCAGCCTTTATCTCCAGCCTTTAAAGCTGACTTCCCTTTTTAAGTATCAGTTTTTGAAGTTCAAAAGCTCTCTCTTCTGTCTCTACTCTCTCTTTTTCCCTCTCTTCTGCTTTTAATCGTAACTCAAACTGTCCCATTCCTGCTGCCCTTTCCTTATCTCTTGCCTCTCACTCAATCTGCTTCAATTGCAATCGAATTCTTGCCATCTCTGTAGATTCTGATAATTTCTCCAGCAAGTTTAAACACTGAGCTACTGCTGTAATTCTCTCTCCTTTCCTCACAGAAGCAGGCAGTTCCAATTCCAGCTTGTCTGCAAATTCCTGCAGCTTAGTCTTATTCACCTTTTGCAAAACTTCCAAAGTCACCACATCCACATTCAGAAAATGTTTGGCGACTGAAAGGGCCATTACTATTCCAAGTTGTGTCTCCCCAACCAAACCAACATCAGGAATAAAGGCACTACACTCGCTGTTTAAAATCCCACAAAGAGCCCCTAATCTGTTATGGACTACAGCAGACCACTCAAAACATTCTCAAGTAGGCAGCCCAGATCATAACTTTGCAATTTGTTTTGGTAGGTGTACAGTGAAAGTTACCCAGAGTGAGGTAGCTAGGTTGACTACCAGGTTTTAAATCAGACAAAAGTTTATTCACAAGATTCACAAAGAACAGAATAAAGAACCCCTACAGAACGCAGTCTATCCAAATTAGACTTAATTATGCAGCTCCCAATATACACAACAGTCCCAATAAGCAAACCCCTTTATAACACAGTTACAAAAATGGAACAGATGCTTACAGGTTGAAGTTAGGAGGGCAGAAAAAGAGTCAGCCTGTTCACAAAGCCCCCAGCTGAGGTCCCAACTAGTTCTGGACTGATCTCAACTGCTCAGCTCGAGGAAGCCCATTCCTGATTAAGAGCGTTTGCCCAAAACATCGATTTTCCTGCTCCTCAGATGCTGTCTGAGGACCTGCACTCTTGACTCTGCTCAGTTAGAGAGCTGACCACTCTCCTTCCATAATACAGGTCACTTCTGATACATGACCACTTTGGCCTGAAGTCTCACCTGTTTGTATATAAACAAAAAGGCCTCTCTATACCGTTTAATCTCTGAACCAAACCAGTCTAATCAGCACCGGGAGTGTTTACGGCCCCTCTTTAAAAAACCAAGGACATAGTATCCTTGATGGAAATGTGTTGCTGGAAAAGTGCAGCAGGTCAGGCAGCATCTAGGGAACAGGAGAATCGACGTTTCGGGCATTAGCCCTTCTTCAGGAAGGGCTAATGCCCGAAACGTCGATTCTCCTGTTCCCTAGATGCTGCCTGACCTGCTGCGCTTTTCCAGCAACACATTTCCATCTCTGATCTCCAGCATCTGCAGACCTCACTTTCTTCTCATAGTATCCTTGAGAAAAGGAATAGCTTTTAGAAAAAAGGAACCAGTTTTGTGACAAGGGAAATGGGCCAAATGTTGGCAAATGGGACGAGATTAGTTTAGAATATCTGGTTGGCATGGAAGAGTTGGACGGAAGGGTCTATTTCCATACTGTACAGCTCTGTGACTGTAATAGTGTCCCCTCCAGCTGTGAAGTCATCCATGGGGCTCACGAGTATTTTTGTCACTGATCTGACTGTCTTTGAGCAATTTAATGCTGTGTTTTCACAAGATGTGTGTTCTGTGTGAAGCAGGATTAACTGTTTACCACGTCCATTGCCTTCAAACCAGTCGACTGCCTTGAATGGCTGATCTCTTTACAGAGTTCTGTTGTTGTGAACTGTTTACAACGGAACCAGTTCAGATTTCTTTCAGTGGTTTTGAGTTTGCTTCACTTGGCCATTCTCCTTCCCAGGAGAAAGTGAGGACTGCAAATGCTGGAGACCAGAGTTGAAAAGTGTGGTGCTGGAAAAGCGCAGCAGGCCAGGCAGCATCCGAGGAGCAGGAGAATCAACGTTTCGGGCATAAGCCCTCCTTGAATCCTGAAGAAGGGCTTATGCCCGAAACGTCGATTCTCCTGCTCCTCGGATGCTGCCTGGCCTGCTGCGCTTTTCCAGCACCATACTGTTCAACTGCATTCCCCTTCCCAGCATGCATCAGAAACTGCCCTGACCAGCCATTTTAGGTTACAAACATTTCAAGCAGAAAGCTAAAAATCACACAACACCAGGTTATAGTCCAACAGCTTTAATTGGAAGCACACTAGCTTTCGGAGCAACGCTCCTTCATCATCGGAGTGTCACTTCAAAAGCTAGTGTGCTTCCAATTAAACCTGTTGGACTATAACCTGGTGTTGTGTGATTTTTAGCTTTATACGACCCAGTCCAACACCGGCATCTCCAAATCATTGAAGAAGAAAGTTCATCTTCTCAACAGCAACAAGGAATGTTCAATAAATACTCTCCCAGCCAGCCACACCCACATCCTGGGAGTGAATTAAAAATAACTCCTGATGTAACCACAGGATTCTCACTGTTTCTGTAAAGCAAACTCTGTCCCTGTCAATCTCACTTTCATGCAGCACTTCTCGATGGTTTAATCTGCTCTCCCAGTCTTTCCAGTACAACGGCACCCCCTGGTGGTTGTACTGCTTCAGATAAAAAATCCAATCACAAGAACCAGACATGAACCACAGCTTGTATCTCAAGACCATGACCATATTAACATTGAACCCTTTCGTGAGCGTGTTCCCTCCTCTGTCACCAGGGCCTGGGCAGCATCCTCCTCGTTTGTAAAGACAGATGCTTCCGTGTAAATCCCCTTGTTGGTCCCTAATCAGTCCTGCTCCTCCTTGAATCACTCAGTTATTATTTATATGTCTACAGAATACTTTGGGATTCCCCTTCATGTTAGTTACTGGTCTGTTCTTATAATTCCTCTTCAGTTAGTTTCTTTTTCCCCTCCCCTCTGAACTTTCAGTATTCCTACAGATGTCATCCTATTCCAAACCAGTGCCTTTCCTCCCTCTGTCAACCAGACAGCCCTCCACCACACCACCCCCATTCCCCACGACACTGCTCGAAACCACCTACCCAGTCCCTACATCCACGCATCATCCTTAAACACTTCTGCCAGCTTCAACTAGACCCCATCACCAAGAACATCTTCCCCTCCCCAGTCCTCTCTGCCTTCCGCAAGGACTGTTCCCTTTGACAAAAGGGTGCAATGTTAATAAGGTCAAGGTCTTGAGATACAAGCTGTGGTTATTTTTATCTGAAGCAGTGCAACACCAGAGTGTGCCATTGTACTGGAAAGACTGGGAGAGCAGATCGTTGTTTTACGCCACTTTCCCCAACAACTCCCTCCCCAACCCCCACCCACACCCCTAATACCTTCCCCTCCAACCGGAAAAGATGCAAAACTGTCTGTACACCATCCCCCTCACGTCCATCCAAGGCCCCAAACAGTCCTTCCAGGTGAGACAGATGTTCACCTGCCTCTCCTCCAGCCTAGTTTACTACATCAGGTGCTCCCGGTGTGGTCTTCTCCATATCGGGGAGACCGAATGTAAACTGAGGGTACACTCACCGAGCATCGCAGCTGGGCCTGCAGGGGCTGGCTGGACTTCCCAGTAACCTCCTATTTCACTTCGCCCTAACCACTCCCTTTCCGACATGACCATCCTTGGCCTCCTCCATTGTCACTATGAACCACACCACAAATTGGAGGAACAACACCTCATCTTCCGCCTGGGCAACCTACAGCCCAGAGGACCCAACACTGAGTTCTCCAATTTCAAATAACCCCACTTGCCATTCCCCAACTCCCTTCCCAGGCCTTCCCCATCCATTCCACTGCCCCCTGCTACCTACCGGATTAATTCCTCACATTGACCAGCCAGATCATACTCTCTTCCTGTTTTCATGTATCCCCATTTTACCACCCTGCCCCCACCACTCCCTTTATCTGCAGCTCCCCCCACATCCACCCCCACATCCACCCCCAGTCCTGAAGGGTTACACTCAACATGTTGACTTCACCAGCTGATGCTGCCTGGGTTGCTGTGTTCTTCCAGCCTACTGCCTGTCTATTTTGCATCTTGTCATAAGCACACTTTTTTATCTCTTTACATTATCAATTTCTACCTCCTTTCTGATCGAGGGTGTCACAAAGCTAGCCTCTTTTTTTCCCTAAAAGCCTGGCTCAAGGAGACTCTGTTCTTGATTTTTTTCGGAGGGGTAACAAACCTGGCCGGGCTCCTATCAGTCTGGTTTGGAACAGAGACAAAAAGGATTTTGAGAGGTCGTTTGTTTATAGGTAAACAGATGGGACTTCAGGCCAAAATGGTCATATCTTAGAAGTGACCTGTCTGAAGAAAGGGGAGTGGTCAGCTCTCCAGCTGAGCTGAATAGTTTGCTTCAGTCTGGAACTGTGAGGAGTTCAACAGTGAGCTGTGCGGAAACACTCTCTCTCTCTGTACTTCAACTTCAACCTGTAAACATGTGTTCCATGTATACTGGGTTTAAGGGGAGTTTGCTTATTGGGACTGTTGTGTATATGTGGAACAGCATAATTAAGTCTAATTTGGACAGACTGAGTTCAGTAGGGTTCCTTATTCTGTTCTTTGTGTTTCATTGTGTAACTTTGTGAATAAACTTTTGTTTGTTTTAAAATCTAGTCGTCAACTGAGCTAACTTACTCCGGGTAATGTTCACTGCACACTTATCTGTTCACTTCCACAGACCATTGCAAAGTTATGGTCTGGGCTAGTCCATAACAAGGGACTCTGGATTTATTTGTCCTACCCTTTCCCATTTTAGGGAACATACCTTGGTTGGAGCCAAACCCAGTCAATCTGACCAGCTCTGCTCTTGCCCCATTGAAGTCAGCTCTCTGTCAATTCGTTTTTCTCACCCTGGATTGTTGCATGTCATTCTCCACCACCATCCTGGACCTGGCGCCACAATAATCATTGTCTCCTGTCTCTCACTGCCACTACATCCAATTGGCTCATTTCCAAGGACCAGGTCCAACAATACACCTTTCTCACAACTTAGTGAATGGGCTGAGTCAGACACATTCTGGATAAGTGGTGCTGGAAGAGCACAGCAGTTCAGGCAGCATCCGAGGAGCAGTAAAATTGACATTTCGGGCAAAAGCCCTTCATCAGGAATACAGGCAGAGAGCCTGAAGGGTGGAGAGATGAGTGAGAGGAGGGTGGGGGTGGGGAGAAAGTAGCATAGAGTACAATAGGTGAGTGGGGGAGGGGATGAAGATGATAGGTCGGGGGGGGGGAGAGAGGGTGGAGTGGATAGGTGGAACAGGAGATAGGCAGGTAGGAGAAGTCATGGGGACGGTGCTGAGCTGGAAGTTTGGAACTGGGGTGAGGTTGGGGAAGGCGAAATGAGGAAACTGTTGAAGTCCACATTGATGCCCTGGGGTTGAAGTGTTCCGAGATGGAAGATGAGGCGTTCTTCCTCCAGGCGTCTGGTGGTGAGGGGGCGGTGGTGAAGGAGCCCAGGATCTCCATGTCCTCGGCAGAGTGGGAGGGGGAGTTGAAATGTTGGGCCACAGGGCAGTGTGGTTGATTGGTGCAGGTGTCCCGGAGATGTTCCCTAAAGCGCTCTGCTAGGAGGCATCCAGTCTCCCCAATATAGAGAAGACCGCATCGGGAGCAACAGATACAATAAATGATATTAGTGGATGTGCAAGTAATACATTGATGGATGTGGAAGGCTCCTTTAGGGTCTTGGATGGAGGTGAGGGAGGAGGTGTGGGCGCAGATTTTACAGTTCCTGCGGTGAGAAGGGGAAGTGCCAGGATGGGAGGGTGGGTTGTAGGGGGACGTGGACCTGACCAGGAAGTCATGGAGTAAATGTGCAACATTGACTGTAATTAACCAGAACACTGTCTTATCTAACTGACTGATGAATACATTTCGCTTATTTGAACATGACTAAACTAAAACAACTTATTAAACATATGATTCCCGACAGAGCGAACTTTGTCTGGTTTCACTGTGAGGGGGATATGAGCTGTCACCTCACCATCACGGAGTTCATTCTGAGTGTTGCATCTCTTCTTGAATTACTCTCCAGCTGGAATCTCCTCTTTCTGTTGTGTATCCCAGTCACTTGCTGAAAAGACAGTCAGACTCAGCCCCTGAGTTTCCGAGTATTATGGGGAGCAGCAGCAGGAAGACCTGCCTGGAGCAGCCTGACCCTGCTGAAGTAAAATATCATCAAACAGGACCCAGCTATAACAACCATAAACCCAGAAATACAAGCACAGCAACGGAAATAAACAGGGTACAGTTTGAGTACACAGGGTCCGAGGGAGACCCTGAATTGTTCGACATTCAAGTATTCTGCAGGATCCTATGGGGGGGGGTGGGGGCGCGAGATAGTGGTGGGGTTGGGGAATCAGAAACAAGGGCAAGGTCCGCTGCTTTATCAGTCGGGGGACTGAACTTCCTCATTCCACATGAAGATGAGATAACTACGGCTCTCAGTTGAGCATTTGACGGTTTCTGATTGTGGCAGGGTAGGAATTGAGCATGGGGCTTCATGGCCCAGAACTCTGGAACAGTGTGACCCTTCCCTCCCATGATGTCCCCACCTCTGGGACTGGCAGGTTTTGCTCTCTGTCTCTTTGATCTCATGGGTTGTTACACTCTTCATTATTTCAACATAGCTGAAAGGTGGAAGATTTTTATGGCATATCAACCTCATAATGTGATCAGTGTCCTGGACCTCCCTCAGAGTAAGAATTGAATAGGAGACCAAGTGTTATGATGCATAACCCTCTTTATTTCACAGTGAGAATATATTCCCAGTAGTTAGAAAGGCTTCTTTACTCCACATGAGAAGCCTGTGAACAGTTTTGCTTCCCTTATCTAAGGAAGTATAGACGAGCCGCTCAGAAATATTTCACCGAGTTTCCCCCAACTGTGGAGGATTTGTCTTATGAGGAAGAGGTTGATGGTTTGGGCTGAAGGTGGCAGGTAGGTGAGGGAGGGGGAGTAAGGCTCAATGGGTGAGGTGGTTATCCATCAGGTAAGGACACAAAATCTGAGCTTAGTGTCTGAGGGGGAGAGGGTATCAGGTCAGCCAGAGTCGGCTGGGGATAGATGTCAGCGGTGAGGAATCTGCTGTGTCCAGGGGATGGTGGGAGTTGAGGGAATTTCAGGTCCAGCTGAGTCATGGGTGTCAGGTTGAGGGGGTTTATCCAGTCTGACAATGTCATGTCAGGAGGTGTTGTCAGGTCTGGGGCAGTGGGGGAAATTGTGTTGGTGACAACGACTGACTCCCGATCGGAATTTTGGGGCTAACATAGCTGAATAATTTTACATGAAGAATTCAGAGGAACCTTGATTATCCAGCATTCGATTGTTTGGCCTTTGATTAACAGAGTGAAATACTCCCTACCCGTGCCCTTTGGATAATTGAGATTCCACTGTAAATGCTGTTTTGTTGGTTGGAGATAAAATGATTGACTGACAGTGGAGGGCAGTGTTTATAAATAGGATCCCAGGATTTCTGAGATCGGATGTTAGTGGAATTAGTCAAATTCTCAATGTGGGCACATGAACATAAACTGTCTAATGACCAGTCATAACGTTCACTGTAAATGAATTTGTTTTGAATTAGTTTCATTGTCACATACTCACTTGAGAACAGTGAAAGATTTACAGGTCACCACTTATGGTGCCATCTGAGGTACATAGGTACCTCGGTACAGATGCTTGTGTACAAAGTCGAAGGGATAAAAATATGAGAACAATAAGCAGATATTAAGCTCAGAAAAGCAGTCCTCCCAACATAATATAACAAAGAAATTTACAGAAAAGCAAATTTAAGACATAATCCACTTTATCCATTTCATGGCTCTGGGTTTGAGGAATTCCATTCCTCGGAATCCCGGTCCAGACCCACCACGATGTCAAAGAAAATGTCACACAGAGTCACAAACTGAGTGAAGCAGCCACAAGGAGACCCAGGCCAACACCGATAGGAACAGCCGTCAGAAGGAGCCCCAGGCCGGACCAGGCCAACCATGCTGTCGCTGCACAAGGCTGAATGAAAACCCAGGCCATTGGAATTGCGAACACGTACCCACCTCAACTTCAGCCACTGCCAAAGCAGCCGAGTCGAAGGACTCCCCCCACCCCACAGGGAGCAGCCACGGGGAATGACTGGATCCACTCCACTGCAGCAGCCTCCCAGAAACTCCTTCCTCCTTCTGAGCCGCCAAAGGAGCATAAGTTGAGTTTGGTGTTGAGCCAGCGCGAGGACCACCCCGACAGAAGTTGCCAGAAACTGGAACTCACCCCCAATGACGCTGCCACGAGTCTGTGCCGCTTAGGCCTACTCATCACTGACGATGCCATCACCACGACTGAGCTCCTCACCAAGAGGTCAGCAAAATAAAATAAAAGAGAAAAAAACACGAGGGAAGGGAGAGGGAAAAGAGAAAAAAAACGAAAAGGAACACGGATGGAGAGTACAAGCCCTGCACTCGGAAGCCCTCTCTGCCGCCATCTTTGAACAGGGAGGTCGTGATACAATAAAAACACAAAAAAGGCAATTCTTTATTCTCTTCTCACTCAGATTCTACATTCTAACCCGAAACAACAGACGGTATTGCACAGTTCAGGGCCTCCTGCATGAGGTTTCCTTGCCCGACTGCAGTTTCTGGGAGTCCTGGTTGCCTTTCCTGCCACTCAGTTTCAATGACCCCAGTGTAAGGTAAGGATAAGGGTATGTTATTCTCTCAGTACAGAGACCAGAATTATCCACAGAACCCCAGGTTAGTACAATGTGGGGCAGAGGAAATGGGTTTTGATTAAGCACATCTCACTATTCAGAAATGTGGGAAATGTAACAGAACATTGCCAGAAAAAGAATTATTCCACATCTTTCTAAAAAGCATTTGATAAAAGCCAAGATTTTAAATCTCTGTTCAAACTGTTTGTTTTCCTGTTTCAAGTCCTTCATGGTTTCCTCTGGGTGCTCCGGTTTCCTCTGGGTGCTCCGGTTTCCTCTGGATGCTCCAGTTTCCTCTGGGTGCTCCAGTTTCCTCTGGGTGCTCCGGTTTCCTCTGGGTGCTCTGGTTTCCTCTGGATGCTCCAGTTTCCTCTCGGTGCTCCAGTTTCCTCTGGGTGCTCCGGTTTCCTCTGGGAGCTCCGGTTTCCTCCCACAGTCCAAAGATGTGCAGGTCAGGTGAATTGGCCAGGCTAAATTGCCCGTAGTGTTAGGTAAGGGGTAAATGTAGGGGTATGGGTGGGTTACGCTTCGGCGGGTCGGTGTGGACTTGTTGGGCCGAAGGGCCTGTTTCCACACTGTAATGTAATCTAATCTAATCTAATATAGAATGCAAGCACTTGTTCATTATATTGTTACTCATCAAATATATTATGAAACGTTCTCCAACAAGACTATGAATGCAAACATTAATTCTCATTCCTCGTGACAAAGCCGATCTGGATCTGAGTAGACTAACAGGACAATATGAACAGGTGACAGTCACTCAGGCCATTGAGAACCCTCCACCATTCAGTGCAATCCCAGCTACAGGAATGTCATCAATAACCTCACAGAATGGGCAGACACGTGGCAGATGGAATTTAGGACAGGGAAGTGTGAGGTGAGGCACTCTGGGAAAAGGGATGTTGGGAATCATCATAGACTGAATGGGACAGTTCTGAAGACCGTGCAGGAACAGGGAGATCTGAGGTAGATTGATCGCTGAAAGAGGCAGCACCTATTAAGAAAGCATGGGGGACTTTGAGCTTCAATACTAGGGGTATTCAGTACAAATGCTGAAGCTTTGTAAACCACTGGTGATGTCACAGGTTAAGTAGTGTGTGAAGTGATAATCACCCACACTTTGGGAAAGGTGTGTGGGTCCTTGTGAGGGTGCAGATACTGGAATATTTGGAGGGATTTTTTTTGTTCTGGGGAAGAGGCGTTGCTGGTCCAGCATTTACTGCCCATCCTTCATTGCCCAGAGGGAGATTAAAAATCAGCGACATTGCTGTGGGTCTGGAGTCGCATGTCGGTAAGGGTGACAGATTTCCTTCCCACAAGGACATTTGTGAACTGGATATGTTCTTACAATAATCTACAGTGACCTGTTGGTTGCATTGGAACAGCTTTTTATTCCAGGTTTTACTGAATTCAAATGGCACCATGTGCTGTGGTGTGACTGAAACTGATGTCCCTTCAGCATAAGCCTGGGGTTCTGGATGGCATCCAGTGACATTACCATTGTCTCTTCGACAATTTTAGTATCAGAGTTCGGTTTGACTGTTGGTGAGAAAATATTTCTCCTGAGTGTGGGAGCCTTGGAGGACACAACTGGGGAACTGGGATGGGTCAGTGGAAATTGCATATCATTTACATCACATTGCTCTTCACAGTAGAGGACACTGTAACAGTATAGGACAACAGATACGGAAGGAGCTAATAGGTGGAAAGAACTTGTGACAATCTACCACATGGGGCAAAGTATTTGACAAACTGATGAGTTTGCCTGGATATGATGGCCTGCATCCTAGTGTTATCATCGCGCTCTCATATCTGCTTCTACCACCTCCCTTGGCAGCACATTCCAGGCATCGCCTCACACATCTCCTTTTCCCCTCTCACCTTAAACATGTGCCCTCTAGTATTTGAGATTTTCACTCTGGGAAGAAGGATCTGTTTATCCACTCTATCTATGACTCACATCATTATCTATATTTCTATTAGTTTCTGATGCTTTGGCGAAAACAGTCCACATTTCCCCAACTACTCCCTATAACTTAGAAACTCCAATCCAGGTAACATCCTGTTGAACCCCTTTCACACCGTCTACAATGTCTCCACAATCCTTCCTATAGTTTGGCGATCAGAACTGCACACAATGCTCCAAATGTGGCCCAATTAACACGTTAGCAACGTGACTTGCTAACTTTTTGCCCAATGCCGGATAAGATGAAGGCACGTAATACGCCTTCTTTACCACCTTATCCATTGGCGTTGCCACTTCCAGGGGGCTGTGCATTTCTACTTGAAGGTCCCGCTGTACGTTAATGTTCTGAAGAGTCCTGCCTTTTACTGTATACTTTTCTCTTACATTTGATCTCCCAAAATGCATCACCCCTCATAACCAGATGAAACTCCATCTGCTATTTCTCCACCCAACTTTCCAACTTATCTGTATCCACATTGACTATGAAATGCCACTGTCAGAGATTTGTGTAGAAATATCCCAGGTCTTTGTTCTTGAATTCCATCTTAATATTGTTCAGTTCAGTTTATGTTGGCTCCTCTGTTGGAATCCTCCTTATTTATTGCACTTTCCAAATTTTTTTTAATCATCTTCAATTTTTAAATTTACACCTCAAATACCCAAATGCAGATCTAACAACATTTCATAAAAGTGCAATTGGGTAACTGTGATCTCTCGGCAATAGCACTGCATATATTTTCTAATTCAACATGTTAAGAGAAAGTATTACATACCTCTGGAGCAAGTGAGACTTGAACATAGCTCAGGGGTAGGGACACTGCCCTGTGTACTTGCTCCCAGAGGGAGAAACACCTTATGACCACTATTATCTGCTGGCTGCCTTTTGGCCTATTCTATATGGGTTAGCTTAGTCAGGTAATGTTGAGTTTTCATGAGCATTTCTAGAATAAACTGGGGCCACAATGGGGTTCAGTTCAGTCGAAAAGACCCATGCCAGCAGCACAGTTGCTTAGATTTTTGGTGGGGGAGGGAACTCTATTTTAACAGGCTCAAAGTATTCAAAGTCAGAGGAATGTCAGTGCACAAACAGGTCTGAGTGTCTCTGAGAGAGTCACGGTGAATCCCTTCTGATGAGTGCATGGAAATAGACTAAAAGAAAAAAAAATGGTGTTCTCATGAGTACCTCATCAGATTCAAAAAGATAGAATGAGGATGAGGATGGTACCTCACTGAGGTTGAGTGTCTGCGCAGGATATTGCTGATAAAAAGAATTGAGTCTTTCTTTTGCTGTTTACAATAAGATCCTTCCAAGTTGCCATGTATATGTAGAGCTCTTTATATTCTTTGTGCAACAGAATTATGTTCTGATTAAAGGTATTCTGGTGGAATTATGTAAATTTATTTTTAAATTCCTTCACAGGGTGTGGGTGTTACTGGCTAGGCCAATATTTATCACCCATCTCTCATTGCCCAGAGAACAGGTAAGTGTCACCCACATTGATGTGAATCTGGAGGCACATGTATTCCAGACCAGGTCAGGATGGCAGTTTCCTTCACCATTAGTGAACGAGATGAGGGTTTTTCTCTGGGAGTTGACAATGCCAATGGAATGCTAGGTGAGGACAAGGGAGACTCTATCTTAATTTAAATCAATATTTAACTCAATAAGTAACAGTCTGACATCGGTGCCCTTATTATCCAGTTCGTAGAATCGTATAGCCACAGAATCCCGAGTGTGGAAGCAGGCCATTTGGCACATCGAATCCACACTGGCCATTCGAACAGCATCCCACCCAGACCCGCCTGCTCCCAACATCCTATCCCAGTAATCCTACATATCCCATGGCTAATTCACCTAACCCACACATCTCTGGAGACCATGGGCTATATAACATGGCTGTTATCCACCTAAACTGCACATTTGCGAACTTGCCAGAGGATGTTGCAGTGTGAGTATAGGGCTGGGGTGATTGTGTCTGATGTGCATCTATTGTGATATTTCTAGTTTTAATAATTCCCATTGGTTGCTATTCATTGTGCCAGGCAGACCTTTACCCATTCCTGTGTCTGTCCAACTGCTGTGCTCTCTCTCTGGGCTCCATCTCCACCTCTCATTTACTCCTCCCACCTCCTACGACATCATCAGCACATATTCCAAACTTCTCCCAGCATCAATCAGTTCTGAAGAAAGGTCACTAGCTCTGAAACATTAATTCTGCTTTCTCTCCACAGATGCTGCCAGACCTGCCGAGTTTTCCCAGCAATTTCTCTTTTTGTTTGAAGAGGAGGCGGCTAGTGCCTGCAAGCTGGAAATTCTGAAACTGCAGGAAAGCGTCACCTTTTGCACCCTCTGAACTCTGTCTCCATCAGCAGTGCCTCAAGCTGGCTCAGAGTTGTACAGCCCCCATTTTCCTCTTCCTCCTCCGGCTCACCGGACATTCTAACAAGAAACCTTTTCTTTTCCTTTCACGCATTAAGGAACTCAAGAGTGGAATTGAACCCAGGTCCCAGGCACTGGAACGCAGCTCACCTCTGAGTCATTGTGCCAGCCCTGTTCATTGAGAACTGTCAATGTGACATTGGTGACCTCAAGTTCTCTGTGTCCCTTCCCATTTCAACTTATCTCCCTCTGAAATGACTGCGCTCTGTGGTTCCCAGTTCTAACCCTGACTTTCTGATCAAGCCTGCCAACAAGGGTGGTACTGTTGTTGCTTGGCGTACTGATCTCTGCATCTCAGAGACTGAGCGCCAACTCTCAGATGTCTCCTCCTACCTCTTCCAGGACCATGATCTAACCATTGAATGCCAGGCCATTGTGTCCATCACGGTCACTGATCTCATTTCACCTGGTGATCTCCACCCTGTGTCTCCAAGCTCATCATCCCTCGACCCTGCTTCTTCCTCCTTCCCAAAATCCACAAACACAACCATCCAGGCAGACCCATTGTTCCTGCCGGCTCCTGCTCCTCTGACACATCTCTTCCAACCTCGATCTGATTTCTTCCCACCTTGTCCAGTCCATTCCCAATTACATCCCCGATTCTTCTGATGCCTTACATCAGTTTCAGAATTTCCAGTTTGCAGGCACCAGCCACCTCGTCTTCAGCGTGGACCTGTGATCCCTTTACACGTCCATCCCCGATCAGGATGGTCTCAAGGCTCTCCACCTCCTGAGAAAATGGCCTGAATCATCCCCATCCACCACTAACCTCCTCCGCCTTGCCAAGCCTGTTCTCACCCTGAACAACTCATCCCTTTAACTCCTCTCACTTTATTCAGGTCAAACAGGGGGTGGATGAGCACCCTTATTGGCCATAGTTAGGTCTGTCTCGTTGTGGTGTACATGGGAAATTCTTTGTTTCAGTCCTGCTCTGACACCCACACACAACTCTTTCTCGTGTTCATTGATGACATCATCAGCGCTGAATCCCTCTCTCAGTTTGAATTGGAAAAGTTTATTTGTTGCAATTTCAACTTTTACCCTGCTCTCACCTTCCATGGTCCATTCCTGACTCCTCCCTTCCCCTTCTCGATATCTCTGTTTCCAGTTTTGGCCACCAATATCCACCACAAACCCACCGACTCCCACAGTTACCATGACTAACCATCCTCTCACCTTGCTTCCTGTAAAGACTCAATTCCATTCTCCCAGTTCCTCCATCTCTGTCGTATCTGTTCTGATGATGTCAGTTTTGACAAATGGGTGCTCAGAAACCTCCACCATCTTCCTCAACCGAAGATTCTCCACACCACGGTTGACAGAGCCCTCAGCCGTGTCCGACCAACCTGCCACATTTTGGCCCTCACACTCTCTCTTCCCTCCCACAACAGTGATAGGGTCCCTCTTGTCCTCACCACAATCTAACCAGGATCCATATCCATCGAATCATTAGCCGCCATTTTCTCTCCCTCAGCGGGATGCCACCGCCGTACATGTGGCCCCCCCTCCCCTCCCCTCCCCTCCCTTCCCAGCGTTCCACTGGCACTGTTCACTTTGAGACACTTTGGTCTACTCCTCCTCCACTCCCAACACCTTCCCACATCCCCACACTACTCTCCAATGGAATTGCCATCCTTTCTTTAACATGAATACCAACCTTTTCCAGACTGCCGTCAGTTCTGAAGAATGGTCGCTGGTCCCAAAATGTTAACTCTACTTTCTCCCAACAGATGCTGCCAGAGGTTTTCCAGCAATGTTTGGTTTTGTTCTTGATTTCCAGCATCCTCAGTTTTTAGGTTTTTAGCTGACTTGGTGAGCTTGGTTTGATTTATAATTGGAGAAAGTGAGGACTGCAGATGCTGGAGATCAGAGTCGGAGAGTGTGGGCGCTGGAAAAGCACAGCGGGTCAGGCAGCATCCGAGGAGCAGGAGAGTCGAGGTTTCAGGCATAAGCGCTTCATTAGCAATGAGCTTGATGAAGGTTCTGCTGGCACAATAGGTGAATGCAGGGAACTTATATGTTAGTATAGAGTCGCAAGCAATGCTGGGGCTGTGAATTCGAGCCACCCCGGGAGGAGCTTTATTCGACCGTTGCAAGATCCACTGCCTCCGAAACCAATGCACGGCCTACCTAGCACGTCACTTCAGCCTCGTAGTTGCCTCCACAGCAGCCACTTCTGCCCCCACGAATGTCACTCACCAGAACACCAACAATGACATTGCCTACGTCATACATTACATCATTTCCGTCCCCGTGGATGACACTAAGGGCATCACTTCCCCCTGACCCCAAGGATGAGGGTCACTTCTGTTGGTGATGTCACCCACGATCCCATAACCACACCCACTCCAGTTAATGTCTCCGCCCCCACTCCCAACTCCAGCCCCACACCAGGTCGTAGCTCCCAGCCCTGCCATGTATTTACCATTCCCCTGATTTCCCCCTCACTGAGGATGAACATTCAGGCCTCAGCAAAGGCCTCACCTTCATTCCCCCACACTCCCGGATCAATGGGTTTACACGTGATGTGATATCAAAGATTTCTTCCTCCGCCTCCGGGCTCAGTTTTTCCACAAAGACTCCTGCCCACCCTCCGAGGACCCCATCCACCTGGACACCCCATGCTGTCTGTTACCTGCCATTGAACTCTGCATTTCCAACTGCTGCCAGGACATTAACTGCCGCAAACTGTCGACCCCCCTCACCCATTCCAACCTCTCACACTCGCAACACGCAACCCTCCACTTCCTCCGCTCCAATCCCAACCTCACCATCAAACCAGCAGACAAGGTGGGGGCGCAGTGGTAGTTTGGCACATCGCTGAAGCCAAGTGCCAACTCATGGACACGTCCTCCTACTGCCCCCTCAACCATGACCTCACCTCCCTCATTCCTGATGAAGAGCTTATGTCTGAAACGTCGATTCTCCTGCTCCTTGGATGCTGCCTGACCTGCTGTGCTTTTCCAGCACCACACTTCTCGACTTTGATGTATTATTGTCACAGATCTTGATAACTGGGTCAATGGGCTGAAGAGTAGCAGTTGCAGTTTAGTTTGGTTTAATGCGATGTATTACACTTTTAGTAAAACAAACAAGGGCAGGACTGAAACAATTAAAAGTCGGGCCTCGGGTAATTTTGTAGAACAGAGACCTAAGGGTTCAGGTGCACATTCTTTGAACTTTGCATGATTTATGGATAGGATGGTTAAGAAGGTGTTTGGCACACTTGCCTTCATTGCTCAGACCTTTGAGTCTCGGAATTAGGAAGTCATTTTGAAGTTGTATGAGACTTGGTGAGGCCTTTTCTGGAGTACTGAAATGCCGCTTCAGCTGGAAAGAGTATTTAGGCCCTTGGATGGTGAGCAGGGAGGAGGGGAAGGGGCAGGTGTTGCACCTTCTGCAGTTACCTGGGAAGGTGCCCTGGAAAGGAGAGGGGTGTTGGTGATCGAGGAATGGGCTAGGATGTCCTGGAGGGAATGATCCCTGTGAAATGCAGACAGTGGGAGTGAGGGGAAGATGTGTTTGGTGGTGCCTTTCTGCTGGTATTGTCTGAAATGTTGGAGAATGGCCCTTTGAATGCAGTATGACTGGTGAGATGAAAAGTGAGGGCAAGGGAGATGAGATCACGCTGTTGTGAGTGATGGGAGGGACAAGGGCAGATCCACAGGTCATGGTCAGATGTGGCTGAGGGCCCTGTCAACCACAGTGGCAGGAAACCATAGTTATGGAAGAAGGAAGCCATGTCAGCAGCGCTGCTTTGGAAGGTGGCATCATCCGAACAGATACGATATCGGTGAAGGAACTGGGAGAGGGATGATGGGAGTTCTTGCAGGATGTGGGGTGTGACAAATTACAGTGAAGGTAGCTATGAGAGTCAGTGGCTTTGCAGTGGATGGCAGTGGACAGTTTATTCACCAAAATGGGGATGGAGAGGTCAAGGTAAGGAATGGAAGTGTTGGAAATGGACAGTGTGAAAGTTATAGAAAGGTGGAAGTTGGAGACAAAATGCACAATTTTCTTCAAGGTCCGGATGGGAGCAAAAAGCAGCGCCCAAACAGTTGTCGAAGTATTCAATAAAGAATTGTGGGAGGGTGCCTGTGTAGGACTGGAACAAGGATTGTTCCACATACTCCATAAAGAGACAGGCAGAACTGGGGCTCATGCAGGTGTCCATCGCCACTCCTTTGACTTGGCCAAAGTGAGGTGAATTAAAGGAGAAAGTGTTCAGTGAGAACAGATTCAGCCAGGCAGAGGAGTGTGGTGGTGGATAGGGAGTGTGCAGGCCTCTAGTCTAGCACAAAGCCAAGAGCCGTCAGACCATCCTGGTGGGGACTGGAGGTATTGAGGGATTGGGCATCTATGGTGTGGCAAAGTTGGTATTGTTTTGTTTTCCTTATTGCTTCACTGTTTTGTTATACAGCAAAGACAGTAAATGGATCTTCCAGCAGATGGTGAGGATCCATCCGCTGCATGATTTGATTAACTGATGGATCCGACTCAAGGATCTGATTGGCCTGCACTACTCCTACCTTGTGAGTATGTATGCATGGGCCTTCCCCAAATTAACACTGTGGCCAGCCTTATAGTCAACGTCCACACCCACAAACAAAGTGTTGTCATGCATCACCCTTTATTTCACAGTGAGTATACATTCCCAGCAATTAGAAAAACATCAGATAAGCAAAGGCGAGAAAATAAAGGCTTATTTACTCCATAAAAGAAACCTGTGAATGTGTCATTTTAAACAGGAATAAAACCTTTTCAGAATCACAGATTCAGTTTGTCTGTGCTCAATATGCGAAGATACTTTTGAGGAAGTCAGAATTGTATTTCATCTCCAGTCTCTGGATAATGATTTGGACCAATTTTAAAGTGCTTCATATTGGAGTCTCAAATATATTCAATGCCCCATTGGCAGGTGCCTCCAGTGAATATGTTGCCCTCATACTGGGCACCATCTATGGTTGATACAGTTATATTTGTCCAATTGTAATTTCACTTTACAGAAGGCACACATAGATTGAAATTTGCAAGCTGTGCTAAAAAATCCTCTGCATCGTTACAATTTAAGCATTCCCTTGTAAGTAAATATTTCAATCTGAAACTAACAGAGTGGTAAAGTGTCATGATTTCACACGTAATTACTTCAGTACTTTGTGCTCTGCAACAATACACTGTTCTGATATCAACTTTAAACATTCTGATGAGCATGATGGAGTAAGCAAATATAACCCATTGCTGTGTGAAGAGAGAACATTTTGGAACTTATCCTATCACCAGAAACTTCTTGACCTCAGTTTATACCCAATTTATTTAAAGCAACTTTATAGAAAAGGGAAATTAGTAGATAGCTGAATCCCTGTTAGCGCAGAGTCTACTACCTGTGAACAATTGGGATTAATCCGATGTGTGTGTGAGACTTTAAGATCAAATCACCAGAGGAGTCACTAAAGTCTTTCCCCTCTCCCTAAGATCCAGGTATCGGAAATGAATCCAGTCCTCCATTTGAAGCCAAGCCATTGTTTTATAAATATTTACCATCACTTCCTTCCCTTTGTGCTCTCTGCAATTTATTTTAACTGGGAAATGACAGGACTGCAGTTCCTAGTGAGAGCGAAGAACTAAAGAACTACCTACCCAGGATTATGTGTTGACATTTTGAGTTGAATACATGCAAGAGGAGCTTCAGAAAGTAATTAACCAAAAACATTTGAAAACTGAATGTCCAACAGAATCAGAAAAGGCAAAAAAAACCTGACTGTTTTAGTGAACAGAGCTGAAGTAAGCTCATGCCAAAATGAGGCACTGTGAGTTGGAGACAAAACTTTCTCACTGCTGGTGAAGGGCAGTGTTTATGAAGAGGACCATAGGGCTCTGAGGAGAGGAGATTGGGGGAACTGTTCGATACTGCAAATACTGGCCCATGCACAGAGTGAAATCCAATGTGTACCAGATGGGAGATCAAAAAAGCTTAGAAACATAGAATAGTATTAAGCACAGCTCACTGTTTGATGTCTGAAATGTTTAGAAAAGTTTTAACTTTTCTTTTGAAAGGCAACTTCCATTAGCCCACGTTTGTTAAACCAACAGAGGGAAAAGAAACTGCTATCAAAGGATTTGTTGTCAGCTTCCAAGTCCTTCTTCAATTGAAGCACACGATCTCCGTATGCTTGGCTGCTAAGATTACTGCCATCTTTTTCATCAAAAGCCCTGCAACAGAGTGAAGTAAATGTCAGTTTACTTTGGAGCATAAGGCCATTGAAAAGAAGAACAACAGCAGGCTATTCAGCTCCCACTTGAAATAACTGTAATAGAATAGAACATCAGATATCACAGGGAAACGATGTAGTTTGGGTGGGGCTCTGATCAAAGAGAGTGAAAGTGTTCTTCCAAACACCACCAAGTGAGATATTTGTGAGAATGACAGAAAGAAGAGAAGCCCACCTTCAGATAAACGGGCTCAGTTGAATGGGGAGGTATTGCCATGTTCTCCGAAGTAGGAAGTGAAGGTTTTGTGACGTGTGTCGACTCAGTAAAAGGTTTGTGTTAATCAGCATCTGCACCTGATGTGAGCAGCCCATTAATCACAGTCTGACCTGATTTTGAGTCACGTAGGTAAAAGAAGTGACGCACTTAATGTAAAAGACTTTGGTACAATACTCATAGAGATCAACACAGTGAGAAAATTAAACTTCTCAAATAATCCAGGCAAAGAAAACTGATGGCAAAAGTTTAGCTTTTGCAAACAGATGATATAAATCAAGAAAACTACACAGTCATAGAGATGGACAGCATGAAAACAGTCTTTGGTCCAACTTGTCCATGCCAACCAGATATCCTAACTTAATCTGATCCAATTTGTCAGGAGTTGGCCCATATCCCTCTGAACCCTTCCTATTTATATACCCATCCAGATGCCTAATGATGGTGAGACAAAAAGTGTTCAGCTATGTAAAGTGAGGCTTGAGTGTCTGGAGAAGAGTGGAGAATTTGTGGTAGGAGTACAGGTCAAACTCTCAGCTCCAGGAATACAACTTATCATTGCAAATGATGGAGCTGATACACCGATATCAGCTCTATTCTAGTTGAAAAGCCAGTGGAGGCGCAGGCAACTGAAGCAATGCAGGATGTTTATCCAGGAATCTTTCCAGATTGTGTCTTAATGAGATCACAGAGTCACAAGCTGAAGCAGGAGAGATCAAAAGGCACAGATAAGGAGGCATTATCCAAGACTGTTTTTGATCAGATAAGTGGGACAGAGCAGGAGCCAATTGTTAAAAATGCAAGTATCTTTCGATCTGCGAAGCTTATTGAGTTACAGCAGAAAGGTGAGAATTTAAAGCAGTTGTATCAAAAGGCATATACATGGAAGGAGAGTGAATGTATCCCTGTGCAATATGACCTGAAAAATGATGCCTTAATGAGGAAATGGAGACGATCAGACATTCAAGCAGATGAGAAATGGGCAGATGTTCATCAGATTGTTTTGCCAGTAGAATATAGGAGGTGTTGGAGTGGCACATGAGCTAGCACTTGGAGGTCATATCGGAATGAGGAAAACACAGGCTAAAATACAAAGATTTTTACTGGCCTGGACTACACAAAGATGGAGTTGAATTTTGCCAGGCATGTCATACATGTCAGCTCATAGGAAACCGCAGGCAGTAATAAAACCTGTACCTTTAATACCTATTCCAGCATTTGAGGAATTTTTCACAAGAGTCTTGATTGATTATGTAAGTCCCTTACCTCAAACAAAAAGTGGGAATAAGTACTTATTAACAATAATGGATATATCGACGAGATTTCCTGAGGCAGTCCCATTACACAATATCACAACGAGAAGGTTGTAGAAGAATTACTTAAAATGTTCACTGAACATGAACTACCAGTAGAGACACTGTCACAATATCAACCCTTTGCTTCAGGAGACACAAAAAAAGCATTTTAAGTCATTTTGTTACACATCATACTCACCTGACATAGAACCAATCATGAATTTTTGCTCCGATTCGAACCAATGGATCTTTTGGCTGAGGTGTACTTGTGATTTGAGGAGTTAATATGACAAATACTTTGAAGTTATCTTGTATTTTGCCATCTTTTATGTATCCAAAGATTCCCCAAGGGGCCTCGAGAGGAACAATTGTTTCTGCAGACAAAAGGGAACACAGTTGCAGTGTTTGACAAGGTGATAATTAGGGGCATTGCCGGTCGTGATTTAAAAGTTACAAATGGGGGAGAGATGATGGACTGGTTAACACCCCACACATCTATCATTCTCTTGAAATACCTGTAGCCCTGCTTGATTGACAGCTCTGGTTAGAGACAAAAAAAACAGCAAATGCAGGAATCCAAGATGAACACGCAGGAGGCTGAAAGAGCACAGCAAGCCAGACAGCATCAGGACTGAAGAAGGGTTACACCTGAAACATTGACTTCTCCACCTGATTGACAGTTGTGACTGTGACTACTTTTGTCACCTTCACAATATTTATTTAATCGAGGTTAAGAGTTTAAGTGTTTGTGGTTTCTGCAGTTAAAGCTGCAATGAATTTTGATGATTGCCAACATTTATATCCTGCCGTAAAAAGAGGTTTATTTTAACGGAGTGGAAAGTTATGAAAGAATGAACTTCTAAAAAAATTTTCATAAATCCTGCTGTCAATATGTGGTTCATTGCTTCTGTACAGTGTACCGTGGGTAAATAGGCAGTGGTGCACCCTAGCATTGGGGACTTGAGGGTCTATGGAGTTTGAGGGGCATAAATTGACCTGGGCATACAAGAAACTAGGGGTTGTTTGTGGCATGGATGGAAGGTTGGGGTGGGGATGACGGAATGGGTTTGGGACAAAGACTGCAGGGTTTTTCTGTTTTTATTGGAACTGGGATGAAAAGGCTACCTCCAAACTTTTTCCCAGGATCATGGCCTGGCAGTAGCCCACAGCTGACATTCTGAGTGTCTTCCTTGTCATTTCCTCCAAGCGCAGGGAAGACAACTCTCACTTTCCATTTTCAGATGAAAATCCAGGCCTGCATCTCCAGATTCTCCAGCCAAGACAGACAGTTTCTCAGAATTCACCCTCTCAAGTGTCATCAGCAACTTGGATCTTGTAATGGGATCACCATCTTCTAACATCTGGGGCCTCAGCACTTATATCCAGAGCATCCATTAATTATGCTTGCCATCATGAAAATGCTACTTTTATTTCTACTTCCTTTTTTCCTTCATTAACCAATACTCTTTCTTGCCGATATTTTACCTCCAATACTTACTGTCAAATTAGTTTTTTATGAACAACCTTATCAAAACATTTTAGAACTTTAAGCATTCTATTGGTACTGATTCCCTTTTACCCTCAAAAACCTCTTGCTTTCATTACCTAGATCATTGAGGAAAGGAATTGGGACATCATGTTGTGACTGTACAGGATACTGGTGAAGTCAATTTTGGAGTAATGTATACAGTCTTTGTTGCACTGCTCAAGGAGAGATATTATTAAATTGGAGAAGGTTCAGAAAAGGTTTGCCAGGATGTTGCTGGGTCTGGAGGCTTTGAGTTATCAGGAGAGGCAGGATAGGCTGGGACTTTTTTCACTGGTGTGGCGGGGGTTGCTTGGTAACTTTATTGAGTCTTACAAGATCATGAGGGGCGTAGATAAGACAAATAACAAATAACTCTGGGGTGTGTGAGTTCAAAAATAGAGGGCATTAGTTTTAATGTGAGAGGAGAAACATTTAAAGGGGACCTGAGGGTCAATGTTTTTTCACAATGATGTTTCTTATGTGGAATAAACTGCCAGAGGCAGTGGCAGATGCAGGTACAGTTACAACATTTAAAAGACGTTTGAGCGAGTCGATGAATAGGAAAGGTTTCAAGGAATATGGGCCAAACACGGGCAAGTGGGACTAGTTTACTTTGGGAAACGTGCTCAGCATGGATGAGTTGGACCGAAGGGTACGTTTCTGTGCTATATGGCTATAACTCTTTTACTGTATTTTAGCATCTGGAGAGATTTGGAAAATTAGACCTCACAATTCCATTTTTCAGAACCCCAAGATTTAGCTATTAGATTTGTCAATTTTTGGACCCTTAAATTTCACCCAATCTTTTTGTCATCTCAGATGAATTATGTCAGTTTTTTTCAAGTTTGTTTGGTTTCCCTGTGTTTCTGATATGCAACTTATATCTTCTACATTGAAGGCTGAGGCAAAATGTATTTTCCCGTTTGCCTTGAATGTTCCTCACAGTAGAACTATCATCAATAGGAAATGATAGAGGCAATGTATATTTGAGCTCATCTTTATATTTCTACAAACGTTAATTCATTGTCTTTTTTTCATGTTTTTCTTTTGGTCATCAGAATTGTTTCTGAAATACTCTCAACTCTCAGGTTTACTGTTGTTATTTGGAATCTTACCAACCTATTCTTTTATTCTAATTCTGTCATTCACTTCCAATTATTGTTTCCTCAGTTTTGCACCAAACTGTAAGGATATGATTAAAAGTATATGAGTATACAAAGTAAAAGTATATGAAGTATTCCCACCAGCATTTGTTCTTCCTAATCTCCATCTGTACTGATTAAAATTCTTGAAATTCTGAACCAGGTTTCTTTCCCATCACTGCTGATTGTCATCCTTCAATTTCAGAGCCGACTTCTCCACCTTTTCTATTCTATTGGTCTTGAAATGTTTCTATCCTGGAATATTTATTTCCAAACATTGGTGACTTTGTAAGAATATCTCTGGGTACTGGATCTATTTTCCTTTTATCTATTTATGTAACCAGTTTACCTGAAGTATTACAATTTATTTACTGATAATCTTTACATTGACCTTACTCACCGATATGCTATCCCCATGAAACTCTCTGTCTCTTCCTATGTCACTTGGCTTACCTTTTTCCAGGTCACCCCTCTGCCCTATTGCCTTGACTTTTGTCCCGGAGATTAGAAAACCTTACTTTACCCCACCTAGCTCTGGGCTGGATAAGGTCGCCATGTCCAAAGACAAATCAGAGATCATGGTTGGAATAAGAAAGTGTGCTTGGTATCCCACTGTACCCATATATGGACAGCTTCCACAGATTCCAATAGGTTAGTAATGGAGGGCACAATGGACAGAATCCTGGAACAACCACTAAGATCAGCAAGCTGGAATCCTTTAGTCAGTGTGTATCGACATACAGAAAGTTTCAAATAAGCCAGGTCAAATATTAAAGGGTTGTTTTCAATTCCAATGTTACAGTGAAGGAACAGGAAAATTACCTGCATCATTGTGGAACTGTGAATATTCAAAAACTCTTTTGAGGCCGGCCTCCACCGCATTATTGATATCCATTCCGTCTATTTCTGTTTCAACCCAGGGGACAGGCTTAAATTCTGCTTCTTCATAACCCTAAAACAAGAAAATAACATTTATTAACATATGATGTGTGGGAAATCGTGTCTCACGAACTTGATTGAGTTTTTTGAAGAAGTAACGAGATTGATGAGGGCAGAGTGGTGGCCATGATCGATATGGACTTCAGTAAAGTATTTGACAAGGTTCCTCATGGAAGACTGGTTAGCAAGGTTAGATCTCACAGAATACAGGGAGAACTAGCCATTTGGATACAGAACTGGCTCAAAGGTAGAAGACAGAGGATGGTGGTGGAGGGTTGCCTTTCAGACTGGAGGCCTGTGACCAGTGGAGTGCCACAAGGATCGGTGCTGGGTCCTCTACTTTTTGTCATTTACATAAATGATTTGGATGTGAACAAGTAGGTATACTTGGTAAGTTTGCAGATGACAACAAAATTGGAGGTGTAGTGGGCAGCGAAGTTACCTTGGAGGACAACATGATCCTGACCAAATGAGCCAATGGGCTGAGGCATGGCAGATGGAGTTAATTTAGATAAATGTGAGGCACTACATTTTGATTAAACAAATCACAGCAGGATTTATACACTTAATAGTACGGTCCTAGCGAGTGTTGCTGAAAAAAAACCTTGGAGTGTAACTTCATAGCTCCTTGAAAGTAGAGTCGCGGGTAGATACAGTAGTGAAAAAGGAGTTTGGTATGCTTTCGTTTATTGGTCAGAACATTGAGTATAGGAGTTGGGAGGTCATGTTGAGGCTATAGAGAACATTGGCTCAGCCACTTTTGGAATATTGCGTGCAATTCTGGTCTCCTTCCTAACGGAAGAATGTTGTGAAATTTGAACGTGTTCCAAAAAGATTTACAAAGTGGTTGCCGGGGGTGGAAGATTTGAGCTATAGGGAGAGGCTGACTCTGCTGGGGCTGTTGTCCCTGGAGCATCAGAGGCTTAGGGGTGACCTTATAGAAGTTCGTAAAATCATGAGGGGCATGGATAGGATAAATAGACAAAGTCTTTTCCCTGGGGTAGGGGAGTCCAGAAATAGAGAGCATAGGGTTAGGGTGAGAGGAGAAAGATGTAAAGGGACCTAAAGGGCAACCTTTCCACACAGAAGGTGGTACGTGTATAAAATGAGCTGCCACAGGAATGGAGGAGGCCGGCACAATTACAGCTTTTAAAAGGCATCTGGATGGGAATGGAAATAGGGAAGGTTTAGAATTAGAATCTCTATAGTATGGAAATAGGCCCTTCGGCCCAACAAGTCCACACCGATCCTCCAAAGACTAACCCACCCAGACCCATTCCCCTACTCTATCTCATGCACTTAACCCTATGGGCAATTTAGCATGGCCAATTCACCTGACTTGCACATCTTTGGATTGTGGGAGGAAACCAGAGCACCCGGAGGAAACCCACACAGACACAGGGAGAATGTGCAAACTCTACACAGACAGTCGCCTGAGGCTGGAATTGAACCCGGGTCCCTGGTGCTGTGAGGCAGCAATGCTAGCCACTGAGCCACCTTCAAGTTTAGAGGGATATAGGCCAAGGGCTGGCAAATGGGACTAGATTAGTTTAGGATAACTGGTTGACATGGATGAGTTTGACCAATTGGTCTGTTTCCGTGCTGTACATCTCTATGACTGTAAAGTGTCTCTGAAAAAGAACTTTGTTCAAAGGACTGTCCCAGGTTTCTGGATGGAGCATTAAGGTGTCATTTAAGCTTTGAGTTTTAAAGGGAATTGGGAGATGTTGTTGGGATCTTGGTCTCAACACTTCTTAATTCATTTTGTTTTCCATTCAACTCTTTCATCTTGGTCATTTTTTGCACAATGGGCCATTTTCTCCCTTGGGCCTTTGGTATAAAATGTATGGAATGTTATTGAAAAATCTTCCACACTCAGTTACTGCAGATGTACACAAGATTAAGAAAATGTCAATGGCCTTGAATTTGGTCCTCGTTTCTGGTTGAGAAATCTGGACAAAAAATAACCAATTTCAAAAGAATATCTGATATTAGAAACAGGAACAAGGCAGTAAGATTTTGGCTGATCTTTGACTACACTTGATCTTCCAGTTTCTCACCTTGTTATGATACCTCCTGATGTGTTTTGAGCCCAAAGATTTATCTACCCCAGCCTTGAATATTCTCACCAGTTGATCATCGACAACTAAATAGTCTAAAGATTGATGATCATCTGAGTGAAGCTGGAGATTCCACAACAGGCTCATCGCTGCTTTCCAATGCTATCCCTATCTCCCTTGATATTATTTAGAAATCTATTGCTTGATGTCTTAAACATAATCAATGGCCAAGCTCCCAGGGGGAAAGGTTTCCAAACTTCACTGCCCTCTTAGTGAAGCGATTCTCCTCATCTCAGTCCGAAATGGCTGGTTCCCTTATTCTGAGACTGTGTTCTCCAATTCCCGAGACTCCAAGCCAACAGAAACACCCTTTCTACATCTACCTTAGCTGGCCCTTTAAGTGTTTTTAAAATGTCAATGAGTAGACCTCGCAGTCTTGAAAACTCTGGAGATTATGTGCCCAATCTGTTGTCCTGAGGATGAATATCAGTGCAGTCATGTTTCAGAGTTGAGGGGTAGAGTGGTTGTGGGCGATCGGTTACAGGCTATAGATCTGAAAACAGTCATTAAATAATTTATACTGGTACAAAAATGACAGAATGCAATAAACTTTGAATCGTACTTACATTCTCCAAGACGGCAGCCTCTGGTTCAGGACAGTCCAATTCTTCACAGAAATTGTCCACTTCTTGTACGTGGTTCTGCGCAGCAACCAGATACCCGAAGAGGACAGACACAGTTAAGAAGAGTCTCAGCATCTTGGTGTCTGCTCAAATCGGTCTTGAACGCACTGACTGACTCTCAGCACCTTCAGGTCGATCTGATGTTTGAGTAGAGACTATGGATCGCTTTATACTGTTTTGGGGTGATGGTTTTGAATATGGCTTGGCTGCAGGCATGAATTTCACATGATAAGGAAACAGATACAGAAACACCACAGCTGACTAAATATGGAAATATTATTTTATTACAACCTTGCGATGGATCATGGGCCCAGTTCGTCCTTTCTGTGGATAGTCAGAGGCTGGATACACCAAAAGATATGAAACAGTGTCCCTCAGAAATCCCGATCCAATCTTGTGTCCTAAAGTCTTCGGGTGGGTCTCTCACCCTGAATTCGATGTGGAGAATTGGAGAGATCTGATTAGATTCCTACAGTATGGAAACAGGCCCTTCAGCCCCACAAGTCCAGATTGACCCTCAGAAGATTAACTCACCAAACCCATTTCCCCACTCTATATTTACCCCTCAGCAAAAGTGAGGACTGTAGATGCTGGAGATCAGAGTCAAGATTAGAGTGGTGCTGGAAAAGCACAACAGGTCAGGCAGCATCCGAGGAGCAGGAAAATCAACGTTTTGGGCAAAAGCCCTTCAGGAATGATTCCAGATGAAGGGCTTTTGTCTGAAACATTGATTTTCCTGTTCCTCAGATGCTGCCTGACCTGTTGTGCTTTTCCAGCACCACTCTAACCTTGACTAATGCACCTAACACTATGGGCAATTGAGCATGGCCAATTTACTGAACCTGCACGCCTTTGGATTGTGAGAGGAAACCAGAACACCTGGAGGAAACCCACGCAGACACGGTGTGAATGTGCAAACTCCACACAGACAGTCGCCCGAGGCAGGAATCAAACCGGCATCCCTGACTCTGTGAGGCTGCAGTGCTAACCACTGTGCCGACTCACTGAGTTTGCCCTAGAAATAATTCATGGATAATAAAAACATTTCTAATTCCAGGTTAACTATACAGTTCGCCCGCTTGATTCTCACTGTGCCCCCACCTCCGATGTCACCAAATTCCCTGGCTACACAACAGTACTACAACCCACTATTCAACCATTCTGTGTGGATCTGGTTGTCCAGCATCATCCAATTATACCATTGACCAGGTGATTAACCCTGTTATCACCAGACTAGCCCTTCTGATCCAATGAACAACCCACCATGTGACTACACCCCGTACTGATCTGACTTTCCCCAGACTGAACCAACCACTCACATATGTGTAGAACTGCAGGAGATAGGCGAGGTCCTCAATGAATATTTCTCCTCAGTGTTTACTGTGGAGAAAGACATGGTAACGTGAGAACTTGGGGAAGTTAATAGTGATACCTTGAAGACAATCCATATCAGAGTTGAGGATTGCTGGATGTATTAGAATGTATGAAGGTGGATAAATCTCTGGTCCTGGCCAGATATACCCAAGAACGCTACAAGAGAGGAGAGAAGAAATTGCAGGGACCCCGGCTGATATTTTTACATCATTGTTAGCCACGGTTGAAGTTTGGGAAGGCTGGAAGGTAGCAAATGTTGTGCCCTTATTCAAGAAAGACAGCAAAGAAAAGCATGGAAACTATTGACCAGTAAGCCTAACCTCTGTGGGAGGTAAGTTACTTGAAAAAATTCTCAGAGAGAAGTTATACATGCTTTTGGAAAGACAGAGTTTGATTAAGTGTAGTCAGCATGGCTTTGTGCACGGGAGATCATGTTTCAGTTCTTGTTGGAGTTCTTTGATGAAATGACCAGGAGAGTTGTCAAGGACAGAGTGGTAAATGTAGTCTATATAGACTTCAATAAGGCCTTTGATACGGTTCCACATGGTAGGCTGCTCTAGAAGGTTAGATCGCATGGAATCCAGAGAGAGTTGGCAAATTGGATACTCAATTGGCTTGATGGTAGGAAGCAGAGGGTAAGAGTGGAAGGATGCTTGTTATGCTGGAGGCCTGTGACTGGTGGAGTCCCTCAGGGGTCGGTGTTGGGCCCATTACTGTTTGTTATCGAGAGCGATGATTTGGATGAGAATGAGCAAGGCATGATTAGTAAGTTTGCAGATAACATTGAAATAGGTGGTATTATGGACAGAGAGGAAGGCTTTCAGAAAATGCAGCAGGACTTTGATCAGCTGGGGAAGTGGGCCGAGAAATAGCAAATGGAGTTTAATATAACAAGCGTGAGGTCTTGCATTTTGGAACGACAAATCAAAGCAGGAGTTTCTTGGTGAATGGTAGGGCCTTAAGGAGTGTAGTGGAACAGAGAGACCTTGGAGTTCTGGTGCACAGTTCCCTGAACGTGGAGACCTACACCACAAGTAGATGGGGGAGTGAAGAAGGCTTTTGGCACACTGGCCTTAATTAGTCAGGGCACTGAGTATAGAAATTGGGAAATGATGTTGCAGTTGTACAGGATGTTGGTGAGGCCACACTTGGAGCACTGTGTTCAGTTTTGGTCACCTTGCAATAGGAAGGATGTTATTAAATGGGAAAGAGTGCAGAAGAAATATACAAGAATGTTACCAGGACTCAACAAAAGTTACAGGCAGAGGTTGGACAAGCTAGGACGTTTTTATTTCGAACATAGGAGACTGAGGGAGGATCTCACAGAAGGGTATAAGATCATCAGAGGCATGGATAAGGTGAATGCAATCAGTTCTTTGTCCCAAGGGTTGGGAATCGAGCACTCGAGGGCATCAGTTTAAGGTTAGAGGGGAAAGAATAAAAAGGAACCTGAGGGGCAACCTTTTTACACAGAGGGTGGTATGCATATGGCATGAGCTGCCAGCAGAAGTGGTTGCTGTGGGTACATTAACAATATTTAAAAGGCATTTGGACAAATACATGGAGAGGAAAGATTTGGAAATATATGGGCCAAGTGTAGGGAAATGGGGTTAGCGTGGTTAGACATTTTGTATGGCATCAACCAATTTGGACCAAAAGACCTGTCTCTGGATTGTTTGAACTCTATGACTCTATGATTCACCTCCCTCACCGGCTCATGCAACCAAATCTAATCACTGACCCCACCACCAATGGTCTGACCTAACCTCTCTCCCACCTCGGCCCTCCATGACCTTACGCAACTGCCTTTATCCCCCACCGACCTATCCTGATGTGAAGACACCCTCATCACACGACCACGACACCATCACCCAAACCAACTACTCCCAACCCTAAGATCAACCTCACCCTAACACCACTCCAGTAACTCCTCATCTGCTAATCTTTACTGTCCTTTAAGCCACCCGTCTGCCACTCTACCCCCAGAACTATCTACCACCCTGCTCACTCCCCCACCTGCCACTCTCCTCCCTTACCCATCTGCCACACTGACACCTCCACCACCTGCCACTTTACCCATGTTTGTTACATTTTTACTATCTCTCTAGCTTTTCACAAAGGCTTTGGGATAACTCTTCACCTTATTGCGATGTTGGTGCTTGTGCTGTCATAGGTGGGTACTGCTTCTACAAAGATTCTCAGTGCTGCTTTCTGTGGGGAGTCTTATACTGGGTGAGTTCTGCAGGATCCTCCATCTGAAGACTGGTTGAATAATTGGAGAGTTCAGTAACTATAGCCGGATTCTTCGGGGGGTTGGAGCAATGTGGGCAATGGTAAGATGTGTGGCTGAATCGGGAGAGAAGTCTGGTGAGATTTACTTCAATGTTTTGATCATCTCATTTCACCATTTACACTTTTCACAAGCAGCGTGGCAAATTCTCACTGGGCAATGGTGAGTCCCAATTGATGGCGATTATTGTTTGGTAATGTCCTGGTTGATGGTTTAACTCATCTCACTAATATTCCAGCTGTGCTCTTACCAAACTTGACAAACAAATAGCCATCAGGACATCTTTGCTAATTTTGAACCTGCTGGAACCATACCAGGATCTTGGTGGAGGGGCAATTGGAAAATTACAGCACTTTGCAACACTAGCCATAGGGTTTGTAGCATTGTTTCATTTTGTCTCCTTAAATTCTTCAATGCTTGTCTCTACAGATCTTAATTTCTTAAAGTATTAACACAAGTTATTGGGATTTAGTGGCAGTTAGATTTAAAGTTGAAAACAAGATGTAAATTGCTTTGAAAATTTTCCAGGTGATAACCAATCAGAAAGAATTGCAGGTAAATTTTAAATATCATTTGATAAAATCTTCAAGTAGTAAAAGACATGGACATGTTTTATACAAATCGGTTAGATGAACTTACTTTGCATTTTGTGACTGTTTTTCTGCTTCTCTCATGAGTTCAACATCAAAAGATGTAAAATACCATGTAAATATTACTGAGAGGCCAAGAGATGGGTTGTGGGTGTCTGACTGCAAAGTACACAAATTAACTCTGTAGCTCCCTCAAATCCAGGATCATGGTCAATGTCCCTGAAATCTGGACCACAAAAAGTTCACTGAAGTAAAGCCAGCATCCAGAGGCAAATCTGAAGCCAAATTCTATTTTTCCGTCTTGACATTTAAGTGCCTGCATTTCAGAGAAATATTTGGTTCCCCTTTTTAAATCTGTAAATTGTTCACGTGCTCTTCAGTCTCCCAACGAACAATCTTCAGCAGAATCATAACTGACTGGATCATTGCGCATTGTCTTCATGTTGTTTATTTCCTCCTGGGACATGATCATTCGTGACAGACTGACATTTATTACCTATTCCTTCCTTTTGTTTAGACAATGGTGGCAAGTTGTAATGTTGAGCCACTGCGGTCTGTGATATGAGTATTTGTAGCGAGACAGGAGAGTGACCTCTTCTGAATAAGACCATTTGTTAGACCCCAGCAAGATGCTTGTGTACAGTTGTTTATGACACAATTTATTACAAGAGGAATTGAACATGAAAGTAAGGATGCACTGAGCATTCATGTGCCTACATGTCAAATACTGGGTGCAGTTTCTATTTCCTTATTTAAGGAAGATTGTCAATGTACTGGAGGTGGTTTACAGAAAGATTACTAGATTAAAAGCTGAAGTGAATGAGTCATGCGGGATACACTGGACGGGATAGGCTTGTCTCCACTAGAGTTTAGAAGAGTGAGGGGTAATTGGATTAAGTGTATAAGACTCCTGAAGGGTCTTGACAAGGTGAACATGGAAAACATGTTTCTTTTTGTGGTTCAGTCCAGAAGTAGGACGTCATTACTGTAAAATTGGGTCACCCGATTGGAATATTTTCCTGTCAGAGGGTTGTATGACTTTGGAACTCACTGCCTGAGATTGTGGAGGTGCGGGTCATTGAATATTTATACATTTAGTCAAAGGAATGAAAGATTATCAGGAATGATGAGAATATGGAATTTGAAATACAGATAGTTCAGCCATGATCTTACTAGAGGAGGATCAAGGGGCCAAACGATCGGCTTTTGTTCCTATTTCGTATTTCTGTATGATTTGACGGGAGGTTTTAGAATTGCTGAAGAAAAATCTCTGGCGGCAGACCTTGAGCATTGACTAGTTTATGACACGGTGCATCATGTGGAGAAGATTGTCCTGACAGTGGCTCGGCAGAACTCCGAAGTATGGCAGAAAGGTACAAGGTTATACAGGGCTGAGACACAGGCTGACCTTTAATGCGGAGACATTTCTTCAGCCAGAGAGTGGTGGGCCTGTGGAATTCATTGCCACGGAGTGCAGGGGAAGCCGGGACGCTAAATGTCTTTAAGGCCGAGATTGATAGATTCTTGTTGTCTAGAGGAATTAAGGGCTACGGGGAGAACGCTGGTAAGTGGAGCTGAATTGCGCATCAGCCATGATTGAATGGTGGAGTGGACTCGATGGGCCGAATGGCCTTACTTCCACTCCTATGTCTTATGATCTTAATTACAAGGTGTCAGGATGGTTCGAGGAGATACTGAAGCAGGGGTCAGCTCTCGGGGTCAACCCCAATTGATGCTACTCATTCCGCAAGTGGACAGGATTGAAAGTTATTACTCAACGTGCTGTTTACAGAAATGCAGAACAAATGTAGGACAGGTGTCCTTATTCAGAGGAACAACACATGTTGGCAATATATCATAAACCAATTGATGGGGCTCAGCACGCTTGAGCAACTAAGCTACATGCTCTAGCAATACATCACAGTAGGGAAACACTGAGCAGGCAAACTGTGATACTTTGTACAGAGAAGCTACACTTTAGTATTACCTCCTGGTGAGGGAGGAATGAAGCGATGGCGAGAAAGCCTCTCACAGCTACATGCCAAGGACGAATGCTCTACGGGATGAGGGACACTTCAGCAAAATGGTTCCTTAACCGGCAGGGAAGCCACGATCAAGAAAATGGCTTCCACAAGAATCCTGAGGGGTCTGGACACAGTAGGGTTGTAGTTCCCACTCATGAAAGGATTCCAAATGAGAGGCACAGATTTGAAAGTGTTTGCAAAGAAAGTAAATGGAATATGAGAAAAAATGTTTCCACATGGCAAGTAGTTAGGATCTGGAATGCAACGTCTGATTCAGTTGAGGCACTCAAGAGGGAAAATGATAATTCCTGGACTTGGTATTGGGAAGTGATCCCAGCAAAGTGATCAAATTTGCAGTGCGGAAGCATTTTCCATGTTCTATGTTCTAGTTGGTGGGCGGCACATTATCAGAGAAGTGCTGAACAGGGTGCAGAAGTGATTTACAAAAATGGTTCCAGGAATAAGACACTTCACTTATGAGGCTAGATTGAAGAGGTTAGGACGGTTTGCTTTGGAGAGAAGGCGGCTGTGAGGAGATGTGATGGACAAACCTCAAATCCCAGTTTCTCATATGACAAGACAGCAACAATGACATTTGTATATTAAAAGCTAATCCCGTTACATAAACAGTGCATACAATACAGACCCAGCACGCCCCCGCCCCTCCCACCTTCCGACCACTCTAAAGGCAGCCCGCCCCTACGTACCTTCCGGCTCTCGGTCCATTCCATGCCTCTTCCAGTTCTCGGTCCGCCCTGACACACCATTCGACCACCTCTAGGACAGCCCGCCCCAGTACCCGCCCGGGATGACAGCGGTCAGGACGGCCTACCCACCTTCCGGCTTCACTAACCACTCTCACTAACCACCTTCACTAACCACCATCTCTGGGGCAGCCCGCCGGTACCTGCCCGGGGTGACAGCACTGAGGACGGGTACCCGCCTTCCGACTCTCTGTCTGCCCCTACGTACCACTGGGCTCTCACCCACCCCGATGCACCATCTGGCCAGTGGGCTATCCTGGCACACCTTCTGGCCACCTCTAGGACAGCCCGTCCCCTTCCCTGGGACGACAGCGTGCAGGGTAGCCCACAAGCCTTCTGGATCTCAGCCCGCCCCTACGCACCTTTTGGTGGCTCAGCTGCTCTGACACACCTTTCGACCACCTCTAGGGCAGCCTGTCCCGATTACTCCTTCTCGGGACGACAGTGCTCAGAACGGCCTCCCCACCATCTGGCTCTCGGGGCGACTGGCATCAGGGTGGCCTACCCAACCTCTGGCTTTCAGGACAGCCTACCAACCTTCAGGATGACCTACCCACCCTCCAGCTCTCGGGGTGACAGCTTTCAAGATGACCCATGAGCCTCCCAGCTCACAGTAAGGGCCTGCCAAACCCAGGGACACGCAAGACAGATAATTACTAAAAAACAGTCCTGACTGGTGCACAGTCCAAATCTATACACAGTCTTCAAGATATAGAATCCATTTCCAGGAAGACTCCACTCCAGTATACAATGTGCATTGTCAGAAATAGAGTCCACTCCAAACTGCAGAGTCCATTGCTGAAAAACAGAGTCCGCAACCAAGGGCAGAGTCCACTCCTGAAGGCAGCAAATGCACACCCCACAGCACACAGGTGTTCAGTCTCCATCGAGTTCTGGCCCAGCCTTGGAAAACCAGGCCCACTCACAGGAACATAGTACAGGTGCAGTTAACTCACAGGGGTTTGGTCCACTCCTAAAGGAAAGGTCTTCACCCAAACTCCAGGATACAGCAAGTGCTCACCTCCCAGCACACACACATGTTCAATCTTCAGAGGCCCAGTCCCAGGGCTAGGCCTCCCCACAGGAACAGCTCCTCTGGTAAAATGTATGTCTTTCACAAGAGTTCAGTCCAAACACCAATAAAAAGTGAAGACACATACAAAAAAAACAAAGGAAACTAGAGTCCAAGGGCTAAGCCCTACCACAAAATTAACATTGTCCTTTTCTCAAAAAGTAAAAGAGAAAAGAGTAACACACAGGCTGTAACCAGTCAGTGAATCCCCTAATGAGAACACATTATGTGCATCAGGAGTTTAACAATCAGTCCTCACTAAAAGGAATGCCAGTTAACAAACTGGCTAAATAATTCAGCCAGTTCAGGAATCAGGTTTCCCCCTCCAAAAAAAGAGAAGCAGAAACTAACAGTAACATACTGACTATAACACCAGCTAGCTAGCTAGCACAGAGTTAGTCCCCTGACACAAATGGAGTGTTCTCTCAGAGTGAGCAGAACCTCTGGCATACCCGTTTATGTCTGTCAGCCAGGACTCCCAGATTGGACCATGCTAACAGCCCTAATTAGAGAGAGCTCATATTCAATTAAGTCCACCTGGCTGATAGCTTTACAATCATAACATTCTAATGCTCCCTACTTTTATATTCCATTACTTTTGGTCACAAGGACAATTCTCTTCCCTCGTACCCACAGAGCTTGGATGCCAATTTTTTGTGTTTCATGATTCAGGACTCTTAAATCCCTTTCTTTAGTAGTTTTGAAATAGAGTCATAGAGATATATAGCATGGAAACAGCCTTTTCGGTCTAACCTGTCCATGCCGACCAGATATCCCAACCCAATCTACTCCCACCTGCCAGCACCCAACCCATATCCCTCCAAACCCTTCCTATTCATATACCCATCCAAATGCCAGCACCCAGCCCATATCCCTCCAAACCCTTCCTATTCATATACCCATCCAAATGCCTCTTAAATGTTGCAATTGTACTAGCCTCCACCACTTCCTCTGGCAGCTCATTCCATACACGTACCACCCTCTGCGTGAAAAAGTTGCCCCTTAGGTCTCTTTTATACCTTTCCCCTCTCACCCTAGAGCTAAACCCTGTAGTTCTGGACTCCCCGACCCCAGGGGAAAGACTTTGTCTATTTATCCTATCCATGTCCTTCATGATTTTATAAACCTCTATAAGGTCACCCCTCAGCCTCCAACACTCCCGGGAAAACAGCCTCAGCCTATTCAGCCTCTCCCTATAGCTTAAATCCTCCAAACCTGGTAACATCCTTGTAAATCCTTCCTGATTCCTTTCAACTTTCACAACATCTTTCTGATAGGAAGGAGACCAGAATTGCGTGCAATATTCCAACAGTGGCCTAACCAAAGTCCTATATAGCCACAACATGACCTCCCAACTCCTGTACTCTATACGTCTTTAGTATTGATAAGCCTTTGAACTAGGTCTTTTTCAATTTATAAAAATATATTATTTACTTTTTTACATTTTACAAATGCTTTCATTGCAGGTATGCACATCATATTTCTTAACAAGCCTCATGAGAATAATGAAACAGTGCAACACAGAGTGAGGACATCCAGCCTTGACAGTTCTATTTCCCTGCTCATTCTCTTAACCCCACAATGTTTTTCTCTTTCAATAACTTACCTAATTTGCTTCTGAACTTTGCGTTGGATCTGTATTTTTTATCTATCAGTGGAGAAATTCTAATTCTAATTATTCATTGAATAAGGACGTTTTCCTCATGTTGTCTTTAGTAGAATTGCCAGCATTTTAAAAAATTCTTCAACTTCCAAATCCATATTCAATAAGCTAGTTTGAAAATATTCATCAGAACTTGAACCAACACAATATATCTATGATCATTCAAACTTTATTGTTATCATTCTCATTATTTTCATGAGAAGGCAACTTTTGAAATAGTCATGGAGATGTACAGCATGAAAACAGACCCTTCGATCCGACCCGTCCATGCCGACCAGATATCCCAACGCAATCTAGTCCCACCTGCCAGCACCTGGCCCATATCCCTCCCAAACCCTTCCTATTCATATACCCACCCAAATGCCTCTTAAATGTTGCAATTGTACCAGCATCCACCACTTCCTCTGGCAGCTCATTCCATACACGTACCACCCTCTGCATGAAAAAGCTGCCCCTTAGGTCTCTTTTATATCTTTCCCCTCTCACCCTAAACCTATGCCCTCTGGTTCTGGACTCCCCCACCCCAGGGAAAAGACTATCTATTTATCCTATCCACACCCCTAACGATTTTAATAACCTCTATAAGGTCACCCCTCAGCCTCTGACGCTCCAGGGAAAAAGGCCCAGCCTGTTCAGCCTCTCCCTGTAGCTCAGATCCTCCAACCCTGGCCACATCCTTTCTGCAGTCTTTCTCCATTTAACTAATATTCAACTTGTGTATTCTTTTTGCCAAAGAGCATAAAGTCAGATTTTTCCACATCAGATTCCACTGACCAAGTGTTTTACCCACTTGCTTCGTCTATAACCCCCTGCAGACACTTTGGGTCAGCCTCACCACTTGCCTTCCCATCCATCTTTGTGTCATCCAATTACTTGGCTATAACCTTCCTCATCAAAGTCAATGAAATATACCAGCTCTTTTTCTCTTGTAATAGTTGTATTTATTTCCAATTCACCCTCCCCCATTTTGCCTTAATGATTTCATATTTGCAATGCCATGATTGCTTTATATGGTAAAGAATCAAGCAAATGGTTTATCCAACCACCTTGGCCAATTCTTTGTTGCCGATTATTGTTTCCTCAGCCACATCCTCTCAGGGATTTATATTCACTTTGGACTGTCTGGTCATTTCTTATACACTTAAAGAAGCTTTTGCACTCCATCATGATGTGACATGCAACTTACCCTCCGAGTCGGGAGTGTGGTGCTGGAAAAGCACAGCAGGGCAGGCAGCATCCAAGGAGCTCAGTGTTTATTTTCCTCCCTCTTTATTTTTTTTCCATTTCCTCTTGTTGGTTTTTTAAATTATCACAATCTTCTGGCTTACCATTAATCTTTGCGATATTATACATTTTGAAAATAATTAATTATTAATGAAACGGAAACATAGAACATAGAACATAGAAGAATACAGCGCAGTACAGGCCCTTTGGCCCTCGATGTTGCGCCGATCCAAGCCCACCTAACCTATACTAACCCACTATCCTCCATATACCTATCCAATGCCCGCTTAAATGCCCATAAAGAGGGAGAGTCCACCACTGCTGCTGGCAGGGCATTCCATGAACTTACGACTCGCTGAGTGAAGAACCTACCCCTAACTTCAGTCCTATATCTACCCCCCCTTAATTTAAAGCTATAAACTTGGGGAATAGTCACTCCCTGCTGCATGCTTCATGGTTTGACCTCACCCAATCCGAACTGCAAGGCCATCCAGTCAGTACTTTATCCTGTAGGATTCTTAGCCCCTCGGGCGTGCTCCATTATTTAGTAAGATCTCGGCAGATTTCATTGTAACCTCAACTGCACATTTCAGCCTATCCCTGATAACATTTTATCCTTCCTCGGCGTACATGATGTTCTAAGTCACTACTTTCATCAACATTTGACAAAGACGTTTACAATGCCTCATGACCCTCGGTGGAAAATAATTCCACTTCAGCTGTGTCTAAAATGGGCTTATTTAAGAAACATCAAAGAGGTCATCTTTGTGTTGAACCTCATGAGATGGGAGAGATATTAAATGACAATGTCAGGTCACTTTTTAATGTGGAGAAGAAATGAGGCGAGAGGATTCAGGGAAATAAATATTGAGGTTTTGAAAACAGTTCACATTACATGAGAGGCTGTGCTGGAGGTCCTAGAAAATACGAAGGTGGATAAATCACAAGTATTCAATTAAGTGTATCCCAAGATGTTGTGGGAAGTTAGGGAGGAAATTCTAGACCCTTTTCAGAAATATTTGTTTCATCTATAAGTCCAGGTGAGGTGCCAGATGACTGGAGAGTAGCTTGTATGGTGCCTTTGTTTAAAGAGATGTAAGGAGAGGCCTGGCAGCTGGAGAGCTGTGAGTCTGACTTCAGTGGCGGGTAAGTTGCTGGAGGTCATTCTCATACATAGGATTTATATGCATTTCGAGAGGCAAGGAATCATTAGGGTTAATCAGCATGGTTTTGTGTAAGGGGAATCACATCTCACAAACTTGATTGAGTTTCTTGAGGAAGTATCCAGAGCAGTAGACGTTGTTTTCTTAGACTTCAGCAAAGCCTTCGACAAGGTTTCACATGGTAGACTAATTAATAAATCAAGATCCCAAGTGATTCAGGGTGAACTTGCCAATTGGATACATAATTGGCTTAATGGCAGGAGACAGAGATTGGTGTCAGAGGCTTGCTTCTCAGACTAGGAAAAAACAATGACTGCAGACGCTGGAAACCAGATTCTGGAGTAGGGAGGCGCTGGAAAAGCACAGCAGTTCAGGCAGCATCCGAGGAGCAGGAAAATCCGACGTTTCGGGGAAAAGCCCTTCATCAGAAATACAGGCAGAGTGCCTGACGGGTGGAGAGATAAATGAGAGGAGGGTGGGGTTGGGGAGAAAGTAGCATAGAGCACAATAGGTGAATGGGGGAGGGGATGGAGGTGATAGGTCAGAGAGGAGGGTGGAGTGGATAGGTGGAAAAGAAGATAGGCCGGTAGGACAGGTCATGGAGACAGTGCTGAGCTGGAAGTTTGGAACTGGGGTGAGGTGGGGGAAGGGGAAATGAGGAAACTGTTGAAGTCCACATTGATGCCCTGGAGTTGAAGTCTTCCGAGGTGGAAGATGAGGCGTTCTTCCTCCAGGTGTCGGGTGGTGAGGAAGCGGCGGTGAAGGAGGCCCAGGACCTCCATGTCCTCGGCAGAGTGGGAGGGGGAATTGAAATGTTGGCCCACATGGCGGTGTGGTTGATTGGTGCGGGTGTCCCAGAAATGTTCCCTAAAGCGCTCTGCGAGAAGGCGCCCAGTCTCCCCAGTGTAGAGGAGACCGCATCGGGAGCAACGGATACAATAAATGATATTGGTGGATGTGCAGGTAAAACTTTGATGGATGTGGAAGGCTCCTTTAGGGCCTTGGATGGAGGTGAGGGAGGAGTTGTGGGTGCAGGTTTTGCAATTCCTGCGGTGGCAGGGGAAGGTGCCAGGATGGGAGGGTGGGTTGTAGGGGGTGTGGACCTGACCAGGTAGTCACGGAGGGAACGGTCTTTGTGGAAGGCAGAAAGGGGTGGGGAGGGAAATATATCCTTGGTGGTGGGGTACGTTTGGAGGAGGCGGAAATGTCGGCAGATGATTTGGTTTATGCGGAGGTTGGGAGGATGGAAGGTGAGCACCAGGGGTGTTCAGTCCTTATTACGGTTGGAGGGGTGGGGTCTGAAGGCGAAGGTGTGGAATGTGGACGAGATGCATTGGAGGGTATCTTTAACCAAGTGGGAAGGGAAATTGCGGTCTCAAAAGAAGGAGGCCATCTGGTGTGTTCTGTGGTGGAACTGGTCCTCCTGGGAGCAGATACGGTGGAGGAATTGGGAATACGGGATGGCATTTTTGCAGGAGGTAGGGTGGGAAGAGGTGTAATCCAGGTAGCTGTGGGAGTTGATGGGTTTATAAAAAATGTTGGTGTCAAATTTCTATTTGCCTCCTCTATTACCTGTTGAACTTAGATGCGAGCATTTTCTGATTCACGGATGATGATTACTTAATCCCTCTGTTCTGTAGCTTTCTGCAGTCCTTCTCCATTTAAATAATATTCAGATCCTCGATTCTTCCTGTTAAAGTGCATAGTCTCAATGTTTTATTAAATTATATTTTATCTGCCAGGCTTTGCCCATTCGCTTAACCTGTCTCTATCCCTCTGCAGACTGGTTGTGTTAACTCACCACTTGCTTCCCCACCTGTTTTTCTGTGATCCACAAACTTGGCTACAGTGTATTCATTCTCCTCATCCAAGTCATTGATGCACATTGTCAGTAATTGTGGCCGCAACACTGATTACCCCAGTGGCAGTCAATTAGTGACAGGTTGCCATCCTGAAAATGTCCCCATTATCCCTTCTCTCTGTCTTCAATTGGTGACATATAACTCTATCCATGTTCGTATACTGTTGTGGTTCTGTTCGCCGAGCTGGGAATTTGTGTTGCAGACGTTTCGTCCCCTGTCTATGTGACATCCTCAGTGCTTGGGAGCCTCCTGTGAAGCGCTTCTGTGATCTTTCCTCCGGCTTTTGTAGTGGTTTGGATCTGCCGCTTCCGATTGTCAGTTCCAGCTGTCCGTTGCAGTGGTCAGTATATTGGGTCCAGGTCGATGTGCTTATTGATTGAATCTGTGGATGAGTGCCATGCCTCTAGGAATTCCCTGGCTGTTCTCTGTTTGGCTTGTCCTATAATAGTAGTGTTGTCCCAGTCAAATTCATGTTGCTTGTCATCTGCATGTGTGGCTACTAAGGATAGCTGGTTGTGTTGTTTCGTGGCTAGTTGGTGTGACTAGCTGGAACCGACAACCGGAAGCGGCAAATTCAAACCACAATAAATGCCGGAGGAAAGATCACAGAAATGCTTCACAGGAGGCTCTTAAGCACTGAGGAAGTCACCTAGATAGGGGACGAAATGTCTGCAACACAAATTCCCAGCTCGGCAAACAGAACCACAACAACAAGCACCCGAGCTACAAATCTTCTCACAAACTTTGAATGTTCATATACTCTCCTCCAACACAACAGACTCCTTTCTTATCAAGGAGACTAATGTGTGTTCATTGATCAGACATTTTCTGGAACACCAGATATGTTATATTCACAGCTTCACTTTATCTCATCTGTTTGTTACCTTCTCAACGAACTCTAATTAAATTTTTAAAGTGGTTTCCCCTTCACAAAATAGACAGGCAGGAGGCTGGAAAAATACAGCAGGCCAGGCAGCATCAGGAGGTGGAGAAGTCGACATTTTGGGTGTAACCCTTCTTCAGGACTGCCTCAATTTCTCCACTCGCCTCACCCACTCCAAACTCACCCCCTCTGAATGTGCAGCACACCACTCGCCCCTCACCAACCCCTGGTTCACCATCAAACCTGCTGACAAAGGTAGTCCTCTGGAGAAAGGACCTCTACAGCACAGAGACCAAACGCCGACTCTCCGACACCACTTTCTATCTCCCCCTTGCCCACGACCCATCATGCCAAAATCAAACACACTGTCTGTGACCTCATTGTCTGTGGTGATCACCTCTCCACTGCCTCCAAACTCATAGTCCCCCAGACCCACACTTCCCGGTTCTACCTGCTCCACAAGATCCACAAACCCAACTACCCCGGCTGACCCATCGTCTTAGCATTTTCCTGCCCCACTGAACTCATCTCGTCCTACCTTGACTCCATCCTCTCTCCCTTAGTTCAGGCACTTCCTACTCTTCAGCAACTTCCAGTTCCCCAGCCCCCAGAGCTTTATCTTCATGATTGGTGTGCAGTCCTTATACATGTCCGTACCCCACAAGGATGGTCTCTCGACCCTCTGCTCCTTCCTCTCCAACAGACCCATTCAATCCCACTCCACCAATACCCTCCTCCGCCTGGCTGAACTGGTCCTCATCCTCAACAACTTTTCCTTCAACTCGTCCCATTTCCTCCAAATCAAGTGAGTGGCCATGGGCACCCGGACGGGCTCCAGCTCTGCCTGCCTCTTTGTTGGCTGTATCAAATGGTCCTGAAGAAGGGTTACACCCGAAACGTCAACCTCTCCACCTCCTGATGCTGCCTGGCCTGCTGTGTTCTTCCAGCCTCCTGCCTGTCTATTCCAGCATCTGCAGTTTTTTTGTCTCTTCCCCTTCACAAAGCCAGGCTGACACTGCCTGATTATATGATGTCATGCTCATGCTATGTTTGTTACATCCTTTCTAATATTTACCCAAAACCAGATGTGAAACAATCTCTTCTACAGTTACCAGTTTTATCTCTCCTTCCCTTTATAAATAAAAGCGTTGTACTGGCAATTTTCTAACTGTCTGGGACTTCTTCAGGATCTAAGGATTCTTGGAAAATTACAACCAGTGTGTTCCTATCTCTGTGGTTACTTCCTTTAATGTTCAAGGGTTCATCCCATCAGGTCCAGGTGACTTATTGGTCTTTCGCACCATTATTTTCTCTTGCACTATTTCTTCAGTGATGGTTATTGTATGTATTTCCTCTCCTCCTTTTGCCCCTTGATTTGAGGTAATTTTGAAATGCTATTCACTTGTATTACTATGAAGACTGATGCAAAGTATTTGTTCATCTTCTCTGCTATTTCCTGGTTTCCCATTATTTCCCTCAGCCTCCTTCTCCAAGGTGCCTGTGTTGACTTTGACATCTCCCTTTTTAAATATTTAAAGAAGCACTTGCTGTCCGTGGCACTTTTTCAGCCTGACACAGTCTCGATGTGAACTTCCAGTCTCGCGGTGATACCAGAGCGATCTCCCAACCTTGTGAGCCCTGAGGTGACTCCAGGCACGGTCTGGATCAAGGCCCAGTGCAGACTGGAGGTTAGGTGTCACCACAGACTGGGTCGGAAGACTGTTTCTCTGGACATGTTTTTCTCCATTTTGTAATTTATTCCAAAATCCCAATGTTGGATGTTCTTGCTTCTCTGTTTTTCCATGAGCTCTATCTGAAATAGCTGAACCGAGGGACCTTTGTACCTAAGATTGTGCCATAAATGGCAACTTGTTCACTTTTCACTGTATTCATTTGAGTACATGGGACATGCTCATTCATTCATTCATGTCCTCTTCACAACTTACTTTTCCACTTGCCTTGGTGTCATCAGCAAATCTAATCACCAAACCTTTGGTTCCTCATTTATGCCATTTGTAAAAGTTGTAAAATGTTAAAGCCCCTGCATTGATGTCTTTGGCACACAAACCTTTACTTTTCACCAAATTTATGCCTAGTCCATTTCCTGTCACTTAGTCAACCTTTCATACATGCTAGTATGTGTCCATGCAAGAATACGGTTCCACTATCCCTTCAGCCACATCTGTTATAATCTTTGAATGAAGCTGAACAGGTCCTGGGAAGTCATTGTTTTTTGTTTACTAAGATTCTCACATAATGTTTGTTACTTATGTTCACTATTTGAAGTTCCACACTTTCATGGTTACCCTGCTTGTTCTGTGCCCCATCCTAATGATTTGTCTCAACTGGGCAGTCCTGTGGCATCCCCAAAGTCTCCATACTCTCTGTGCCTTTAAATAGTGCGGTGAGGAAGGCATATGGCGTACTGGCTTTTATTGGTAGAGGAATTGAGTTCCGGAGTCCTGAGGTCATGATGCAGTTGTATAAGACTCTGGTGCGGCCGCATCTGGAATATTGTGTGCAGTTTTGGTCGCCATACTATAGGAAGGATGTGGAGGCACTGGAACGGGTGCAGAGGAGGTTTACCAGGATGTTGTCTGGTATGGAAGGAAGATCGTATGAGGAAAGACTGAGACACTTGGGGCTGTTTTCATTGGAGAAAAGAAGGTTTAGGGGTGACTTGATTGAGGTGTACAAGATGATTAGGGGGTTAGATAGGGTTGACAGTGTGAACCTTTTCCCGCGTATGGAGTCGGGTATTACAAGGGGGCATAGCTTTAAATTAAGGGGGGGTAGATATAGGACTGAAGTTAGGGATAGGTTCTTCACTCAGCGAGTCGTAAGTTCATGGAATGCCCTGCCAGTAGCAGTGGTGGACTCTCCCTCTTTATGGGCATTTAAGCGGGCATTGGATAGGTATATGGAGGATAGTGGGTTAGTATAGGTTAGGTGGGCTTGGATCGGCGCAACATCGAGGGCCAAAGGGCCTGTACTGCGCTGTATTCTTCTATGTTCTATATGTTGGAAAAACAAAACAGTGAATGTGGTTCCCTATTATTTTCGATCTGCTTTTTGTGCCTTTACTGTGAGGTCTCTCGCGTTCCCCCTTTATAATTCTCCAGTCTTTGCTGCCAAAGGATCAGCAGGTTACCTTTACAGGTTAAATAATATGCGTTGGCCTTGATGTATGTATGTTGTGACTTTGTGTCTACTTTACATTAAGAAGCATCTGAGTCATCACTTGGCCTCTCTTCTGAATAAGATTTACATAATGCTTTTCATCTTTGCTGAATGTTGTCACAAGATCTAAAGTGACTTCATCTGCACCTGGATAAACCAAAATTGGGAGATTTTGCAACATCAAATTGGCGGACTTTGTTCATTGGCTGTTTCTCAGCAACAAACTCAAACAAGCAGATAAAACATGTCCAGAATCCTGAGCTACTCCCCCGAGATCAAAGACATCTCGGAAATGACTACCAGACTACTCAGTCCTCTTGGCATCATGGGACCCCACATATCCATCAACACAGTAAAACAACAGCTCATGAATTTGAAAGACCCTATACAGATAATAAGCAAAGCTAATGTCATTTTCAAAATACCTTGCAAGAACTGTAACAAACACTACAATGGACAAACAGGCAGAAAACTAGCCACCAGGTGCATGAACATCAACTAGGCACAAAAAGACATGACCCAGTCTCACTGGTATTCTTACATACAGATGAGGAAGGATACCACTTCGACTGGGACAACACATCCATCCGAGGACAAGCCAAACAGAGACACGCAGGAGAACTCCGAGATACATGGCATTCCAACTGGAACTCTATCAACAAACACATTGACTTGGATCTCATTTAACATCCCCTGAGAAAAAAACAGGAAATGACATCACCACCGGAAATGACAACACCAACACAAGGAAACCTAAACACACAAATAGAAAGTGGGCCATAACACAAATTGCTTCATTCGGACACTCATTGAAGATGTTACCTACTATGGTGACACAACGTCAGAAAGCGAACCTTCCAACTCAACGAGCAAACTTACACCCAGAACCTCAACCTGAGCTACAAATCTTCTCAAAACTAGATAACTATTGTTAATGAATATCTTCAGGAGTGCTTTTCTATTGTCACCACTAAAATAACTTCATAGATGCCAGTATCCTGTCTCTAAGTCACCCTTTATTTATGTGTGGAGAGTCCATACACTAATTCAGCTCCCTCAGAGCCAGTTCTCAGAGTGAACAGGATGCCTGACACTCGTGTTTATATCTGTCAGCCAGGATTCCCTGACTGGGGCTGTTAATCTGGTCTAATGAGGGAAATCATATTCTATGAGGTCCACCTGGCTGACATCATTACAATTGTGACAGTCTAATGATCGCCACTTTTAAACCCCATTCCCTTTGACAGAAAGACTAACATTATGTTTCTCTTCCCTGTTAACTACTGAGCTTGGATGCTTCGTTTTTGTGATTCATGGTTCAGGACTCTTCAATCCTCTATTTTGTAGTTTTCTGCAGTTTTTCTCCATTCAAATAATATTCAACTCCTTTACTCTTGTTGGCAAAGACAAAACAAAATCAGACATTTCCACATAAGATTGCTTCGACCAAGAATTTTACACATTCGATTCGACCTTTCTGTATCCCTGTGCGGACCCTTCGGATTAGCTTCACCACTTGACTTCCCAGCTGTTTTAATGTCATCCATTTACTTGGCTGTCGTACTTGAACATTTCCCATCCAAGTCATTGAAATATATTAGCTCTTTTTCTCTTATCATAGTAGTTCTATTTATTTCCAATTCTCCTTCAACCATTTCCCCTTGACTGTTTAATATTTCTGGAATGCCAGTATTTTCTTCTGTGGTAAAGTTGAATGCAAATGATTTCTTCAGCTCCTCTGCCAATCCTTGGATCCCCATCATCATTTCCTCAGCTTCATTCTCTGAGACATTTATATTCATTTTGGATTTTCTCTTGCTGTACGTCTTGATATTACATGCAAGTTTATCCCAAAGGTATATTTCCTCCTTTTTTTTGGTTTTCTCTTGTTGATTTTTCAAACTCTCCCAAACCGTTGGCTTACCACTAAACTTTGGCACATTGTATGTTTTTATAAAATTAAGTATGAATTCAACAAAAACATGGGGAGCAGACACTTCCTCGAGCATGCTCCGTCATTTTGTAAGATCCCGGTAGATTTTATTGTAAACTCAACTGCACATTTCTGCCTATCCCTGATAACATTTTATCCTCCTTTGCTCACCAAGAATCGACCTACCTTAGCCTTAGTAATATTCTCAGACCCTGTTTTCATCAGCTTTTGAAGAAGATGGTTACAAAGCCTCATGGTCCTCTGTGGAAAATGATTTCACTTCAGCTGTGTCTTAAATGGTCTCATTTATTATAAAAATTGTGTTGAACCCCATGAGATGGGTGAGATATTAAATGAATGTGTCACATCAGGTTTTACTGTGGAGAAAGAAATGTGGCTAGAGAATTCAGGGAAATAAATGTTGCTGTTTTGTAATCAGTTCACATTACATGAGAGGAAGTGCTGGAAGTCCGAGAAAATATAAAGGTGGATAAATCTCTGGGATCCAATCTAGTATATCCCAGGATATTGTGGGAAGTTAGGGTTGAAATTTCAGAACTATTTGTATCATTTATAATGACATGTGAGGTGTTAGATGACTAGAGAGTGCCTAATGTTGTGTTTCTGTTTAAAAAGAGATGTAAGCAGAAACTATCGCCCTGTGATTCTGACTTTGGTGGGGGGTAAATTGTTGGGAGTGATTGTGAAAGATAGGATTTATATGTGCATGGAGAGACAAAGAATGATGAGGGATAATCAGCATGGTTTTGTACAAGGGAAATAGTGTCTCATGGACTTGATTGAATTTTTTTGAAGGAGTAACCAAGAATATTGGTCCATCAGTCACATTGGCCTTAATCAGTCTGGGCATTGAGTATAGATGTTGGGAAGTTATATTGCAGTTGTACAGGACGTTGGTGAGGCCACACTTGGAGTATTGTGTTCAGGTTTGGTCACCTTGCTATCGGAAGGATATTATTAAACTGGAAAGAGTGTAGAAGAAATTTACAAGAATGTTGCCAAGACTTAAGGGACTGAGTTGTAGGAAGAGGCTGGACAAGCTAGGACTTTTTCCTTTGGAGCTTAGGAGACTGAGGAGGGATCTTACAGAAATGTATAAGATCATGAGAGGCATGGATAGGGGGAATGCATTCAGTCTTATTTTCCAAGGTTGTGGAATTGAGGACGAGAGGACATCAGTTTAAGGTTAGGGGGGAAAGAATAAATGGAACCCGAGGAACGTTTTTACACAGAGGGTGGGACGCATATGAATGAGCTGTCAGCGGAAGTGGTTGAGGCGACATTCAAAAGTCTTTTGGACAAACACATGGATAGAAAAGGTTGAGAAGGATATGGGCCAAGTGCAGGGAAATGGATGGACATTCTGGTCAGCATGGACCAGTTTGGGCCGAAGGCCTGTCTCCATGCTTTAAGGTTTTATGACTCTATGACTGTCTAAGGTTGATGAGGGCAGAACGGAATTTGTTGTTTACTTGGACTTTAGTAAAGCAGTTGACAAGGCTTTGCATGGTAAACTAATCAGTAAAGTGAGACCACATGGGAGTCAGGGTGAACTTGCCAATTGGTTACAAAATTGGCTCAATGGCAGGAGATAGAAAGTGGTGATGGAGGGTTGTTTTTCAGATTGGAAACTTGTAACCAGTGGTGCTCCGCAGGGTTTCGTGCTGGGTCCACTTTTGTTTGTCATTTATATGAATGGTTTCGATGAAAATATAGCAGGTATGGTTCGTACGTTTGTGGATGACACCAAAATTGGTGGTATAATGGACAGTGAAGAAGGTTATGTAAGATTACAAAGAGATCTTGATCGATTGGGTCAATGGGCTGAGGAGTGCAGATGGAGTTTAATTTAGATAAATGCAAGTTATTACATTTTGGTAAAACAAACACTAGCAGGACTTCTACAATTAAAAGTAGGACCTTTGGTGGTGTTATAGTACAGAGATTTGAGGTGTCAGTTATGTAATTCCTTGAATTTGCTCCAAAGAGCTTTTACAAATATATTAAGAACAAAAGGGTAACTCGGGAGAGAATAGAACCCCTCAGCAATGTGGCCTTTGTGTGGAGCCGCAGAAAATGGGGGATATATTAAATGAGTATTTTGCATCAGTATTTACTGTGGAAAAGGATATGGAAGATATAGACTGTAGAGAAATAGATGATGATACCTTGCAAAATGTCCATATTACAGATGAAGCAATGCTGGATGTCTTGAAACAGATAAAGGTGCATAAATCCCCAGGACCTGATCAGGCGTATCCGAGAACTCTGTGGGAAGCTAGAGAAGTGATTGGTGGGCCTCTTGCTGAGATACTTGTATCATCAATAATCACAGGTGAGGTGCCGGAAGACTGGAGGTTGGCTAACGTGGTGCCACTGTTTAAGAAGTGTGGTAAGGACAAGCCAGGGAATTATAGACTAGCGAGCCTGATGTCGGTGGTGGGCAAGTTGTTGGAGGGAATCCTGAGGGACAGGATGTGCATGTATTAGAAAGGCAAGGACTGATTAGGGATAGTCAACATGGCTTTGTGTGGGGAAGTCATGTCTCACAAACCTGATTGAGTTTTTTGAAGAAGTAACAAAGAGGATTAATGAGGGCAGAGAGGTAAATGTGATCTATATGGACTTCAGTAAGGCGTTCAACAAGGATCCCCATGGGAGACTGATTAGCAAGGTTAGATCTCATGGAATACAGGGAGAACTAGCCATTTGGATACAGAACTGGCTCAAAGGGAGAAGACAGTGGGTGGTGGTGGAGGGTTGTTTTTCAGACTGGAGGCCTGTGACCAGTGGAGTGCCATTAGGATCAGTGCTGGTCCTCTACTTTTTTTCATTTACATAAATGATTTGGATGTGAGCATAAGAGGTATAGTTAGTAAGGAGGTGTAGTGGACAGCGAAGAGGGTTACCTCAGATTACAGATCTTGATCAGATGGGCCAATGGGGTGAGAAGTGGCAGATGGAGTTTAATTCAGATAAATGCAAGGTGTTATATTTTGGGAAAGCAAATCTTAGCAGGACTTATACACTTAATGGTCCTAGGGAGTGTTGCTGAACAAAGAGACCTTGGAGTGCAGGTTCATAGCTCCTTGAAAGTGGAGTTGCTGATAGATAGGATAGTGAAGAAGGTGTTTGGTATGCTTTCTTTTATTGGCCAGAGTATTGAGTACAGGAGTCAGGAGGTCATGTTGCGGCTGTACAGGACATTGGTTAGGCCACTGTTGGAATATTGCGTGCAGTTCTGGTCTCCTTCCTATCGGAAAGATGTTGTGAAACTTGAAAGGGTTCAGCAAAAATTTACAAAGATGTTGCCAGGATTGGAGGATTTGAGCTACCGGGAGAGGCTGAACAGGCTGGGGCTGTTTTCCCTGGAGCGTAGGAGACTGAGGGGTAATCTTATAGAGGTTTACAAAATTATGAGGGGCATGGATAATGTAAATACGCAAAGTCTTTTCCCTGAGGTCAGTGAGTCCAGAACTAGAGGGCATAGGTTTAGGGTGAGAGAAGAAAGATATAAAAGAAACCGATGGGGCAACTTTTTCACATAGAGAGTGGTACGTGTATGGAATGAGCTGCCAGAGGAAGTGGTGGAAGCTGGTACAATTGCAACATTTATGAGGCATTTGGATGGGTATATGAATAGGAAGGGTTTGGAGGGATATGGGCCGGGTGAAGGGTTTGACTGAAGGGTTTGTTTCCGTGCTGTACATCTCTATGACTCTATGGTTCTAAGTAGACAGAGTGATTATGAAGGTATGCTTGCCTTCACTATTCAGATCCTTTGAATATAGGAGTTGGGACATCATGTTGAAGTTGTATAGGACATTGGTGAAGCCTCTTCTGGAGTATTGTGTCCACTTCTGATCACCCTGTTTTTGGAAGGATATTATCCAGCTGGAGAGGGTTCCGAAGAGCTTTACCAGGATGTTGTTGGGAATGGAGGGTGTGAGTTATTGGGTGAAGCTGAGGTTCAGGAATGACTTTATAGAAGTTTTTAAATCATGTGGGACATAGATGTGGTGAAAGGCCATGTCTTTTCCCTCGGACGGGGGATTTCAAGACGAGGGGATATATTTTTAAGGTGAGAGGAGAAAGGTTCAGAAAGGAAATGATGGACAATGTTTTTACACAGAAAGTGGTCTGTGTGTGCAATGAACTGCCAGACAAAGTGGTGGGTGCACGTACAGTTGCAATGCTAAAAAGATATTTGCATAAGTACATGAATAGGAAAGGTTTGGAAGGATATGGCCCAAGCGTGGGCAGGTGGGACCAGTTAAATTTGGGATTATGGTCGGCATGGACGGGTTGGACCATGCTGTATGACTCTATAACTCCAGGATTTCTCTTTTTGCATTCATACGTCTTTTAGAAATGATACCATTATTTTCTTGATTGCTGATGTCAAGCCAATTGATCTGCTTCCTTCCTCCCTCCTTTCTTGAATAGTGGTGTCAAATCTGCAAACTTCAACGAGGGCCAATGTAGAATTTAAGGAATTTTGGAAAATCATAACGTGTCCTTCCACATCCTCAGTAGCTGTTTTGGTTAAACCCCGAAGATGAAGACCACTAGGTCTAGAACATTTGTTCCTTTCCAGTCACTTACATTTCCCCAGTACATTTTCTCTGCTATTATTTAACTGAACTTTAAATTAATAGAATTTGGAAGTAATTATTTTTCAATTATTTTGGGCGGCACAGTGGTTAGCACTGCTGCCTCACAGCGCCAGAGACCCGGGTTCAATTCCCGCCTCAGGCGACTGACTGTGTGGAGTTTGCACGTTCTCCCCGTGTCTGCGTGGGTTTCCTCCGGGTGCTCCGGTTTCCTCCCACAGTCCAAAGATGTGCAGGTCAGGTGAATTGGCCATGCTAAATTGCCCGTAGTGTTAGGTAAGGGGTAAATGTAGGGGTATGGGTGGGTTGCGCTTCAGCGGGGCGTTGTGGACTTGTTGGGCCGAAGGGCCTGTTTCCACATTGTAAGTAATCTAATCTAATCTAAGATATTCATTGTGTTAATACTCCAGGGAATAAAGAGTCAGTGAGAATTTTGGATACAATTTGGGTACATACAAAAATTTCAATTAATAAAATGCATGCATTTGGATTATGTAAAGGAATAATGAAGTCACTTTAGGTCTTGTGATAATGTTTTTCTTCATCTCTCATGAGTACAACATGAAAAGATATAAAGTGTCATGTAAACATTACTGAGAAGAGAGAAAATTAGTACTGCACGTGTTTCTTATTGTGCTGTAGTCAATCTACGTCAGTATCTCAGACAACTCCTTTGTCATTGTAAATGTCCATGTATTCTGGAATACCGAGAGCTCACTGAAGTAAAGCCAGACTCCAAAAGCAAATCTGAAGCCAAGCTCCAGTTGTCCATCTGGGGACATGCACAGGATTTGCATTCATAATAATTTGCTCAAGTGTCAAGCAGGAATGTCTTGTGTTTACACTGTGTAATTCCTTCCTCGTTAAAAATCACACAACACCAGGTTATAGTCCAACAGGTTTATTTGGAAGCACTAGCTTTCCGATCACTGCTCCTTAATCAGGTAGTTGTGGAGTATAAGATCAGAAGACACAGAATTTATAGCAAAAGTTTACAGTGTGACATTACTGATATTATATATTGAAAAAGACCTATTCTACAGGGGACTCCCAGCTTCTGTCACAACACCACAGATTCCTGACAGAAGCTCAGCACCCACGGACCAGTCAAACTGGGAACATTCCTCGTACAATGGACGTTTCCGCACTCCATACCAGCATCCCCCACATTGACGGCATCGTGGCAACAGCCTCAGTACTCAACACCAACAACTGCCAATCTCCAAGCACCATCCTACAATTTATCCACTTTATCCTCAATCACAACGTCTTCGCCTTTGACAACCAGTCTACATCCAGACACGGAACAGCCATGGGGACCAAATCTGCACCTCAATTTATGCCAACATTTTCATGCACAGGTTCAAACAAGACATCTTCTCTATGCAGGACCTCGAACCAATACTGCACATCAGGTACATTGACGACATTCACTTCCTCTGGACTCATGGTGAAGAGTCACTGAAACAACTACACAGTGATATCATCCCACCGTCAAACTCACCATGGACTACTGTTTAGTATCTGTCTCATTCTTGGACACATGCACCTCCATCAAGATGGACACCTCAGCACCTCACTCTACTGCAAACCCACAGATAACCTCACGATGCTACATTTCTCCAGCTTTGACCTGAAACACATTAAAACAGCCATCCCCTATTGACAAGCCCTACGCATACACAGGATCTGTTCAAATGAGAAGGAACGTGACGGGCACTTGGAAGCACTCGGGGATCCCCTCATAAGAGCAGGGTTTGATGCTCAACTCATCAACCGCCAGTTACGACATGCTACAGCGATAAACCGCAATGTCCTCCTCAGGAGACAGACATGAACTGCAACTAACAGGGTACCCTTCGTTGTCCAGTACTTCCCAGCAACCGAAAAACTACGCCATGTTCTTTGCAGCCTGCAACGCATTATCAATGAGGATGAGCAGCTCGCCAAGACCTTCCCCACACCTCCATTTCTCACCTTTAAACAACCACCAAACCTGTAACACATCATTGTTCGTGCCCGGCTTTCAGGACAACACCATATAACCTTGTCACGGTAGGCACTGCAAGACGTGTCAGAATGTCGACACGGATACCACCATTACACGTGGGGACACCTCCCACCATGTCCGTGGCAGGTACTCATGTGACTTAGCCAACATTGTCTATCTCATATGCTGCAGATAAGGATGCTCTTAGGCATGGTACATTGGCAAGACCAAGCAGAGCCTACGGCAACGGATGAATGGACACCGCACAACAATCAACAGACAGGAGTGTTCCCTCTTAGTCGGAGAACACTTCATTGGTCTGGGACATTCACCTCGGACCTTCGGGTGACTGTCCTCCAAGGTGGACTTCGGGACAGGCAACAACGCAGCGTAACCGAGCAGAGGCTGATAGCAAAGTTCGGTACCGATGAGGGTGGCCTTAACTGGGACCTTGGGTTCAGGTCACACTACTGGTGACCCCATTGCACTATACTCACGTGTGCACGCGCGCGTACGTACACACACACACACACTCATGCAGACCCTCTCTCATACACTCTCACATATACTCTTTTACAGACTTATACCCCTTTACACTCACACTCTCACAGACACTCATAACCTACCCCACACACACACAAACACATGCATCCACACACATATAAGTTTGTGGGGTGAATTTGTACTTGAAGAATTACATTTTACTTTGCTCAGAAGCTGCATGAATCCATGTAAGATTCTGTATACTGTTTTTTAGATGAGAATCAGTCTGACCATTGTGGCACAGACAGTATCACACAGGGCAGCTCACACCTTCAATGCTTTGTCTGGGCCGACATGACACCAATTGTTAAAGTTCACTTGAGAATGTAACTTTTAAAAAAACTTTTGCAATTTACATATGAAAGAACTGAAACCAACATGATCATTCGAAAAGATGGGAAACTTAACAAACAATCCAGGTCTTTTTCAATATATAATTTCAGTTACATCATACTATAAACTTTTGCTATAAATTTTTTGTCTCATGATCTTATTCTCCACAATCAACTGATGAAGGAGTAGCGCTCTGAAAGCTAGTTCTTCCAATTAAACCTATTGGACTACACCCTGGTATTGTGTGATTTTTAACTTTGTACACTCCAGTCCAACACCAGCACTTCCAGATCATAATTCTTTCCTGCAACATGACCCCAGTGCTGGAAATTCTCAGAGGTCCTGACATAAAATTCGACCTCTGACAAAAGGGAAGGTATTGCAAGGCATAACTAATAGGGCAAGTTGTGGAAAATATTGTGAGAGAACTCTTTTGGGGCATAAGGACAGAAACCTATGCAACTTGAGACTTGAATGATTTCTGGTAAAATGCAGTCCCTTGTAACTGGTGCAGACAACAGTATCAGTGAATTGTGGTTACGTTTTGAGTATGATATCACAAAATCTCCAAATTTTGGTTTATCCAGGTGTCGATGAAGTCACTTTAGATCTTGTGACAACATTCAGCAAAGATGAAAAGCATCATGTAAATTTTACTCAGAAGAGAGGCCAAGTGATGACTCAGATGCTTCTTAATGTAAAGTAGACACAAAGTCACAACATACATCCATCAAGGCTAACACATGTTATTTAACCTGTAAAAGTAACCTCCTGATCCTTTGGCAGCAAAGACTGGAGAATTATAAAGGGGGAACGCGAGAGACCTCACAGTAAAGGCACAAAAAGCAGATCGAAAATAATAGGGAACCACATTCACCGTTTTGTTTTTCCAACATATTTAAAGGCACAGAGAGTATGGAGACTTCGGGGATGCCACAGGACTGCCCAGTTGAGACAAATCATTGGGATGGGGCACAGGACAAACAGCGTGACCATGAAAGTGTGGAACTTCAAATAATTAACATAAGTAACAAACATTACAAGAGAACCTCATTAAATTTACATATGAAAGCAGTGAAACTAGCATGGTCATTCTAACAGATGAGAGACTTAACAATCAAGGTATTTTTCAATAATTTCAGTTACATCACACTGTAAACATTTGCGATAAATTCTGTGTCTGACAATTGCGTACTGATAAAGGAGCAGCTCTCCGAAAGCTAGTGCTTCCAATTAAACCTGTTGGACTATAACCTGGTGTTGTGTGATTTTTAACTTATTAAATAAAAGCCAGTGACTTCCCAGGACCTGTTCAGCTTCATTCAAAGATTATAACAGATGTGGCTGAAGGGAGAGTGGATCCATATTCTTGCATGGACATGTACTAGCATGTATGAAAGGTTGACTAAGTGACAGGAAATGGACTCGGCATAAATGGTCCTTTCTCACGTTGGTGAAAAGTAAATGTTTGTGTGCCAAAGGCATCAATGCAGGGCCTTAACATTTTACAACTTTTACAAATGGCATAAATGAGGAACCAAAGGTTTGGTGATTAGATTTGCTGATGACACCAAGGCAAGTGAAAAAGTAAGTTGTGAAGAGGACATGAATGAATGAATGAGCATGTCCCATGTACTCAAATGAATACAGTGAAAAGTGAACAAGTTGTCACTTATGGCACAATCTTAGATACAAAGGTCCCTCGGTTCAGCTATTTCAGATAGAGCTCATGGAAAAACAGAGAAGTAAGAACGAGGTAAAAACAATGACTGCAGATGCTGGAAACCAGAGTCTCGATTAGAGTGGTGCTGGAAAAGCAGAGCAGTTCAGGCAGCATCCGAGAAGCAGGAAAATCCTGCTTTTCCAGCACCACTCTAATCGAGAGAAGTAAGAACATCAACATTGTGGATTTTGGAATAAATTACAAAATGGAGAAAAAAAAAGTACAGAGAAAGTCCTCCGACCCAGTCCGTGTTGACACCTAACTTCCAGTCTGCACTGGGCCTTGATCCAGACCGTGTCTGGCGTCACCTCAGGACTCACAAGGTCGGGAGATCGCTCTGGTATCTCCACGAGACCGGAAGTCCACACTGAGACTGTGCCAGGCTGAGAAACTGCCAGTACCGTCGGAAGACCACCATGCTGAACCGCTGGGACATCACCACCCTGGGCCAAGAGACCGCCTCATCGAGTCTGTACTGAGGCTAGGAGTTCCAAGGCCGAGAGTTCTGAGGCAGCCAGGTCAGAGGTCAGGAGGTTGGAGGCTATGCGTTCTGAGGTCGGGATATTGGAGACTGGAAGTTCTGAGGCTGGGAGTTGGGGAAGAGAGAAGAGGAAGAAAAAATATAAAAGAAGGAAAAAGGAAAGAAAAATAATTGGGACGGATGGAATGGCGAGCTCTGGCTGAAGCGTCCTACTCCACCGCCATTGATTATGTGAGTGGGCAAAATCTGAACAAGGCCTGGGATGTGAGAAAATGTGACATTGTCTATTTTAGTAGGAAAAATAAAAAAGAACATATATTGCCTAAATGATGAGAGATTACAGAGCTCTGAGGTCCAGGGAGAACTAGGTGTGCTAGTGCATGGATGCCAAAGATTTAGAATGCAGATACAGCAAGAATACTATGAAAGTTAATGGAATGTGACACAGTTTATTGTGAGGAGAATTACAGACAGAAGTATGCAGGTTATTCTGCAGTTACAATGGGCATTGTTATGTGAGGAAGAAAGATCCTAGGAATGGGATAAACTGCCCATGGTTAACCAGATAAGTTGGGACAGTATCAAATCAAAAGAAAAACATACAATTTGGCAATGATGACTGTTGAGCCAGAGGATTGGGTAAGATTAAAATCCAACAAAATACAAGTAAAAATATTAAAGAAAAAGATAACCTTTGAGGATAATCTTGCAAGTAATATCAAGATGAACAGCAAGTGCTTCTTAAAATATTTAAAAAGGGAGATCCCAAAGTCAACACAGGCACCTTGGAGAAGGAGGCAGAGGGAAATAATGGGAAACCAGGAAATAGCAGAGGAGATGGACAAATACTTTGCATCAGTCTTCATAGTAATACAAGTGAATAGCATTTCAAAATTACCTCAAATCAAGGGGCAAAAGGAGGAGAGGAAATACATACAATAACCATCAATGAAGAAATAGTGCAAGAGAAAATAATGGTGCAAAAGACCAATAAGTCACCTGGACCTGATGGGATAACCCTCAAACATTAAAGGATGTAACCACAGAGATAGGAACACACTGGTTGTAATTTTCCAAGAATCCTTAGAATCTGGATAAGTCCCAGTTAGAAAATTGCCAGTACAACGCCTTTATTAATAAAGGGAAGGAGAGATAAAACTGGTAAGTGTAGAACAGCTTGATTAACATCTGTTATTGGGAAAATATTAGCATCTGTTAGAAAGGAGGTAACAAACATGTTATGAGCATGACATCATATAATACGTTGCCCCCTGTAAAAACGCCATCCCATTCTCCCAATTCCTTCGTCTCCGCCGCATCTGCTCCCAGGAGGACCAGTTCAAAATCCGTATGCCCCCTGTAAAAACGCCATCCCATTCTCCCAATTCCTTCGTCTCCGCCGCATCTGCTCCCAGGAGGACCAGTTCAAAATCCGTATGCCCCCTGTAAAAACGCCATCCCATTCTCCCAATTCCTTCGTCTCCGCCGCATCTGCTCCCAGGAGGACCAGTTCAAAATACGTATCAGGCGACCGAATCAACACGGACATCTACTACAAACCAACCGACTCCCACAGCTACCTGGACTACACCTCCTCCCATCCTGCCCCCTGTAAAAACGCCATCCCATTCTCCCAATTCCTTCGTCTCCGCCGCATCGGCTCCCAGGAGGACCAGTTCAAAATACGTACAACACAGATGGCCTCCTTCTTCAAGGACCGCAATTTCCCCCCCGACGTGGTCGACGGTGCCCTCCACCGCATCTCCTCCACTTCCCGCTCCTCCGCCCTTGAGCCCCGCCCCTCCAACCGCCACCAGGACAGAACCCCACTGGTCCTCACCTACCACCCCACCAATCTCCATGTACAGCGCATCATCCGCCGTCACTTCCGCCACCTCCAAACAGACCCCAGCACCAAGGATATATTTCCCTCCCCTCCCCTATCAGCTTTCCATAGAGACCACTCCCTCCGCGACTCCCTTGTCAGATCCACACCCCCCACCGACCCAACCTCCACTCCCGGCACCTTCCCTTGCAACCGCAGGAGGTGCAACACTTGCGCCCACACCTCCCCCCTCACTTCTCTCCAAGGCCCCAAAGGAAACTTCCATATCCGCCACAGATTCACCTGCACCTCCACCCACATCATCTACTGCATCCGCTGCAGCTGGTGTGGCCTCCTCTATATTGGGGAGACAGGCCGCCTACTTGCGGAGCGATTCAGAGAGCACCTCTGGGCCACCCGGACGAACCAACCCAACCACCCTGTAGCACAGCATTTCAACTCCCCCTCCCACTCCACCGAGGATATGCAGGTCATTGGACTCATCCACCGCCAAACCACAACAACGCGACGGTCGGAGGAGGAGCGTCTTATCTTCCGACTGGGAACCCTCCAACCGCAGGGGATGAACTTGGACTTCACCAGTTTCTTCATCCCCCCTCCCTCCACCTTGTCTCTGCCGAATCCCTCCAGCCCGGCACCGCCTTCCTGACCTGCAGTCTTCTTCTTGACCTCTCCGCCTCCATCCTACTCCGACGTATCACCCTCACCTTGACCTCTTTCCACCTATCACATTTCCAACGCCCCTCCTCCAAGTCCCTCCTCCCTACCTTTTATCTTCTCCTGCTGAACACTCTCTGCTCATTCCTGAAGAAGGGCCTGTGCCCGAAACATCGAATCTCCTGTTCCCTGGATGCTGCCTGACCTGCTGTGCTGTTCCAGCAATAAAGTTTCAACTTTGATCTCCAGCATCTGCAGACCTCACTTTCTCCTCCATCATATAATCAGGCAGTGTCAGCCTGGCTTTGTGAAGGGGAAGAGACAAAAAACAGGTGTGGCGCCGCAGGGAGTGGAGTGCATTATTTCTCCCTCCAACTCTATTTTGATTTAGTCCCTACCCTCCCCTTCACTTTTTTGATCACACAGCACTGCCCTTTGATGTGAAGGGCAGTGTTTGTCACTGGCCACCCGGGTGTTTTCCTATCTTCCTGGTGGTGGAATTTGAATAAAGATTTGTGCACTTTGTGTCTTTCACTGTGTCTCACACCTGCACACACACACACACACACACACCATGGGTGCTGGGGAAAAAATAAGCACAACCACACTTATGTGGTAGTGTGGGGGAAAGAAAAAAAAAGAAAAAAAAACAGGTATGCCAGAGGTTCTGCTCACTCTGAGAGAGCTGGATAAGTCTCAAAAACACTCCATTTGTGTCAGGGGACTAACTCTGTGCAAGCTAGCTAGCTGGTGTTATAGTCAGTATGGTACTGTTAGTTTCTGCTTTCTTTTTTGGGAGGGGGAAAAAACATGATTTCTGAACTGACTGAATTATTTAGCCAGTTTGTTAACTGGCATTCCTTTTCGTGAGGACTGATTGTTAAACTCCTGATACACATAATGTGTTTCAGGTGTAACTCAGTTCTCATTAGGGGATTGTTGTTTCACTGGCTGGTTTCAGCCTGTGTGTTACTCTTTTCTCTCCTTTTCACTTTTGAGAAAGGGACAATGTTAATTTTATGGTAGGGCTTAGCCCTTGGACTGTAGTTTTCTTTGTTTTTTGTATGTGTCTTCACTTTTTATTGGTGTTTGGACTGAGCCCCTGTGGAAGACATACATTTTACCAGAGGAGCTGTTCCTGTGGGGAGGCCTAGCTCTGGGATGGACCTCTGAAGATTGAACACCGGTGTGTGTGCTGGGAGGTGAGCAGTTGCTGTATCCTGGAGTTTGGGTGAAGACCTTTCCTTCAGGAGTGGACCAAACCCCTGTGAGTTAACTGCAACTGTACTATGTACTGTGTTCATGTGAGTGGGCCTTGCTCTCCAAGGCTGGACCAGGACTCCATTGAGACTGAATATCTGGGTGCTGTGGGGTGTGCATTTGCTGCCTCCAGGAGTGGACTCTGCCCTTGGTTGTGGACTGTTTTTAACAACGGACTCTGCAGTTTGGAGCGGCCTCTAATTCTGACATTGCACATTGTATACTGGAGTACACTCTTCCTGGAAATGGATTCCATATCTTGAAGACTGTATAGATTTGGTCTGTGTACCAGAAAGGAGTTGTTTTTTTGGGTAACTAACTGTATTGTGGTGTTTCCTGGGTCTATCACCCGCACTGTCTTGCGTGTCTCTGGGTCTGCCAGGCCTTACTGTGAGCCGGGAGGCTCATGGGTCGTCCTGAAAGCTGTCACCCCAAAGCTGGAGGGTGGGTAGGCCACCCTGATGCCAGTCGCCCCGACAGCCAGATAGTGGGTAGGCTGTTCTGAGCAGTCGTCCCGATAAGGGGTAATCGGGACGGGCTGTCCTAGAGGTGGTCGAAAGGTGTCAGAGCAGCTGAGAGCCAGAAGGCGCGTAGGGGCGAGCTGAGATCCGGAAGGCTTGTGGGCTACCCTGCACGCTGTCGTCCCAGGGAAGGGGATGGGCTGTCCTAGAGGTGGTCGAAAGGTGTGCCAGGATAGCCCACTGGTCGGATGTGCAACGGGGTGGGTGAGAGCCCAATTGTACGTAGGGGCAGACCGAGAGCCAGAAGGCGGGTAGCCGTCCTCAGCGCTGTCACCCTGGGCAGGTACCGGGGCGGGCTGCCCCAGAGGTGGTCGGAAGGTGCTGAGGGTGGTTAGTGAAGCCGGAAGGTGGGTAGGCTGTCCTGACTGCTGTCACCCTGGGCGGGTACTGGGGTGGGCCGTCCTAGAGGTGGTCGAAAGGTGTGTCAGGGCAGACCGAGAACTGGAAGGGGCATGGGGTGGACTGAGAACCGGAAGGTGGATAGGGGCGGGCTGCCTTCGAGCGGTCGGAAGGTGGGAGGGGTGGGGGCCTGCTGAGTCTGTATTGTCTGCACTTTTGTATGTAACAGTACTGTCTAATGTACAACTGTCATTGCTGTTGTCTCTTTATATCTTTATGTGAAACTGGGATTTGAGGTTTGTCCTCATGTCCCTGTAAACTGTATGAATGGTAGGGTTTGGGTCCTGGCTTTGCTCCTCTCCCTTGTAAAATTGCTGTCTCTTGTATGCAGCTGTAAATGTAACTGTTTGTTTGTTGTAAACTGTTTTTGTAATTAGTTTAATAAAATAAAAAAAAACAGGTGTGCCAGAGGTTCTGCTCACTGAGAGAGCTGGATGAGTCTCAAGAACACTCCATTTGTGTCGGGGGACTAACTCTATGCTAGCTAGCTGGCTGGTGTTATAGTCAGTATGTTACTGTTAGTTTCTGCTTTTTTTGGAGGGGGAAAACCTGATTCCTGAACTGGCTGAATTATTTAGCCAGTTTGTTAACTGGTGTTCCTTTTCGTGAGGACTGATTGTTAAACTCCTGATGCACATAATGTGTTTCAGGTGTAACTCAGTTCTCATTAGGGGATTGTTGTTTCACTGGCTGGTTACAGCCTGTGTGTTACTCTTTTCTCTCCTTTTTACTTTTAAGAAAAGGACAATGTGGATTTTATGGTAGGGCTTAGACCTTGGACTCTAGTTTTCTTTGTTTTTTTTTTTGTATGTGTCTTCACTTTTTATTGGTGTTTGGACTGAGCCCTTATGAAAGACATACATTTCACCAGAGGAGCTGTTCCTGTGGGGAGGCCTAGCCCTGGGACTGGGCCTCTGAAGATTGAACGTGTGTGTGCTGGGAGGTGAGCACTTGCTGTATCCTGGAGTTTGGGTGAAGACCTTTCCTTTAGGAGTGGACCAAACCCCTGTGAGTTAACTGCACCTGTACTATGTTCCTGTGAGTGGGCCTGGTTTTCCAAGGCTGGGCCAGGACTCGATGGAGACTGAACACCTGTGTGCTGTGGGGTGTGGATTTGTTGCCTTCAGGAGTGGACTCTGCCCTTGGTTGCGGACTCTGTTTTTTAGCAACGGACTCTGCAGTTTGGAGTGGACTCTATTTCTGACAATGCACATTGTATACTGGAATGGAGTCTTCCTGGAAATGGATTCTATATCTTGAAGACTGTGTATAGATTGGGAATGTGTACCAGTAAGGACTGTGTTTTAGTAATTATCTGTATTGTGGTGTTTCCTGGTCTATCACCTGCACTGCCTTGCGTGTCCCTGGGTCTGGCAGGCCTTACTGTGAGCTGGGAGACTCATGGGTCGTCCTGAAAGCTGTCACCCCGAGAGCTGGAGGGTGAGTAGGCTATCCTGTGAACCTGAAGGTTGTAAGGCTGTTCTGAACGCCAGAGGGTGGGTAGGCCACCCTTATGCCAGTCGCCCCGAGAACCAGATGGTGGGTAAGCTGTTCTGAGCACTGTGTTGTCCTGAGAAGGGGTAATTGGGATGGGCTGCTCTAGAGGTGGTCGAAAGGTGCTGAGGGTGGTTAGTGAAGCCGGAAGGTGGGTAGGCCGTCCTGACCGCTGTCACTCTAGGCAGGCACCAGTGCAGGCTGTCCTAGAGGTGGTCGAAAGGTGTGTCAAGGCGGACGAGAACTGGAAGGAGCATGGGGTGGACTGAGAACCGGAAGGTGGGTAGGGGCGGGGCTGCCTTAGTGGTCAGAAGGTGGGAGGGATGGGGGCTTGCTGGGTCTGTATTGTGTGCACTTTTGTATGTAATAGTATTGTCTAATGTACAATGTCATTGTCACTGTCTTGTCATATGTGGAACTGGGATTTGAGGTTTGTCCTCATCTCCCTGTAAAATGGTTGAACGGTAGGTTTGGGGGCCTAGCTTTGCTGCTCCTCTCCCTTGTAAAATTGCTGTCTCTTGTGTACAGCAGTAAATGTTTTTTGTAAACTGTTTTGTAATTTGTTTATTTATTTTAAAATTTTTTAAATTTTATTAAACAGGAGTGACAGCCCGGCTGAGGAATCCTGGCCGGCCAACTGGCAGAAGCTAGAGGCCAAAGTCTCGGCTCGCCTCGGCCGTTGGACAGTACTGCTCCGAGTGCTAAGTTACAGGAGTCGAGTGCTGGTCATAAACCAGCTGGTGGCCGCCATGCTGTGGTAGCGGCTGGTCACTTTGGTCCCTCCTTCTGGCTTTGTTGCTGACATCCAGAGAACGTTGGTCGACTTCTTCTGGGACAAAAAGATGCACTGGGTCGCCGCGCAGGTTCTGAGTCTCCCTATTGAGGAGGGCGGTCAGTCGCTGGTGTGCGTCCACACCCAGGTTGCGATGTTCCGCTTTCAGACCTTGCAGCGATACCTTTACGTCGAGCCTCCTCCTAGGTGGTGTGCCCTGACGACGTATTTTTTCTGCCAGGTGTGTTCCCTTAACCAAGACACACAGCTCTTATTCGTCAACCGTGACGGTTTTTAGGTCACCCTCAAGACACTGCCTGTCTTTTACCAGGACCTGATCACTGTCTTGAACATGGTCGAATTGCGTCGCGCCTACCTTCCGGCAGGAGTAGTGGCTGTCATCAGGGAGCCGTTGCTCAGGAATCCGCACCTCCATACTCGCAGGTTCAAGTTGCTGTCGGAGGGGAGGGCGTGGAAGCGAGGGTGCCCAGGGTCGGGGATGTGCTGGGGGTCTGGGCTGGACGCTGCCGCAGGACATAGCGAGCAGGGCAGCGGTAGACGTCCTGTACGTGGCCACCGCCATCCGCACCTTAAAATGACGGTGCTCGGACCCGACGTAGTGCACCATCTGGAGGATGCTCAGGTATGCGGTGGGATCCCGTCCGCGCTCACCCCAGCCCGGACGGAATTTCACATTGGCCCCAAGGTCCAGTACTTTCCATGGGAGCCTGTGCCCCACAACCTGAGCAGCCTCCGGAATTTTAATTTTGTCCCTTTTTAAGGATGTAAAAAGGCGGGCCCTGTATCGACTGCTGCTGCACACCGTCCACCTCTTCTCCCTCATCCACCATTTGGACAGGCCTTGGTGTGCCTATTTGCCACCGGGAGGTGGGGATCCCCAATGGAGGGCTCTCTACGCAGGAGTCCTCCCCCTTTCTCTCGGGGATCTGTGGTGGAGGGTGCTGCAAGCAGCAGTCCCCTGCAACTGCAGATTGCGGTGGTTCATGGACTCCCAGCCCAACTGCTTGTTCTGTGGCGTCCGTGGACCACGTGTATATTGGTCTGCTTTTGGTTGCACTTCAGTCCTACGCTCCTGATCTTCAGGCACCCGGTACGGAGGAGGGAGGGCAGGTCTGAAGACCTCCTCGTGGGTCTGCTCCTAGGCCTGGTCAAACTGGCCATAAACAGGTCCAGGCAGCGGGCCGTGGAGGGGGTTGTTAGGGCCGACTGCCTGGTGGTAGAGACTGAATAAAGATTCATACACCTTGTGTCTCTCACCTGCGCACACACACAACATTGGTGCTGGGGAAAAAATAAGCACTACTTTTTTTTTTCAAAATCAACCCCCACATTACCGCCTAACCACAGTAATATTGCTTATTTTCCCTACCACCCATGGTGTGGTAATAAGAAAATTAAAATAAATAAACAGGAGTGTCAGAGGTTCTGTTCACTCTGAGAGCTGCCACTGAGGTGCAATAAAAAAACAGGTGTGTCATAAACAGGTCCAGGCAGCGGGTTGTGGAGGGGGTCGTTCGGGCCGACTGCCTGTCCCTCTTCCACGGTTACGTTAGAGCCCGGGTGTCTCTGGAGAAGGAGTACGTGGTGTCCACCAACAGCCTGGAGTTGTTCAGGGGGAGGTGGGCGCCGCAGGGAGTGGAGTGCATTATTTCCCCCTCCAACTCTATTTTGATTTAATCCCTGCCCACCCCTTCACTGTTTGATCACACAGCATTGCCCTTTGCTGTGGAGGGCACTGCTTGTCACGGGCTACTTGGGTGTTTCTTTGCTTCCTGGTGGTGGAAACCGAGTAAAGATTCGTGCACCTTATGTCTCTCACTGTGTCTCACACCTGCACACACACAACATGGGTGCTGGGGAAAAAATAAGCACTACCGCAGTTAGGCGGTAGTGTGGGGGTAAAGAAAACAAAAAGAAAAAAATATATCAGTTATCCTGTTCATGCTGAGAGTTGGCTGTGAGGAACCTGGATCAGTGTCAAGGACACTCTATATATAAATAAAGATTGACTAAATGACAGGATATCATTGTGGAATTCAGTGGCAATGAGAGAAAAGCTTCTCCTTAAGAAATTTGTTTGCCACAGTTATCTTTCTATCTCCAATGACAGAGCTGCCCTGTGGTCTAGTAAGACTATGACAACACCAACACACTGTTCCATCAAAAAGACAAGTTCAAGACTTTCTGGAAGTATGTACCTGTCAGCAGGGAGGAAGCTGTAGAGCACGGGAGCGGTGTTTTAAGAAGGAAGTGGAATGTCTGATCAAGAGGAAGAAGAAGGCTTATGTTAGGATGAGATGTGAAGGCTCAGTTAGGGCGTTTGAGGATTACAAGGTAGCCAGGAAAGACCTATAGTGAGTTCAGAAGAGCCAGGAGGAGACATGAGAAGTTGTTGGCAGGTAGGATCAGGGTAAACCCTAAGGCTTTCTATAGGTATTTAAGGAATAAAAAGAATGACGAGAGTAAGATTAGGCCCAATCAAGGATAGTAGTGGGAAGCTGTGTGTGGAGTCAGAGGAGATAGGGGAAGCACTAAATAAACATTTTTCAACAGTATTCACTCTAGAAAACGACAATTTTGTCGAGGAGATTACTGAGATACAAGCTACTAGACTAGTGTGATTGAGGTTCACAAGGAAGAGGTATTAGAAATCCTGCAGAGTGTGAAAATAGATAAGTCCCCTGGGCCGGATGGGATTTATTCTAGGATCCTCTGAGTAGCCAGGGAGGAGATTGCCGAGCCTTTGGCATTGATCTTTAAATCGTCCTTGTCTACAGGAACAGTGCCAGAAGACTGGAGGATAGCAAATGTGGTTCCCCTGTTCAAGAAGGGGAGTAGAGAAACCCCGGGTAATTATAGACCAATGAGCCTTATTTCAGTTGGTAAAGTGTTGGAAAAGGTTACAAGAGATAGGATTTATAATCATCTGGAAAAGAATAATTTGATTAGGGATAGTCAGCACGGTTTTGTGCAGGGTAAGTCGTGCCTCACAAACCTTATTGAGTTCTTTGAGAAGGTGACCAAACAGGTAGATGAGAGTAAACCAGTTAATGTGGTGTATATGGATTTCAGCAAGGCATTTGATAAGGTTCCCCACAGTAGGCTATTGTACAAAATGCGGAGGAATGAGATTGTGGGAGATATAGCAGTTTGGCTTGCTGAAAGAAGACAGAGGGTGGTGGTTGATGGGAAATGTTCATCCTGGAATCCAATTACTAGTGGTGTACCGCAAGGGTCGGTGTTGGGTCCATTGCTGTTCATCATTTTTATAAATGACCTGGATGAGTGCGTACAAGGGTGGGTTAGTAAATTTGCAGATGACATGAAGGTCGGTGGAGTTGTGGATAGTGACAAAGGATGTTGTAGGTTACAGAGAGACACAGACAGAGAGACAGAGAGACATTGTGGGTGGCACAGTGGTTAGTACTGCTGCCTCACAGCGCCTGAGACCCGGGTTCAATTCCCGCCTCAGGCGACTGACTGTGTGGAGTTTGCACGTTCTCCCCGTGTCCGCGTGGGTTTCCTCCGGGTGCTCCGGTTTCCTCCCACAGTCCAAAGATGTGCAGGTCAGGTGAATTGGCCATGCTAAATTGCCCATAGTGTTAGGTCAGGAGTAAATGTAGGGGTATGGGTGGGTTGCGCTTCGGCGGGTCGGTGTGGACTTGTTGGGCCTGTTTCCACACTGTAATGTAATGTAATCTAATGTAATGTAATGTAAAAGATAAGCTGCAGAGCTGAGAGGTGGAAAATGGAGTTTAATGAGGACAAGTGTGAGGTGATTCACTTTGGTCAGAGTAACCAGAATGCAAAGTACTGGGCTAATGGTAAGATTCTTGGTAGTGTAGATGAGCAGAGTGATCTCGGTGTCCACATATACCCAGGTTGACAGGGTTGCAGTGTTTTAGCTTTTATTAATAGAGGGATCGAGTTCCAGAACCATGAGGTTATGCTACAGCTGTACAAAACTCTGGTGCGGCTGCACTTGGAGTATTCTGTACATTTCTAGTTACCGCATTAGTCATAGAGTTATAGAGTCATAGAGATGTACAACATGGAAACAGATCCTTCGGTCCAACCCGTCCATGCCGACCAGATATCCCAACCCAATCTAGTCCCACCTGCCAGCAGCTGGCCCATATCCCTCCAAACCCTTCCTATTCAAATACCCATCCAAATGCCTCTTAAATGTTGCAATTGTACCAGCCTCCACTACATCTCTGGCAGCTCATTCCATACATGTACAACCCTTTGCGTGAAAAAGTTGTCCCTTAGGTCTCTTTTATATCATTCCCCTCTCACCCTAAACCTATGCCCTCTAGTTCAGGACTCCCCGACACCGGGGAAAAAACTTTGTCTATTTATCCTATCCATGCCCTTCATAATTTTGTAAACCTCTATAAGATCACTCCTCAGCCTCTGACACTCCAGGGAAAACAACTCCAGCCTGTTCAGCCTCTCCCTGTAGCTCAGATCCTCCAACCCTGGCAACATCTTTGTAAATCTTTTCTGAACCCTTTCAAGTTTCACAACATCATTCCGATAGGAAGGAGACCAGAATTGCACGTAATATTCCAACAGTGGCCTAACCAATGTCCTGTACAGCCGCAACATGACCTCCCAACTCCTGTACTCAATACTCTGACCAATAAAGGAAAGCACACCAAGTTTGTGAGACATGATTTCCTATGCACAAAACCATGTTGATTATCCCTAATCAGTCCTTGAATTTCCAAATAAATGTACATCCTGTCCCTCAGGATTCCCTCCAACAATTTGCCCACCACGGAGGTCAGGCTCACCGGTCTATAGTTCCCTGGCTTGTCCTTACAACCCTTCTTAAACAGTTGGACCACGTTTTCCAATCTCCAGTCTTCCGGCACCTCACCTGTGACTATCGATGATGCAAATATCTCAGCAAGAGGCCCTGCAATCACTTGTCTAGCTTTCCACAGAGTTCTCAGGTACACCTGATCAGGTCCTGGGGATTTATCCAGCTTTACCTTTTACAAGACATCCAGCACTTCCTCCTCTGTAATATGGACATTTTGCAAGATGTCACCATCGATTTCCCTACAGTCTATATCTTCCATATCCTTTTCCACAGTAAATACTGATGCAAAATATTCATTTAGTATCCCCCCCATTTTCTGTGGCTCCACACAAAGGCCGCCTTGCTGATCTTTGAAGGGCCCTATTCTCTCCCTAGTTACCCTTTTGACCTTAATAAATTTGTAAAAACCCTTTGAATTCTCCTTAATTTTATTTGCCAAAGCTATCTCATGTCCCCGTTTTGCCCTCCTGATTTCCCTCTTAAGTATATTCCTACTTTCTTTATACTCTTCTCAGGATTCACTCGATCTATCCTGTCTATACTTGACATATGCTTCCTTCTTTTTCTTAACCAAACCCTCAATTTCTTTAGTTATCCAGCATTCTCTATACCTACCAGCCTTCCCCTTCACCCTGACTGGAATATACTTTCTCTGGATTCTCGTTATTTCTGAAGGCTTACCATTTTCCAGACGTCCCTTTACCTGCGAACATCTGCGTCCAATCAGCTTTCAAAAGTTCTTGCCTAATACCGTCAAAATTGGCCTTTCTCCAATTTAGAACTTCGACTTTTAAATCTGGTCTATCCTTTTCCATCACTATTTTAAAACAAATAGAATTATGGTTGCTAGCCCCAAAGTGCTCCCCGACGGACACCTCAGTCAGCTCCCTTGCCTTATTTCCCAAGAGTAGGTCAAGTTTTGCACCTTCTCTAGTAGGTACATCCACATACTAAATCAGAAAATTGTCTTGTACACACTTAAAAAATTCGAGCCAGTCTCAATACCAGAAACTTGGCTGTTCGTGCTATGTTCCCCTGAGAATTCATTACCCCCTACATTTTCCAAAGCAGCATACTTGTTTGAAATGGGTATATCCACAAAAGATTCCTGTCCTAGGTGCCTACCTCTCTTACCCTTCCTGGAGTTAACCCATCTATGGGACTGTGTCTGAGACTCAACCCCCTTCCTTTAACTGCCATCCATCACATACTATTGCTGTTGCAAATTCCTCATCGCTTCTATCGGTCTCTCCAACCAATCCACTCGATCTGATAAGATTCACATCCAACAGCATTTATGGCAGATATAATCCACAGTAACCCTTAGACTCTCTTTAAACTCCCACATCTTACAAGAAGTACATATCACTGCAAAGGCCATTTTTGCTCCTTCACAATCTACAGACCCGGAAATTAACACCGTCTTCTTCATCTACAAACACTGCCCCAGGTTAAATTAATAGCTATGGCTTATATTTTAAGTTTAATCAAGAGACTTATCTCTAAAAACATATAATCAAGAAAGAATCCACTATACTCACTACTGCAGCCTTTCTCTTGGACAAACTTAAAGCAACAATTAACTTATCTGATTCTGTGCTGTGAACTTCACCCAACAGTTCCTCCAAGATTAGTTGTGAATTTCACTGTTTGTTAATTTTCCCAGATGCACTCCGATGTCCAGCAATACACAAATTCAAACAGCAAAGGCAGTAACTGTGCAGGTTCTCTCTCTCTCTCTCTCTCTCCTGTACTGTCCTCACCATGTGCTTCCTTTGTCTGCTCTTCTCCCTTTTAAACTGCTGTTGTTTTGACTTTTTTTTTCCAAAGTTCCAAAACAATGCAACAGCATATAAAACAGTAATTGCTGCTCCTGGAATTCGAGGAAATCGCCTCCAACACCTAAAATACCTCAAAAAAAAAAGGAGCAGCTCTTCCAGCCAGAAAATTTTCCCATCCTCCACCTTGGTTTACACAGAATCCTTTTTCTAAAAATACATCAGTTTTTCCCAGCAGGGAATTGAACCCCAGTCTCCCGCATGACAAGCAGGAATACTAACCACTATACTATCCGGGCTCAGCCAGGAATTGAACCCGGGCCCTCTCACAAGTCTGCGTAGTAGAAGACCCTAAGTGAGAATCATACCCCGAGACCAACGAGCCAGATAGGAGGATTATAAGAAGGATTGAAAAGCTTTGGAAAGGGTGCAGAGGAGATTTATTAGGATGTTGCCTGGTGTGGAGGGAAGGCCTTACGAGGAAAGGCTGAGGGACTTGAGGATGTTTTCGTTGGAGAGAAGAAGGTTAAGAGGTGACTTAATAGAGACATATAAGATAATCAGAGGGTTCGATTGGGTGGACAGGGAGAGCCTTTTTCCAAGTATGGTGACGGTGAGCAAGGGGGGGCATAGCTTTAAATTGAGGGGTGATAGATATAGGACAGATGTCAGAGGTAGGTTCTTTACAGAGTAGTAAGGGTATGGAATGCTTTGCCTGCAACGGTAGCAGATTCGCCAACGTTAAGTACATTTAAGTCGTCATTGGACAAGAATGTGGACGTACATGGAATAGTATAGGTTAGATGGGCTTTAGATTGGTATGACAGCTCGGTACAGCATCGAGGGCTGAAGGGCCTGTACTGTGCTGTAATGTTCTATGTTCTTTCCCTGGCAAAACAATACCACCAGCAAGACACGGAGGGGAACTCATCAACAGCAAAGCCGGAGTTATAAAGAAGAAAGAGAGAGACCAAAAATCAGTGGTAGGCTGAGAAAGCTAAAGAGCTATAACTCATTGTTGACAAACAGAAAACTCAGGTGTATCTAGTGCCACCAAGACAACATATGGACTCAAACTCATGTGCAGTAAGGACGGAAATCTTTAGAGAGACAGAGAACACATCAGCCGTTGATGGAGTGAATACTTCACAGCTTCCCATTGCCGTAGACATTGTCCACAGGATGGACAGAAAACCTTTCAACCTCAACTGGTTGAAATCCCAAGAAGAAAATGGCACCCACAGTGTGCTGATGACAATCTGCTTTCTTGGAAGAGAATCTCCATGCCCCGCTGGATGTCTTTGCAGAAACATTCCGAAGAATTAGTTCAATTTCAAGAAAATTCAAATCTTTTACCAGGCCATCCCCAGATCAGGTTCCTGCTCATCCCTCTGTTAAGATCAATAGAGAAATCCTCCCAAACTTGGAACATTTCCCTTACCTGGGAAACCACCACTTTTAGGCTGATATCAATGCAGAGATTCAATATCACATCCAATCTGAGAGAATCATCTTTGTCACCTTGGGATGAAAGCCGTTGATGATTTTGATATCAGTGATACTAAGACCCTTAAGTACAAGGCAGTCATCCTTCTGACACCTTTTCCAAGCTCTGAAACCTGGACTACATATAGATGGCACCTCAACATCCTTGAGAAATATGATTAACACTGTTTGAGACAGATTGTCCACATTATCTGGGAGGACAGACATATTAACATCAGCATCCTTGAAGTAGCTAATATCAACAACATCGAGGCCATGACCATCCATAACCACCTCTCCTGGGCTAACCACGTGTTTTGGATGTCTGTGTTCCGACTGTCAAAGCAAATCTTTTCCAAGTGCCTTCCTTCAGCTGGGTGAAGAAGAGAAGGACAAAGGCAGCATTTCAAAAACTCCCTGACACTTCCCTCAAGAAATATAACATAAACATCAATACATGGGAGACCTTTGTTCAGAAGAAACTGACTTGGAGGAGACTCCTGTATGAAAACACACAATTCTTTGAGAAGGCTTGTCGGCAAGAGAAAGCAGAGAAAAGGTACCAGAGAAAGGAATGCCAATGATCTCAAGGCCAAGGACCACTTCCACCTCCTCCCAGAAACATCTGCCCAAAGTGGTTGGAGATACGTGTCTAGGATCAGCCTCATCAGCCTCACCAGGACTCACACAAACCTGACCAGTGACATGGAATGTCCAAAGTGGACAATCATATGTATCAGCAGGTGATTGCCACTGACTCTAAATCTCTGCCTTCTTATTTCTGTTCCTTTTATCATCAGGAACAACTTCACCCGACCTACTCTATCCAGCTCGATCATGATTTTGAAAAATCCATCACATCTCCTCACAGCCTTCTTCTCTCCAAAGCAAACAGTCCTAACTTCTTCAATCTAGCCTCATAAGTGAAGTGTCTCATTCCTGGAACCATTCTTGTAAATTACTTCTGCACCCTGTCCAATACTTCTCTGATAATATGCCACCCACTGACTGTACCCAATCATCTTGCTGCGGTCTAACAAATGGTCTTATCCAGAAGAGGTCACACTCCTGTCTCGCTACAAATACTCATATCACAGACCGCAGTGGTTCAATATTACAACTTGCCACCTTTGTCTAAAGGGAAGGAAAAAATGGCAAATAAATGTCAGTCTGTCACTAATTTTCATTTCCCAGGAAGAAATAAACAACATGAACGCAATGCACAATGAAGATTGTTTGTTGGGGGACTGAAGAGCACTTGAACAATTTACAGATTTAAAAATGGGAGCTACCTATTTCTCTGAAATGTAGGCCCTTATATGTCAAGACGGAAAAATAGAATTTGGCCTCAGATTTGCCTCTGGGTGCTGGCTTTACTTCAGTGAGTTTTTCGTGGTCCAGATTTCAGGGGCATTGACCATGATTCTGGATTTGAGGGAGTTCACTTGACGACTTTGCACTGAGACACCCACAACCCATCTCTCGGCTTCTCAGTAATATTTACATGGTATTTTACAGCTTTTGATGTTGAACTCATGAGAGATGCAGAGAAATAGGTAGCTCCCATTTTTAAATCTGTAAATTGTTCAAGTGCTCTTACACAAAATGTAAAGTCAGTTCATCTTTCCCTGATCATTTGTAGAAAACAAATCCAGGTATTTTACTACTTATGGATTTTATCGGATGGTATTTTAAATTTATCTGCAATTCTCTCTGATTCGTGATCACCTGGAAAAGTTTCAAGGCAATTTACATGTTGTTTTGAACTTTAAATCTAACTGCCATTAAATCCCATTAATTTGTGTTAATACTTCAAGAAATTAAGATCTGTAGAGACAAGCATTGAAGAATTTAAGGAGACAAAATGAAATAATGCTATGAACCCTATGGCTAGCATTTAGTTTCTGAACAATGCTGCAAAAAGCTATAATTTTCCAAATGCCCCTAGATCCTAGTATGGTTCCAGCAGATTCAAAATTAGCAAAGATGTCCAGGACTATTCCGGATGGTTTTCCTAATGGCTATTTGTTTGCTAAGTTTGATACGAGCACAACTGGAATATTAGTGAGATGAATTAAACCGTTAACCAGGACATAACCAAACAATAATCGCCATCGACTGGGACTCACCATTGCCCAGCGAGAATTTGTCACTCTGCTTGTGAAAAGTGTAAAGCTGCAATGAGATGATCCCAACATTGAAAAGAATCTTACCAGACTTCTCTCCTGATTCAGCCACACATCTTACCATTGCCCATATTGTTCCAACCCCCCCAAAGAATTTGGCTATAGTTACTGAACACCCCAATTTTTCAACCAGTCTTCAGATGGAGGATCCTGCAGAACTCACCCAGTATAAGAATCAGAAAGCAGCACAGAGAGTCTTTGTAGAAGCAGTGCCCACCTTTACAGCACAAGCACCAACATCCCAATAAGGTGAAGAGTTATCCCAAAGCCTTTGCAAAAAGCTATAGAACGAGTACAAATGTGACAAACACAGGTAAAGTGGCAGGTGGTGGCTCGCTTGAAGGACATTAAGGATTAGTAGTTAGGCGATCAAGAGTTACTGAAGTGGTGTTGGGGTGAGGTTGATCATAGGGTTGGGGCTAGTTGGCTTGGATGATGGGGTGGTGGTCATGTGATGAGGGTGTCTTCACGTCAGGATGGGGGGGGGGGGGGGAAGACGTGTCTGACGTGAAGACACCCTCATCACATGACCACCACCCCATCATCCAAGCCAACTAGCCCCAACCCTATGATCAACCTCACCCCAACACCACTTCAGTTACTCTTGATCGCCTAACTGCTAATCCTTAATGTAAAGGCATGCTCACCCCATTTCTCCACACTTGGCTATTATCCTTCTAAACCTTTCCTACCTATGCATTTGTCCAAATGCCTTTTAAATGTTGTTAATGTACCCACCTCAACTGCTTCTGCTGGCAGTTCATTTCATATGCATACCACCCTCTGTGTAAAAACTTTGCCCCTCAGGTTCCCTTTTATTCTTCCCCTCTAACCTTAAACAAATGTCCTCTACTCCTCGATTCCCTAACCCTTGGAAAAAAAACTGAGTGCATTCAGCCTATCCATGCCTCTGATAATCTTATATCCTTCTGTAAGATCCTCCCTCAGTCTCCTATGCTCTAAAGAAAAAAATCCTAGCTTGTCCAACCTCTGCCTATAACTTTTGTTGAGTCCTGGCAACATCCTTGTAACCTTCTTCTGCACTCTTTCCAGTTTAATGACATCCTTCCTATTGGGAGGTGATCAAAACACAATACTCCAAGTGCAGCCTCACCAACATCTTGTACAACTGCAATGTCACTTCCCAGCTTCTATACTCAGTACCCTTACTGATGAAGGCCAGTGTGCCAAAAGCAGTCTTCACTGCTCTCATCATTGCTGATGAAGAACCTTTGCCCGAACGTCAATTTTCCTGTTCCTTGGATGCTGCCTGACCTGCTGTGCTTTTCCAGCACCGCTCTAATCTTGTCTCTGATCTCCAGCATCTGCAGTCCTCACTTTCACCTTCTTCACTGTTCTGTCTACCTGTGACTTTGCACCTGAATTCCAAGATCCCTCTGTTCCACTACACTCCTTAAGGCCCTACCATTCACAAAGAAACTCCTTTGACGTTCCAAAATGCAAGGCCTCTTACTTATCTATATTAAACTCCATTTGCCATTTCTCGGCCCACTTTCCCAGTTGATCACGGTCTTGCTGTAATTTCGGATAATCTTCCTCATTGTCCATACCGCCTATTTTAGTGTTATCTGCAAACTTATTAATCATACCTTGTACATTCTCATCTAAATCATTGATATAGATAACAAACAGTAATGGGCCCAGCGTCGACTCCTGAGGCACTCCACTAGTCACAGGCCTCCAGCCCGACAAGCATCTTTCCAATATTACCCTCTGCTTCCTACCATCAAGCCAATTGTTTCTCCAATTTGCCAGCTGTCCCAGGATTCCATGCGATATAACCTTCCAGAGCAGCCTACCATGTGGAACCTTATCAAAATCCTTACGACAATCCATACATTTACTGCCCTGTTCTCATCAACCTTTCTAGTCACTTCATCAAAGAACTCTAACAAATTTGTGAGGCATGATCACCCATGTACAAACGATGCCTAACCAAACCCTGTCTTTCAAAATGCATATGTATCTCATCTCTCAGAGTCTTCTCAAGTGATTGACCTACCACAGATGTTAGGCTTGCTGGTCTATAGTTCCCAAGTTTTTCTTTGCAGCTTTTTCCTTTTGAAAAAGGGCACAAGATTCGCAACCTTCCAGCCTTTCGGGACCTCATCTGTTGCTAATGATGATGCAAAATATCAGCCGGGACCCCTGAATTTCCTCTCCAGTCTCTTGCAATGTTCTAGATATACCTGGTCAGGACCAGGAGATTTATAAGACTGAGATGATCTCATTGACACTTTCAAAACTCTTAACGGGCCAGCTAAGGTAGATGTAGAAAGGGTGTTTCTGTTGGCTTGGCGTCTCGGAAATTGGAGAACACAGTCTCGGAATAAGGGAATCAGCCATTTCGGACTGAGATGAGGAGAATCTCTTCACTAAGAGGGCAGTGAAGTTTGGAAAACCTTACCCCTGGGAGCTTGGCCATTGATTATGTTGAAGACATTAAGCAATAGATTTCTAAATAATATCAAGGGAGATAGGGACAGCACTGAAAAACAGTGATAAACCTGTTGTGGAATCTCCAGCTTCACTCAGATGATTATCAGTGCATATACCAAGCTCACTTTCTCATTCCAATCATGATCTCTGATTTGTCTTTGGACATGGCGAACTTATCCAGCCCAGAGCTACATGGGATAAAGTAAGGTTTTCTAATATCAGGGACAAAAGTCAAGGCAATAGGGCAGAGGGGTGATCCGGGAAAAGGTAAGCCAAGTGACATAGGAAGAGACAGAGAGTTTCATGGGAATAGTGTATCGGAGAGTAAGATCAATGTAAAGATTATCAGTAAATAAATTGAAGACTCTTTAGTTGAATGTACAGAACATTTATAATACGTTAGATGAAATAATGACATAAAAAAAAAAGGAAAATAGATTTAGTATCCAGAGATATTCTCACAAAGTCTCCAATGTTGGAAATAAATATTCTAGGGTTTACAAGGTTTCAAAAAGCTGAAAATGTATTGCTGGAAAAGCGCAGCAGGTCAGGCAGCATCCAGGAACAGGAGAATCGACGTTTCGGGCATAAGCCCTTCTTCAGAAAGAAGGGCTTATGCCCGAAACGTCGATTCTCCTGTTCCCTGGATGCTCCCTGACCTGCTGCGCTTTTCCAGCAACACATTTTCAGCTCTGATCTCCAGCATCTGCAGACCTCACTTTCTCCTCAAAGGTTTCAAAAAGGTCAACAGAATAGTAAAGGAGGAGGGGCAGGCTTGTCATCCCTGAAATTAAGGGATGACAAGCAGCAATGATGAGGAAGAAACCTGGTTCAGAATTTCCATCAGTATAGATGGAGATTAGGAAGAACAAATGCTAGTGGAAATACTTTACATACCTTTACTTTGTATACTCATGTACTTTTAATCATAACCTTACAGTTTGGTGCAAAATTGATTAGGCTAGATTCCCTACAGTGTGGAAACAGGCCCTTCGGCCCAACAGGTCCACACTAACCCTCTGAAGACTAACCCACCCAGACCCATTTCCCTCTGACTAATGCACCTAACCCTATGGGAATTTAGAATGACCAATTCACCTGACCTGCACATTTTTGGATGTGGGAGGAAACCAGAGCACTCAAAGGAAACCCATGCAGTCAGGAAGAGAACGTGCAAACTCCACACACAGAGTCTCCCAAGGCTGGAATCAAACCTGGGTAAGGCAGTAGTGCTAACCACTGAGTCACCGTACCACCCCAATAATAATTGGACTTGCAACAAAGATATATAATAATTGTGAGGGACAACTGTTGTCTTCACAGAGATTGGACAAAATAAATTGACGATGTAAGTCTATAAAAGACAATATGATAACTTCCTGGAATTATATTGTGGAAGCACCGAGAGATAAAACTGTTTCAGATCTATTGAGCAATCAGGCACGTTCAATTCAAAATTTCACAATCTTTAGTGAACAAACATCATCATGCAATTGAATTCCATATTAACTTCAAACAAGAATCTTGAATGAAATCAAAGACAATTACATTGGTGTGAGTGGAGAGTTGACTCAAATAAATTTGTTAAATAAACTAAAACGTACTAAATTGTTAAACATTTAAAAAGATAGTTAAAAACAGACTCAAGAAATAAAAATTCAGCAAAAAAAGATTCATCAATGATTTGTTACCGATGTTAATGATAGAATTAAAATGAAAGAATGGGTTTTTAAAGTTGTAACTGACAACTTGAGAGTTGAGGGTACCTCAGAAACAATTCTGATGAAAAATGAAAAAAAGGACAGTGAATTAACTTTTCTAGAAATATAAAGATGAGCTAAAATATACATTACCCCTATAAATTCCTATTGATGAAACTTCTGCAGTGAGGAAACTTTAAGGGATAGGTGAAAAAATATTTTGCTTCAGTCTTCAATGTGTCTTCCTCCTGCAGCTTATTCCACATATGAACCACCCTCTGTGTGAAAAAGTTGTCCCTCAGGTTACTTTTAAATATTTCTCCTCTCACTTTAAAAATATATCCCCTAGTTTTGAAGTCAAATTATCTATGCCCCTCATTATTTTAATAAAACTCCACATGGTCACCCCTCAACCTCTTCCACACCAGTGAAAACATTCTAAGCCTATCCTGCCTCACTTTATAGCTCAAAGCCTCCAGATCCAGTGTCGGAGAAATTAGCCTAATAAATTAGAGATCACAAAGCACAGTTCAAAGTGAAATCGACAAACAGGTTATTACTACAGTGATATCGCGGAATAGAAATTGACTAAGCTGGAACAGCACAGACAGTCTGTCCAGGTAGCCGAGAATTCTCTTCCTCGAGCTGAGGATGAAGCTAGGTTTTATAGGAATCTTGTATAATAAGGTTAATTAAAATGGGGCAAGATACAATGTATTTGGAAATGGAGTAATTCATTTACAATGGTGATAATTGAAAAACAGTTATCGGAGGAATGTCCTGATTGTCGATACAATGCAACATCCTGACAGTATCAATGGGATCAGAAGATTCCAGTTCTCTTTGCAGGTAGGTGAGAATGTCTCTTTTGAAACAGTAAGGTGCTTCCATTGCCCTGTCCTGGGAGTGAAGCCCTTGGTTGCGCTTCTCCGTCTGACCTGTTCTTTGTGTGGCTTTGGTATTGCTGTGTTATGAGACTGCCCTCGGGGCTTTGGGACAGCTGTGTTGACTGGGTATTGTTAGTGTGTTTTGGGAAGTGTATTCCCTTGTCTGCAAGTGCTGTCTGGTTTCACTTGTCAACCTATTTGGACATTGCTGAGGCATTGTGGGTGTTTCTGGTATAGTTTGGCCAAGTATGCTTTCCTGTGTTCTGTGTGCGCCTATTATGGGTAGGCAGGGTGGCAGATCTTTTCCCACTCCCAGCAACATCATGGTAAATCTTTTCTCAACCTTTTCAAATTTAATAATATCCTTCCTATCGCAGGACAACCAGAACTGTCCACATTACTCCAGAAGTAGCCTCACCATCATCCTGTACTACATCAACATGATGTCCCAACTCCTGTAGTCAATGGTCAGAGCAATGAATGAAGGTGTCCATGCTAAATGCTTTCTGATGCACCCTGTCTACCTGTGACTTTCAAAAACTATGTACCTGGACCCCAAGATTTCTCTGTTCAACAACATCACCCAAAGCCCGACCAATAACTGTATAACTCCTGCCCTGGTTCACTTTACTAAAATGCAATACCTCGCCTTTGTCTAAATTTAAATCCATCTGCCATCCCTCAGCCCACTGGCCTAAATTGATCAAGATCCCTTCGTAAACTTTGGTAACCTTCTTCACCGTCAACTGTCACACAAATTTTAGGAAAACAGAAATGAGCAAATGTAAGATTGGTTTTCAAGAAAAAAAAAGATAAACCAAGGAACTACAGGTTAGAAGGCATACAGTGTTTTAGCTTTTATTAATAGAGGGATTGAGTTCCGGAACCATGACGTTATGGACTTGATGCTGTTTTCGTTTGAGAGAAGAAGGTTGAGAGGTGACTTAATAGAGACATGTAAGATAATCAGAGGGTTAGATAGGGTGGACAGGGAGAGCTTTTTTCCAAGTATGGTGACGGGGTGGGGGGGGTGAGCATAGCTTTAAATTGAGGGGTGATAGATATAGGACAGATGTCAGAGGTAGTTTCTTTACTCAGAGAGTAGTAAGGGTACGGAATGCTTTGCCTGCAATGATAGTAGATTCGCCAACTTTAAGTACATTTAAGTCGATATTGGACAAGCGTATGGATGTACATGGAATATTGTAAGTTAAGATGGACTTCAGATTGGTATGACAGGTCGGTGCAACATCGAGGGCTGAAGGGCCTGTACTGTGCTGTAATGTTCTATGTTCTATGTTATTGGATGAAAACTGAAAATGATAATTCAGGAAAGCTGAATAATAAAGTTAGGAGCGCATCATCTGTTCAAAGTCAATACTGTTTAAAGATCCTTGAGAAACTATTTCGCTGATTTTAAGATTATAATTAGTGGGTTAGGTGAAAGGGAATCAGTATCTTTAGAACACTTAAACTTCCAAAGTCTTTTGATAAAGTTGTTCTCAAAGGACTAATTTGAAAGTTGGAGGTAAAATATTGGCATGGATGAAGAATTAGGCGAAAGTGAGGACTGCAGATGCTGGAGAACAGAGCTTAAAAATGTGTTGCTGGAAAAGCGCAGCAGGTCAGGCAGCATCAAAGGAACAGGAGAATCGATGTTTCGGGCATAAGCTCTTCTTCAGGAACGATAAAGAATTGGTTACTGAAGAAAAAGTAGGAAGTAGAAATGAAAGTCACATTTTCATGTTGACAAGTATGCTCTGGATGCTCTGGATATAAGTGCTGAGATAAAAACAATGACTGCAGATGCTGGAAACCAGATTTTGGATTAGTGGTGCTGGAAGAGCACAGCAGTTCAGGCAGCATCTGAGGAGCAGCAAAATCGACGTTTCATCAGTGCTGAGGACCCAGATATTAGAAGAAAAGAAGGTGATCCCATTACAACATCCAAGTTGCTGTTGACACTTGGGAGAGTGAATTCTGAGAAACTGTCTGTCTTGGCTGGAGAATCTGGAAATGCTGTCCTGGATTTTCATCTGAAAATGGAAAGTGAGAGTTGTCTCCCTTGCACTGGGAGAAAATGACAAGGAAGACACTCAGAATGTCAGCTGTGGGCTGCTGCCAGGCCATGAACCTGGGAAAAAGTTTGGAGGCAGCCTTTTCATCCCAGTTCCAATAAAAACAGAAAAACCCTACAGTCTTTACCCCAAACCCATTCCCCCATCCCATCCAATCTCCTCCGACCTCCCGTGCAAACCACAAACAACCCCTACAGTTTCTCGTATGCCCCGGTCAATGTATGCCCCTCAAACAAACTCTGTAGTCCCTCAAGTTCCCAAAGCTAGGGAGCACCACTGCCTATTTACCCACTGTACACTGTACAGAAGCAATGAACCACACATTGACAGCAGGTTTTGTGAAAAATTATTTCTTAACAAGTGTATTCATTCATAACATTCCACTCCGTTAAAATAAACCTCTTCCTACAACAGGGCAAAAATAGTGGCAATCATCAAAATCTATCACCGCTTTAATTGCAGAAATCTCAAACACTTAAACTCTTAACCTCATATTGTGAATAAGTATTGTAAAGGTGACAATAGCACTCGTCAGAGTTGTCAGTCAAGCAGCAGCAGGTGGAGAAGTCAACGTTTCAGGTGTAACCCTTCTTCAGTCCTGATGTCACCTGTAGTGTGACATGAACCCAAGGTCCCGTTTGATGCCATTCTCATGGGTACCAAACTTGGCTATCAGCCTCTGCTTGGCATTGTTGCATATCCCAAAGTCCGCCTTGGAGGATGGTCACACAAAGATATGAAAGTGTCCTTGACCGCTGAAGTGTCCCCCGACTGGGAGGGAACAGCCATATCTGGCGATTGTTGCATGTTGTCCATTCTTTCATTGTTGTAGTGCCTGCTTGGTCTCTTCAGTGGACCATGCCTCAAGGCATCCTTGCCTGCAACATATAAACCTGACAACATTGACCAAGTGTGCAGGCAGTGAATCCCAGGGCGGAGGTGCGGGAAGTGGAGGAGATGAGTTGAAGGGCATTGTTGACCAGGTTGGAGGAGAAATTGCGGTCCTTGTAGTAGGAGGTCATCTGGGATTTTCTGGAGTGGAATTGGTCCTCCTGGGAGCAGCACTTCCTGCATTTCCACCATTCAACCCCACCTCCCCAATCGCAACAAGGACAGAACTACCCCTGTCTTCACGTTCCAACCTACCAACCTCCGGATGCAATGCATCATCGTCCACCACTTCTGCCACCTACAGTCAGATCCCACCACCTCCCCACTCCTTTCAGCACTCTGAGGAAACCATTCCCTCCGCAACTCCCTCGTTAGGTCCACGGCCCCCACCAACCCACCCTCCATTCCCGGCACCTTCCCTTGCCACTGCAAGGGTGTAAAACCTGTGCCCATACCTCCCTCCTCACTTCCATCCAAGGCCCCACATCTGGCAGAGATTTTCCTGCACCTGCAAACACCTCATCTACTATGTCCGTTGCTCTCGATGTGGTCTCCTCTACACTGCGGAGACAGGACGCCAACTTGCAGAACGTTTCTGAGAATATCTCTGGGACACACACACACACTAAACAACCCCACCGCCCTGTGGCCGATCACTTCAATTCCCCCTAACACTTCACCAAGGACATGAAAGTCCTGGGCCTCCTCCATCACAAATCCAAGCCATCTGACAACTGGAGGGAGAACACCTCATCTTCCACCTTGGGACCCTCCAACCACACGGGATCAGTGTCGATTTTACCAGTTTCCTCATCTCCCCTCCCATCTTATCCCAGGTCCAATCCTCCAACTTAGCACCACCCTCTTGAACTGTCCTACCTGTCCATCTTCCTTTCCACCTGTCCGCTCCATCTTCCACTCTGACCTATCACCATCACCCTCCACCTTCATCCTCCAATTGCATTCCTAGCTATCTTCTCTCCAGCTCTACCCACTCCTGTTTCTTTCTCAGACCCCCTTGAGGGCCCCCATTCCTGATGAAAAGCTTATGCAAGAAACATCGACTGTCCTGCTCTTCGGATGCTGCCTGACCTGCTGTGCTTCTCCAGCACCACACTTTTGACTCTGATCTCCAGCATCTGCACTTTCTCTGAGTCGAGTATGTACATGTCCCCACATTGGGAATTTGATCAATTTCACCAACATCCATTCTCAGAAATCCTGGGATCCTATTTATAAACACTGACCTCTATTGGCAGTCTATCACTTTATCTCCAACCAACAAAACAGCATTTACTGAAGAATCTCAATTACCTGAAGGACACGAGCAGGGAGTATTTTGCTCCGTTAATCAAATGCCAATCAAATGCCGGATGACATAATTTTTACATTCTTCATGTAAAATTATTCAACTATGTTAGCCCCAAAATTGCGAGCGGGAGTCAGTTGTTGTCACCAACACAACTTCCACCACTCCCCCTGACCTGACAACACCCCAACATGATGTGTCAGAGTGGACAAACTCCCTCAACCTGACATCCATGACTCAGCTGGACCTGGAATTCCCTCAACTCCCACCATTCCATGGAGATGGCAGATTCCCCACCACTGACACCTATTCTCAGCCGACCCTGGCAGACCTGATACCCCCTCCCACTCAGACACTAAGCTCAGCTTTCTTGTCCTTACTTGGTAGCCAAACACCTCACCCTTACTCCCTTACAGACCCAACAGACCCTTATTCCCCCTCCCTCACCCACCTGCCACCTTTCAGCCCAACCCATCAACCTCTTCCTCATACGACAATTCCTCCATTGTCGGATGGCTTGGTTACTTAGCTCGGTTGAGTAGATTGAGTTTTTTTTAAAATGTAGTTGTCGTGGAGAAAATGTAGAGAATCACCAGGAGACGCAGAGAGTTCTTCAAGAAGTAGGTCTTTTATTTGCAAACGAAAAACCGTGACACTCAGAAAGCAGATTCTCGAATGCCCACGAACCTCAGGGTGCGTGGTTTTTAATTTTTTTTATCATGTTTCTGTTAGCTTATCAGCATGTCCAACTATACTCATCAAAAGTACCTCACTCTAGCTACACAATAAACCAGAGATGTTGGTCCCATTAACTCTTCAGTTGTGCTTATATAGTTTTTCCTACATTCGACTTAATATTATTCTAATGGCACGGTTCGATGTTTAGTGTCAGCTTCTGCAACAATGATTTTTCATTCCAGACCCTACTAAATATTTTCCTAATGTCATGGTTAGATATTTATTATCAAGTCTACTACAGTGGTGTTCCATTCCAGACTAACCTTTCATGATTAAATATTTAGCTATTCCATCTATTATAATAGATTCCTGTCTCAAGCTGACTCTACTAACTACTAATTAGATATTTAATGTTATGCCACACCGATGTATGGAGCCAATCCTGCCATGATGATATTTAGCAGGGAGGCTAACTTTACAAACTATGTTATCTCATCTCGCCACAGTGACCTTTCACCCTCAACCTTACTCTGTAATTGGTGTAAGAGCATTTCAATATTCTTATCCCATTCTGCATTCCACACACCCCTGCAACAGATTGGCAGTGGTCTCCATGTTTTAATCCTTCCCTTGCTTTCATGCTCTTTGTCTTCCATATTCCCCTCTTTGAGACCTACTGGTCTTACCTAGAGAAAGACGACAATAAGCTCAGACCCTCTGATGCCCAACACGGACTAAATACGTTTCTTAGTCTGAGGTTTAAAGGATTCTTCCTCCATTCCTGGGGTCCCTTGGACCAAAAACCTGTCCTCCAATAACCAGAACAGGAAAAAAAGTCCCAAAAGCACAAAGCCGGTCGGGAAGGTAAGTGATTGCTATTAGAGTGAGTGTGTTCTAGACCCCAGGTCCTACAAAGTAGGGCCTTCCTCCCTCCTGCCTCCTCTAACCTAAATTAAAATTCCACAGACTTGCCCCAAAAAGAGGGTCCAAGGAAGTTCCTGTGGATTGAAGAGTGAGGCTTTAGCTCAGGAGTCTTTGACAAGAAGGTTGAGTGAAGTGATTATGCCACAGTTAAAGAGGGTGAAGACATGACTGCCAAGCTGGTTCAGTGTGCTACTGCTTGATGTGGGAGGTCAACGACTCTGGTGTGTCTAGCTCGAATATGTGTGGAAAGTGTGTGCACATTCAGCTACTGACAGAGCATATCGCAGCACTGATGAAAGAACTCGAGGACCTTAGGCTCATCCGAGAGAACGAGATCTTTCTGGGCAAGACCTTCAGCAAGGTTATTACACAAATCGTACCAGAAGCAAGCAGACGATGAGGAAGGCAGAGAGGAGACAGGTGCAAGAGACCCCGGGCGAAGTACCTGTCAGGAACAAGTTGAATCTTTTGGAAACAGTAGAGACAGATGACACTGCCAGTCCGCGAGGCGGCCAGGTCTGTCAATAAAAAGTTGGCGCAGAGGCAGAGCGGAAGAGTCATACATCGCACAGAGCCGTGGTAATAGGGGTCTCCATAGTGAGAGGAACTGACTGGGGTTTTTGTGGCAGCAGGCGGGACTTAAGGATGGTCTGTTGCCTTCCTGGTGCCAGGGTTAAAGACATCACAGACAGAGTGCAGGAAATCCTCAAGGACGAAGGTGAAGAGCCAGAGGTGGTGGTACATGTCGTCACAAATGATGTCGGGAAGAAGAGGAGGAACATACTACAGTGGGACTTCGGGGAACTCAGAAGAAGGCGGAATAGCATAATGTCCAGGGTGGTTATCTCCGGTTTGCTTCCAGTTCCTCGGGCTGGAGAGGCCAGAAACAGGGAGATAGTGGACTTGAATGTGTGGTTGGGGAACTGGTGCAGGAGCTGAAACTTTATTGCTGGAACAGCACAGCAGGTCAGGCAGCATCCAGGGAACAGAAGATTCGACGTTTCGGGCACATGCCCTTCTTCAGGAATGAGCAGAGAGTGTTCAGCAGGAGAAGATAAAAGGTAGGGAGGAGGGACTTGGAGGAGGGGCGTTGGAAATGTGATAGGTGGAAAGAGGTCAAGGTGAAGGTGATAGGTCGGAGTAGGGTGGAGGCGGAGAGGTCAAGAAGAAGACTGCAGGTCAGGAAGGCGGTGCCGGGCTGGAAGGATCCGGCTGAGACAAGGTGGGGGGAGGGGGGATGAAGAAACTGGTGAAGTCCAAGTTCATCCCCTGTGGTTGGAGGGTTCCCAGTCGGAAGATAAGACGCTCCTCCTCCGACCGTCGCGTTGTTGTGGTTTGGCGGTGGATGAGTCCAATGACCTGCATATCCTCGGTGGAGTGGGAGGGGGAGTTGAAATGCTGTGCTACAGGGTGATTGGGTTGGTTCGTCCGGGTGGCCCAGAGGTGCTCTCTGAATCGCTCCGCAAGTAGGCGGCCTGTCTCCCCAATATAGAGGAGGCCACACCGGCTGCAGCGGATGCAGTAGATAATGTGGGTGGAGGTGCACCTCCACCCACATTATCTACTGCATCCGCTGCAGCCGTTCTTCCTCCAGGCGTCTGGTGGTTAGGGAGCGGCGGTGAAGGAGGCCCAGGACCTCCATGTCCTCGGCAGAGTGGGAGAGGGAGTTGAAATGTTGGGCCACGGGGCGGTGTGGTTGGTTGGTGCGGGTGTCCCAGAGATGTTCCCTAAAGCGCTCTGCTAGGAGGCGTCCAGTCTCCCCAATGTAGAGGAGACCGCATCGGGAGCAACGGATACAATAAATGATATTAGTGGATGTGCAAGTAAAACTTTGATGGATGTGGAAGGCTCCTTTAAGTCCTTGGATAGAGGTGAGGGAGGAGGTGTGGGCACAGGTTTTACAGTTCCTGTGGTGGCAGGGGAAAGTGCCAGGATGGGAGGGTGGGTTGTAGGGGGGCGTGGACCTGACCAGGTAGTCACGGAGGGAACGGTCTTTGCGGAAGGCGGAAAGGGGTGGGGAGGTAAATATATTCCTGGTGGTGGGGTCTGTTTGGAGGTGGTAGAAATGTCGGCGGATGATTTGGTTGATGCGAAGGTTGGTAGGGTGGAAGGTGAGCACCAGGGGCGTTCTGTCCTTGTTACATGTGGAGGGGTGGGGTCTGAGGGCGGAGGTGCGGGATGTGGATGAGATTCGTTGGATACACGCACCCAACCCTTTGTTAGATTCTGAAAGACTGCAGCACCAACTTTACTTTCTGAATGAAGGCACACCCATTGTCTGCACTGATTTCCGACGGTATACCAAACCTTGCGATAACTTAGTTCATCAGAAATTTCACGACTGTTCCAGCTCCTGCATCTTTGGAAGGGACAGTTTCCACCCATTGGCTAAACCTATCAATTCCCACTCACATGTACCTTTTCCCTCTCACCTTTTTTATCATGTCCACATAGTCAATTACTAAATGCTTGAATGGCCCTTCCGGCACTGGTATGTGTCCTAAAGGGGTTGTTATCCCCTTCCTAATATTGTACTGTGCACACACCTCACATTGTGACAATAAATAGTCCACTGAAGCCTGCAGATATGGTGACCAGAAACCATCCCGCTTTATCTTCCTCAGCACTTCCCCTCGCGCACAGTGATCCAATCCATGCACCTCTGAAATAAGAAATGTCAACAGTGGGGTGGGTGCTACCCATAAACCTTCCTCTGTGGTCCATAAGCCTTCTTGATTCTGCCCAGCACCCCTCTGCTTCCATAGTGTTTGCTCAGCCAGGGTAGCCCGCCCCTATATATCAATAAGGTCCTCTATCATCGGTTCTGGATTTATCTGCACCTGAGGCGCAATAACAGATGAAGAACAACCCGAAGCCATCTTAGCTGCGTCCACTGCCTGATTACCCCTTATCCCCATATCGCTGCCTTTTCTGTGTGTTTGGCACTTAATGATAGCTAGTGCCTTTGGCTTCATCATTGTAGTCATCAACTCTACAATCTGCTGGCAGTGTTATATGGGATCCTCATTACTCTTCTTAAAGCTTCTTTGCTTCCACACTGCCCCAAGCAGGTGGCATACCCCATGTGCATAAGCCGAATAAGTATAAATGTCAGCTTCTTTACCCTCCATCATTTCACAGGCTGCCATCAATGCCTTAAGTTCAGCCAACTGAGCTGAACACAACTGTGGGCAAGTTTCCAGTTTGATTGTCCTATATTGGGACTGGTCCTGTCTTACAACCGAGTACCCATCATGATTCCCATCATAATCCCTCTATCAAGAACCATCCACAAATAGAACCTCCTTATCTGCATCAAGCAGTGGCTTGGGCTGTAAATCAGCCCTCAGTTTGGCAAATGCAGTCACTTCCCTTGGGGGCTCTCCCTCATACACAAGTGGCACATAGTCCACTATGTTCCTTGTCGTACACTTCTGTATGGTTATGGTGGGAAATGTCAGCAGCATCCCATATGCTAGTATTCTAGCTGGCGTCAGTACAAATTTCCCTTTCTCCAATAACTCTGCCACCTTATGATAAATGTATAGGATGACGGGGTAACCCATTGTTACTGAGGATGCTTTTTCATATGCAAAATAGGCAGCCACCAATCCCTGATCGCATGGTGGATAGCCCTGAGCTACTTCATCTCGTCGGGTGCTATAGTAAGCAATTGGCTGCATGCGTCTCCCTACACTCGCCTCCTGCATTAGTACTGCAACTGCATAGCCTGTCCGCCTGTTTGACACATAAAGGTGAAAAAAATTGTCGTAATCAGGCAAGGCCAATGCTGAGGCTGACAGCAAGGCTCATTTAAGGGTATTGAAAGCTGTAATAGCCTCTTCATTCCATTGCAAAGCGCCCCTTAAACATGAATGTCCGACATCCTTCATCCTTCCTTAAGGATGCCGTAATCTCAGCATACTCCTCAATCTAATCTGCACCAAATCCTGTCATGCCCAAGAATGTCATCATTTGCCCTACTGTCTCTGGCCTAGGAATTTTAACAATTGCTTCAGTCTGACTTGGTGCAATTGCCTTCGTGCCCTTAGCAACCAGGCAAAAGTGAGGACCGCAGATGCTAGAGATCAGAGTCTAGATTAGAATGGTGCTGGAAAAGCACAGCAGGTCAGGCAGTATCCGAGGAGCAGGAAAATCAACGTTTTGGGCACCAATGAAGGTCTTTTGCCCAACATGTCAATTTTCCTGCTCCTCGGATGCTGCCTGACCTGCTGTGCTTTTCCAGCACCACTCTAATTTAGGCCCTTAGCAACCAGCCTACCCAAATAGTCAATCTGCTATTTGTAAAAGAAGAAAAGGGTATCTTGCTCACACAGTTTTTGACTATCTGAACAGACAATCATCAACATACTGTATCAGAGTACTTTCTAAAGTCAGACCCTCCAGTTCTGATTTTAACACCTGGTTGAATACATACAGTGAATGCGTAAACCCCTGGGGCATTCTTGTCTAAGTGTATTGCTGACCTTTGTACATAAAAGCAAACAGATACCGGTAGTGTTCTGCTAGGGGAATGCTAAAAAAAAGCAGAACATAAACCTACCACCGAGAAGCAAACTGCCTGTGGGGGCACATTAGTTAGCAGTCTGTGCCGATTAGGAACAACTGCTGGCCAATCCCCCACTACCTCATTTATAGCTCTTAAATCATGTACAAGTCTCCATTTTGACCCGCCTGCCTTTAAAACTGGTAACATGGAGTGTTGTAGGGTCTACAAGTTTCTTTAAGTATCCCTGCCTTCAGCAATCCTTGTATTGTTGCTGCTATTCCCTCTATTGCCTCTGGTTTTAAAGGATTTTTTTTATTTCAAAAATATACTTTATTCATAAAATAATTTGATGGTCTGTACAGTTGGTCATGCCACACATATGTAAACATGTACATACAGAGATCAAAACTTATCATTTTTATACAGGTCTGTACATTTTTTGATCATATGTCCATATAATTAGCTGAGGCGTCAGCAGAGCCCAAATGACTGCATGGCCCCCCTGTTCTTCGTTAGGCAGGCAGACTTTACACAGTGGTCTTTCCCCACCGTGCCTTGGCGGCAGCTGCCCCAAGCTTCAGCGCGTCCCTCAACACATAGTCCTGGACCATGGAATGTGCCAGTCTGCAACACTCAGTTTTTAAAGGATACTGCGGTCTCCTAGGCAGAATAGCTCTTGGGTTCAACCTTATTTCCACTGGGCTAGCTGATCTCACTCTCCCCACATCTGTATCATGCTGTGACCACAAAGTGGCTGGTAATGTATCCAATTGCTCATTACCATATTGATCACCTTCCTCCACTGTCACTGGCATACTCCGCTGGGGTGTTACCTTGACTTCTTTTGGATTCCCTGTCAGCTAGCAGCATGCTAGGATTTTAATATCACTGCCATCCCCGTATTCCCAAACCCCTGTGAGTTGTGAGTATATGCCATTCCCTAACTGTTTCTACATGCCTGGCCATAGGTCCGAAATCTTTAGATTGATATCCCTTATTTACCAGTAAGGTTACATATGGTGCTGTGCCTGGTACACTATACCACTTTTCCAGGAACACATTTCTCTCTATTTGCAGGATCACTCCTTGCTCCCTTATTGCTATTGCTTCACTTCTCAAATGTTGTGGAGCAGTGACTTCCTGCTGCCACTGCCTCTCTAACACCTCATCCTGAGACTCATCAAATATCACTGTACCCAGTGCAGTTCAAACTTAGGTGGTCAACACTTCTGCTTACCACACCTCCCAAATGTCTTGAATATCACCTGCTATACCCCCTGTCCAATAAACATTAACATGTTTAACTTCTTGCATCACTAATTGTGTATTGACCTTTTAAACAACCATGCCCTGCTGTGTGCACTCCAATCTTTTTGCTCACAGTATTAACAAGTTAATTGGCGTCTCTTTAGACACTAATATTGGCAGAACTATCTCCCTACCTTCCATTTTTAATCTTACTGGAGCTGTAAATCAAGTTAATTATGAATTCCCTGATAACCCAACAGTTTTAACATATTTACTTGACATGGGAAGGTGAGAAGCATACCGCGGCTGTACACAAGTTTATATAGCTCCAATATCTATCATCACCGGTGTCTGCTGCCCTTCGATATTAACTTGTATTACTGGTTCTTGATCAGCCTCCCATGCTATTACAGGGTAGTGCCCCTTCCCTCCTAGATTCTCAGGGCATCCTGAGCACATCCCATACAGGTAAGCAGGTCCTGCTGGGCCTGTAGGCTTCTGGGAAGTGGCCACTGGGGATTCCTGTTGTCTAAGCCCACTGTGGGACAGAGTGGGCCCGGTCCAATAAGGGTAATTCCTCCTAAAGTGGCCCAGTTAATGGCATCCCCAGCACATCATTTCTGGCCCCCACCGGAGCCTGATTATTTATCATGTACCTTAGGCCCCCATTCCTACAGCCCTGTCCTTGGGGACCCCAGTTCTGTTTAGGCTGTTGTTTAAATCTGCCCTGCCCTGGATACGTCACCTGCAGGAAAGCTTCTCTAAATACCTCCATTGCTGGCATGGGACTTTCTGGCCCCTATCCAACTACCTGATAGGACCCCCCCCACCCCCCCTTGCGCTGGCACTTGGTTCATGCCAGTGTTGATTACTGTGTCGGTTCGTACTAGCAACACCTTTTTAGCCTTCTCTTTTTCTTTCTTTTTAAGCTCTTTGAGCTGCATTTGCGCCAGCTTCCTTTGCAACTCCTCCAGACAGTTTCTCTTTGTCTTTTCAAAAACTTTCAAATTCATGAGCTACATGATCTCTAAATTCCTGGTGGCTCATTGATGATGTCAGACTCACCACCTCCTCCAGTCTTGACCTGACTTGGGAGAGCATTGCCTCAATGAAGAAATTTTGGTACATTGTGGTCAGCAACTGATTAATCTGTATATCTTACTCTGTTTCCCGCCTCCACTTTCTTAACTGTTTCTCGAAGTAGGCCGCCACGTTTTCACTTTCTCCCAGTGGATCCCCTCTCAAAGCCTGGGGGTGATTTTGGGTGGATAACAGTCTTTTAAGGCTTGCTATACATTCTGTCTCACTCGAACAAACCCGACCCCATCAATCATTGGATTGTCTGCTACATTTTTCAAACAGGCTTAGACTATTATTTCCTTTAACTTTGGGAACCCTACCAAACTCACCAGCAGTGCCTTCAAGTCTCCTAGAGCAAGCAATCACCCTGTGGTTTCACCTTTAAAAGCCCTGATTCACTTTCCCGCTCCCTCATGTAAACTGGGCAGCACATTCTTCAGCCCTTCCAGGTCCTGAATTCCCCAAGGAATGTACAGTGGGTTTCTCCTATCGTTTACAAGCAGCAGTAGCATCCTTCCCAGTTGGCCCTTTTTCCCTTTACCTGAGCTACTTCTCAATAATTCCCCCTTGGGCTCTGAGTCTGATGCTATTTCCACTTCCTCCCATTCTTTAGGTACTGGAGATTTTTTCTTTCCTTGTCTCTCTTCATCCCTTTCCACTTCCTCTGCGTCACGTTCACTTCTTTTCTCATCAGCCCCCCTTTCATATCACCATGAGTATTGTTGTGGTTCTGTTCGCTGAGCTGGAAGTTTTTGTTGCAAACGTTTCGTCCCCTGGCTAGGCGACATCATCAGTGCTTGGGAGCCTCCTGCGAAGCGCTTCTTTGATGTTTCCTCCGGTGTTTATAGTGGTCTGTCCCTGCCGCTTCCGGTTGTCAGTTTCAGCTGTCCGCTGTAGTGGTTGGTATATTGGGTCCAGGTCGATGTGTTTGTTGATGGAATTTGTGGATGAATGCCATGCCTCTAGGAATTCCCTGGCTGTTCTCTGTCTGGCTTGCCCTATGATAGTAGTGTTGTCCCAGTCGAATTCATGTTGCTTGTTGTCTGCGTGTGTGGCTACTAAGGATAGCTGGTCGCGTCGTTTCGTGGCTAGTTGATGTTCATGTATGCGGATTGTTAGCTGTCTTCCTGTTTGTCCTATATAGTGTTTAGTGCAGTCCTTGCATGGTATTTTGTACACTACATTCGTCTTGCTCATGTTGGGTATCGGGTCCTTCGTTCTGGTGAGTTGTTGTCTGAGCGTGGCTGTTGGTTTGTGTGCCGTTGTGAGTCCTAGGGGTCGCAGTAGTCTGGCAGTCAGTTCCGAGATGCTCCTGATGTATGGTAGTGTGACTAGTCCTTTTGGTTGTGGTATGTCCTCGTTCCGTGGTCTTTCTCTTAGGCATCTGTTGATGAAGTTGCGGGGGTATCCATTTTTGGCGAATACCTTGTATAGGTGTTCCTCTTCTTCTTTTTGCAGTTCTGGTGTACTGCAGTGTGTTGTGGCCCTTTTGAATAGTGTCCTGATGCAGCTTTGTTTGTGTGTGTTGGGGTGGTTACTTTCATAGTTTAGGACTTGGTCTGTGTGTGTGGCTTTCCTGTATACCCTTGTAGTGAATTCTCCGTCTGGTGTTCTCTGTACTATCACGTCTAGGAATGGGAGTTGGCTATCCTTTTCTTCTTCTCTCGTGAATCGGATTCCTGTGAGTGTGGCGTTGATGATCCGGTGTGTTTTTTTTTCATGTCAAGCAACATGAATTCGACTGGGACAACACTACTATCATAGGGCAAGCCAGACAGAGAACAGCCAGGGAATTCCTACAGGCATGGCATTCATCCACAAATTCCATCAACAAACACATTGACCTGGACCCAATATACCAACCACTACAGCGGACAGCTGAAACTGACAACCAGAAGCGGCAGGGACAGACCACTATAAACACCGGAGGAAACATCAAAGAAGCGCTTCGCAGGAGGCTCCCAAGCACTGATGATGTCGCCTAGCCAGGGGACGAAACGTTTGCAACAAAAACTTCCAGCTCGGCAAACAGAACCACAACGACGAGCACCCGAGCTACAAATCTTCGCACAGACTTTCAACCATGAGTATTCCTCAGCTGCTTTTTGTTCCCTTAGTCCACACAGCATACTAATCTCATGTTTCAGCTTTTCTTGCTCTCGTTACATAGCTTCCATTTGCTCCTGCCTGTCCCTTTTCTCTCTTTCTTTTCTTTCCCTCAGTTCAGACTAAGACTTTCTATAGGGATTTAAGGAATAAAAGAATGACGAGAGTAAGATTAGAGCCAATCAAAGATAGTAGTGGGAAGTTGTGTGTGGAGTCAGAGGAGATAAGGGGAAGCACTAAATGAATATTTTTTGACAGTATTCACTCTAGAAAATGACAATGTTGGCAAGGAGAATACTGAGACACAGGCTACTAGACTAGGTGGGACGGAGGTTCACAAGGAAGAGGTATTAGAAATCCTGCAGAGTATGAAAATAGAGAAGTCCCCTGGGCCGGATGGGATTTATCCTAGGATCCTCTGAGAAGCCAGGGAGGAGATTGCTGAGCCTTTGGCATTGATCTTTAAATCGTCATTGTCTACAGGAACAGTGCCAGAAGACTGGAGGATAGCAAATGTGGTTCCCCTGTTCAAGAATGGGAGTAGAGACAACCCTGGTAATTATAGACCAATGAGCCTTACTTCAGTTGTTGGTAAAGTGTTGGAAAAGGTTACAAGAGATAGGATTTATAATCATCTGGAAAAGAATAATTTGATTAGGGATAGTCAGCACGGTTTTGTGAAGGGTAGGCCGTGCCTCACAAACCTTATTGAGTTCTTTGAGAAGTTGATCAAACAGGTAGATGAGAGTAAACCGGTTGATGTGGTGTATATGGATTTCAGCAAGGCATTTGATAAGGTTCCCCACAGTAGGCTATTGTACAAAATGCGGAGGAATGGGATTGTGGGAGATATAGCAGTTTGGATCAGTAATTGGCTTGCTGAAAGAAGACAGAGGTTGGTGGTTGATGGGAAATGTTCATCCTGGAGTCCAGTTACTAGTGGTGTACCGCAAGGGTCGGTGTTGGGTCCACTGCTGTTCGTCATTTTTATAACCGACCTGGATGAGGACGTAGAAGGGTGGGTTAGTAAATTTGCAGATGACATTAAGGTCAGTGGAGTTATGGATAGTGACGAAGGATGTTGTAGGTTACAGAGAGACATAGATAAGCTGCAGAGCTGGGTTGAGGGGTGGCAAATGGAGTTTAATGCGGACAAGTGTGAGGTAACTCACTTTGGTCAGAGTAACACGAATGCAAAGTACTGGGCTAATGGTAAGATTCTCGGTAGTGTAGATGAGCAGAAAGATCTTGGTGTCCAGGTACACAGATCCTTGAATGTTGCCACCCAGGTTGACAGGGTTGTTAAGAAGGTGTACAGTGTTTTAGCTTTTATTAATAGAGGGATCGAGTTCCAGAACCATGCAGTTATGCTACAGCTGTACAAAACTCTGTTGCGGTCGTACTTGGAGTATTGTGGACAGTTCTGGTCACCGCATTAGATGAAGGATGTAGAAGCTTTGGAAAGGGTGCAGAGGAGATTTACGAGGATGTTGCCTGGTATGGAGGGAATGTCTTACAAGGAAAGGCTGAAGGACTTGAGGCTGTTTTTGTTAGAGAGAAGAAGGTTGAGAGGTGACTTAATAGAGACATATATGATAATCAGAGGGTTAGATAGGGTGGACAGGGAGAGCCTTTTTCCAAGTATGGGGACGGCAAGCAAAAGGGGACATAGCTTTAAATTGAGGGGTGAAATATATAGGACAGATGTCAGAGGTAATTTCTTTACTCAGCCAGTAGTAAGGGTATGGAATGCTTTGCCTGCAACGGTAGTATATTCGCCAACTTTAAGTACATTTAAGTCATCATTGGACAAGCATATGGACGTATATGGAATAGTGTAGGTTAGATGGGCTTCAGATTGGTATGACAGGTCGGTGCAACATCGAGGGCCGAATGGCCTGTACTGCGCTGTAATGTTCTATGTTCATTTTTGTCTTCTGTACTTCTGTCCCATTCTAACTGTCCCTCTATTTTTACTGCTCCCTTTATTACTGGACACTGCTTCAATGCCTCTACATTTGTGTGGGAAGGTCTATTCAGCTCCTCCACATCTGGGTGGGGGGTTGTGGGGTATCTGATTCCTGCTTTTCTGTTTCCCGTAACTGCTCAGCTTGTTCTTTCCAGCCTTCCTAGTCACCATGGGTGTCTGACAAGCTACCTTCCACTCCTGACTCTCTTTCCTGAAAAGTTTCAGTATTTGCATCACCTGATCCCTCTTTCGGTTCCTATTTTAGATTTCTCTTTCAGCTTATGGTTCTTAATTAGTCCTTCCATCTCATTGCACATATGAATATCAAAGGTATTCTCTTTTGGCCATTTAGTCACTTTCTTCTGCTATTCAAGTCTGGTACAGCTTTGTCAACAGTATAAGCAATCCTTAACTTTATAACTTGCAATTGTCCTTTACCAATCTAACAATTCTTAAATGTTCTCAGTTAATAATTCTCATTCGTTCAGCTTAAACCAATCTAACACTGCACCAGCAAAATGCAGCAATCACTAATGGTTTCTTGAAAAATCTCTCTCTAAAAAAAAACACTATCTTAAATTCTTACAGTGCAAAATAAAATCAAACTACTCCAGGATCTCGAGCTCCAGGGAAACAAAATATAAACATTTAACCAACAACAAACAATTATGCATACAAACCAGATCACAATGGTTAAACTATGAAGTCTCTCTCTCTCTCTCTCTCACACACAGAAACTTTCTACTCACAGTCAAGAACTCAGCATTAAATCAATGGCTCTTTCTCTCTCATGCAGAGCCTTGTTGCGAACAGCCAAGAGCTTAGCAGTAAATCAATCTCTCTCTCTCTCTCATTCAGAGCCTTACTTAAACAGACCCTTTGTTAATTTCCCAAACTACTGTCTCAGTATTATACAAGCCTTGTCTAAAACATTCAACAGTCTAGTAACATTTTAACACTATGACTATTTGCTACTATTTTACTTTTAATCATCCACTACAATTCTGCTGGCTTTCTAAACAGGTCTATCAGTTCTTTTAGTAAAACAATTCCCCCTTATTTATTTTGCCCTATCTGTTCAGGCCCTTGTTTCCATGAGACATTATCTATAGGGTCTTATATTCACCACGTGGAATGTTCACTACCACCATGTGGAAGTTTTATTAACACCACTTGGATTTTATTATCACCACATGGAATTTTCACTACCACCATGTGGAAGTTTTGCTCGGGCAATTGCTACGTTCTATTCTTACTCACCTCTTACCCCACTGCGCAGTTTTCTTGACCAATTCTCCACATTTCCTTCATCCCTTTTTGACTCTGATCTCCTGTATCTGCAGTCCTCACTTTCTCCCAATTCAGTGTGTAGCCCAGCAGGGGGTGAGAAGAAACAGCAAGCATGAAGAAGGCTTACACCCAAAATGTTAACTTCTCCATCTCCTGATGCTGTCTGGCTTACTGTGTTTTACTTTGGATTACAGCATCTGCGACTTGTTTCTCTGGATAATTTAGTGAAACTGGTTAGTTTATTTTAGTCTGACAACTCGGTGAAGCTAGCGAGTTCGTGAGATGAGGTGGCGATAGCTAGGTTGGTTATCAAGGTTGCGAGAAGAAAGCGGGGGAGTGGGGCTGGGAAACGTCTCAGGCACGGCTGGCTGAGCAGACTGGATGGGCTGAACGGCCTCATCCCCGCTTCCCCTGAACCGCACGTGCGGGATGAAGCCGTTGGTTGACGTCACTGGAAGAGGACGGCGCGCGGGGGCGGGAGCTGTCTCGAGCTGCGGCTCCTTAAAGCGGAGCGGCTTCGGGGAGACTTTCAGGAGGAGGGGCCGGGGGAGGGGGGGGTTCGGGCTTTAAGGAGGTTATTGTTGTCGCTGTAAACTGCTGCTTTAGTCTGGGTTTACACTTTCCCAGGTTATCCGGCAGCATGTTCAGCTGGCTGGGGGCGCATGACCGCGGCAAGAAGGATCCCGAGGTATTTCAGACGGTGACGGACGGCCTGAAGAAGCTCTACAAAAGCAAACTGCTTCCCCTGGAGGAACATTACCGCTTCCACGAGTTCCACTCGCCCGCCCTGGACAATGCGGATTTCGACAACAAGCCCATGCTGCTGCTGGTCGGTCAGTACTCCACCGGCAAGACCACCTTCATCAGGTGAGCACACACCAGCCGGACCCTCACTCACTCACTGTGCCCCCCTGGGTGAGAGGGAGAGGGTATTGCACAGGGAAATCAGGCTGCACTGACCCTCACTCACTCACTGTGCCCCCCTGGGTGAGAGGGAGAGGGTATTGCACAGGGAAATCAGGCTGCACTGACCCTCACTCACTCACTGTCCCCCACACTCCTGCTGCCATTAGTGAAATCTGAAATCTGTCCCCAGGATGGGAATGTTGCTGTTTGGAGAAACCAGATTCCCCCTGTGTTCATCCTGCCCAGGGTAGAGGACTCACTGAAGAGAGAAATGGCTTTTTGCATCTGACTTTTATCTGTATTTAATATACACAGGGAATAGAATCAGACAGCAAGAATGCAGACGTTTTGGTCAAACTCCTCTGTGTTGACCAGGCATCCCAATCTGATCCCATTTGGCCTATATCCCTCTTGAGCCCTTCTTATTTCTGTTTCAGCTTGGCTTGTTAGTTCTGTCTACCTGACCTCTGGGGAATTTATAATTTCTGTTCTTCCTTCTCTACAGGGTTATTTGCCCTTCTGATCCTCCTGTCATGTTTATCTGCTCTCCAGTGTTGGATACTGTAGGGGGTGGGTCCTTGGGATGGTAGCATTTAGCCAGTTTCTGGTATGGTGACTGGTTCTAATGTAATCAGGCAGACAACTAATAATGAGAAAAGCTCATACAGTATGGGAGTAAGTCAAATAGTCAAGGTAGACAAGAGCTTGGCAGAGCATGAGGTGGGACTGATAAATTAGCATTGCATTTCAAGGCAAGAAGCCTGACAAACCAGATGAACTTGGGGCAGAGCTGGGGACGTGAGACTGAGATATCATAGCTATTATAGAAACGTGGGTCAGGGATGGGCAGGACTTGTAGTTTTAATGTTGAGGTTATTAATGCTATGGGAGAGAAACAAAGGGGGTCAAGAGAAGAGGGCATGTGGAGTGTTTCTTTTTGTTTGGGTCAGGATAGTACTATCCCTGTACTTAGGGAAATATTCCTGAATGATTTATCAGTGAAAGCATAGGTAGAAGGGTAGAACTGAGAAATAAAGGGACAATCACCTTGTTAGGATTGTATTATAGTGCCCCTCCCCCTGCCCCCCAATAATCAGTAGGAAATTGAAATGCAAATACGTAAAAGTATCCCTAGAATAATAGGGTTGTAATGGTGGGGGATTTTGACTTTTTCCAATCCTAGACTCGGTGTTAAGGGCTTGAATGGAGAGGCATTTTAAGGAAGTTCTCTTGTATGCACTTGATCAGTATGTAAATGTGAAGTGCTTTTGCCCGAAACGTCGATTTTGAAGCTCCTTGGATGCTGCCTGAACTGCTGTGCTCTTCCAGCACCACTAATCCAGAATCTGGTTTCCAGCATCTGCAGTCATTGTTTTTACCTCAGTATGTAAATGTTCTTACTTGAATAGGAGCAATAATCCCTTCAGTTGGGGAATGAGGCAGGGCAAATGACTGAGGTATCAGTGGGGGAGCGCATGGGGCAACTTATCATAATTCTAATAAAACTCCTATGGAAAAGGAGAAAGTGAGGTCTGCAGATGCTGGAGATCAGAGCTGGAAATGTGTTGCTGGAAAAACGCAGCAGGTCAGGCAGCATCCAGGGAACAGGAGAATCGACGTTTCGGGCATAAGCCCTTCTTCAGGAATGAGGAAAGTTTGTCCAGCAGGCTAAGATAAAAGGTAGGGAGGAGGGACTTGGGGGAGGGGCGTCGGAAATGTGACAGGTGGAAAGAGGTCAAGGTGAGGGTGATAGGTAAGACTGGGTTGGGGGCAGAGAGGTCGGGAAGAAGATTGCAGGTTAGGAAGGTGGTGCTGAATTTGATGGATTTGACTGAGACAGGGTGGGGGGAGGGGAAATGAGGAAACTGGTGAAATCCGAGTTCATCCCTTGTGGTTGGAGGGTTCCTAGGTGGAAGATGAGGCGTTCTTCCTCCAACCGTTGTTTTGTTGTGGTCTGACGATGGAGTCCAAGGACCTGCATATCCTTGGTGGAGTGGGAGGGGGAATTGAAATGTTGAGCCACCGGGTGGTTGGGTTGGTTGGTCCGGGTGTCCCAGAGCTGTTCTTCTTCAAGGACCGCAATTCCCCCCCCCCCCCCCCCCGACGTGGTCGACGATGCCCTCCACCGCATCTCTTCCACTTCCCGCTCCTCTGCCCTTGAACCCCGCCCCTCCAACCGCCACCAGGACAGAACCCCACTGGTCCTCACCTACCACCCCACCAATCTCCATGTACAGCGCATCATCCGCCGTCATTTCCGCCACCTCCAAACGGACCCCACCAAGGATATATTTCCCTCCCCTCCCCTATCAGCATTCCGTAAAGACCACTCCCTCCGTGACTCCCTCGTCAGATCCACACCCCCACCAACCCAACCTCCACTCCCGGCACCTTCCCCTGCAACCGCAGGAGGTGCAAGACTTGCACCCATACCTACCCCCCTCACCTCCCTCCAAGGCCTGAAAGGAAACTTCCATATCCGCCACAGATTCACCTGCACCTCCACACACACATTATCTATTGCATCCTCTGCACCCGATGTGGCCTCCTCTATATTGGGGAGACAGGCCGGCTACTTGCGGAGCGTTTCAGAGAACACCTCTGGGACACCCGGACCAACCAACCCAACCACCCGGTGGCTCAACATTTCAATTCCCCCTCCCACTCCACCAAGGATATGCAGGTCCTTGGACTTCTCCATCGTCAGACCACAACAAAACGACGGTTGGAGGAAGAACGCCTCATCTTCCGCCTAGGAACCCTCCAACCACAAGGGATGAACTCTGATTTCACCAGTTTCCTCATTTCCCCCCCCCCCCCCACCTTGTCTCAGTCAAATCCATCGAATTCAGCACCGCCTTCCTAACCTGCAATCTTCTTCCCGACCTCTCCGCCCCCACCCCAGTCTGACCTATCACCCTCACCTTGACCTCTTTCCACCTATCACATTTCTGACGCCCCTCCCCCAAGTCCCTCCTCCCTACCTTTTATCTTAGCCTGCTGGTCAAACTTTCCTCATTCCTGAAGAAGGGCTTATGCCCGAAACGTCGATTCTCCTGTTCCCTGGATGCTGCCTGACCTGCGCTTTTCCAGCAACACATTTTCAGCTCTGATCTCCAGCATTTGCAGACCTCACTTTCTCCATTAAATGGAGAGCACTTGGCCCATTGTATACCTGGAACACACAGACAAATGGACATTGGAGATAAAGTCAAATAGTTAGTGGGTGGGGAATTGGCTTTCAGTCCAGCAATATTCTGGGTGCAGTCACACTAACATCTTGTGCAGTTCCAGAACCTCCTCCCAGATTTGAACCAGCATTTTGTTTGGAATAAATATATAAAAAATGCCATTTACTCTACCCATCTTGTTTCCTGCATCAAAGCACTGTTTCACATTTCCTTGACTCTCAAATTCAAAATAAAGATCCCAAGAGTTTGGGGTGGATGTGAAGGGATAGGAGAACTTGAGCTGGTTTAGGCTGCCGCAAACTGGTTGCCCTGTTGCTGTTCTCTACACTAACTTTAAAATTCAGGTGGTGAGTCCCACTGTCATGTCAACAAGTGACTGGGACAGATGAGCCAAAGAGGAATTCAACAAAAGCTGTAACGCAATGAACCCCAGGTTGCGCTAATCCTCTTGCAGCCTGCCAATGGAACCTGACCAAGTTTACTGACAAGAAACTGGTGTTTACTTGATTAAGACTAAACTAAAACAAATATATTAATCAAAGTGTATTCAGTCTGCAGTATTACATTGCTCTAGTCATTTGTAGTCAATGTAATACATTTAGTCACCATGTGATTGACTCCGCTCATTCACCAAGATACATTGTTGGACTTAGTCCTTGGAAATGAGTTGGGCCAATTTGGATGAAGTGGTAGTGGGAGACAGGAGACAATGATCATTGGAGCTGGTGCTACAAGATGGTGTTGGAGAATGACATGCAGCAATCCAGGGTGAGAAAAACATTTGACAAGAAAGCTGGCCCGATTGACTGGAACAAAGAGGATGGCAGGAAAACCAGGAACTGAAATGGGCTACCTTCCAAAAAGAGATGGTTGAGGTCCAGTTAAAGTATGTTCCCTCCAAACAGGAGAAGGTAGGACAAAAATAGAGTCCCTCAATCAGAAAGGAGGTAGAAAGCAACACGGGCAAGAAAAGTGCTTCTAAATAAGGTGTATGGCAGAAAATACAGTTAAGAAGCTGTTGGCATATTAAAGGTTCAGAGGAGAGGCAAAAAAAGCATATTATGACAAAAACTAGCAGCTAGCCAAGAGGAATCCCACTCTTCAATAGAGAGATGAGATCAAGAAAGAATAGAACTGATTAGAGACCAGAAAGAGGATTTACAAGGAGGGAGGTGGTATGGCTGAGGTGTGAAATGAACTCTTGGCATCTATCTTTAACAGAAGAGGAGGATGTTGCCCAGGCCATGGTGACAGAGGAGGGAACATGGTCACAAGAGGGTTCAAATAGGGTCCGGAGATACAAGCTGTGGTTAATATCTGGTCCTTTTGATTTAATTTTTTTTCTGAAGCGGTACAAACATGAGAATGCCACTGTACTGGAAAGACTAGGAAAGTAGATTAAACCATTGGGAGGTGCTGCCATATAGAGAATGATGCACCCACCAGCAGGTTCTGGGGCAGCTTCCGTGCAGTTCAGTCTATTGAATGGACTCTCCGCTCAAATGATGCTGAGTGTGCTACATTGCACAGGGCGTACAAGAGAGATAAATGTTACTGTAGTCCTCCGTCTGAATATCTTGTTCTGAGCCTTACTGTGATATGCCTGTAGTGCTCATAAAGCTTTTCACTGTACTTTGTACACATGACAATAAATCAATTACCTGGATCCAGCAGTTTTCTAAACCTCCACTAATCTGAGTAACACTGAACTGGATTGAGAAACGACCTTTCTCCTCATCCCCTCTACTATGTCCAGTGTCTCCTTATCAGGAAAAGGGAATATTCTATTGCCCATGTAGAGAGTGGAGTTTTCATCCTGACCCTGTTGTTCCTTACAGCAGTAACCAGTGTTCACCGCTTCCACACTCTTCCCTCTTTCTGGTTCCGAGGCCACTCCAATTCAAATTTGAGGTGTCTATAGTGTGACTGGGAACTCGTGACGAATTCTAAATGCATGAGGAATGTGTCTGGCACTTTCTGGTTCCACTTATAAGATCCTTCCCCCTCCAGACTCCATTCCACACCCGTCTTCTTCCTCTCACTTACCCCTCCTGTTCCTGAGCCTCCAAGCAAGCTCCCACTTTCCTGCCTCCTTTCGTTGTGCTGCAGAGTTCAACAAGTGCAACCTCTGACCTCAGACACAAGAGCACAAAGGTGACTGTTGTTTGTCACTTTTAAATAAACATCAGATGCCTCGTGATTCTCATATGTACCTAACTTTCAGATGAAGGTGTAACATCATTATAAAAGGGGCTCACGATAATGAGTAATGATGGGATACAAATCAGTTTCCTGCTCACAAACTAATCTGACACAAACACAACATTGAGTGAATCGCAGAACAAGAATTCATCTTGGAATGGAGAATTTTTAGTACCTATCTCATTACATCAGCCTGTGGCCATATTTCCCACTCCTTCAGAACTCATGAAATTTCCTTGAGTGTGCCTGTGATCAGGTTCACCCAGTAAATGTCTTGTTCTTCCTGCAGCTCCCAGTGTATATTTGAATGTTAACTGATCCATGATAAATCCATTATAGAGAACCGGCGACAAAACAAATAACATACAGGAGTTCTTCCAGATGCTGTGATGAAAGACTCAATTTTTACAAATGGTGAACACTGTTTAAACACTTTCCAGTAATTGAATAATTCAGTGTGGGACTCGCTCAGAATGAGTGTGTTAGAGAATGATTTGAAATCTAACCACTGCATGATTTCACATGTAACAACTTCAGTACTTTGTAATTAGGATATGTTGCAGACCGCAATGAGCTCATGTACAGAGTGGTCATTCTGGAATTATATCTGGCACCAGATCCTCCTTAATCCCCATGTGGGAATAAATCATTTTTAACAATTACAACAGAGAAATTTTGCTGTAGTGATTAATCTTTGTTTCCCAATGAAAGACATGGCACCCATGGACAATTGACTTTCACCCCTGTAAGTACTGTGTATGAAGACTTTAAGCTCATGTCACAAAAATGTCCAGAAATTGGTCTGAAATGAATCTGAAACTCTATCCAATAATTTGGATTTGAAGAGGAATCCTCATTACAAAGACTATTAAAATGAACAAGCAGTCAGGACTGCTCTGTCAGGGCCAGACCAACCAGAGCTGGAACCAAATTCTGGTTAATGTGTGGCTGGAAAACCACATAGTTCTTCCATATTGGGTTGAGGGAATGGAGAGGAACATGGCAGATGGAACAGGATTTTGGGAAATGTGATGGGAGCAAAATATGGACCAAATAAACAAGTGGAATGTTTTGAATTGGTGAGTGACTGGAAAATGTTGGTGTTCAGAACGGTGTGAATGTCCTTTTTGTGAACCGTGGAAAGTTAATGGATAGGTTCAGCAAGCTGTTAGAGAAACAAATTGTCTTGTATCCTTTTGTTACGACGAGAGTGGAGAGAAAAGAAAGTTTGCATCAATTGTAGTGGGGGTGGGCTCCAGGGGAGTGAGGGGGTTATAGTGCCTGGGATTGAAGGGTATATTGTCAGGTAAGTGAGAAAAAGCTTGGGCTCCATCAAGGGACCAGTTTGTAGTTAGGGAAGTGTTGGTTCAGCTGGGTCAAATTTGGAGGGGAGTGGGACTGATGGATCTGGTGGGGTCGAGAGGAAGGTGGTGATGTGTTGAAGAGGCAGTGTCAGGTTCAGAGGTTCAAGGAATGGGGTGTGGTGCTACCAGGTCTGGAAGGAGAAGTCGGTTCTACCTGGGTCACTTTGGGTGGGGCTTCACATTATTGAGGCGGGGGGGGGGAGCTGTGTATTGTGTGCTGATGGAGAAATGCAGGCGGTTGTCAATTCTAATCCTGTTGGCAGGATTAGGGGGTGTCTGTTCAGGGGCAGCTTTTGGTTGTACTCGAGTTGGGTCGAATAAGGTTTAAATCCTAGGCAAATGGAAGGGTTGTTCTTTTGCTGGTGATGGAGTGGCGGGAAGTATCAATTCCAATGGGACTGTGGTAGTGAAGGGGAGTAGTGGGTCAGTAATGAGGTATTGGCAGACTCCTGGGATTGGTGGGGAGTTGAAAGCATTTTGGGTCCAGCTGGGTCAGTTTGTCCAGTCTGCCTGGGTCATGTCGGGGATGTTATCGGATTGAGGGGAACAGCGGAAGTTGTTAGTGACAATGACTGGTTCACAAATGGTATTTTGAGGCCAACTTTGATGTTACTCAGGCCGAAAAAATTTGAATGAAGAGTAAATGCTTGGTTAGGGATATCGTGACTGACTGTCAGTAGATGGCAGTATTTATAAACAGAATTGAAAATTTGTTGCTGGAAAAGCGCAGCAGGTCAGGCAGCATCCAAGGAGCAGGAGAATCGACGTTTCGGGCATGAGCCCTTCTTCAGGAATGAGGAAAGTGTGTCCAGCAGGCTAAGATAAAAGGTAGGGAGGAGGGACTTGGGGGAGGGGCATTGGAAATGTGATAGGTGGAAGGAGGTTAAGGTGAGGGTGATAGGCCGGAGTGGAGGTGGGGGTGGAGAGGTCAGGAAGAAGATTGCAGGTTAGGAAGGTGGTGCTGAGTTTGAGGGTTGGGACTGAGACAAGGTGGGGGGAGGGGAAATGAGGAAACTGGAGAAATCTGAGTTCATCCCTTGTGGTTGGAGGGTTCCTAGGCGGAAGATGAGGCGCTCTTCCTCCAGCCGTCGTGTTGCTATGGTCTGGCGATGGAGGAGTCCAAGGACCTGCATGTCCTTGGTGGAGTGGGAGGGGGAGTTGAAGTGTTGAGCCACGGGGTGGTTGGGTTGGTTGGTCCGGGTGTCCCAGAGGTGTTCTCTGAAACGTTCTGCAAGTAGGCGGCCTGTCTCCCCAATATAGACGAGGCCACATCGGGTGCAGTGGATGCAGTTAATGATGTGTGTGGAGGTACAGGTGAATTTGTGGCAGATATGGAAGGATCCCTTGGGGCCTTGGAGCGAAGTAAGGGGGGAGGTGTGGGTGCTAGTTTTGCATTTCTTGCGGTTGCAGGGGAAGAGGTTGGGTTGATGGGGGGTGTGGACCTGACGAGAGAGTCACGGGAGTGGTCTTTTCGGAACGCTGATAGGGGATGGGAGGGAAATATATCCGTGGTGGTGGGGTCCGTTTGGAGGTGGCATAAATGATGGCGGATGATACCATGTATATGGTGGTTGGTGGGATGGTAGTTGAGGACCAGGAGGACTAGTTCCAATACCGTACAACCCAGATGGGCTCCTTCATCAAAGACCGCAATTTCCCCCCAGACATGATCGGTGATGCTCTCCACCGCATTTCCTCCACTTCCCATTCCTCCGCCCTTGAGTCCCGCCCCTCCAATCGCCACCAGGACAGAACCCCACTGGTCCTCAACTACCACCCCACCAACCTCCATATACATGGTATCCGTCGTCATTTCCGCCACCTCCAAACGGACCCCACCACCAGGGATATATTTCCCTCCCCTCCCCTATCAGCGTTCCGAAAAGACCACTCCCTCCGTGACTCCCTCGTCAGGTCCACACCCCCCATCAACCCAACCTCCACTCCCGGCACCTTCCCCTGCAACCGCAAGAAACCTTTTATCTTAGCCTGCTGGGCACACTTTCCTCATTCCTGAAGAAGGGCTCATGCCCGAAACGTCAATTCTCCTGCTCCTTGGATACTGCCTGACCTGCGCTTTTCCAGCAACACATTTTTAGCTCTGATCTCCAGCATCTGCTGTCCTCACTTTGTCCTTTATAAACAGGATCCCAGGATTCTGAGATGGGCCATTGGAGGAATTGGTCAAATTCCCAATATGGGCACATGTATATAGAACATTACAGCACAGTACAGGCCCTTCGGCCCTCGATGTTGCGCCGATCTGTCATACAAATCTGAAGCCCTACACTAACCTACACTATTCCATATACGTCCATATGCTTGTCCAATGATGACTTAAATGTACTTAAAGTTGGCGATTCTACTAGCGTTGCAGGCAAAGCATTCCGTACCCTTACTACTCTCCGAGTAAAGAAACTACCTCTGACATCTGTACTGTATCTATCACTCCTCAATTTAAAGCTATGCCCCCTCGTGCTCACCATCACCATTCTTGGAAAAAGGCTCTCCCTGTCCACCCTATCTAACCCTCTGATTATCTTATATGTCTCTATTAAGTCGCCTTTCAACCCTCTTCTCTCTAACGAAAACAGCCTCAAGTCCCTCAGCCTTTCCTCATAAGGCCTTCCCTTCATACCAAGCAACATCCTAGTAAATCTCCTCTAATCTGTCTAATGAACAGTTATTCTATTCACTAGTAGGCAGGTATAATGGTATACCTTTCTGTAGGTAAGGAGACCAGAATTATACAATGTGCAGTTTGGGCAAGACCGAACAATTTCAGAATTAAGCACATCTCACTGTTCAATATGTACAAAAAAGCTTTCAGAAAAAGTTCATTCCAATTTCTGTGTAAAACATGTTTGTATTAATCCACCTTTTTATTTTATTCTATTTGATGAAAAAGATTTTTCAAGGTTTCTGACGTCTTGTTCAAACTCCTTCAGGAAATCAATACTAGTTCTTCATATTCTTTCCATTCAAATTAACTGTGAGAAGTCCTGCAATGGAATTAAGAATATATACATTTAATTCTAATTTCTTGTGACAAAACCTGTCTGGATCTGAGTAGATTAACAGGGCAATAAGAACACGAGTCAGTCTTCCAGTCTTTTGAGAACCCTCCATCATGCAGTTCAATTGTGATTACAGAAACAGAATCAATAGGCGATCAGAATGGACAGTCCTGTGGCTGATAAGGGGATGTATTTTTGTGAGGTGTTACAATAAATGGATTGTCACTTCAGAAAATTGAACAAGGAAATTTTGGGTGTGCCAATATTTGAAGGAAGCATTACTTGAGATAGTAACTAGCAAAGCAAATGGAATATTGAGTTTATACTGAGAGGATGGAATACAGAATGAGGGAGGTTTTGCTGAACCACAGTGGAAGTCTGGAATTGCCCCAACTTGAGCATTGAGTCCATTGATCGGCATTTTAGGAAATATGAGAGTGTCCTTGAGGTTGCAAAGAGGTTTTATGAAAATGGTTTCACAAAGGAGGACTAAGCAACTGATAAGGAACAAGGAAATTGAATATGAATGAAATCTGTTTTTTAAAAAAAATGGACTACAAAAACCCATCTACTTTACTCTGCCATTCAATGAGGTCACGGCTGATCAAATAATAAGACCGTAAGACATTGGAGCACAAATTAGACGACTCAGCCATCAAGTCTGCTCCACCATTCAATCATGGTTGATCAGTTTCTCAACCCCATTCTCCTGCTTTCTCCTGGTAATCCTTGATACTCAAGAACCTAATAAGACCATAAGACATAATGCTCAATTCCACTTTTCTGTCTTTTTCCCGATAAGCCTAAATTCGGTTGCTGTTTAAAAATCTGTCTATCATAGACTTGAATGAACTTAATGACCCAGCCTCTGCAGTCATTCTTTCCCTCTGAGAGAAATAGTTCTTGCTCCTCTCCAGGTTAAAATATAACAGCTAACTAATTGCTTGTTGACCCCGAAAGCAATGACCCATCATGGGCTTTCCACTGGAAATAATTTTCATTTGTGCACATTACTCCCGTTGTAATGAAGGAGCACTCTCTACCAACTTTCCGACTGGAAAAGATGCACAAGAGATCAGGTAAGGTTAGCAGTTTTCTTTCTTAACTACATTCGTGAACCAATAGTTTTTTTCCTGACAATCGGCAATGATATCATCATTGTGATGATTAGACTCCAGATACTTATTGAACTCAAATTCCACCATTTCCTGTGGCAGGTTTGGAATCTGGATCCCCAGAATGTTAACTGGGTTTTTTTTTGGGTTAATGGACATCACTGAAGGCAGACAAATGCCAGAAATGTTTCAGACTACAGATAACCGGTATTAATCAAGAAACTCTGAATGTTCTGGGGACCTGGGTTCAAACCCTGCCAAGGCAGATGGTAGAATTTGAATTCTGTCTATTTTTGTGGAGTTAGAAATGTACTGATGACCATGAAACCATTGTCGATTGTCAAAAAACCCCATCTGGTTCATTAATGTCCTTCAGAGAAGACAATCTGCCATCCTCACCTCACGTGACTTTCAACCCACAGCAATGTCGTTGACTTGTGCTGCTATCTGAATTGGCCAATCAAGCCATTAAGTTGGATCAATTGCTACAAACTCTGAAGGAAATGTAACTGGACTGACAACCTGGCATTGACCTAGGCATCTGAAATGACTGGCAGAAACTGGCCTGTTGACTCTGCAAAGTCTTCCTCGCTAACATCTGGAGGTTAGGGCCCAAATTCGGAGCTGTCTCTCAGACTAGTCAAGCAAAAGCTAACATGGTCATTGTCTGTGAGGTATGATTCAGTGACAATGTACGAGACACCATCATGATCCCTAGATATGTCCTGTAACAAACCCCGCAGAGGGGCTTGCCCTGGAAGTCTGAAAGATTGACTCAGTACCCAATGAAGTCTCATGACTTCAGGTTAAACATGGGCAAAGAAACCTCTTGCTAATTATCATGTACTGTCTTCTCTCGGCTAATGAATCGATAGTTCTCCACGATGAACAATTCTTGGAGGAAGCAGTTAGAATTACAAAGGCACAATCTTACTCTGGGTGGGAAATTTCAATGTCCATCCAAGAGTGGCTCAGCAGCAGCACTACTGATTGTGCTGGTCAGATCCTGAAGGATGTAGTTGCAAGATTGGGTCTACAGCAGATGGTGAGGGAACCAACAAGAGCAAGAAACAGACCTCATTCTGACCAATCTGCCAGTCACACCTCTCCATGGCAATTGGCAAGAGTGACCACTGCACAGCCCTTGTGGAGACAAAATCCCACCTTCACATTGAGAATAGCTTCTACAATGCTGTGTGGCACTTGACACAATGCTAAATGGCAAATCCACCAACTCAAGACTCTGCATCCATGAGGTGCTATGTGCCATCAACAGCAGAATTGTACTCCCGGAACAATTTGCGATCTCATCGCCCAGTATATTCCCCACTCAACCATTACCGTCAAGCCAGGAGATCAACTTTGGTTGAACCTGAGCTATAGATCAGGTGATGGAATAGGTAGTGAACAGGCAGATATGGCATGGGGGAAGTCTGAGAGGAGAGCTTGGCACTTGATAGGGCAAAGCCCTGTAATATTGTGGCTATTATGGAGACTTGGATATCATAGGGGCAGGAATGGTTGTTAGATGTTCCAGGGTTTAGATAATTTCAAAAGGAATGGGGGTGAGATAAAAGAGGTGGAGGAGTGGCTTGGCTAATCAGCAATAGTATCACAGTTGCAGAAAGGGAGATCATGTAGGAGGGTTTGTCTATAAAGTCAGTGTGGGTGGAAGTCCGAAACAAGATAGGAGCAGCCACTTTATTTGGGAGCTTTCTACAGGACCCCCAATACCAACAGAGATATGGAAGAGCAGATGGGAGGCAGATTTTGGAAATGTGCAGAACTAACATGGGTGACTTTAACTTCCCAATATTGATTGGAACCTGCTTAGTTCAAATAGTTTGGATGGAGCAGTTTTTGTCAGGTGTCCAGGAAGGGTTCCTGATGTAATAGGCCGACTAGAGGGGAGGCCATATTGGATTTGGTGCCAGGTGTCAGCTCTCTGTGGGAAAGCATTTTAGTGATAGTGATCACATCTCTATGACCTTTACTATACTCTTGGAGAGGGTTAGGAGCAGACTGTGTGGGAAAGTATTTAATTGAGGGGAGGGGTAATTTACAATGATATTAGTCAGGAACTGGGGTGCCAAAATTGAGAACAGATGTTCTCTGGGAAATGCGCAACAGAAATATGGAGGTTGTTTAGGAAGCACCTACTGATAGTGCTGGGTAGGTTTATCTCACTGAGGCGAGGAAAAGATGGGAGGTTGAAAGAACCTTGGGTGACAAGGGATGAGGGGCATCTAGTCAAGAGGAAGAAGGGTGCTTACTTAAGATTGAGGGGGCAAGGATCATTCAGGACTTTTAGAGGTTTACAATGGAGTGAGGAAGGAACTGAGGAATGGACTCCGGAGAGCTAAAAGGGGGCATGATAAAGCTTTAGTGGGTAGGATTAAGGGAAGCCCTAAGGTGTTCTATGCTTATGTAAGGAACAAGAGGATGGCCAGAGTGAGGTTAGGACTGATCAGGGATAGTGGAGGGAACTTGTGCCTGGAGTTGGAGGAGGTAAGGGACGTTCTTACTGAATACTTTGTTTCAGTATTCACTACTGAAAGGGACCTTGACATTTCTGAGGACAGCGTGAAACAGACTGATATGCTAGAACAAGTTGATGTTAGGAAAGAGGATGTGTTGAAAATTTTGAAGAACATAAGGATGGTTTGTACCCTGGGCCAGACAGGATATACCATAGGTTACTACAGGAATCGAGGGAATAGTTTGCTGCACCATTGGCAATGATCTTTGCATCCTCACTGTCGACTGGAGTAGTACCAGATGATTGTAGGTTCAATAATGTAATTCCCTTGTTCAAGAAAAGGAATTAGGATAATCCTGGAAATTACAGACCAGTCAGTAGTGGGCAAAGTTTTTTGAGAGGGTTCTGAGACACAGGATTTATGATCTCTAATCAAACTATGGTTTTCCAAGTAATCAGCATGGCTTTGTGAGGGGCAGATCATGCCTGACAAACCTTATTGAATTCTTTTGAAGATGTGACAAAACGTGTTGATGAAGGTAGAGCAGTGGATGTGGTGTACATGGATTTTAGCATGGTAGGCTCATTCAGAAAGTAAGGAGGGATGGTATATAGGGAAACTTGTCTGTCTGGTTACAGAATTAGCTGGCCCATAGAAGACAGCAAGTGGTAGTAGGTGGAAGGTATTCAGCCTGGAGCTTGGTGACGAGTATTCCTCTTTTGTGATTTTTATAAATGAGTTGGATGAATAAGTTGAAGAGTGGGTTAGTAAGTTTGCCGATGACATGAAGGTTGGTGGAGTTGTGGATAGTGTGGTGGGCTGTTGTAGGTTGCAATGAGATATTGACAATGCAGAACTGGGCTGATAAGTGGCAGGTAGAGTTCAACTTAGAAAAATGTAAAGTCATTCACTTTTTGGAAGGTCGAATTTGAATGCTAAATGCATGGTTAATGGCAGGATTCTTGGCAGTGTGGAGGAATAGAGGTATCTTGGGATCCATATCCATAGTTCCCTCAAAGTTGCCACCAAGGTTGATTGGGTTGTTAAGAATGCAGCTGGTGTGTTGGCTTTCATTCACATGGGGATTGAGTTTAAGAACCATGAAGTTATGCTGCACCTCTATAGAATGCTGGTTAGGCTACACTTGGAGTATTGTGTTCAGTTCTGGTTGCTTCATTACGGAAAAGATGTGAAAGCTTTAGAGAGCGTGCAGAGAAGATTTACCAGGGTGGGTGGGTGCAGGTTTTGCACTTCCTGTGGTGGCAGGGGAGAGTGGCTTGTTAGGGGGCGTGGACCTGACCAGGTAGTCTTTGGATTAGTGGTGCTGGAAGAGCACAGCAGGCAGCATCCGAGGCAGCATCCGAGGAGCAGGAACGGTCTTTGCGGAAAGGGATGGGGAGGGAAATATATTCCTGGTGGTGGTGTCCTTTTGTAGGTGCGAAAATGTCGGCGGAGGTTGGTGTGGTGGAAGGTGAGGACCAGGGGGTTCTGTCCTTGTTGCGGTTGGAGGGTGAAGTTCGAGGGCCGAGATGTGGGATGTGGATGAGCTGGTTGAAAATCCTTCCAATGCAAGTGGGAGTGGAAATTTGGTGTTTGAAGGAGGAGGCCATCTGGTGCTCTGTGGTGGAACTGGTCCTCCTGGGAACAGATGCGGAGGAGGAGGAATTGGGAATACTGGATAGCATTTTTGCAGGAAATCGGGTGGGAGGAGGTGTAATCCAGGTAGCTGTGTGAGTCGGTGGGTTTGTAGAAAATGTCAGTGTTGAGTTGGTCACCGTTGATGGAGAGGTCCGCGAAGGAGAGGGTAGTGTCAGAGATGGGCCCGGTGAATTTAAGTCTAGATTGGAGTGGTGCTGGAAAAGCACAGCAGGTCAGGCAGCATTCGAGGAGCAGGAAAATCCCTTCAGGAAATTTGTAATGTGTTTGTAGTGGAGGTCTAGTGGTAGTTTGGCGCAGTGGACAAAGGAGGTACTGTGGTAGTTTGGTGGCTGTCTCAACCTGTCCAACCACTTCACCAACTCTCGCCCTCACAACACGCAGCCCTCCACGTCCTTTGCTTCATCCCCAACCTCACTATCAAACCAGTGACAAAGGGAGTGCAGTGGTAGTTTGGTACACTGACCTCTACACCGCTGACGCCAGGTGCCAACTCGAAGACACCACCTCCTACCACCCCCTCGACCATGACCTTACCCCCCATCACCAAACAATCATCTCCCAGACCACATGCAACCTCATCACCTCAGGGGATCTCTCACCCACAGCTTCCAACCTCCTAGTTCAGGAACCATGCACTGCCCGATTTTTACCTCCTACCCAAGATCCACAAGCCTGCCCACCTCGGCCGACCCATCGTCTCAGCCTGCTCCTGCCCCATCAAATTCATCTCCACCTACCTCCAATATTGTCCTATTTCCACCCCCCTCCCCGGTCCACCCACGCCCTCCACCACCTCCAACCTCTAAGACTTCCATTTCCCTGGCCTCCAACACCTCATCTTCACCACGGACATCTAGTCCCTCGACACCTCCATCCGCCATGACCAGGGCTTCCAAGCCCTCCGTTTCTTCCTCTCCCGAAGTCCCCACCAGTACCCTTCCACTGACACTCTTATTCATTTGGCTTAACTGGTCCTCCCCCTCAACAATTTCTCCTTCCAATCCTCCCACTTTATCCTGACGAAAAGGGTAGCTTTGGACACCTGCATGGGCCCCAGCTATGCTTGTCTCTTTATTGGCTACGTTGGACAGTCCATCTTCCGGAGTTGCACCAGCACCACTTTTTCTTCTGCTACATTGACTGCATCAGCACCACCTTGTGCTCCCATGAGGTGGTCAAACAGTTCATCAACTTCACCAACACATTCCACCCGACCTTAAATTCACCTGGACCATCTCTGATACCTTCCTCCCCTTCCTAGACCTTTCCATCTCCATCCACAAGGACCGACTCAACAGTGACATTTTTCACAAACCCACCGACTCCCACAGGTACCTGCATTACACCTCCTCTCATTCTACATCCTGCAAAAATGCTATCCTGTATTCCCAATTCTTCTGCCTCCGCCGCATCTGCTCCCAGGAGGACCGGTTCCTCCACAAAACACACCAGATGGCTTCCTTCTTTAAAGACCGAAATTTCCCCATCAACACATCTCATTCACGTTCTGCATCTCTGTCCTCGAACCCCACCCCTCCAACCTCAAAACGACAGAACACACCCCGGTCCTCACCTTCCACCCCACTAACCTCCACATAAATCACATCATCCACTGACATTTCTGCCACTGACAAATGGACACCACCACCAGGGATATAGTTCCCTCCCCATCCCTATCTGCTTTCCACAAAGACCGTTCCCTCAGTAACTACTTGGTCAGGTCCATGCCCCCCCAACAAGCTGCCCTCCCCTCCTGGCTCCTTCCCCTGCCACCGCAGGAATTGCAAAACCTGCGCCCGCATCTCTCTCACCACTCCATCCAAGGCCCCAAAGGAGCCTTCCACATCCATCAAAGTTTCACCTGCACTTCCTCACATGTCATTTATTGTATCCGTTGCTCCCGATGCGGTCTCCACTACGTTGCGAGAAGGTGTCCAGTCTCCCCAGAGTGCTTCAGAGAACATCTCTGGGACACCCGCACCAATCAACCCCACCACCCTGTGGTCGATCATTTAAACTCCCCCTCCCATTCTACCGAGGACATGCAGATCCTGGGCCCCCATCACCACTCGCTCACCACCCTACGCTTGGAGGAAGAACGCGTTATCTTCCACCTCAGGACCCTTCAACCCCAGGGCATCAATGTGGACTTCAGTTTCCTTATTTCTCTCTTTTTCTCCCCCCCCCCCCCCCCCCCCCCCCAGTTCCAACCTTCCAGCTCAGCACCGCCCTCATGACTTGTCCCACCTGTCAATCTTCCTTCCCACCTATCTGTTCCAACCTATCATCTTTACTCCTGCCTTCATCTACCCATTATGCTCTCAATTACCTTCTCCCCAGCCCCACTCCCCTCCCACTTTTCTGTTCACCCACTAGGCTCCCAGCCTCATTCCTGATGAAAGGCTCTGACCCGAAACATCGATTTTCCTGCTCCTCGGATGCTGCCTGGCCTGCTGTGCTTTTCCAGCAACACACTCTCAACTCTGATCTCTAGCATCTGCAGCCCTCACTGACTCCTGGAGGATATATGGGAACACCACCACCTTCAAGTTCCCATCCAATTCTGTCACCATCCTGACTTGCAGACATATTAGTTTCTTCAATGTGAGTCAGAATCCTGGTATTCCCTCTCTCATGGTGTGGGTCAACCCAAAGCAGGTGGACTGCAGTGGTTTAGAAAGGCAGTTCATCACCACCTTCTCAAGGGCAACTAGGGTCAGGCAATAAATGCTGGCCAGCCAGCGACATCCACAGCCCACAAATTAATTTTAAAAAAGATTATGTGAGCAGGAATGATGCCTGTAGCACCTACGGGTTGTAGGGCAGATTTAAGGTGGACTAATGAGACAGTGCCTCCTTGGGCAATAAATGAACATTTATTTAACGTTTGCTGGCAAAGGGCCAAATAATTCACTGGGTGCTGGCTCAGGGCACTAGCACCTGTGTATAACATCATTTTGGAATATATCACCAAGAACAATGTGTCAGCAAACTTTAAGAATAGCATCTCATTTTCCATTTGGTGACCCTGCAGTCTTAACACAAAATTGCTGTTTGTGTTAATTGGTGTTGTGTTAATGATTCCTGTTTTCCTGTCATCAAAGCTTGGCAATGTGTTACATAGAGCCAAAAATATTGGGGTATTTAGAGTGTAATGACACTAACTGTCATAATGTAGCATCATATGCCAGTTAACTTGCTTACTTGCCACCAGGTGGCGGGATTCCCAGTGGATGTCTCTTTGCTCGTGTCCTCCCTCTTTCCCTCAGGAACCGGGGGTGGAAGGTGTTTTATGCAGCAGTCCCTTATAACAATAGATTGCAGTGATTCACAGATTCCCAACACAATTGCTTATTTTGTGGTGCTGTAAAGTCTGTGGATCATGTATATATTGGTTGTGGGTGTTTGCACTCCCTTTTCAATTACTTGGTCCAGGCAGTAGGCTGTGAGGGGGCTTGTCACTGCCAACTGCCTGCCCCTCATCCACAGTTATCTTTGAACATGGTTCTCTTTGGAGGTGTCCACCCACACCAATGCTCTTGATGCCTTTAGGGTGTAGTGGGCACTGTGGGTGGTGGAGTGCTTTATTTCCCCTGCCAACTCTATTTTCATTTAGTTCTCTCCTGAACTGCCCTCCTCTCCTCTTGCCAATTCAACTTTTGATGGAATCATTGCTCTTATCAGGCTTTGCTCATTCATGTTTCACTACACATGTGGATGTTTTCCTGGTGGTGGAGAATAAAGAATAAAGTCTTCACACAATGGTGTCTTGTTGCCTGTGTCAGTAAGCATATTTAAAAAAAAAGAGAAAAACATTCTTCAGTTCTCCCTTTATTTAAAGATACTCCACAGAGAAACTGTGTGTCAGTACCTCATTTTTCAAAATATGTTTCTTTGCTCTTCAGGTCAAAAGATCAAAAGTTGAAGAGGTGAGGCATATATATCCTCACACATGGTCCCGATTCTTCGAGTAATGGCCAAAGCATGCAATCCAGCTCTCTTAAAACTTCTTGAGCTAGAGACAGACATCACCAAGAGAAAGTTCTCAGTTAACCTATTTCATTGGCACTTTTTCTTTTTTCTTGAAATATCCCACTTACCTACACTTTTGGTAGTTATTCATATTCCATGTTGTGTCATTTTCCAACTACCAGTGATTGAAAATATTCCCATAATACTCTTAAAACAGGAATCAAATATTCCTGTTTTATCCGAGACTTTAAACCAGGAACATGCAAGAACCTGTTACGGTTGGGAATCTCAGGATTCTAAAGGTCGGTTGATAAATTTCTTCAGACATTTCAGTTTTAAAATATTTCAGAACGTTGCTCATAGATTTAGATCACTGAACTGCTTAAACTTCATGTAATTTCCCCACTGAGTGCTTGCCGAGCACAATTTATCACTTTATTTATCAATCCAAATTTCAGAAACAATTCCCAGGCTTGGTGGTTTCAAATGTTTTTTGTTAGATCAGTGTCCTGAGTGATCGGAGTCCGTTTTAGGTTCTCCCCTTCATGAACACTTTGTCTCAGAAGATAACACATGTCTTGGCTTGTCAAGGACAAGTCTCTCAAAGGCAAATCCAGGTAGGATGTCTGTAAATTTCCATTAATACACATCTAGCAATATGAAAGGTGTCTGGGCAAATTGAAAGGAAGCTGCCAGCAGAAAGAGTTGAACTCCTTGCAGGACTGAGATAGGGGGTGGGGCCCAAGTCGCTCTGTGATGTTGTAATTTAATTTTGTTCAGGAAAGCTGTTAAAATCTGCTGTTCATTTCAAACTGACCTTGTGAATTTGATAGTTATTTCTTTGGATTTTACGATTTGTTTTCAATTGTCTCCAATCGTTTTAGTATTTTTAAGATCACCTTCACAGCAGAAGCATTTATCTTTCGCCTTGATGTTTTGTATGTTTGTCTTAAACATTTTTGAAAAGCTGAGTTCATTTTGATATTTGCCGATTGATTGTTTATCTGTATTTTGAGAACAACCTGGGGTTGTAATGCACAAAAACTTGTTGCAAAATCGAATCAAAAAACACAGTTCATGCCATTTCTGAAGATTTGAAATTCACGATTAAATCAGTTTTGAATCTCTCATGTAGTATGAACATGATCCCTGATCTCCAGCTCCTCGGATGCTGTATTCCTTTAGTGCTTTTCCAGCACCACTCTAATCTTGACTCTAACCTCCAGCATCTGCAGTCCTCACTTTCACAGTGTATGAACAACACTCTAATTTTCAGTGAGCCCTCTTTAACTATCGGGTGAGTTCCCACCTTCGTGCAGTGTAGTGAGGTATACAGCTGATTCAGTATACGGGGTGTCCCTGTCTACTGCCCATTTTTTTTCAGCTATTTTATACCTTATCCTCATCGACACCTGCTGCAGCCACTGACTCTCAGTTTCTTCTTGTATTAGTACAAACTCATCTACACAACTGTAAATATAAAGTGGTGATGATCACTTCCCCTTTCTGATCTTTTTCCTTCTTTGGAACCATCCATATACATTTTCCTCCAGTGGTGTGGTGCCCTGTGAATTGAACCCACCTCTCAACATTGCCTTTGTCAATTTTGACTGCTGTTCTGCTGTAAACCTGGTGATGGAGCTCTCTGACATTCAATCAAATTCTCCTCATTCACTCCCAGATTGCCATTTTTTTTAAAAGCCCCCTGAGAATATTGTTCCCCACTAAAGATGTGATTTTAACCACTGACAGAGGCATTGCGACAATGACTCCTCTTGTGAGATCTGTCAGCACAGGTGTGGTATGATGTAGGAAGGAGAAGCCCAGTTAAATGTTAGGCTTTAATGTTTTGAAATTATTTTCCTCGGTAAAAATGGCAGAATAGAGTATTCAACCCCTTGAAACTGTCCCTCAATTCCCTCTGGACTGTCCAAGTGTCACTCTTGCTCTCACTCCTATCTCTTCACCATTTCCTGCTTCAGGCTTCTCTTCCCCTTCCCCAGTTGTAATCTCTCCCAGACCTTTCCCGAGACAACTTTCCCAATGCCTCATCCCCTCCAGTCTCAGGTAGCATCCTTTGTCGTACCTACTACAGCGTGTTTAAATTCTTGCATTAAGCAAAATAACTAACTGTAAGTTGGCGCTTATGGACAGTAATACTTATTTATTAACATACTTTATTGTTCTAATGTTAACTATCCTGTAAACTAACTGAAAACATACGAACTATATTCTGCTTTTAACTTTGTATGATCATATACCACCACACGAGAACATGGCCAGGCTTGTGGTGATGTCGTTGTTTCTTCCGATGGTCTTAGTGGTGTGTTCTCTTTCGGTGGTTATTCTCGAATGCCCTGAAGGGGGTTTGTGGTGATTCTTATCCTTCCAAGTCTTTGTGCCGTTTTGGGAGGGTCTTGAGGATCTGTCAATGGATCGATCTGGTTCAATTGCCCTGATCAATCCGACCCAACCAGGTGCTGGCACATTGGGTGTCCATTATGGTAGGTGCTGGGTACATGTAACCTTCTCCAATAAGGGTGCTAGGTGCCTCTGTGTCTAGCAAATGATTCATTGCTACAGATGGTCCTAAAGGCAACATTCCATCGTCCCAATCAAGTGCAACTTCGGGTGTGTATTGCAAGGTCTGCAGCTGTCAAGTTTGTTTGCAAACCATCTGTAGGCAGCTGCAGCCTGTCTGGATTCTGCAGCATGTGGATTAGCACAATCACTTTAGTCATGACTGGGTTCTACTTCCCAGCATGCTTTAATCATTGTCCATCTTTTGTAACTCCATGGTAAGTTTATTATTGTCCAAAAAGACAATGCAGTCGGGGAGATAACCGAGATGCAGACTACTAGACTAGATGGGATTGAGGTGCATAAGGAAGAGGCATTAGCAATTCTGAAAAGTGTAAAAAAAAAGGGTAAGTCCCCTGGGCGGAATGGGTTTATCCAAGGATTTCCTGGGAAGCCAGGGAGGAGATTGCTGAGCCTTTGGCTTTGATCTTTATGTTGTCATTGTCTACAGGAATAGTACCAGAAGACCTGGAGGAGAACAAATGTTCCCTTGTTCAAGGAGGGGAGTAGAGACGATCCTGGAAATTATAGACCTGTGAACCTTACTTCGGTTGTGGGTAAAGTGTTGGAAAGGGTTATAAGCGATAGGATTTAGAATAGTCTAGAAAAGGAAGAATTGATTAGGGATAGTCAAGGCAGTTTTGTGAAGGGTGGGTCATGCCTCACAAACCTTTATTGAGTTCTTTGAGAAGGTGACCAAACACTGGGATGAGGATAAAGCAGTTGATGTTTATATGGAGTTCAGTAAGGCATTTGATAAGGTTCCCCACAGTAGGCTATTGCACAAAAAGGAGAGGCATGGGATTCAGGTTGATTTAGCAGTTTGGATCAGAAATTGGTTTGCTGAAAGAAGACAGAGGATGGTGGTTGATGGAAACTTTGCATCCTAGAATTCAGTTTCTAGTGGAGTACCGCAAGGATCCGTTTTGGGTCCACTGTTTGTCATTTGTATAAATGACCTAAATGAGAGCATAAAAGGATGAGTTAGTAAATTTTCAGGTGACACTAAGGTTGGTGGCGTTGTGGATCGTGACGAAGGTTGTTGTAGGTTACAGAGAGACATAGATAAGCTGCAGAGCTGGGCTGAGAGGTGGCAAATGGAGTTTAATGTGGAAAAGTGTGAGGTTATTCACTTTGGAAGGAGGAACAGAAATGCAGAGCGCTGGGCTAATGGTAAGATTCTTGGTAGTGTATGTGATCACAGAGATCCGTGTCCAGGTGCATCAATCCTTGAAAGTTGCCTCCCAGGTTGAGAGGGTTGTTAAGAAGGCATATGGTGTGTTAGCTTTTCTTGGTAGAGGGATTGAATTTCAGAAACATGAGATCAAGCTGAGCTGCACAAAACTCTGGTGCAGCCACATTTGGAGTATTGCACACAGTTCTGGTCACCGCATTATAGGATGTAGAAGCTTTGGAAAGGGTTCAGAGGGTACTTAGGAAAATGTTGCCTGGTATGGAAGGAAGGCCTTACGAGGAAAGGCTGAGGGACTTGGCTGTTTTTGTTAGGGAGAAGAAAGTTGAGAGGTGACTTAATAGAGACATGTAAGATAATCAGTGGGTTAGATAGGTTAGACAGTGAGAGCCTTTTTCCTCAGATGGTGGTGGCTCGCATGAGGGGGCGTAACTTTAAATTGAGTTGTGATAGACATAGGACAGATCTCAGAGGTAGTTTCTTGACTGAGAGTAGGAGGGGCGTGCATAAGATTGTCCGCAACAGTAGACTCGCCAACTTTAAGGGCATTTAAATGGTCATTGGATAGGCATTTGGACAAGAATGGAATAGTGTAGGTTAGATGGGCTTCAGATTAGTTCCACAGGTTGGCGCAACATCAAGGACCGAAGGGCCTCTACTGCGCTGTAACGTTCTATGTTCAACGTAAATTCATTATTTCAGGTGGTCCATCAGGCCACAGGTTCTTCTCTTGATCCTGAATGTGAAATGTGATGAATCACATAATAAAAGTTAAAAATCACACAACACCAGGTTATAGTCCAGCAGGTTTTTTTTGAAAGCACTAGCTCTCGGAGCGCTGCTCCTTCATCAGCTAGCTGTGGAGCAGGATCATTAGACACCGAGCTTATAGCAACAGCTTAGTGTCCTGCAACTGAAATGATATATTGAACAAACCTAGATTGCTATCAAGTCTTTCATCTTTTAGAATGGGTTGCAGGTTTCAGTTCATTATTATGTAAATCCCAGAACAACTTAAATCGCCTTCTCTGGAGCGTTGGAGGCTGAGGGGTGACCGTATAGAAGTTTATAAAATCATTAGGGGCAAGGATAGGATAAATAGACAAAGTCTTCCGCCTGGGGTGGGGAGTCTTGAACTAGAGGGCATATGTTTAGAGTGAGAGGGGAATGATATAAAAGAGATCTAAGGGGCAACTTTTTTATGCAGCGGGTGGTACGTGTATGGAATAAGCTGCCAGAGGAAGTGGTGGAGGCTCGTACAATTGCAACATTTAAAGGGCATCTGGATGGGTATATGAATAAGAAGGGTTTGGAGAGATATTGGCTTGATGCTGGCAGGTGGGACTAGATTGGGTTGGGATATCTGGTCGGCATGGATGAGTTGGATTGTTCTGCACATCTTGACAACTCTGTGAATGCCACCGTGACAGATGATAAAGTTTGAATTTAATGAAACAAGTATGTGGAATTAAGGGTCTATCCAGAGTTGGGGCTGAGGGGATTCCATTGAGCTGAGTTACACAGTGGTTAGTACAGCTGCCTTACAACACCAGGGACCCGCGTTCAATTCCATCCTCAGGCGACTGTCTGTCTGTGTGGAGCTTGCATGGTCTTCCTGTGCCTGTATGGGTTCACACCAAGTGCTGAGGTTTCCTCCCACTGTCCAAAGATATGCAGGTTAGGGGGATTGGTCATGGTCAGTGCAGGGATAGGGTAGGTGACTGGGTTTGGGTGAGGTGTTCTTCATAGCTAGTTGTTGACTAGTTGGGCTGAATGGCCTGTTTTCACAATGCGAGGATTCAATGATTTCATGACCTATTCTGCTGTTTGACCATGGACAGACCATCATTTACTCACTGAGTAGTAGATTAGGTCAGTGTGGGTGCTGACTGCCCATTGACTGGAATATCTCACAAAGATCCTGTTTGTATCCTTCTTTCCTCCCCTGGGATTACAGGGCTGAGTGATCCTCTCCTTCAAAACTACTCCCACTGACATCCTGCTCCTGACACAGCTTTTCACTGGTGTGCTGCCTATCACTGTGGCACAGACTCTCACTGGGTCAGCATTGCCCTGTCACAAACTCTCTTCATTAGTTACTGTTTCTGGCGAACAGTATAGCTACAATCTTAATTCTATTTGTACCTGTTTACATGGATTAGGGGCTAAGGAGAGAAAGCAGGAGAATTAGGGTTGAGAAACTATCAGCCATGACGGAATGGCAGAGTAGGTTCAGTGGGCAGAATGGTTGAATTGTGCTGCTGTGTCTATCGTGTCCCAATGTACATTATATACTTGGAATGAGAATGTGTTGTAATGATATTAAGAAAGTCAGGAAAGCAAATTGGGGAAATTATGGCCACGTGCATGCAACTGTCAGAACAAAAGATGGAGGAAGAAAATTTATTCACTTTCTTTTGACATTGAAGAAAAGTGGAAAGGAAAAGGTCGGGATCTACAGAGGGGTGGGCCTGACATCAATGGTGGGCAGAATCTTGGAGGGGATTCTGAGGGACAGGATTTAAACCTGTTTGGAAAAGTAAGGACTGATTAGGGAGAGTTTGTGCGCGTGGTACATTGTGTCTCACTAACATGATTGAGTGATGAGGATTGATAAAGGCAGAGTGATGGATGTGGTCTTTCTGGACTTCAGTGAGGCATTTGACAACAGTTCCCTATCATAGACTGGTTAGCAAGATTAAGATCGCATAGAATACAGGGAGAGCTAGCAATTTGGACACTTGACTGACTCGAAGGTTGGAGACAGAAGGTGATAGTAGAGGGTGGCTTTGCAGAAGGAAGCCTGGGACCACCGGTTTGCCGCAGGGATTGGTGCTCTGCCCACTGCCTTTTATAAATGATTTGAATGTGAATATAGGAGGTATGTTTAGTAGGTTTGCAAATGACACCAAAATGGGTGGTGTAGTGGACAGCAAAGGTTACTTCAGGGTAAAATGGAATCTTCAATTGATGGGCTGAGAAGTGGCAGATCGAGTTTAATTTAGAGAACATTGAGGTGCTGCATTTTGTTAGTACAAATCAAGGCAGAACTCATATACCTTAATGGTAAGGTCTTTGGGTAACTCCTGAAGAAGGGCTTATGCCCAAAACGTTGATTCTCCTGTTCCTTGGATGCTGCCTGACCTGCGCTTTTCCAGCAACACATTTTCAGCTCTGATCTCCAGCATCTGCAGTCCTCACTTTCTCCTCTTTGGGTAACTTGCCAAACAAAGAGGCGTTGGAGTGCAGGTTCATTTTTCCTTGTAAGTGGAGTTGCAAGTAGACAGGGTAGTCAACAAGGCATTTGGTACGCTTGCCTTTATTGTTCAGTGCATTGAGCATTGGAGTTGGGAAATCCTGTTGCAGCTGGACAGGACATTTATTAGGCCACTTTTGGAATATTGCCTTAAAATCTGGTCTCCCCGCTATAGGAATGATGTTGTGAAACTTGAAATGGTTCAGCTAGATTTACAAGGATGTTGCCAGGGTTGAAGGTTTGAGTGATGTGGAGAGGCTGAACATGCTGCGGCTATTTTCCCGGGAGCATCGGAGGCTGGGTCGACCGGTGAGGGAACCTTATAGACGTTTACAAAATCATGAAGCACATGGATAGGCTGAAGAGTTAGCGGAGTGGAGTCCAAAACTAGAGTGCATAGGTTTAAGGTGAGAGGGAAAATGTTTAAAAGGGAACCACGAAGCAACTTTTCCATGCACAGCATGGTGTGTGTATGGAATTAAGAGGAGGCTGATACAGTTGCAACATTCAAAAGGCATCTGGATGGGTATATGAATAGGAAGGGTTTAGAGGGAAATGGGCCAAATGCTGGCAAATGGGATTAGATTAATTTCAGATATTAAGTCCACATGGATGAGTTGGACTGAAGGGTCTGTTTCTGAATTGTACATCTTGATGACTGCCTCTATTTCATTTCTCAAAGTATTCCAAATTCAAACAAAAACATTCCCCTTGGAATTTGTTGCTTCCCTGGAACTACTTCTGTGATCAATCTTGCTCTGAACTGAATATTTACGACTTCATGAATTTTTCATGATACAATTCCTTTAGCTTCACCTCGTCTTCCCTTGTCAGTTCCTGTTGGGTACAACTATTTACTCACGACCTTCACAAAGGCTCCGAAGAAAACTAAAAATTCCCTTGGCCTGTCTTGCACATTTACAGGCCTTGACAGTCTATTGTGTCCTTTGAACTGTGAGGAAGCTCCCATTTTTATTTGCAATATCTTTAAAACCAGCTGCTTCCAGCAACTTAATCAGCACATAGGTTGGGCAAATCAAATTAGCCACAATGCCATAGAGGAGAAATTCCTGGCATGTATATGGGATGGTTTTCTTGACCAAATATGTGGAGGAATCAACTAGAAAGCAGGCCATCTTAGACTGGTTACTGTGTAATGAGACTGGAATCATTGCGTGGAGAAAGTGAGGTCTGCAGATGCTGGAGATCAAAGTTGAAACTTTATTGCTGGAACAGCACAGCAGGTCAGGCAGCATCCAGGGAACAGGAGATTCGATGTTTCGGGCACAGGCCCTTCTTCAGGAATGAGCAGAGAGTGTTCAGCAGGAGAAGATAAAAGGTAGGGAGGAGGGACTTGGAGAGGGGCATTGGAAATGTGATAGGTGGAAAGAGGTCAAGGTGAGGGTGATAGGTCGGAGTAGGATGGAGGCGGAGAGGTCAAGAAGAAGACTGCAGGTCAGGAAGGCGGTGCCGGGCTGGAGGGATCCAGCTGAGACAAGGTGGGGGGAGGGGGAATGAAGAAACTGGTGAAGTCCAAGTTCATCCCCTGTGGTTGGAGGGTTCCCAGTCGGAAGATAAGACGCTCCTCCTCCGACCGTCGCGTTGTTGTGGTTTGGCGGTGGATGAGTCCAATGACCTGCATATCCTCGGTGGAGTGGGAGGGGGAGTTGAAATGCTGTGCTACAGGGTGGTTGGGTTGGTTCGTCCGGGTGGCCCAGAGGTGCTCTCTGAATCGCTCCGCAAGTAGGCGGCCTGTCTCCCCAATATAGAGGAGGCCACACCGGCTGCAGCGGATGCAGTAGATGATGTGGGTGGAGGTGCAGGTGAATCTGTGGCGGATATGGAAGTTTCCTTTGGGGCCTTGGAGAGAAGTGAGGGGGGAGGTGTGGGCGCAAGTGTTGCACCTCCTGCGGTTGCAAGGGAAGGTGCCGGGAGTGGAGGTTGGGTCGGTGGGGGGTGTGGATCTGACCAGGGAGTCGTGGAGGGAGTGGTCTCTACGGAAAGCTGATCGGGGAGGGGAGGGAAATATATCCTTGGTGCTGGGGTCAGTTTGGAGGTGGCGGAAGTGACGGCGGATGATGCGCTGTACATGGAGATTGGTGGGGTGGTAGGTGAGGACCAGTGGGGTTCTGTCCTGGTGGCGGTTGGAAGGGCGGGGCTCAAGGGCGGAGGAGCGGGAAGTGGAGGAGATGCGGTGGAGGGCACCGTCGACCACGTCGGGGGGGAAATTGCGGTCCTTGAAGAAGGAGGCCATCTGTGTTGTACGTATTTTGAACTGGTCCTCCTGGGAGCAGATGCGGCGGAGACGAAGGAATTGGGAGAATGGGATGGCGTTTTTACAGGGGGCAGGATGGGAGGAGGTGTAGTCCAGGTAGCTGTGGGAGTCGGTTGGTTTGTAGTAGATGTCCGTGTTGATTCGGTCGCCTGAGATAGAAACAGAAAGGTCTAGGAAGGGGAGGGAGGAGTCCGAGACTGTCCAGGTGAATTTGAGGTCGGGGTGGAAGCTGTTAGTGTAGTGGATGAACTGTTCAACCTCCTTGTGGGAGCACGAGGTAGCGCCGATACAGTCATCAATGTAGCGAAGGAAAAGATGGGGGGTGGGGCCAGTGTCGTTGCGGAAGATGGATTGTTCCACATACCCTACTAAGAGGCAGGCATAGCTGGGGCCCATGCGGGTGCCCATGGCTACTCCTTTTGTTTGGAGAAAGTGGGAGGATTGGAAAGAAAAGTTGTTCAGGGTGAGGACCAGTTCGGTCAGTCGAAGGAGGGTGTCGGTGGAAGGGTACTGGGTGGTACGGCGGGAAAGGAAGAAGCGGAGTGCTTTGAGTCCTTCGTGATGGGGGATGGAGGTGTACAGGGACTGGATGTCCATGGTGAAGATGAGGCGTTGGGGACCGGGGAAGCGGAAATCCTGGAGGAGGTGGAGGGCGTGGGTGGTGTCACGAACGTAGGTGGGGAGTTCTTGCACTAATGGGGACAGGACCGTGTCGAGGTATGCCGAGATGAGTTCGGTTGGGCAGGAGCAGGCTGAGACGATGGGTCGAAAAATCCACAAACCTGACTGCCCCGGAATGGACACCCCGTCCTGGCCTCCTACCTGCCCTCGACCTCTTCATAGCAAACTGCCGCCGCGATATTAACCGCTACCTGAACTCCCACACCCCCCCCACCCACTCCAACCTCTCACCCTCGGAACGCGCAGCCCTCCACTCCCTCCGTTCCAACCCCAACCTCACCATCAAACCAGCTGACAAGGGAGGCGCAGTAGTAGTTTGGCGCACTGACCTTTACACCGCTGAGGCCAAACGCCAGCTCGCAGATACCTCCTCCTACCGTCCCCTTGACCATGACCCCACCCCCCACCACCAAACCATCATCTCCCAGACCATCCATAACCTCATCACCTCAGGGGACCTCCCATCCACCGCCTCCAACCTCATAGTCCCACAACCCCGCACCGACGGTTTCTACCTCCTGCCCAAAATCCACAAACCTGACTGCCCCAGACGACCCATCGTCTCAGCCTGCTCCTGCCCAACCGAACTCATCTCGGCATACCTCGACACGGTCCTGTCCCCATTAGTCCAAGAACTCCCCACCTACGTTCGTGACACCACCCACGCCCTCCACCTCCTCCAGGATTTCCGCTTCCCCGGTCCCCAACGCCTCATCTTCACCATGGACATCCAGTCCCTGTACACCTCCATCCCCCATCACGAAGGACTCAAAGCACTCCGCTTCTTCCTTTCCCGCCGTACCACCCAGTACCCTTCCACCGACACCCTCCTTCGACTGACCGAACTGGTCCTCACCCTGAACAACTTTTCTTTCCAATCCTCCCACTTTCTCCAAACAAAAGGAGTAGCCATGGGCCCCAGCTATGCCTGCCTCTTCGTAGGGTATGTGGAACAATCCATCTTCTGCAACTACACTGGCCCCACCCCCCATCTTTTCCTTCGCTACATTGATGACTGTATCGGCGCTACCTCGTGCTCCCACGAGGAGGTTGAACGGTTCATCCACTACACTAACACCTTCCACCCCGACCTCAAATTCACCTGGACAGTCTCGGACTCCTCCCTCCCCTTCCTAGACCTTTGTTTCTATCTCAGGCGACCGAATCAACATGGACATCTGCTACAAACCAACCGACTCCCACAGCTACCTGGACTACACCTCCTCCCATCCTGCCCCCTGTAAAAACGCCATCCCATTCTCCCAATTCCTTCGTCTCCGCCGCATCTGCTCCCAGGAGGACCAGTTCAAAATACGTACAACACAGATGGCCTCCTTCTTCAAGGACCGCAATTTCCCCCCCGACGTGGTCGACGGTGCCCTCCACCGCATCTCCTCCACTTCCCGCTCCTCCACCCTTGAGCCCTGCCCCTCCAACCGCCACCAGGACAGAACCCCACTAGTCCTCATCTACCACCCCACCAATCTCCATGTACAGCGCATCATCCGCCGTCACTTCCGCCACCTCCAAACTGACCCCAGCACCAAGGATATATTTCCCTCCCCTCCCCTATCAGCTTTCCGTAGAGACCACTCCCTCCGCGACTCCCTTGTCAGATCCACACCCCCCACCGAACCAACCTCCACTCCCGGCACCTTCCCTTGCAACCGCAGGAGGTGCAACACTGGCGCCCACACCTCCCCCCTCGCGTCTCTCCAAGGCCCCAAAGGAAACTTCCATATCCGCCACAGATTCACCTGCACCTCCACCCACATCATCTACTGCATCCGCTGCAGCCGGTGTGGCCTCCTCTATATTGGGGAGACAGGCCGCCTACTTGCGGAGCGATTCAGAGAGCACCTCTGGGCCACCCGGACGAACCAACCCAACCACCCTGTAGCACAGCATTTCAACTCCCCCTCCCACTCCACCGAGGATATGCAGGTCATTGGACTCATCCACCGCCAAACCACAACAACGCGACGGTCGGAGGAGGAGCGTCTTATCTTCCGACTGGGAACCCTCCAACCACAGGGGATGAACTTGGACTTCACCAGTTTCTTCATACCCCCTCCCCCCACCTTGTCTCAGCCGAATCCCTCCAGCCCAGCACCGCCTTCCTGACCTGCAGTCTTCTTCTTGATCTCTCCGCCTCCATCCTACTCCGACCTATCACCCTCACCTTGACCTCTTTCCACCTATCACATTTCCAACGCCCCTCCTCCAAGTCCCCCCTCCCTACCTTTTATCTTCTCCTGCTGAACACTCTCTGCTCATTCCTGAAGAAGGGCCTGTGCCCGAAACGTCGAATCTCCTGTTCCCTGGATGCTGCCTGACCTGTGCTGTTCCAGCAATAAAGTTTCAACTGGAATCATTGCGTAAATACTTTGGTTCTGCCTTCACAAAAGGGAACACCAGTCAGATACCAGAAATGTCAGAGAATGCAAGATTTAGTGAGAGTGAAGAACTGAGGGAGATCAATATTAGTCGAGAAATGATGCTGAGAAAATTGAGGGAATTGAAGGTGGATAAATAACCAGGGCCTGATCATCTACATCCCAGAAAAGTGGCTCTAGAAATAGTAGATGCATTGGTGGTCATCTTCCAGGATTCCAGAGACTCTGGCACAGTCCATGCAAACTGGTGGTTAGGTAATGTTACTCCAATATTCAAAAGGGGAGATAGAGAAAAACCATGGAATTATACACCAATAAGCCTGATATCGGTGGTGGGGAAAATTCTCGAATCCATTATTAAGGGCTTTGTAGAGTAGCATTTAGAAAGCAGTGGCAGGATCAGACAAAGTCTTCATGGATTTATGAAGGAGAAATCCTGCTTGAGAAATCAGTTGGAATTCTGTGATGTAACTAGTAGAGTTGACAAGGGGGATCCAGACAATGTGGCATATTTGGACTTTCTGAAAGTGTTTGTCAATGTCCTGCATAAGAGATTATTGTGCAAGATTAAAGCGCATAGATTGGGGGAAGTGTATTGAAATGGATAGAAAACTGGTTGGCAGAGAGGAAACAGAGTAGGAATTAATGGGTCCTTTTCAAATTGGCAGACACCAACTAATGGAGTGCCACAGGGATCAGTGCTAAGACCCCAACTATTCACAATATATATTACTGATTTGGGTGAGTGAAGAAAATATAACATCTCAAAGTTTGCAGATGACAGCAAGTTTGGTGGGAGAATGAACTGTGATGAAGATGCAGAGATCTGGACAAGTTGGGTGCGTGGACAAATCAATTTGCAGATGCGGTATAATTTGGATAAATGTGAGGTAATTCCCTTTGGAAGCAAAAACAAGCAGGCAGTTTACAACTGGAATGGCTGTAAATTGGGAGAGGGGAGTGTGCAGTGGGACCTGGGTGTCCTTGTTCACCAGTTATAGAGTCATATAGCATGGAAACGGACCCTTCGGTACAACCCGTCCATGCTGACCAGATATCCCAACCCAAACTAGTCCCACCTGCCAGCACCTGGCCCATATCCCTCCAAACCCTTCCTATTCATATACCCATCCAAATGTCTCTTAAATGTTGCAATTGTACCAACCTCCACCACATCCTCTGGCAACTCATTCCATACATGTACCGCCCTCTGAGTGAAAAAGTTGCCCCTTAGGTCTCTTTTATATCTTTCCCCTCTCACCCTATACCTTTCCCCTCTAGTTCTGGACTCCCTGACCCCAGGGAAAAGACTTTGTCTATTTACCCTATCCATGCCCCTCAATTTTGTAAACCTCTATAGGGTCACCCCTCAGCCTCTGAATTTCCAGGGAAAACAGCCCCAGCCTGTTCAGCCTCTCCCTGTAGCTCAGATCCTCCAACCCTGGCAATATCCTTGTAAATCTTTTCTGAACCCTTTCAAGTTTCACAACATCTTTCCAATAGGAAGGAGACCAGAATTGCTCACAATATTCCAACAGTGGCCTAACCAATGTCCTGTACAGCCGCAACATGACCTCCCAACTCCTGTACTCAATATTCTGACCAATAAAGGAAAGCATACCAAACGCCTTTTTCGCTATCCTATCTACCTGTGACTCCATTTTCAAGGAGCTATGAACCAGCATCCAAGGTCTCTTTGTTCAGTAACACTCCCTAGGACCTTATCATTAAGTGTATAAGTCCTGCTAAGATTTGCTTTCCCAAAATGCAGCACCTCGCATTTATCTGAATTAAACTCCATCTGCCACTTCTCAGCCCATTGGCCAATCTGATCCAGATCCTGTTGTAATCTGAGGTAACCCTCTTCGCTGTCCACTACACCTCCAATTTTGGTTTCATCTGCAAACTTACTAACTGTACCTCTTATGCTCGCATCCAAATCATTTATGTAAATGACAAAAAAGTAGAGGACCCAGCACCGATCCTTGTGGTACTCCTGGTCACAGGCCTCCAGTTTGAAAAACAACCTTCCACCATCACCCTCTGTCTTCTACCTTTGAGCCAGTTCTGTATCCAAATGGCTAGTTCTCCCTGTATTCCATGAGATCTAACCTTGCTAATCAGTCTCCCATGGGGAACCTTGTCAGACACCTTACTGAAGTCCATATAGATCACATCTACTGCTCTGCTCTCATCAATCTTCTTTGTTACTTCTTCAAAAAAACTCAATTAAGTTTGTGAGACATGATTTCCCACGCACAAAGCCATGTTGACTATCCCGAATCAGTCCAAACATCGACTGAGACTGCCATAGTGTTAAAGGTTTAGATGGAGAGAAATTTAAGTGTGTACAAGACAATTTTCTGAATCAGTGTGTGGATGTACCTACTAGAGAAGGTGCAAAGATTGACCTACTCTTTGGAAATAAGGTAGGGCAGGTGTCAGTGGGGAGGTACTTTGGGGCCAGCAACCATAATTCCATTCGTTTTAAAATAGTGATGGAAAAGGATAGACCAGATCTAAAAGTTGAAGTTCTAAATTGGAGAAAGGACAATTTTGACGGTATTAGGCAAGAACTTTCGAAGACTGATTGGAGGCAGATGTTTGCAGGTAAAGGGATGGCTGGAAAATGGGAAGCCTTCAGAAATGAGAACCAGAATCCAGAGAAAGTATATTCCTGTCAGGATGAAAGGGAAGGTTGGTAGGTATAGGGGATTTTGGATGATGAAAGAAATTGAGTGGTTAAGAAAAGGAAGGAAGCATATATCAGGTATAGACAGGATAGATCGAGTGAACCCTTAGAGTATAAAGAAAGTAGGAGTATACTTAAGAGGGAAATCTGGAGGGCAAAACGGGGACCTGAGATAGCTTTGGCAAAAAAAATTAAGGAGAATCCAAAGGGTTTTTACAAATATATAAAGGACAAAAGGGTAACAAGGGAGAGAATAGGGCCCCTCAAAGATCGGCAAGGCGGCCTCTGTGTGGAACCACAGAAAATGGGGGAGATACTAAATGAATACTTTGCATCAGTATTAACTGTGGAAAAGGATATGGAAGATATAGACTGTAGGGAAATAGGTGGTGACATTTTGCGAAATGTCCATATTACAGAGGAGGAAGTGCTGGATGTCTTGAAACAGTTAAAAGTGGATAAATCCCCAGGACCTGATCAGGTGTACCCGAGAACTCTGTGGCAAACTAGAGAAGTGATTGCTGGGCCTCTTGCTGAGATATTTGTATCATCGATAGTCACAGGTGAGGTGCCGGAAGACTGGAGGTTGGCAAACGTGGTGCCACTGTTTAAGAAGGGCGGTAAAGACAAGCCAGGGAACTGTAGACCGGTGAGCCTGACGTCGGTGGTGGGCAAGTTGTTGGAGGGAATCCTGAGGGACAGGGTGTGCATGTATTTGGAAAGGCAAGGACTTTGTGTGTGGAGAATCATGTCTCTCAAACTTGATTGAGTTTTTGAAAATGTCCAGTTGGTGAAGGTAAGCACACAGGACTTGGAAACAAACATGATCCGCAAACTATCATCCTTCCATCTGTGAGAGATGATAGAAATGCAGCCTCAGAATTTTGCTGAGATTATCTGCTGCCCTCCGAATAGTTGAACAATTAATTCTGGAAAGAATCATCATCAAACAAACCCTGATGAGGCAAATGGTATGTTGGCCTTCATTGCAAGAGATTTTGAGTACAGGAGCAGGAAAGTGTTCTGGCAGTTGTACAGGGCTTGGTGAGGCCACACCTAGAATATTATGTGTAGTTTTGGTCTCCTTTCCTAAGGAAGGATGCTCTTGCTCTCCAGGGAGTGCAGCAAAGGTTAACCAGGCTGATTCCAGGGTTGGTGGGTCTGACATATGAAGAGAGATTGTCTAGGTTAGGGTTGTTTTCGCTGGAGTTCAGATGAGTGAGGGGGGCTCTCATAGAGACTTATAAAATTCTATCAGGACAAGACAGGGTGGATGTAGGGAGGATATTCCCAATGGTGTGTGTCCAGTACCAGGGATCGCCGTCTGAGGATTTGGGTGGACCATTTAGGATGGGGATGAGGAGGTATTTCTTCACCCAAAGAGTGGGCAGCCTGTGGAATTCATTGCCACAGGAAGTAGTTGATGCCAAAACATTGAATGTATTCAAGAGGCAGCTAGATATAGCACTTGGAATGAATGGCATCAAAGGTTATTGGAAGAAGGCAGGAATGATCAGCCATGATTGTGATGAGTGGTGGAGGAGGCTCAAAGGGCCGAATAGCCTCCTGCTGCTGCTATCTTCTATGTTTGTGACTTGAGAATGTGCAGTAAAACTCTCTATTCCTGAACAGCTGCTGAGGTGATCAGAACACTGGTATTTGATCAGATCACTGAACGACATTTTAAACTTTTTCAAGCAAGCAATACCGACATCCCGTGTCTTCAGCCTATACACATCCTCCTGCATCGTCTCGTAACCCACCTCACTATCCACAGCTCCCCATTAGAGATGTACAACAGTGACAAATCAACTGTGGTCCAACATTTTCTAACCATCGGAGTCAATATTATTCCACTATTAAACAATGTATCTCTGAAATCCACCTCTGTCTCAATCGGTGAGTTGACTTGCATTGTGGAGCTTGAGTGCATGTCGACCAGCTGAATAAGAGGTCTCTGCAGCTGATCAAGAGTGTTAGAGGTCATCGCGCTCACACCATTTGTACGATCTTTTGATCTCTCTGGTTATCAAATCTGTGCCTGTGTGCTTCCTTTGCTTCACCTGACGAAGGGGCAGCACTCCTGAAGCTTGTGATTTCAACTAAGCCTTTTGGACTATAACCTGGTGTCATGTGTCTTCTGACCTTGTCCACCCCAGTCCAACACCGGCACCTCATCATCACTCAAGGATAGATTTCCTGTTATCATCCCCATGTTCTCAGTCAGATCCCTCACACTGGTGTTCTTTTCCCTTCAAACCACTGCCTCCTGCTGGCCGACCAGCAGGCTAGCAAGGTTAAGTGGAAGCTGAATGTGAAACTGTTGACCCCAAAAAACACTGAAGAGCTGAAAAGGGATTTCATAATTGGAGAATCATGAAGCCTGTCTTTGTGTGTCCATTGGATTGGTGAGAAACAGTCAATGGAAACAACAAGAGGTTCTTTATCCTCAAAGGTGTTCAGAAGGCAAGAGAGAGGGATAGAAAACTATCCAAACTCCAAAAGACCATGCAGAACCTACTCCTGCTACAGACGATGGGGGTCGATGTGATGGAGAATCTCCAGGAGGTGAAGAGTCAGCAAGTCTCGCTCTTTGCCTCGGAGGTCTCCAAGATAATCTTCCAATCCATCATGGAGTAGGATGAGACGTGCTCGCGTTCTCCTTCCAGAATATGCACAAGGAGAGCTCTGTGCTCAGCAGCCTGAAGGAAGAAGATGGCTCGGTAACATCATCTCACTCTAACTTCCTGAACCTCAGCACATGCCAGTCGGGATGACAGGAAGCTCCCAGACAGAACGGCCTCCCAGCTCCTGTCTTCTATCACGGAGGTCTTAGACAACAGTGGCTGGTCCAGCCTCTCCCGCGTGCTATCCCTTGATGAGCTGACCAAGGCCCTCGAGTCCTTTAGAGAAGAATAAAACTCGCCCAGAAACAGTGGCTTACTGCCGTTGTATTTGGCTCTGTGGGATTTGATTGGCCAGGACTGCTGGAGGTGGAAGACAGCATGCTTCTATCAGGTAGCATGTGCGAATCCATGAGGAAAGGTATTGTCACCCTCATCTACAAGCAGAAGGAGGAGATTAGAAATTGGCGATTGATATCATCGCTGAATGCAGACTACAGAATCCTGTCTAAGGTCCTGTCTAACCAGGTCAGGCCTGCTCTGGAATCAGTCATTCACCCAAACAAATCTGTGCGTAGTCGTCAGGACCATCTGAGAGTCACTCTCTCCGCAGGGAGACGATTGCCTATTTGCAGGGCTGTGGGGGCGGATGCTTGTCTCATCAGCATGGACCAGGGGAAGGCCTTTGACAGGATGTCACACAAATACTCTTCAAAATAGGCTTTGCGGAGGGAATCCACATTTGGATCTGACTGCTTTATACCAACATCGTTAGTGCAGTCTGAATCAACGGGTGGGAATTGGAAAGCTTCCCGAACAGATCTGAAGTCAGGCAGGGCTGCCCTCTCTCTGTCCAAAGTGAGAGGTCATGCACTTTGGTCGCAAGAATACAAGCATGGCCTATTTTCTAAATGAGTAGAAAATGCCGAAGTCTGAAGTACAAAGAGACTTCGGTGTTCTAGTCCAGGATTCTTTCAAAGTAAACTTGCAGGTCGAGTTAGTACTTAGGAAGGCAAATGCAGTGAGGGCATTTATTTCAAGAGGATTTCGGAGTATTTCTGAAGCTCTATAAGGCCCTGGTTAGACCACATTTAGAGCATTGTGTGCAATTTTGGGCCCCATATCTCACGCAGGATGTACTGGCCCTGGAGCATGCTGAGAAGAGGTTCATGAGTATAGTTCTAGGAATGAAAAGCTGAACATATGAGGAACGTGTGAGGACTCTGGGTTCAGATTCAATGGAGTTTAGAAGGACGATAGGGGATCGAATTGAAACATACAGAATACTGACTGGCCTGGACAGAGTAGATGTTGGGAAGATGTTTCCGTTGGTAGGAGTGATGAGGACCCAAGGACATAGCCTCAGAGTAAAGGGAATTGGTTTTAGAACAGAGATGAGGAGAAATGTCTTCAGCCAGAGTGGTGAATCTATGGAATTTACTGTCACAAAAGGCTGTGGAGGCTAACTCATTAAGTATAATTAAGACTGAGATCAATAGGTTCTCAAGGATCAAAGATTACGGGGAGAAAGTGGAAGAATGGGGTTGAAAAATGTATCAGACATTATTGAATGGTGGAATAGACTTGATAGGCTGAATGGTCTAATTTCTGCTCCTATGTCTTATGGTGTTACGGTCAGTGTGTAGGCTCATGAGCATCTGCGATCAGTTTGAACTGGCCTCAGGGGCCAAGGTAAATCGAGGCAAGAGCAAGACCGTGTTCTTTGGAAAGTGCTATCCGACCAATCCTTCATTCCCTTCACCGTCAGGACTGATTACCTGAAGGTGCTGGGAATATGATTTGGAGGGACTGGGGTGTGCACAAAATCTTGGGTAAAGCACTTTGCCAAGGTGAAGCAGAAACTGGGCTTTTGGGAGCACCCCTCCCTCTCCATTGTCATAAGGTAAAACCCTGGTCAATAGGTGTGAGGCACTCTCTCTGCTGGACATGGTGTGGGTCTGGCTCATTCCCAGAACCTGCTCTATTGCAGTTACCCAAGCCACTTTCCACTCCATCTGGAGACCCAAGATGGACTGTGTCTGCAGCGTCTCCACGTACAAAACCCTGGATAAAGGGAGGGGGGACATGTACCCCATGTTACCCTCACCCTGATGGTCATCTTTGCATGTGGCTGCATCAAGCTGTGCATAGACCCTTGATACACAAACACCAAGTATCACTATGTACTGAGGTTCTACCTGTCCCTAGTATTGTGAAGGATGGGACTGGCCTGGCTACCATAGAATGTTGAAACTTTATTGCTGGAACAGCACAGCAGGTCAGGCAGCATCCAGGGAACAGGAGATTCGACGTTTCGGGCACAGGCCCTTCTTCAGGAATGAGCAGAGAGAGTTCAGCAGGAGAAGATAAAAGGTAGGGAGGAGGGACTTGGAGGAGGGGAGTTGGAAATGTGATAGGTGGAAAGAGGTCAAGGTGAGGGTGATAGGTCGGAGTAGGATGGAGGCGGAGAGGTCAAGAAGAAGACTGCAGGTCAGGAAGGCGGTGCCGGGCTGGAGGGATCCGGCTGAGACAAGGTGGGGGGAGGGGGGATGAAGAAACTGGTGAAGTCCAAGTTCATCCCCTGCGGTTGGAGGGTTCCCAGTCGGAAGATAAGACGCTCCTCCTCCGACCGTCGGGTTGTTGTGGTTTGGCGGTGGATGAGTCCAATGACCTGCATATCCTCGGTGGAGTGGGAGGGGGAGTTGAAATGCTGTGCCACAGGTTGGTTGGGTTGGTTCGTCCGGGTGGCCCAGAGGTGCTCTCTGAATCGCTCCGCAAGTAGGCGGCCTGTCTCCCCAATATAGAGGAGGCCACACCGGCTGCAGCGGATGCAGTAGATGATGTGGGTGGAGGTGCAGGTGAATCTGTGGCGGATATGGAAGTTTCCCTTGGGGCCTTGGAGAGAAGTGAGGGGGGAGGTGTGGGTGCAAGTGTTGCACCTCCTGCGGTTGCAAGGGAAGGTGCTGGGAGTGGAGGTTGGGTCGGTGGGGGGTGTGGATCTGACAAGGGAGTCGCGGAGGGAGTGGTCTCTACGGAAAGCTGATAGGGGAGGGGAGGGAAATATATCCTTGGTGCTGGGGTCAGTTTGGAGGTGGCGGAAGTGACGGCGGATGATGCGCTGTACATGGAGATTGGTGGGGTGGTAGGTGAGGACCAGTGGGGTTCTGTCCTGGTGGCGGTTGGAGGGGCGGGGCTCAAGGGAGGAGGAGCGGGAAGTGGAGGAGATGCGGTGGAGGGCACCGTCGACCACGTCGGGGGGGAAATTGCGGTCCTTGAAGAAGGAGGCCATCTGTGTTGTACGTATTTTGAACTGGTCCTCCTGGGAGCAGATGCGGCGGAGACGAAGGAATTGGGAGAATGGGATGGCGTTTTTACAGGGGGCAGGATGGGAGGAGGTGTAGTCCAGGTAGCTGTGGGAGTCGGTTGGTTTGTAGTAGATGTCCGTGTTGATTCGGTCGCCTGAGATAGAAACAGAAAGGTCTAGGAAGGGGAGGGAGGAGTACGAGACTGTCCAGGTGAATTTGAGGTCGGGGTGGAAGCTGTTAGTGTAGTGGATGAACTGTTCAACCTCCTCGTGGGAGCACGAGGTAGCGCCGATACAGTCATCAATGTAGCGAAGAAAAAGATGGGGGGTGGGGCCAGTGTAGTTGCGGAAGATGGATTGTTCCACATACCCTACGAAGAATGTTCCAAGTATTTGGACCATTCCGTATTACCTGTCCTTTATGGAGACATTTGCAAAGAGAAACACCTTTGACCTCAAGTCGAGAATACGTTGTGATCTCGAGACTCTGAGGGAATAGGAGAAGGTAAATCCTGTCACGTGGTTCCCTGAGCAGACTGTCAAAGTCACTCCAACCAAAATTTTCCAACAAGCTTCAAGACATTGCTTGACTGGTGATGAGAAGAATACTACCTGTGAGATCCTTCATGTACGCCCTGTTGGTCTGTGGAACTACACACTGCTCTCGAAGTGGGGTGGGTAGGGGTAGAGACTGTCACACATCTTCTGGAATGTGCCTTTTACAAAGGAAGGCTGGAGAAAGATGCAGTGGCTGTGTCAAGGTTCGTCCCGAGCAGCTCTGACACAGAGCTCTGTGCTATGGTCTGCTCCCCGGGACACAAACCGAGATAGACATTGACTGTGCCTGGAGAACCATCAACTCAGTGAAAGAAGCCGTTCGGTCTGCCTGAAACTTGTTAGTCAGGGTCAACTCCTTGTTCTGTAAGACCGAGTGTTGCAGACTGGCACATTCCAAGGTCCAGGACTACGTGCTGAGGGACACACTAAAGCTTGGGGCAGCTGCTGCCAAGGCGCAGTGGAGAAAGAGCACTGTCTGAGGTCTTCCTGCTGAAGTTAAATAGGAGTCCATTGCAGGAGGGTCTGGTACTGTAATGTGAATACCTCAAATGCATGTGAATATAGTCCTATATGTGTCAGAGATGCCTTTGGTTTGTTATAATGGAATCAAACTCCAATGTTTCTTTGTTTCCTTGATATGATACTGTACAGAACTGAACTGCGTTTGTGACAATGTGTATATATGCAAAGATATTTTTATGAATAAAGTATATTCATGAAATGGAAAAAATGAGTCTTTCTGAATCCTGCTTCCTCAATGGTGAACACAGAGTTAAATAATCCCCTCAATGGGGCTGTTCTCTACTGACTGGGGTCTTCAGATTCTTTCTTTATTTTTCAGATAATGAAGCAGTTCATGATTACACACAGCATTTCAGAGCGGGACAACTTTGATACCTGGATGGCAAGTGAAATCCATGCTGTAAAAGTGCCAGGCAGTGACCATGTCTGATCATATTAACACTGTTAGGTCCAAGTTTCAAATTCCTGGTCATTCTCATTGACCAGAAACTGAACTTGACCATCCAAATCAATACTGTTTCTATCAGGCCAGATTAGAGATTGTGCACTGACTCACCCTTTGCACAAACAAACCTTGGTAAAACTTACAATTCTAGTGTGTAAATGGAATATTCCCAATTTCCTGGATGGGTGCATTCCCAACAACATTCCAGAAAGTAGACACAACAGTTCACAATAAGCCAATCTCCTTGACCGGAATCCCATGTATTATCTTCAGTACTCTGTTCCATCAGAGGCAGGAATGTTGTTCTGTCAATCTGTACTTGCTACAGGATGCAGTGAGGTACTGCAGCTTCTTCAGCTGTTTGTCCTCATTCACACTCAAAGGACAAATGCAGCAGGTAGATGAGAACACTTATCATTTCCAAGTTTCCCTCTGAGACATTACTCTCCATTGTGTCACCATCACTGGCTTCATATCCTAGAACAACTCCCTTAACAATGCTAGTGTATAGACACCACACAGACCACAGCGATTCAAACAGATGACTCACTACCATCTTTGGGCATCAAGGAATGGGCAATAAAAACTAATCTTGCCAGAATCCTCAACACCCCAAGAGGCAACAACAAACACTGTGTATGCAATGTGAAATGACTAAACCAAATATGTTTCTGTTCAAGTTTTTTCCAACTTAATTTTTCAACGTGAACGACCACCACTTTTAAAGTGGAGCTCATTGCTCTGAAATGCAGATCTTGTAGATGTATGGACGTACAATTGGAATTTAGTTTCAGGTCTGCCTTTTGAGTCTAATTTTACTTCAGTGAATATTGGGTGGTCCAGATTTGACCAACGTTTAGTCCAGATTAGAGTGGTGCTGGAAAGGCACAGCAGTTCAGGCAGCATCCGAGGAGCAGGAAAATCAACGTTTCGGGCAAAAGCCTTTCATCAGGATTAGAGGACTCCAAACAGGTGACTCACCACCATCTTTGGTTTTTATTGTCCATTCCTTGATGCCCAATCTTGTCAGAATCTCCAACACCCCAAGAGGAAACAACAAACACTGTGTATGCAATGTGAAATGACTAAACCAACTATGTTGGCCAACATTTACAACATCGCTGTTCATGAGAAAGATACTGAACTAACTCTATTACTTTGCACTAAGAGGAATATCAATTGGCCCCTTTTCTCAATAGTATCTCAATGGTGATGGAATATTTTAATGTTGAGTCATGAGATATGTAGAAAAATATTGAGACTTAAAGGGGCTCCATCCATACCTGGACCATTCAAGTCTCTGAATTTGACTAAATGCAGATTTTACAACATGAAACGCAAAATGTACCTGTCATTCTCCCAGGCTCTTTACTCCCTGGAACTGTGACAAATCTTGTGGTAAATCCTGAACCAAGCAGGAACAAGGTGGTGGGTGGGAGAGTGATACCACATGGCATGAGGATGCCACACCACATTAGATTGGAGGGAATGGTCCCTGGCATCGGGAACGTGGTCCAGGAAAAGGTCTTGGAGAGATTGCAACTAGGGAAGGGGAAGAGAAGCCTGGAGCAGGGAATGTGAAGAGATGGGAGTGGGAACTGGAGTGACATTTGGACAGACCACAGGATGGGAATAGTCTCAAGGGGTTGAAAGTCTATTTCTGCATTTTTGTAGAGCAGAAACTTCAAAACATTAAAATCAACATGAGGCTGGACTTCTCCGAACCGAGAAGCTAAATCACATCAGGTTTGTGCTGACAGATCTCACGAGAGGAGTCTCTGTCTCAATGCCTCCGTCAGTGGCTATAATCGTATCTGGGGAGAATATTGTTAGGAGGATGAATGAGGAAAAGGTTTTGTTTGAATATCAGAGTGCTCCAACACCAGGTTTACAGCAGAACAACAGTCAAAATTGACAAAGGGAATGCTGAGAGATTGGTCCAACCCACAGGGCACCACATTCCCAGAGGAAAATGTTCATGGAAGAACGATAAAGATCACAAAGGGGAAGTCATCATCACCACTTTATATTTACAGTTGTGTAGATGAGTTAATACTAACACAAGACAAAACTGTGAGTCAGTTGCTGCAGCATGTGTCAATGAGGATAAGGTAGAAACACCTGAAAACTAGGCAGTAGACAAGAACACAACTGTATATTGAATCACAATTGTGCACTTCACTACACTGTATGAAGGTGGGAACTCACCCGATAGTTAAAGACAGTAGGGGAAGTTATTTAATTAGGGCAGGGGGAATTACAATGCTATTCAGCAGGAACTGTGGAGCATAAATTGGGAACAGATGTTTCTCAGGGAAATACACAACAAAAATGTGGAGATTGTTTCTTGGAGCACTTGCTGCAAGTGCTGGATTGGGAGGGATGGTCAGGTGAAGGAATCTTTGATAACAAGAGATGTGGAACATCTAGTCAAAAGGAAGGAGGAAACTTATTTAAGTTTGAGGAAGCAAGGATCAGACAGGGCTGTGCTGAAAATGTGTTGCTGGAAAAGCGCAGCAGGTCAGGCAGCATCTAAGGAGCAGGAGAATTGACGTTTTGGGCATGAGCCCTTCTTCAGGAATGTAGAGGGCTGTAGAGAGTTACAAGGTAGCCAGGAAGGAACTGAAGAATGGACTTAAGAGAGCTAGAAGTGGGGGGGCATGAAAATGCCTTAGCGGGTAGAATTAAGGAAAACTGCAAGGCGTTTTACACTTATGTGAGGAACAAGAGGATGGCCAGAGAGAGGATTGTGCCGATCTGGGATAGTGGAGAGAACTTGTGTCTGGAGTCAGAAGAGGTAGGGGAGGTCCTTAATGAATACTTTGCTTCCATGTTCACTACTGAGAGGGATCTTGACGTTTCTGAGGTCAGTGTGACACAGGTTGATGTTAAGAAAGAGAATGTGCTGGAAATTTTGAAAAACACGAGGATAAATAAGTCCTCTGGGCCAGACGGGATATACCCAAGTTTGATACAGGATGTGAGGGAAGAGATTGCTGCTCCTTTGGCGATGATGTCTGTGTCCTCATGATCCACTGGCCAGATGTTTAGAGGGTGGCAAATGTTATTCCCTTGTTCAACAAACGGAATAAGGATAATCCTGTAGAGCCATCTCGTCAATATTCCACAAATTCCTTTCCTTATGATCCACTACCAACCTGATTTTCCCAGTCCACCTGCATATTGAAATCCCCCAGGATCGCTGTAACATGGCCTTTCTTACACCAGGAAATAGAAAAGGCATGTATCTTGTGCCCCGCATCCTGACTGTTGTTTGGTGGCCTGTACATAACTCCCTCATTTTTCACCTTTGCAGTTCTTCAGTTCTACCCATGCAGATTCAACACCATCTGACCCTACTTAGTTCTTTATTATTGATTTAATTTCATTTTTTTTATTAATGCCCCCACTCCCCTCTGCCCACCAGCCTGTTTTTTTTCTACAGCATGTATATCCTTGGATATTTAGCTCCAACTGCTGTTCCACTACAGCCACGTCTCTGTGATGCCCTCCACATCACACCATCAAGGGCCAAAGGGCCTGTACTGCGCTGTATTTTTTCTATACCTGCCAATTTCAATCTGCCCTATAAGCTCATTTACCTTATTTTGTGCACATTCAGCTACAATACCTTCGGTGCTGGATTGACTGTCCCTCTGCGCGTTGTTATTCACTTATCCAATGTGCTTGAAGAACAAAGGTGGATTAATGCAAGTAGGTTTTACGTAGGAATTGGAATGACATTTTTCTGGAAGGTTCTGTTACCTTTGTATGTATTGAACAATGAGATGTGATAATTCTAAAACTTTTCTGTCTTCCTCAAACTACACATTGTATTAACCAAAAAGTTCTGTGCATAATTCTGATCTCATTAGCGAGAGAAAGATATACCCTTATACCTTGTTTCCTGTGAATGCAGTGACTGGTCATTAGACAGATTATGTATATGTGCCCACATTGGGAATTTGACCAATTTTAATTTCCTATCTCATAAATCCTGCAATCCTGTTTATAAACACTGCCCTGTACTGGCAGTCAATAATTTCAACCTTAACCAAAAATGTGGCATTTATTCTTCTTTCAAAATTATTTAGTGCATTAACATCAACGTTGGGTCGGAAATTCTGATCTTTTGAGAGTCAGTGGCTGTCACCAACACAACTTTCCCCAATACCCTGACCCAAAGCACTCCTGACATGACCCTGTCAGACCAGACAAACCCCCTCCACCTGACACCCATGATCCAGCTGGACCTGAAACTCCCTCAGCTCCCCACCAACCCCAGGAGTCTGCAGAATCTTCAAACACACTTTCCCACACTGTCCAATGATGTCATTGCGCTGACCTGAATTCACTCTTGGGTACGATGAGCAAAAATACGGATGTCATCCACTACTATAACTGAAGTGAGACTTCTTTACTCTTTTGAAGGAACGCTCACCAGACCTGAAACATTAACTCTCTTTCCTCTCCCCAGATGCTTTTGAGACTTACTGAACTTTTCCAGCAATTTCCTGGCCTTTTACCTGTCTGGGAGCAGCGGGAGACAGATTGGAGGTGACGTGGAGACCCGGAGGGTGCCAGGAAGATAAGGACTTAGTATATATTTGGACAGCGGCTCAACCCAAGATACTACATGCCCACCCCCCTCCTCTAACCAGATGAAGAAGACTGTAAGATAAGGTTTTTACTTTTTTCTCTTTCTTTTCTTCCATATATTTAAGTGCATTGATTGGTTTTAGTTAGTTGATATAAAGCTAAGACTTACAATGGCAGGGGACCTCAGACCCGTGACATGTGCCTTTTGCTTGATGTGGGAGCTCAGGAACGTGGCTGACATTCCTGACTCTTACACTTGCAAGAAGTATGTCCAGCTGCAGCTCTTGTTTGACTGCATGATGGCTCTGGAGCTGCGGATGGACTCACTGTGGAGCATCTGCAATGCTGAGGAGGTCGCGGAGAGCATATTTTGCGAACTGGTCACACCACCGTTTAGAATTGCTGAGGGAGACAGTGAATAGGTGACCAAAAGGCAGAAAAAGAGTAGGAAGGCAGTGCAGGTGTCCCCTGCAGTCATCTCCCTCCAAAACAGGTATACCGATTTGGATACTGTTGGGGGAGATGGCTCACCAGGAGAGAGCAGCAGTTGCCAAGATCATGGCACCGTGGCGGGCACTGCAGTTTAGTGCAAGAAAATGACTCCTAGGGCTATAGTCATAGGGGATTCTATTGTAAGGGGAGTAGATAGGCGGTTCTGTAGCCAAAAACGGGACTCCTGGATGGTATGTTGCCTCCCAGGTGCTCAGGTCAGGGATGTCACCGATTGGCTGCAGAGCATTCTAAAAGGGGAGGGTGAACAGCTAGTTGTCTTGGTGCATATAGGCACCAATGATATAAGTAAAAAATTAGATGAAGTCCTGAAAGCAGAATTCAGGGAACTAGGAAAGAAGTTAAAAAGGAGGACCTCAAAGGTAGTGATCTCGGGATTACGACCGGTGCCACGTGCTAGCCAGCGTAGAAATGAAAGAACATGTGGCTTGAGGGATGGTGTAGGAGGGAGGGGTGTCATTACAACACATTCTCACTGCAAGTAATTAATGTACATTGGGACACCATAGACATAGCAGCACAATTCAACCATTCTGCCCATCGAGTCTACTCTGCCATTCGGTCATGGCTGATAGTTTCCCAACCCTAATTCTCCTGCTTTCTCCCCTCAGCCCCGAATCCCTGTAAACAGGTACAAATAGAATTAAGATTGTAGTTATGCTGTTCACCAGAAACAGTAATTAATGGAGAGCAAATGCCAGGGCAACGCTGACCCAGTGAGAGTCTGTGCCAGGGCAGTGCTGACCCAGTGAGAGTCTCAGGGCAACGCTGACCCAGTGAGAGTCTGTGCCACAGTGATAGCCTTTCACTGGTGTACAGCCTGTGTCAGAAGAAGGATGTCAGTGGGAGTAGTTTTGAAGGTGAGGGTCACTCAGCCACTCTCAGTAATCCCAGGGGAGGAGAGAAGGATGTTTGTGAGATATTCCAGTCACTGGGCTGTCAGCACCCACACCGACCTCATCTACTACTCAGTGAGTAAACAATGGTCTGTCCATAGTCAGAGAGCAGAATAGCTCATAGAATCATTGAATCCCCACAGTGTGAAAACAAGCCATTCAGCCCATTAGTCCACACCAACCCACTGAAGGATATGCCACCCAGACCATTCCCCTACCTTATCCTTGCATTACCCATTACTGCTTTCCTGGGTTTTCAGAGTTCCCAGGAGCCAGCACACAGAGAGTTAATGATTTCTGAATCCATTGCAAAGTCAGAACAAAGAGAAATTTCCATAATTAATCAGCTGGATTGTATCTCCAAGACACCATGTTCCTACTGGAAGCGAAACTGTGTTCAAAATCATCTTCATGAAAGAGTACATAAAGATTGTAGCTCAGTGTTCAAACTGCAGATCCACCTGAAGGTGCTGAGGAGTCAGTCAGTGCATTCACCAGTGATCTGAGAGAACACCAAGATGCTGAGAATCTTCTTAACTGTGTCTGTCCTCTTTGGACATCAAATTGCTACATATGACACAGAGCAGGAGGTGATCGACCTCTGTACTCATGTTGACTGTCTAGAGCCAGGACAAGTCATCTAGGACAAGGTCAGTACAGCTGAGAGTTTCCTCTCTTCTGTCGTGTTTGTACCAGTGGAGATTGTTTCATGCTGTTTTTATTCCATAACCTGCAGTGCACCGACAGTGCACATCCCAACCTGAACCATGAGACTGGACTGAAATTACTTCTCGGGCCTCATTAACACTTTTTACATGAGATGCCATCGCCTGCTTGGCTCCCACTGCCAGCTTGTGCAGTAAGAAGAATATCAGGGCTTCCATCTCCAGCAGCAGGTGAAGGGAAGTGTCAGTGTGCTCACAGAGAAGGGGGATGGTGGGGATCAATGCAAGGACTGTAGAGTCAGGGAGCTCTCCTACTGCTCCTGTCTTCACTCAATCTAACCCTGTTTTTGAAAAGCATGATCACAGGCTGAAGGTCTGTGCCGGGTTTCAACCCAGGTCCCCAGAACCTGACCTGGGCTCTGGATTAATAGCCTTGTGATAAATCCCATGAGGACATCACCTGCCCCAATTCAGCAGGGTGTAAGTAATGATGTTTTTATCCTTTCATTCAGTGAAGGTGTCCCTGGCATGGCTGCTATTTAATGCCCATCCCTCATTTCCCAATGCATTTCTCTGTTTAAATAATGTGTTAAAACATACACAGAGATACACAACACAGGGACATATGGTCATTAACGTTGGCTCAATGTAGAAGGATTTCAATAAATTCTCTAAATGTTGTAATTGAAAACCCAAAGGGAAGGAGCAAGGTGAGTCAACCAGGACAACATGAAAGATGAGAGAGTGAGAGAGAAAGGGAATGAATCAGGAAATGCTGCTGTCAGGAATCCCATTAAAAACTCCAAACTCTGTTTCAAGTTTTGTCAGAGTCACAGAGATGTATATCACAGAAACAGACCCTTCAGTCCAACTCGTCCATGCCCACCAGGTATCCTCTATAAATGTCTTCCCATTTGCCAGCATTCTGGGAAGCTGGGGAAGTGATTGCTGGGCCCCTTGCTGAGATATTTGTATCATTGATAGTCACAGGTGAGGTGCCAGAAGACTGGAGGTTGGCTAATATGGTGCCACTATTTAACAAAGGTAGTAAGGAGAAGCCAGGGAACTATAGACCTGTGAGCCTGACGTCGGTGATGGGCAAGTTTTTGGATGGGATCCAGAGGGGACAGGATTTACATGTATTTGGAAAGGCAAGGACTGATTCGGGGCAATCAACATGGCTTTGTCCATGGGAAATCATGTCTCACAAACTTGATTGAGTTTTTTGAAGAAGTAACAGAGAGGATTAATGAGGGAAGAGTGGTAGACGTGATCTATATGGACTTCAGTAAGGCATTTGACATGGTTCCCCATGGAAGATTGGTTAGCAAGGTTAGATCTCATGGAATACAGGGAGAACGAGCCATTTGGAGACAGAACTGGCTCGAAGGTAAAAGACAGATGGTTGTATTGGAGGGTTGTTTATCAGACTGGAGATCTGTGACCAGTGGAGTGCCACAAGGATCGATGCTGGATCTACTGCTTTTCGACATTTATATAAATGATTTGGATATGAACATAGGAGGTATACTTAGTAAGTTTGCAGGTTACACCAACATTTGAAGTGTAGTGGACAGCGAAGAAGGTTACCTCAGATTACAGCGGGATCTTGATCAGATTGGCCAATGGGCTGAGAAGTGGGCAGATAGAGTTTAATTCAGATAAATGCGAGGTGCTGGATTTTGGGAGACCAAATTTTAGCAGGACTTATATACTTAATGGTAAGGTCCTAGGGAGTGTTGCTGAACAAAGTGGGCGGCGCGGTGGCACAGTGGTTAGCACTGCTGCCTCACAGCGCCTGAGACCCGGGTTCAATTCCCGCCTCAGGCGACTGACTGTGTGGAGTTTGCACGTTCTCCCCATGTCTGCGTGGGTTTCCTCCGGGTGCTCCGGTTTCCTCCCACAGTCACAAAAGATGTGCAGGGTCAGGTGAATTGGCCATGCTAAATTGCCCGTAGTGTTAGGTAAGGGGTAAATGTAGGGGTATGGGTGGGTTTCGCTTCGGCGGGTCGGTGTGGACTTGTTGGGCCGAAGGGCCTGTTTCCACACTGTAATGTAATCTAATCTAATCTAATCTAAAAGTGACCTTAGAGTGCAGGTTCATAGCTCCTTGAAAGTGGAGTCACAGGTAGATAGGATAATAAAGAAGGAATTTGGTATGCTTTCCTTTCTTGGTCAGAGCATTGAGTGTTTGAGTTGGGAAATCATGTTGCAGCTGTACAGGACGTTGGTTAGGCCACTTTTGGAATATTGTGTGCAATTTTGGTCTCCTTCCTATCAGAAGGATGTTGTAAAACTTGAAAGGGTTCAGAAGAGATTTATAAGGATGTTGCCACGGTTGGAGGATTTGAGCTACAAGAAAGACTGAATAGGCTGGGGCTGTTTTCCCTGGAGCGTCAAAGGCTGAGGGCTGATCTCATAGAGGTTTATAAAATCATGAGGGGTATGGATAGGATAAATAAACAAAGTATTTTTCCTTGGAGTGGGAGAGTCCAGAACTAGAGGTCATAGGTTTAGGATGAGAGGAGGAAGATATAAAAGAGACCTAAGGGGCAACTTGTTCATGCAGACAGTGGTGCGTGTATGGAATTTGCTGCCAGAGGAAGTGGTGGAGGCTCGTACAATTTCAGCATTTAAAAGGTATCTGGATGGCTATATGAATAGGAAAGGTTTAGACGGATATGGGCGAAATGCTGGCAAATGGGACTAGATTAGGTTGGGATATCTGGTCGGCATGGACGAGTTGGACCAAAGGGTCGGTTTCCGTGCTGTACATCTCTATGCCTCCATGACTCTATTTAGCCCATGTTGTCAATGAAGAGTCAGTGTATATTAGTAGATTTTCCTTTTCCTAGGAAGAGAGCATGTCGATTCCTCACGTCAGATCCAAGATAACATTAAAGACACGTAACTCTTCAGTGGCCACATTTCAACAGTTAAAGCAAGGGCCAGCCATTTGTCACTGGGGGTTTTGCTGTCTTGTTGCCAGTCTCAAAGTTGAAGTGGTGGGGTCTGCCTGTCCCCATTTTCAGGATCCTCTCAGGGAAGAGTTGTCCAGCAGTGGTCATCGAGCGGGCACATGAGGTAGGTTCCGCCACCAGTGGGTATCCTGGTTCCAATCAACCCTATCAAGGCTGTCATACGGCATTTGGGATCATGAAGACGCTGGATTTAATTTGTTTTACCTGTAACTTGCATCATGGTTCAGTCCGGTTTGGTCTTGCGGTCAGGGGCATGCTTCATTTACATAACTCCAATTTCCGGGATGGGACCCGGTTTAGGATGGCGCAGGCCACTTATCTCCATGTTAGGATTTGGGAGGATAAAAGGGGTCAGGGAGTCTCTTGCTGAAGTAAGGGCATAACAAACTACTTCATCCTCTCCAAATATTTTATTATGGGTTTCTAGAAACAAATTGTTAGTGAAGGTTAATATTCCCCCCCGCTTTGTCTCTTTTACTATCTTGATCTATCTGAATGGGGACAAGGCTTACCAGGGATGCCCAAAGTACAGCTGAAATCAAACTGAAATATAACACCTTGACAAGATAAAGACCATTGGGGGTTGTTCTGTAAATGGACTATCCAATCTTCTTGATGAAGTTGACCATTACGACAATCATAATAATTAATGTATAATAATATAAATCATCTTGGGTAATGTTCAACACATCGAAGGAATCAGTCTCTTGGCATACAAGAACATCATCCTGGCATAGGTGGTGTATAGTCTCTTGTTGCTCAGGATCACACAGATAGATGGTTCCCTCTTGTGTACTAATGCTGGCCCAGGCAAGTCCATATATCAGGAATTTTGTTGTTAATAAAAAACCTACATATATTTGTTGCTTCTGACAACAAAGGGACTTTGAAGCAGCCCCTTTAGTCAGCTTCACCTTTCTAGGTAATGGCAGATCATCCACTTGGATGGAATTTCCCACAATATTCCCATTCCTATTGACGCTATTATTGTTGAGTCATAGTCACACAGCACGGGAACAGACTGTTCGGTCCAAACAGTCCATGCTGACCATAATCCCACACTAAATTAGTTCCAACTGCTTGGGCTTGGCCCTGGCCCTGGCCCATATCCCTTAAACATTTCTTATTCATGTCCTTATCTAAATGTCCCTTAAACATTGTAGCTGTACCCATATTCACCACTTTCTTTGGATGTTCATTCCACACACAAACACATCTGTGCGGAAAAGTTGCCCGTCATGTCTTTTTAAAATCTTTTTCCTTTCACCGTAATAATACTCCTCCTTGTCTTAATTCCCCACTCGAGGGAAGAGGCACCTGTCATTCACCGTATTTAGATCCCTCACAATTTTATAAACCTCTGTAAGGTCACCCTTCAACCTCCTCTGCTCCAGTGAAAGAAGTCCCAGTCTATCCATCCTCTCCTTTTCGCTCAAACCCTTCATTCCTGGAAACATCCTCAGAAATCTCTTCTGAAACCTCTCTCTAGTTTTAATAATGCCCATCCTATAACAGAGTGACCAGAACTGGACACAATACTCCAGAAGAGGCCTCACCAATCTCCTGTACAACCTCAACACAGTGTCCCAACTCTGATACTCAAGCATCTAAGCAATGAAGGCAAGTATTCTTAACCGATCTGTCTACATTTGATGCAAACTTCAAAGAATTAAGTATCAGGGCTGATTCAGAGTTCATCTGATCAGTTTCTCCATTACCATTTCTTTACTAAGACTAATCTTCTCCAACTCCTCATCCTCACCAGTCCCTTGGATTTCAGTAATATTTAAGAGATTTATTTTATGTCCCTTTCTGAATGCAGACAAGAATAATTGTTATTTAGCTTCAGTGGATAATCCCAAACATCTTACTTTGAGATGTCTGATATCTGAGGAAGTGCAAATGTTACCGTCATAAGGACAGAGGGTGATGTCAGAGTTTGATGTCAGTCCCATGAGGAACACCCTCTCAGTTCCCAGAAAACTCTCTATAACCGGGAAAGAAAACAGTGACTCCTGTGGGAATTTTGTTTGATTTCAAATAAATGTCTGACAACGTTATTGCAGTCCTTACCAAGTCAGAGTCTACCAACAGAGGGAGTGAGGAGAGACATTCTCCTCTCTTCAAAATTAGGAGAAATATCAAATCATAATCTCGTCACGGGCAGGTGGTGAGATCAGGGAGAGATGTGTTTAAAAACCAACTATATGTCCTTAACAAAGGTGGGGGGGGACCTGTTTATTTTATTCACTCATGGGATGTGGGCGTCGCTGGCTGGACCCAGCATTTATTGCCTGTCCCTAGTTGCCCCTTGAGAAGGTGGGGGTGAGCTGCCTTCTTGAACCTCTGCAGTCCACCTGCTGTGGGTCTACCCACAATGCCATTAGGGAGGGAATTCCAGGATTTTGACCCAGCAACAGTGAGGGAACGGCGATATATTTAGGATCGAGAGTGCAGTGCTAGAAAAGCACAGCAGGTCAGGCAGCATCCATGGAGAGCAGGAAAATCAACATTTCGGGCAAAAGCGCTTAATCAGAAATCATTTATATCAGGATATATTTAGGATGTGGAGTGGCTTTGAGGGGAACTTGAGGGTGGTGGTGTTCCCATGTCCTTCAAGATGGAAGTGGTCATGAGTTTGGAAGGTGGTGTCTAAGAATGCTTGGTGAATTTCTTTGTTCACACTTTAATGCTGAGCAGTTACATCTTTGTGCCAAATCTATAATCCTTTACCTGAAGGAACTCTTAGAGATAACTTCATAATTGCAGTGTGCGTCATCCCTCATTGTGTGGGTTAATTACAGTTTATCCTTTGAACTATCGCCAATATTGTGCTGTAGTGTATTTGGGTCTTTTTGTTCACCCTCCTATCTGTATAGTGATGCTATAGGCTAGCTGCCGGCACATTGTAAAATTCACAAGTCACACAACACCAGGTTATAGTCCAATAGGTTGATTCGAAATCACAAGCTTTCGGAGCGCTGCTCCTTTGTTGGGTAACCTGGTGTTGTGTGACTTCTGACTTTGTCCACCCCAGTCCAACACCAGCCCCTCTACACCATGTAAACGTCAGTTTGGATCAGAACCAGCTGGGATACCTTGAGTCAATTCACCACCACTATCCTTACTGCTGGCTGCTCAAAGTAGCAGGGAAGCAGTGTCCCAGTCGAATTATTACTAGACTCTCAACCTGAAGACCCAGCTGGTGTTCAGGGGACCAGAATTTGAATCCTGCTGTGGCTCATGGTGGAATTTGTAGTTGATAAAAATCTTGAAGTAAGAGTGTCATGACCATTGACGATTGTCAGGAAAACAATGAGGTAAAAACAATGACTGCAGATGCTGGAAACCAGATTCTGGATTAGTGGTGCTGGAAGAGCACAGCAGTTCAGGCAGCATCCAAGGAGCTTCGAAATCGACATTTCAGGCAAAAGCCCTTCATCAGGAATAAAGGCAGTGAGCCTGAAGCGTGAGGAGGGTGGGGGTGGGGAGAAAGTAGCAGAGTACAATGGGTGAGTGGGGGAGGGGGTGAAGGTGATAGGTCATGGAGGAGAGGGTGGAGTGGATAGGTGGAAAAGGAGATAGGCAGGTAGGACAAGTCCGGACAAGTCATGGGGACAGTGCTGAGCTGGAAGTTTGGAACTAGGGTGAGGTGGAGGAAGGGGAAATGAGGAAACTGTTGAAGTCCACGTTGATGCCCTGGGGTTGAAGTGTTCCGAGGCGGAAGATGAGGCGTTCTTCCTCCAGGCGTCTGGTGAGGGAGCGGCGGTGAAGGAGGCCCAGGATCTCCATGTCCTCGGGGAGTTGAAATGTTGGGCCACTGGGCGGTGTGGTTGATTGTTGCGGGTGTCCCGGAGATGTTCCCTAAAGTGCTCTGCTCGGAGGCGCCCAGTCTCCCCAATGTAGAGGAGACCGCATCGGGAGCAACGGATACAATAAATGATATTAGTGGATGTGCAAGTAAAACTTTGATGGATGTGGAAGGCTCCTTTAGGGCCTTGGATAGAGGTGAGGGAGGAGGTGTGGGCGCAGGTTTTACAGTTCCTGTGGTGGCAGGGGAAAGTGCCAGGATGGGAGGGTGGGTTGTAGGGGGGCGTGGACCTGACCAGGTAGTCACGGAGGGAACGGTCTTTGCGGAAGGTGGAAAGTGGTGGGGAGGGAAATATATTCCTGGTGGTGGGGTCTGTTTGGAGGTGGCAGAAATGTCGGCGGATGATTTGGTTTATGCGAATGTTACAACATTTAAAAGGCGTCTGGATGGGTATATGAATAGGGAGGGATATGGGACTAGATTAGCATATGTGGTTGGCATAGACGATTTGGACCAAAGAGTCTGTTTTCATGCTGTATGACTCTATCTGGTTAACTAATGTCCATTAGGGAAGGATAATGCCATCCTTACCTGGTCTAGTATTTACGTTATATCAAAGACATGTGATTGTCTTTTGTGGGAGATAGGTTCAGCCTCAGCATAAATCTAAATCACAACTTTAGCTGCACGCCATTAACATGAAGAACAGTCCCTCGGGAGAGTTCTCCATAACTCTGGTGAACACATATCAAAAAAATCACCTCACAACTCTAAGCTCCCACCACTGACAGGATACCTATGTATCGTGAAGGGTGGACCTTAGTTTGTGATGTCAGTTAACTCATTCAAATGTGTTGCTGGAAAAGCGCAGCAGCTCAGGCAGCATCAAAGGAGCATGAGAATCGCGTTTCAGGCATAAGCCCTTCTTCAGGAATGAGGAGGGTGTGCCAAGCAGGCTAAGATAAAAGGGACTTGGGGGAGGGGTGTTGGGAATACGACAGGTGGAAGGAGGTTAAGGTGAGGGTGATAAGGTGAGGGTGATAGGCCGGGGTGGGGGGGGCGGAGAGGTCGGGAAGAAGATTGCAGGACAAGAAGGTGGTGCTGAGTCTGAGGGTTGGGACTGAGAAAAGGTAGGGGGAGGGGAAATGAGAAAGCTGGAGAAATCTGCATTCATCCCTTGTGGTTGGAGGGTTCCTAGGCGGAAGATGAGGCGCTCTTCCTCCAGGCGTCGTGTTGCCATGATCTGGTGATGGAGGAGGCCAAGGACCTGCATGTCCTTGGCGGAGTGGGAGGGGGAGTTTAAGTGTTCAGCCACAGGGCGGTTGGGTTGGTTGGTGCAGGTGTCCCAGAGGTGTTCTCTGAAAAGTAGGCGGCCTGTCTCCCAAAGGAATAGGAGGCCACATCGGGTGCACCGGATGCAATAAATGATGGGTGTGGAGATGCAGGTGAATTTGTGGCGGATATGGAAGGATCCATTGGGGCCATGGAGGGAAGTGAGGGGGGAGGTATGGGCGCAGGTTTTGCATTTCTTGCGGTTGCAGGGGAAGGTGCCGGAGTGGAGGTTGGGTTGGTGGGGGTGTGTGGACCTGACGAGGGAATCGCGGAGGGAGTGGTCTTTCCGGAGCGCTAATAGGTGAGGGGAGGGAAATATATCCCTGGTGGTGTGGTCCGTTTGGAGGTGGCGGAAATGACAGCGGATGATACGATGTGTATATGGAGGTTGGTGGGGTGGTAGGTGAGGACCAGTGGGGTTCTGTCCTGGTGGCGATTGGAGGGGCGGGGCTCAAAGACGGAGGAGCGGGAAGTGGAGGAAATGCGGTGGAGGGCATCGTCGACCACGTCTGGGGGGAAATTGCGGTCTTTGAAGAAGGAGGCCATCTGGGTTGTTCGGTTTTGGATTTGGTCCTCCTGGGAGCAGATACGGTGGAGACGAAGGAATTGGGAATATGGGATGGCGTTTTTACAGGTGCAAGGGTGGGAGGTGGTGTAATCTAGGTAGCTGTGGGAGTCGGTCGGCTTATAGTAAATGTCCGTGTTGATTCGGTCGGTCGAGATAGAAATGGAGAGGTCTAGGAAGGGGAGGGAGGAGTCTGAGATGGTCCAGGTAAATTTGAGGTCAGGGTGGAATGTGTTAGTAAAGTGGATGAACTGTTCAACCTCCTCGTGGGAGCACGAGGAAACGCCGACACAGTCATCGATGTAGCGGAGGAAAAGGTGGGGGTGGGGCCAGTGTAGCTGAGGAAGATGGACTGTTCCACATATCCTATGAAGAGGCAGGCATAGCTGGGGCCCATGCGGGTGCCCATGGCTACTCCTTTGGTTTGGAGGAAGTGGGAGGATTGGAAAGAAGTTGTTCAGAGTGAGGACCAGTTCAGTCAGTCGAAGGAGGGTGTCCGTGGAAGGATACTGGTTGGTACGGTGGGAAAGGAAGAAGCGGAGGGCTTTGAGGCCTTCATGATGAGGGATGGAGGTGTACAGAGACTGGATGTCCATGGTGAAGATAAGGCGTTGGGGGCCGTGGAAGCAAAAATCATGGAGGAGGTGGAAGGTGTGGGTGGTGTCCCGAACGTAGGTGGGGAGCTCTTGGACTAAGGGGGACAGGACCGTGTCGAGGTATGCAGAGATGAGTTCGGTGGGGCAGGAGCAGGCTGAGACAATGGGTCGGCCGGGGCAGTCAGGTTTGTGGATTTTGGGCAGGAGGTAGAAATGGGCGGTGCGGGGTTGTGGGACTGAGGTTGGAGGTGGTGGATGGGAGATCCCCTGAGGTGAATATTGTAGTTGAAATCAAGATATGAAACAGTGGGAGTTACAGAATTTCAGATTTTTATACAAATATAAAACAACGAAGCACGGCTGCTGACAATCTGAAACAAGAATAGAAATTGCTGCAGAGGCTGAGCGGGTCTGGCAGCATCTGTGGACAGACAGAAACAGGGTTAACGTTTCCCTTTGTCATATCCCTTTGTAAATCAGATTTTGTAGCAGAAAGGATACAGCTGAGAGATTCTTTATCCCAAAGGGTGTAGTTCTAATAGATGCGATTGTGAGTCAGTAGCTCACAGGCAGTAATTGAATGGAGGTGATCAGTGTCTCACCCACTGACTGGAGAGCTGATAAGAGCCCCACATCAGCCCTCTCAGGGAAAGCTTGCTGCATTCAGTGACCCTCAAGCACTGCTGGCTCCTGGCTGCTGATGGCACTGTACCTGAGAGACCTAGCTTCAGCACTGACTCCCAGGCTGATAGGTGTGTGATACCAGGTAGAGGATCGCAGGACACTGTCATGGGGGTGTAGAGTGGGTGAGGTGGGTCAGTAGAAATGGCAGGAGTGTGGGTCTCTCTAATGGCCAGATCCTGATGTTGGTTCATTTTTTCTCCATTCATGAGATTTGGGTTTGACCTATCCCCAATTGCCCTGGAGATGGCGACGGTGAGCTGAGTTCACGAACTGCTGGCATCCTTTGGGTACTTGGGCATCCACAATGCTGTCAGAAAGGGAGTTCCAGGTATTTGATCCAGTGACACTGAAGGAACGGTGATATATTTTCAAGTTAGGGTTGAGTGTGGTTTGGAGGGGATCTTACAGGAGGTGGTGTTCTCATGTGATTACTGCCCTCAGTCCTTCTAGGGAGTAGAGAGTTAAACATCACACAACATCAGAGTATAGTCCAACAGGCTTAATTGGAAGCACTAGCTCTCGGAGCGCTGCTCCTTCATCAGGTGGTTGTGGAGTACACAATTGTGAGACACATAATTTATAGCAAAAGTTTACAGTGTGATGTAACTGAAATTATACATTGAAAAATACCTTGATTGTTTGTTAAGTCTCTCATCTGTTAGAATGACCATGATAGTTTCACTTCTTTCATATGTAAGTCACAAAAAGTTTTTAAAAAGTTACATTCTCAGATTAACTGTAACTATTGGTGTCAACCCAGATAAGCTGTTAAGATGTTGAAGGTGTTAGCCCCCTGTGTTCTGTTGTCTGTGCCATAATGTTTAGACTGATTCTTATCTAAAAAGTGAGTTAACAAAGTCTTACATGGATTCGTGCAGTTTTTGAGCAAAGTACAAAGTAACTCTGCAAGTTCAAATTCACCCCACCAATGTATATATATATGTGTGTGTGTGTGTGTGTAAAAAGGGGTCTAAGTCACAGTGTAAACTTTTGCCATAAATTCTGTGCCTTACGATTGTGTACTCCACAATCACCTGATGAAGGAGCAGCGCTGCAAAAGCCAGTGCTTCCAATTAACTTTTTACACCCCAGTCCAACACTGGCATCTCCAAATCATAGATGGTAGAGAGCACAGATTTGGACGGTGATGCAAAAGGAGCAAGGTGATTGGTTACAATACAATCTGAGGGATTTTCCAGCCTTCCCTATACAGGCAAGTGGTGTGTAGTCTATCCCACTCCTGACCTGTGCCTTGTCGATGGTGGACAGGGTTCAGTGAGATTCTGCAGTGTATCTTGTAGATGGTACACGTTATTAACTTTGTGTGTTGATGGTGGGAGGAGACATTTCCAAAGGAGCTGATTTCCGGGGCTGAGGTGAGAGAGACCGCCCTTGCCATCGAGGCTGTGTCTGAACAAATGTGATATTAAGGAGTTCCAGCAAAACTGGAATCAATGGGAACCAGGAAGAATTTCCACTGGTTGGAGTCATACCTGGCACATGCTCATTAACCATTTCCCTCTTCGATAGGACTGACTGAACACAAGTCCAAATAAATCTCTGAAGAAGAGTCACACTGGAAGAGTAAAGCACAGGAATAGACTGTTTCGCCCAAATACCTGAGCTGATCTAACCCTAACCCTAACCCTATCTGCCTGCACAAGGTCCATACCCCTCTGTTCCCGGCGTGTTTGTGTATCTGTCCAAATGACTTTTAAACTTTACTCCCATATCTACATCTTTCAGCGCCCTGGGTAGCACATTCCAGGCACTGACCACACTGTGTATAAAACCTCCCCTCGCACATTCTCCTCTTACCATAAACTTATGCCCACTAGTGTTTGAGATTTCCACCCTGGGATAAAGACTCTGACTGTCCACCTTCTTCATGCCTCTCATTATTTAATATACTTCCATCAGGCCCCACCTCAGCCTCTGATGTTCTAGTGAAAACAATCTGTGTGCCCAAACTCTCCTTATAGTGAATACACTCCAATCCAGGCAACATCCTGATAAATCTCTTTTGCATCATGTCCAAGGCCCCCACATCCTTCCTGTAATCTGTAGCATGACTTTGCAACTTTTATTCTCAAGCCCCAGATTGATGAAGGCAAACATGCCGTTATGTCTTCTCTCCCACCTTATCCACTTGCATTGCCACTTTCAGGGAGCTATGGACTTGACCCAAGATCCCTCTGCAGATTAATTCTTGACATTTTTTTGTATAATTTTGAATTCTTCTATTTAACTTTCCAAAGTGCATTATCTCACAACTGTCTGGATTAAACTCCACATGCCATTTTACTGCCCATCTTTCCAAGTGATCTCTATTTGTTGCTGTATCCGTTGACAACCTTCCTCACTGTCCATAACTGCACCAATTTGGTTTGCACCACATAACTGTCAGGCACTGACCATCTCCAACAAGACAGAAGGTAAACATCACCCACTGACATTCAATGGCATCACAGTCACTGGATCCACCACTTCAGTGAAAACAGACACAACATATTCATTCAGCTCCTCGACCACTTCTCTATTCCTGAAAATAAATCCATCCAACTCTGGCTGAAATGGACCCACATCCATTTTAGCCAAATCATCACCAATGGAAGCTTTTGCAGTCCGATTTTGATTTTTATGAATTACATTCATATTCAATTCTCCTGTTCCTTACAAGTTTCTTCGTCCTCCTTTGCGGAACCATTCTAGTGAGGACTCTCTGCAACCTCTTAAGGAGACTCATGTATTCCCTAAAATGTGATCATCAATGGCCACAATGGTCATAACAGAATTTCATAGGGGTTCAGCAAAACTTCCTCGATTGAGGAATCAATCATCTCGTTATAAACTCAAGGCCCTGTTTGCTTTGCTATTCACTCTCTCAAAAAAGATCAGTGCACCAAGATTTCCCTGTCCCTCTGCCATGCAATTTTTTGAACAGTGCCGTTAAGTTTATGTCAACTATCAGAATTCCTCACCAAAACTGTATCCCCTTATCGGCCACGGGACTGTCCATTCTGATTGCTTTTTGATTCTGTTCCTGTAATCATGATGGAACGGAATGATGGAGGGTTCTCAATGGGCTGAAAGCCTGACTCCTGTTGCTGTTGGCCTGTTAATCTATTTGATTCAGACAGGTTTTGTCACGAGGAATGAATTAAATGTCTGTATTCTTAATTCCGTTGCAGGACTATTTCCAACATAACTGATGTGAAACAATATGAAGAACTTGTCCTTGATTTCCTGAAAGACTTGGAAAAAGACAAGGGAATACTTAATGGGAAATTTCTTATTGTTTGGTATAAAAAAGGTGGACTAACACAAATAGCTTTAGAAAAGGAATTGAAATGAAACCTTTCTACAAGGTTCTGTTACCTTTATACATTTTGAACAGTGGGATGTGCTTAATTCTAAAACTGTTTTGTCTTCCCCAAACTACACATTGCATTAACCTAGACTACTCTGGTCTCCATACCTCGAGAAAGATATACTCTTCTCCCTAACTTCCATTGAATGCAGTGACTGTTCCTTAGACATATTATGGACATGTTCCCACATTGGAAATTTGACCAATTCCACCAATGTCCTATCTCAGAAATCCCGGTATCCTGTTTATAAAACTGCCCTCTACTGGCAGTCAGTAAAGAATACAAAGTTAAAAATCACACAACACCAGGTTATAGGCCAACAGGTTTAATTGGAAGCACACTAGCTTTTGGAGCGACGCTCCTTCATTTCAGTCTCTGTTCCCACTGGTTCTTTAGTTCAATGATTCCAATCAATGGAATTATTCAAGTTACACTTCATTGGCCCGAAATTCTGATCGGGAGTCAGTCGTTGTCACCGACACACTTTCCCCATTCCCCTTGACCCGACAACACCCTCGACATGAATGTGTCCGACTGGACAAACCCGCTCAACCTGACACCTATGACCCAGCTGGTCTCGAAGCTCCATCACCTCCTCACCAACCCCAAGAATCCACAGATCCCTCATCACTGACCCACTACTCCCCTTCGCCCTTTCCACAACCCCATTGGAAGTGGTGGATGCAGCTACAGTTCCAACATTTAAAAGACGTTGCGATAACCACATGAATAAGAATTGTTTGGAGGGATATGGGCCAAGCGCAGGCAGGTGGGATGAGTTTAGTTTGGGATGATGGTCAGCATGAACTGGTTTGACCAAAGGGTCTGTTTCCGTGCTGCATGACTTGATGACGCTCATCCCAATTTCAGAAACAACTCTCCAGGTTTGGTGGTGTGAAACAGTTTTCTTCAAGATCAGACACCCAAGAGATTGGAGTCAGTTTCAGTTTCTCCCATTTACAAACACTTTGTCTCAGAAGATAACACATGTCTTGGCTGGTTAAGGCCAAGTCTCTAAAAGGCAAATCCCAATGGGATGTCTGTAACTTTCCATTAATACACATTTAGAGATATGGAAGGTGTCTGGGGGAATTGAAAGGAAGCTGCCAGTAGAAAGAGTTAACTCACCATGAGTATGAGACAGTGGGGTGGGGCCAACACTGAGTGATGTTGTTGTAATTATACTTTGTTCAGGAAAACTGCTGCAATCTGCTGTTCATTAACTTTTTCAAAAGTTGAGTTCAGTTTGATATTTGCCAAACGATAGCATATCGAGATCTTGAGAACAACCTGAAGGTGTAAAGCACAAAAACTTGATTTAATGAGAATCAAAAACACACAGTTCATTCTATTCCCAAAGGTTTGAAATTCATTATTAAACTAATTTTGAATCTTTGATGTTGTGCATGAACAACAGCCTAATTTTCAGTGAACCCTCTTTAACTATGGGGTGAGTTCCCACCTCCATGCAGTGTAGTGAGGTACACAGCTGTGATTCAGTATACGGGGTGTCCCTGTCTACTGCCCATTTTTCAGCTGTTTCTACCTTATCCTCATCGACACCTGCTGCAGCCACTGACTCACCGTTTCTTCTTGTTTCAGTATTAACTCATCTATACAACTGTAAATATAAAGTGGTGATGATCACTTCCCCTTTCTGATCTTTATCATTCTTCGGAACCATCCATGTACATTTTCCTCTGGAGTGGGGGTGCCCGATGGGTTGAACCCATCTCTCAATATTGCCTTCGTCAAGTTTGTTGTTCTGCTGTAAACCTGGTGATGGAGCCCTCTGACATTCAATCAAAGTTTACAGCCTTTTTCTCATTTACCTCCCTGACTGCATTTTTCAATCTCCTCCAACGAAATGTTTTTCCTCCCGACAGATGTGATTATAACCACTGACACAGGCAGTGAGACTGTGACTCCTCTTGTGAGATCTGTCAGCTCAAACCTGATGTATTTTCACATTTTCGTTGGAGAACCCAGCTAAATGTAAGGATTTAATGTTTTGAATTTTTTTTTCTTAATAAAGATGGCAGAATAGGGTATTCAACCCCTCGAGACTGTCCCTCCATTCCCACCTTCTGGTCTATCCAAGTGTCATTCCACATCCCACTCCCATCTCTTCACCATTCCGTGCTCCAGGCTTCTCTTCCCCTTCCCCAGTTGTAATCTCTCCCAGACCTTTTCCTGGACCACTTTCCCGATGCCAGGGATCATTCCCTCCAGTCTCAGGTGGTGTCCCCATGCCATGTGGTATCACTCTCCCACCCACCACCCACCTCCTCATTCCTGCTTGTTTCAGGCTTTTACCACAAGAGTTGTCACTGTTCCAGGGAGTAAAGAGCCTGCGAGAATTACAGGTACATTTTATAGCTCTTGTTGTAGAATTTGCAGTTAGTTAAATTCAGGGATTTGGATGGTCCTGGTGTGGGTGAATTCACTTTGTCTCATAACAATGTTTCTTTGCATGACTCATTGTTCAACATTAAAATGTTGTGTCACCATGGAGACATTATTGATAAAATGGGCCAAATGGCGACGTGCATGTCTCTTTATGAAAAGTAATAAAATTAGCTCAGTATCTCACTCATGAGCAGCAATGGTGTAAATGTTGGTCAAATCTGGACCACACAATATTCACTGAAAGAAAGACAGACCCAAACAGCAGACCTGAGGCTAAGTTTCAATTGTCCATCTGTACATTTACAGGGTCTGTATTTCAGAGCAATGGGTGGACTGACATTTATCTTTATATGAGTGGTCCAAGTGCTCTTCATTCACATTGAAGAAATTAAAAATGTAAAAAAAACTTGAATCCGCAACAGTATTTCCAGTAAGTCAGTTCACTTTGCAGACACACAGTATTTCCTGTTGCCTCTCGGTGGGCAGGAAATACTGACAAGTTTGGTTTTTATTGTGCATTCCTTCTTGCTCGAAGATGGTGGTGAGCCCTGTTTTTGAATTGCTCCAGTCCATGTCTTTTATCTAGTAATGAGTGTTTTTCAGAGCTTGCAGACTCCTCGACCAGTGTACGTTTAAGAGAACACCTCTGGGACACCTGCACCAACCAACCCAACCGCCCCATGGCTGAACACTTTAACTCCCCCTCCCACTCCGCCAAGGACATGCAGGTCCTTGGCCTCCTCCATCGCCAGACCATGGCAACACGACGCCTGAAGGAAGAGCGCCTCATCTTCCATCTAGGAACCCTTCAACCACAAGGGATGAATGCAGATTTCTCCAGCTTTCTCATTTCCCCTCCCCCTACCTTTTCTCAGTCCCAACCCTCAGACGCAGCACCATCTTCTTCCCGACCTCTCCGCCCCCACCCCCTCTTCGGTATATCACCCTCACCTTAACCTCCTTCCACCTATCGTATTCTCAACGCCATCCCCCAAGTCCCACCTCCCTACCTTTTATCTTAGCCCGCTTGGCCCACCCTCCTCATTCCTGAAGAAGGGATTATGCCCGAAACGTCAATTCTCCTGTTCCTTTGATGCTGCCTGACCCGTTGCGCTTTTCCAACAACACATTTTTAAGCTCTGATCTCCAGCATTTGCAGTCCTCACTTTCTCCTACAATATTTATTTACCCAGGCTCCTTAGCGTGTACCAGGTAAGGACAACACAGCTCGAGACTGCAGTCAGTCAGCCAAGTCCCAAGTTAATTTGAGACGACAAAGAGAAAAACTACACTCGACAATTTTACCAACTCTATTTCTAACAATCTGATTCTTTTGAATATTAAAACATTACCCAGACGTGCTGCTCTGTTGAATTGTTTTGTCTGTACTTCTCTTCATGAGTTGATTCTGTCTCTGATCAGAGGGTGAGCTGCTCTGCTCACTGCTGTCACCTGACCTGCCTATAGTTTGGCTGGAGAGTGGGGTCCGGTCAAGTCCTGCCAGGCCGGGTTCTTATACCCTCCTGGCTACATTCTGGATCCTTCCAAGGACTTGGCTAATCAGGGCAATCAAACTAATTGGCTTTATCACCTTGAAATGCTGCTCATGGTTCTCGATGGCTTGCTAACAGTGAACCGTTTGATGTGTCTGCCTTGGGCCTGGAAGTCTGGCTTTGTCCCCGAATATACACCTGGTCTTCTGCCTTACTGAGGCATGTCCCATGCATCTTGTTTGTTTGACACACTTTGTAATGTGCTCTGGTGCCTCTCCAGTTTTCAATTATCCGGGCGTAAACCTTGCAAGGACCTTTCCCTGGGCAGAATTGTCTCTTGTGTGTCTGTCTTGGCTCAGGATTCCCAACATACTTTTGGCCAATTTTTGTGCCCTGTTTATTCCAGTTGCTGTTGATGTATTTCTGCCCTCCCTTCTTAATGGTTTTTATTTCACCTGAGCAGTCGCAGGCATTTACAATGCTCCACCGCCAAACCATAGTCACCCGACGCCTGGAGAAAGAACGCCTCATCTTTCACCTTGGAACCCTCCAACCACATGTGACCAATGTGAATTTCATCGGTTTCCTAATTTTCCCTCTCCTCACCTTATCCCAGATCCAACCTTCCAACTCGGCACCACCCTCTTGAACTGTCCTCCCTGTCCATCTTCCTTCCTACCTATCTGCTCCACCCTCTTCCCTGCCCTATCACCTTCACCCCCACCTTCACCTACCTATCATTATCACAGCTACCTTTCCCTCCCACCTCATCCCCCTCCCATTTATCTCTCAGCCCCCTTGGGCCACAAGCCTCAATCTTGATGAAGGGCTTATGCCTGAAATGTTGATTCTCCCGCTCCTGGGATGCTGCCTGACCGGCTGAGCTTTTCCAGCACCACACTCTTCGATTCTGATCTCCTGTATTTGCAGTCCTCACTTTCTCCTCCCTGCTACAATGTGGTGTCAGTACCCCAGCATTGTTCAGTGGGCAGTTCCAGGATTTGAAGACAATGACGGTCACACAATGGAGAGGGGGCTCTGAGGTGATGGCTTTCCCATCCATGTGCTGCCCTTATCTTTCCAGTAAGTTGATGCTTGGATATATCAATGTTAATAAGATAGGAACAACAAGGAACAGTACATTAGAGGAAGTAGGCCTTTGGCCCACCAAGCCTGTGCCAACACATGATACATTTCTAAACTAAAAGTCTTTTGTCTCTGTGCAGTCCATGCCCCTTTTTCCGGTCTATTCATGTTTCTGATCATTTGCTTCTTAAATGTTGCTGTTGTATTCTCTGACAGCACATTCCAGGCATTTACCGCTCTCTGGAAAAAAGTCTTCCCTCTCACATTTGCTTTAAAAATTCACCTTTTCACCTGAAATCTATCTCCTCTCGTAAGTGACATTTTTATTCTGAGGAAAATGTTCCATCTGTGCATTCTCTCCATGCCTCTCATAATTTTGAAAATTTCTATCAGGTAGTCCCTCAGCCTCTGACATTAGTTGAAAATAGAGCCTAGAGGAGTACAGCACAGGAATGGGCACTTCGGCCCACGATGTTGTGGTGAAAATGACGCCAATTTAAACAAATCCCTTCTGCCTGCCCTTTGTCCATATCCCTCCATCCCTTACATATCCATGTGCTTATCAAAAAGTCTCTTACACGACCCTATTGTATCTGCCTCCTACACCATCCTTGGCAGTGCATTCCAGACCCCTACCACTCTCTGTGTAAAATATTTACACCTCACATCTCCTTTCAACTTTGCCCCTTTCACCTTAAATGCATGCTCCCTAACTTTAGATATTTCATCTCAGGGTAAAACCCTATCTATGCATCTCACAATTTTATAAACTTTTATCAAATCTCCCTTCAGCCTCCTCCACCCCAGAAAAAAACGACCGTAATTTTTCTTGTCTCTTCTTATAGCTCATACCCTCTAATCGAGGCAACATCCTGGTAAACCACTTCTGCAAACTCTGCAAAGCCTCCACATCCTTCCTGTGAAGTGGTGACCAGAACTGAACGCAATACCTTCAGTGTGGCCAGACCAAAGTCTTATAAAGCTGCAACATGAAATCCTGACTCTTGTACTTAATTCCTCAACCAATAAAGGCAAGCATACCATACACCTTCTTTACCATCCTATTTACTGGTGTGGCCACTTCAAGGAAGCTATCGAATTGAACCCCAAAATCCCTTTGTACAGCAATACTGTTCAGGGTCCTGCTATTAACTGTATACATTTCCTTAACATTTGAATTCCCAAATGCAGCACCTCACACTTACCCAGATGAAACTCCATCTATCATTTCTCCACCCATATCTACACTGATCTATATCCTGTCGACTCCTTTGACAACCTTCTACGCTATCCACAACTCCACAGATCCTTGTATCATCTGCAGCCTTACTAAACCACACATCTACATTTTCATCCAAGTCGTTTTTATAAATATCACAACTCGGAGAGATTCCAGTACAGATCCTTCTATAACTACTCTCTGCCTTCTATGGGCAAGCCAATTCTGAATCCACGTGGCGAAGTCAGTGGGGATCCCATCCTACTGAGATCTTAATCTTCTGGATGAGCCTACCATGAGGAACCTTATTGAAAGTCTTACTAAAACTCATGTAGCCAACATCCACTGCTCTACCTTCATAAGTCACCATTGTCACCTTTTTAAAAAATGCAATCACTTTAGTCAGGCATGATCCGTGCTTCACAAAGCCATGCTGACCGTCCCTAATTAGGCCTGGCTTTTCCAAATGTGTGTAAATCCTATCCTATTCCCTATCCCATTAATGTGAGACACACCTGTCTATAGTTTCCTGGATTATCCCTATTTCCCTTCTTGAACAGAGGAACAACATTAGCTACTCGCCAGTCCTCCAGGACATCTCTGGTGGCGAATGAGGACACAAACATCTTGGTCAAGACCCAAACAATCTCTTCCCCTGCCTCTCTCAAGAACCTGGGGTGGATAGCATCATGCCCTGGGGATTTATCCATCTTAATGCTCTTTAAGAGACCCAACACCACTTCTTTCTTGATCGCAAAATACAGTAGCATGTTAGCATGCTCCACCCAAATCTCACTATCCTCCATATACTTCTCCTGGGGGAATACTGATACAAAGTACTCATTTAGGATCTCACCCACATCCTCAGTTTCCAAGCACAAGTTCCCTCCTTCCTTGAGTGGTCCTAATTTCTCCCTCGTTAGCCTCTTGTTTGTAATGTATGTATAGAATGCCTTAGGATTCTCTTTAACCTGACTTGCCAAGGTCATTACATGTCTCCTTGTGCTGTCCTTTTTCCCTGCTTGAGCTCTTTCCTGCTTTTTTGACATTCCTTACAGGCCCTGTCCAATTTTAGCTTCCTAAACCTTACATATGCTGCTTCTTCTCTTTTGACTAAAGTCATAACCTCCATTGTTAATCAAGGGTCCCTGACCTTGCCATCCTTGTCCTTCCTCCTTACTGGAACATGCAGGTCCTGAACTCTCGTCAGCAGGTCTTTAAACAATTCCCACATGTCAAATGTGGACCTGCCTGATAACTGTCCTTCCAATTAACACTTTCTAGCTCCTGCCCAGTACTGACATAATTTGCCCATCTCTAATTTATCAGCTTGCCACAAGGTCCTGAATTATCCTTACTCATTGCTATCTTAAAACTGAAGGAGTTGTGATCACTGTTTCCAAACTGCTCTCCCATTGAAAGGTCAGTCACTTGGCCAATGTCAATTTCTTGTACAATGTCCAGTATGCCCCCCCTCCTCTAATTGGACAATCCACAAACTGTTTCAAGAAACCCTTTCAGAATACATTTAACAAATTCTGCCTGATCTAAACCTCTTGCTGCAAGGGAGTCCCTGTTGATATTGGGGGAAATTAAAGTCACCCAGTGTGAAAACACTTTTTATTGCATATTTCCATAATCTGCCTCATATTTGTTTCTCGATGTCTTGGTGCTTGTTAGGATTATACTGTAGGCCCCCCTATCAGCGTGATTACACCCATCTTAAGTTTGAGCTTTACCCATATTGCCCTCGTAGATAAGCCCTCCAGTATGTCCTCTCTGAGTACAGATGTAACGCAACTCCTCCACCGCTTTTACCTTCCTCTCTCGTCTAAAACAATGAAACCCTGGAATTTTAAGCAGCCAGTCCTGTCCCTCTCTCAATCAACTCTGTAATAGCTGCAACATCACAGTTCCATGTAGGTCCAGGCTGTATGCTCATCTGCCTTACCTTTAATACCTCTTGCATTGAAATAAACACACTTTCAGCTCATTATACCATCTTGTATATTTACCTGTCTCTGCCTTTCTTTACTTTGTGATTTACTGGTCCTAAAATGTATCTTCCCATCAATCCTTCCACTTGGTGACCTGCTGCTCTGGTTTCCATCCTCCTGCCTCCCTAGTTTAACCTAACCGAGTAGCACCAGCAAATCTTCCTACAAGGATATCAGTTCCCCTCCAGTTTAGGTGCAAACTGTCCCTCTTGTACAGGTCACCCCTTCTCCAGAAGAGATCCCATTGATCCAAGAACCCCTTGCACCAGCTCCTTAGCCACGCATTCATCTCTCCGACCTTTCTATTCCTTGCCTCACTAGCATGTGGTATTGGTAATAACCCAGAGATTACTATCCTTGAGGGTGGTAAATAAACCAAGTTTGTCCAATCTCTACTCATAGCTAATACCCTCCAAACCAAGTGACATCCTGGTAAACCTTTTCTGTTCATTGTCCAAAGTCTTCAAATCCTTCTAGTTTTGTGGTGACCAGAACTAAATTCAATATTCCAAATGTGGCCAAACTAAAATTCAATACAACTGTAACATAAATTGTCAAGTTTTATACTCTGTGCCTGATCGATGGAGGCAAGGATGGCATACACCTTCGTGACCACCTTACCTACTTGTGCTGCCACTTTCAGGGAACTGTGGGCCTGTGTACCTTGACCCTCTGTATGTCAATGCTTCCAAATGTTCTGCCATTTACTGGATACTTCCTTCCAACATGACAATGTCAATAATGCATCACCTCACATTTGTCTGGATTAAATTCAATCTGCTATTTCTGCACCCAGGTCACCACTTTATCTCTTTCCTGCTGCATCCTCTGGCAATCCCACTTACTATCCACAGCTTCCCCAATCTTTGTGTCATCCACACACTTATAAAATGTGGTCTGATTTGTAAGATGTCATCAGGTAATAGCCTGGAAATTATATGGAAATCAAATTTGAACAAATGTGTGAGGGAGGGCGTTAGATATGCGGATCATGGGGATACCTTGTGGGGAAGGTGGGACCTGTACAAACAAACCTCAATAAACATCACAATTCTGATGTGTAATGGAATATTCCCAATTTCCTGGGTGTGTGTTCCCACTCCAGAAACTAGATACAACAGATCTCAATAAATCAATCCCCTTGACCGGAATCCCATCCATTATCTTCAGTACTCAATTTTCTCCTCTGTTGGTGTATTGCATGTCAGTCTGTTCTTGCTACAGAATGGACTGCAGTGAGGTACTGCAGCTTCTTCAGCTGCTCATTCTCATTCCATAACGTTCACACTGAAAGGACAAATGCAGCAGGTAGATGGGAACACCATCACCTCCAAGTTTCCCTCTGAGACATTACTCTTCATTGTGTCACCATCACTGGCTTCATACCCTGGAACTGCCACTTTAACAATGCTGGCGTACAGACCCCAGATAGAATCATGGAGATGTACAGCATGGAAGCAGTCCCTTCGGTCCACCTTGCCCAACCCGACCAGATATCCCAACCTGGTGTACTTCCACCTACCAGCATTCGGCCCATATCCCTCCAAACGCTTCCTATTCATATATCCATTCAGATGCCTTTTAAATGTTGCAATCGTACTCGCCTCCACCATTTCCTCAGGCAGCTCACTCCATACACGTACCACCCTCTGAATGAAAACATTGCCCCTTAGGATTCTTTTATATCTTTCCCCTATCACCCCAAACCTATGCCCTCCAGTTGTGGGTTCCCCCACCCCAGGGAAAATCCCTAGTCTATTTATCCAGCACTGATCCTTTTGGCACTCCACTGGTCACAGGCTTCCAGTCTGAAAAACAACCCTCCACCACCACTCTCTGTCTTCTACGTATGAGCCAGTTCTGTATCCAAATGGCTAGTTCTGTATTTCATGAGATCTAACCTTCTCCTATGGGGAACCTTATTGAATGCCTTATTAGTCCATATAGATCACATCAACTGCTCTGCCCTCATCAATCCTCTTTGTTACTTGTTCAAAAAACTGAATAAAGTTTGTGAGACATGATTTCCCACATGCAATGTCATGTTTGCTATCCCTAATTAATCCTTACCTTTCCAAATACATGTACATCCTGTCCCTCAGGATTCCCTCCAACAACTTGCCCACCACCGAGGTCAGGCTCACTGGTCTATAGTTCCCTGGTTCGCCCTAACCACCTTTCTTTAATAGTGGCACCACATTAGCCAACCTCCAGTCTTCCGGCACCTCACCGGTGACTATCGATGATACAAATATCTCAGTAAAAGACCCAGCAATCATTTCTCTAGCTTTCCACAGAGTTCTAGGGTATGCCTGATCAGGACCTGGAGATATATCCAGTTTTTTGCGTTTCAAGAAAACCAGCACATCCTCCTTTGTAATATGGACATTTTTCAAGATTTCACCATCTATTTCCCTACATTCTATATCTTCCATGTCCTTTTCCACAGTAAACACTGATACAAAATACTTGTTTAGTATCTCCCCATCTCCTGTGGCTCCACACAAAGGCCACCTTGCTGATCTTTGAGGGGCCCTATTCTCTCACTAGTTACACTGTTATCCTTAATGTATTTGTAAAAACCCTTTGAATTCTCCTGAATGCTATTTGCCAAAGCTATCTCATGTCCCCTTTTTTACCTCCTGATTTGCCTCTTAAGTGTACTCCGATTGTATTTATACTCTTCTAAGGATTCACTCGATCTTTCCTATCTATACGTGACATATGCTTCTTTCTTTTCCTTCACCAAATCCTCAATTTTTGTAGTCATCCAATATTCCCTACATCCAGCAGCCTTTCCTTTCACCATAACAGGAATATACTTTCTCTAGATTCTTGTTATCTCATTTCTGAAGGCTATCCATTTTCCAGCCATCCCTTTACCTGCAAACATCAGCCCCCAATCAGCTTTTGAAAGTTCTTGCCTTATGCTGTCAAAATTAGCTTTCTTCCAATTTAGAACTTCAATGTTTAGATCTTGTTGGCGGCATGATGGCTCAGTGGTTAGCACTGCTGCCTCACAGCGCCAAGGACGCAGGTTTGATTCCAGCCTCGGGGAACTGTCTGTGTGGAGTGTGCACATTCTCCCCATGTCTATGTGCGCTTCTCTGGGTGCTCCGGTTTCCTTCCACAGTCCAAAGATGTGCAGATCATGTGAATTGGTCATGCTAAATTGCCCATAGAGTTAGGTGCATTAGTCTGGGGTAAATATGGGGAATGGGGGCCTGGATGAGTTACTCTTCAGAGGATCAGTGTGGACTAGTTGGGCCAAAGGGCCTGTTTCCACACTGTAGGGAATCTTAAAATATCTAGTCTGTCCTTTTCCATCAGTATTTTAAAACTAATAGAATTATGGTCGCTGGCCCCAAATGCTTCCCTACTGACAGCTCAGTTACCTGCCCTGCCTTTTTTCCCAAGAGTAGGTCACATTTTGCACTTTCTCTAGAAGGAATATCCACAGACTGAATCAGAAAATTTTTTTGTACACACTTGACAAATTCCTCTCCATTTAAACCCTTAACACTATGGCAATCCCAGTTGGACTATAGCAATTCAAACAGAGGACTGACCACCATCTTTGGGCATCAAGGAATGGTCAATAAAAATCAATCTTGTCAGAATCTCCCATACCCCAAGAAGGAATAAACAACACTGAGTGTCTGCAATGTGAAATTCCGAAACCGGGTATGTTTCTGTTCAAGTGTTTTCCAGCTTCATTTTTTTGATGTCAATGAGGAGCACCTGAACTACTTCTAAAGATGAACATCAGCTCCAGCCATTGCTCTGAAATGCAGACCCTGTAAATGTCTGATGGACGTGTGGAATTTAGCTTCAGGTCTGCCTTTTGAGTTTGACCTAACTTCAGTGAATATTGGGTGGTCCAGATTTGACCAACATTTACACCATTGCTGTTCATGAGCGAGATACTGAGCTAACTTTATTACTTTGCATGAACAGACACACAAGCCACCAATTGGCCACGTTTCTCGTTAACGTCTCCATGGTGACAGAACATTTTAATGTTGAATCATGGGTGATGCAGAAAAACATCATTCCGAGCCCTAAGCTGACTTCATCCACACCTGGACCATCCAAATTCCTGAATTTGATTAAATGGAAATTTTATAACATGAGACACAAAATGTACCTGTAACTCCCACAGGCTCTTTACTCCCTGGTACAGTGACAAATCTTGTGGTAAAACCTGAAACAAGAAGGAACGAGGAGGTGGCTGGTGGGTGGGAGAGTGACACCACCTGAGACAGGAGGGAATGATTCCTGGCATCGGGAAAGTCATCCGGGAAAAGGGCTGGGAGAGATTACAACTGGGGAAGGGGAAGACAAACCTGGAGCAGGGAGTGGTGAAGAGATGGGAGTGGGAGCTGGAGTGACACTTGGACAGACCCGAGGGTGGGAATGGAGGGACAGTCTCGAGGGGTTGAATACTGTATTCTGCCATTTTTACCCAGGAAAAATATTTCAAAACATTACAGCCCAACATTTAACTGGGCTTCTTCTAAACAAAATGCAAAACCACGTCAGGTTTTTGCTGACAGATCTCCCAAGAGTAGTCACGGTCTCAATGCCTCTTCCAATGGTTAAAATCAAATCTGAAGGAGAAAAGTATCATAGAATGTGTAAAAATGCAGTCAGGGAGGTGAATGAGGGAAAGGCTGGAAAACTTTGATTGAATGTCAGAGGGCTCCATCACCAGGTTTACAGCAGAACAACAGTCAAAATTGACGAAGGAAATACTGAGAGATGGGTTCAACCCACAGGGCACCACATACCCAGAGGAAAATGTTCAAGGTTGGTTCGAAGAATGACAAAGGTCAGAAAGGGGAGTGATCATCACCACTTGATATTTACAGTTGTGTAGATGAGTTAATACTAAAACAAGAAGAAACGGTGAGTCAGTGGCTGCAGCAGGTGTCGATGAGGATAAGGTAGAAACAGCTGAAAAATGGGCAGTAGACAGGGACACCCCGTATACTGAATCACAGCTGTGTACCTCACTACACTGCACGAAGGTGGGAACTCACCCCATAGTTAAAGAGGGCTCACTGAAAATTAGGATGTTGTTCATGCACAACATCAAAGATTCAAAATTGGTTTAATAATGAATTTCAAACCTTTGGGAGTGGAGTGAACTTTTTTTTATTCTAATTAAAAACACGTTTTTGTGCTATACGCCCTCTGGGTTGTCTCACAATCTAAATAAACTATCATTTGGCAAATTTAAAACTGAACTCAGCCTTTGAGAAATGTTTAAGAGAAACATGGAAAATGTAAAGGTGAGAAATAAATGCTTCTCCTGTGAAGGTGATCTTAAAATTAGGAAAGGGATTGGAGACAATTGAAGGCAAATTGTACAACCTAAGGAAGGATTATCAAATTCAAAAGGTCAGTTTGAAAATGGACAGCAAATTTCAGCAGTGTTCTTGAATATAGACCCATCCAGATGCCTTGTAAATGTTGCAATTGCGCTAACCTCCATCACGTTTTCTGGCAGCTCATTCCACACATGTGCCACCCTCTATGTGAAAAAGTTGTCCCTTAGGTCTCTTTTACATCTTTTCCCTCTCACCCTAAACCTATGCACTCTAGTTCTGGACTCCCCCACCCGAGGGAAAAGACTTTGTCTATTTATCCTGTCCAAGCCCCTCATGATTTTATAAACCTCCACAAGGTCACCCCTCAGCCTTCGCAGTTCCAGGGAAAACAGCCCCAACCTATTCAGACTCTCTCTATACCTAGAATCCTCCAACTTTGTAAATCTTTTCTGAACCCTTTCAAGTTCACAACGTCCTTCTGATGGAAAAGAGACTAGAACTGCACAAAAGTAGCTTAACTAAAATCTTGTACAGCCGCAATGTGACCTCCCAACTCCAATACTCAGTGCTCTGACTAATAAAGGAAAGCATACCAAATGCCTTCTTCACTATCCTCTCTACTTGCGACTCTACTTTCAAGGAACTATAAACCTGCATTCCAAGGTCTCTTTGTTCAGCAACACTCCCTAAGACCTTACCACGAAGTGTGTAAGTCCTGCTAAGATTTGCTTTCCCAAAATGCAGCACCTCACATTTATCGAAATTAAACTCCACCTGTCACTCCTCAACCCATTGGTCCATCTGGTCAAGATCCCATTGTACTCTGAGGTAACCTTCTTTGCTGTGCACTACACCTCCAATTTTGGTGTCAATTGCAAACTTCCTAACTGTACCTCCTATGTTCATATCCAAATCATTTATTTCAATGACGAAACGAAATGGACCCAACACGAATCCTTGGGGCACTCCACTAGTCACAGGCCTCCAGTCTGAAAAACAATCCTCCACCGCCACCCTCTATCTTCTACCTTCGATCCAGTTCTGTATCCAAATGGCTAGTTCTCGCTGTATTCCATGAGATCTAACCTCACTGACCAGTCTCCCATGGGAAAGTTGTCGAATGCCTTACTGGCATCCAATCCTCTTCGTTACTTTTTCAAGAAACTCAATCAAATTCATGAGACATGATTTCCAATGCAAAAAGCCATGTTGACTATCCCTAATTAGTCTTTTCCTTTCCAAATACATGTAAATCCTGTCCGTCAGGATTCCCTCCAACAACTTGCCTACCACCGACACCAGGCTTCTGGGTTTATCATTCCTTGGCTTCTCCTTATTACCTTTCTGAAATAATGGTACTAGTTAGCCAACCTCCAGTCTTCTGGCACCACACTTGTGACTATCGATGATACAAATATGTCAGCAAAGGGCCCAGCAATTCCTGAGGAAGGGCTTATGCCCGAAACGTCGATTCTCCTGTTCCTTGGATGCTGCCTGACCTGCTGCGCTTTTCCAGCAACACATTTTCAGCTCTGGTCTCCTCAGAAGACCTCCAGAAGATTCCAAGAGCAAAGTTTGTAGGTGAAGCATGTTTTTATATCTTTTAGATGGTTTTCTGGAACTTTCTATTGTTCTGGCCAATCAGGGAGATAAGCTTAGTGGTTTGAAACAGAGTCAATCATTTGGATGGATTGCTGATGTTAGTTTATTTTTGTGTAGAAGGGCCCGGCACTGTACCTTGCTGTCAGGGCCCTCCTTTGTTCAGTAAATAAGTTGTTGGGAGTATGTCTGTTCTGCATAAATGTTGCCTTTTACATTAGCAAATGTCATTAGCACCTGACTCCTGTGTTTGCACTGTGTCTGGTGTGTGGACTTTGTGATTTTAGAACTTTACTTGGCCAATGTACCCAGCATCCCTTGCTGTTTGGCCAAGTTAGCAATCTATCTGTGTTTTAGCAACCAGGAGGCTGCTGAAGTACACACTGTATTAATCTAGAGTACTGTGCATATTTCTGATCTCTTTAAGAGAAAGATATACCTTATATCTACCTTCCAGTAATACAATGACTGTTCATGAGGTAGGTTCTGTATATGTGCCCACATTGGAAATTTGACTAATTCCATCAGAGTCCCATTTTAGAACTTCTGGGATCCTGTTTATAAACACTGCTCTCCACTGGCAGTCAATAATTTTAACTCCATCCAAGAATACTGTACAGCATTTATTCTCAGTTGAAAATTATTCAGCTGCATTAACATCAGCAGGAAGCATTTCATTCCCATTTACACTCACTGTTCCCATTGGTTCATTAGTTCAATGATTCTGATCAATGGCTTTATCCAAGTTCCTCACTTCATTGGCCCTAGAATTCTGATCAGGAGTCGGTCATTGTCACCGACACACTTCCTCCATTTCACCTGACCTGACACCAACCCCGTAATGATTGTGTCAGACCGGATAGACCCCCCCAACCTGACAACTATGCCCTGATGGACCTAAAACTCCCTCACTTTCCCACCAACCCCAGGAGTCCACAGATTCCTCATCACTCCCTTTTCACCAAACACAGCCCCATTGGAACTGTCACCTCCTCCCATCCCATCACCACCTCCCTTTCACTCGCCTTGACACCACATTTAACCCAAAAGTGGCCCCTGCTCCTGCCAACAGAATTGGAACTACAACCACCGAATCACCCATCATCACCCAACACCCACCCAGCCCCTCCCTCACTAACCTAAAACCCTTCCCAAAGTGAGCCAGGTGATACTGACCCCTCCTTCCAGACCCCCTCCCTTAAACCTCTGGACCTGACACTGCCTCTTCATCACATAGAATCATAGAGTCATACAGCATAGAAACAGACCCTTCGTTCCAACTATAATCCCAAACTAACCCGTCCCACCTGCCTGCTTCTGGCCCATATCCCTCCCAACCTTTCCTATTCATGTACTTATCCAAATGTCTTTTACACATGTAATTGTACCCGCATCCACCACTTCCTCTGGAAGTTCATTCTACATTCAGAAACTACCCTCTTTGTGAAAAAGTTTTTGAAACTGTCTCTTCTAACTTTAAAAATGTGTCCTCTAGTCATGAAATCCTCCATCCTAAGGAAAAGATAACTACTATTGACTCTATCTATTTCTCTCATTATTTTATAAACTTCTTTCAGATCACTGCTCAACCTTCTAAGCTTCAGTGAAAAAAGTCTCAGTTTATCTCATTTACTTTATAACTCAAACCGTCCATACCCAGCAACAACCTGGTAAATCTCTTCTGAGCCCTCTCCAGCTTGATAAATACAACTGCTCACAGTTTCCCAGAAGAGGTTTCACCAATGTCCTACATAACCTCAGCATGAGGTTCCCAACTCCTCTACTCAAAGGACTGAGCAATGAAGGCAAGCGTGCCAAACACCTTTTTAACCACCCTCTCTGGATGTGACGCAAACTTCAAAGAATTATGTACCTGCAGCTGTAGTCCTTCTGCTCTACAACACTACCCAAGGCCCTACCAATTGAATTGAATAAGCCCTACCCTTGTTTGTTGTACCAAAATGCAATGCCTCGCGTTTATCCAAATTGAACTCCATCTGCCATTTTTCAGCACATTGGCCCATCTGATCAAGATCTCTTTGTGATCTTAGAAAACCTCCTTCACTGTCTGCTATGTCACCAATTTTGGTGTCATCCACAAAACTACTAATCATGCCTTCTATATTCTCATCCAAATCATTTCTAATAATGACAAACAAAAGAGGACCCACAACCAATCCTGTGGCAACACCGCTGGTCACAGACCTCCAGTCTGAAAAGCAGGTGCAAAGTTGCCATCCAGGTTGATAGGGTTGTTAAGAAAGCATATACTGTGTTGGTGTTTATTGGTAGGGGGATTGAGTTTTGGAGCCATGAGGTCATGCCTCAGCTGTACAAGACACAGGTAAGGCAGCACCTGGAGTATTGTGTGTAGTTCTGGTCACCTCATTACAGGAGGATATGGAAGCTTTGGAAAGGATGCAGAGGAGATTTACTAGGATGTTGTCTGGTATGGAGGGAAGAGTTTACAAGGAAGGTCTGAGGGAACTGAGGCTGCTTTCGTTGGAGAGAAATTGGCAATCCCATGTGACCTAACTTTACTCATTAATCTACCATGGAGAAGCTTGTCATACGCTTTACTAAAACCCAAATAAACAACGTTTAACGCTCTGCCATCATCAATCATGAAACTACTCGACCAAGTTTGTGAGACACGATTTTCCTCACACACCATGCCAACTATCTTTAATCAATTTGTCCCTCTCTAAATGTCCATAAATCCTATCTTTTATAATCACTTCCAACAATTTACCCACAACCACAGTCAGACTCACAGGTCTATGATTCCTCAGTTTCTCTTTAAAACCTTTCTTAACCCAAGGTACAACATTAGCCACTCTCCAGTCATCACGCACCTCGCCCATAGTTACAGATGTTGCAAATATTTCTGCAAGGGGTCTTGTAATTTCCTCTCTTACTTCCCACAACATTCTGAGATTCATTAGATCAGTCCCCAGAGATTTATCCACCTTTGTGTTCTCTAAGACCTCCCGAACTTCCTCTTCGAACATAGAACATATAACGTCATAGTGCAGGATAGGCCCTTCGACACTCAATGTTGCACCAACCTGTGAAATTAATCTGATGTCCATCTAACCTACAGCATTCCATTATTATCCATATGTATGTCCAATGCCCATCTAAATGCCCTTAACGTTGGCGAGCCTACTACAGTTGCAGGTAGGCTATTCCACTCCCTGACTACTCTTGAAGTGAAGAAACTACCCTGTCCTAAATCTGTCAATCCTCAATTTAGAGCTATGTCCCCTCGTGTTAGTCTTCACCATCCAAAGAAACAGGCTCTCACTATCCACCCTATCTAACCCTCTGATTATCTTATACATCTTGATTAAGTCACCTCTCAACCTTCTTCTCTCCAACGAAAGCAGCCTCAGTTCCCTCAGACCTTCCTTGTAAACTCTTCCCTCCATACCAGACAACATCCTAGTAAATCTCCTCTGCATCCTTTCCAAAGCTTCCATATCCTCCTGTAATGAGGTGACCAGAACTACACACAATACTCCAGGTGCTGCCTTACTTGTGTCTTGTACAGCTGAGGCATGACCTCATGGCTACAAAACTCAATCCCCCTACCAATAAACACCAACACAGTATATGCTTTCTTAACAACCCTATCAACCTGGATGGCAACTTTGCACCTGGACACCGCGATCTCTCTGTTCATCGACATTACCAAGAATTTTACCATAAGCCCAGCACTTGTATTCCTGTTCCTCCTTCCAAAGTGAACTACCTCACACTTTTCCGCATTTAACTCCATTTGCCATTTCTAAGCCCAACTCTGCATGTTGAATATGTCCCTCAGTAACCCATAACATCCTTCGACACTATCCACAACTCTGTCTACCTTTAGTGTCATCTGCAAATTTACTAAGCCATCCTTCTACACCCTCCTCCAGATCATTTATAAAAATGACAAACAGCGGTGGCCTCAAAACAGATCCTTGCGGCACACCACTGGTAACTGATCTCCAGAATGAACATTTCCCATCAACCACCACCCTCTGTCTTTTTTCAGCGAGCCAATTTCTGATCCAAACCGCTAAATCACCTCCAATCCTGAAACTTCGTATTTTGTGCAATAGCCTACTGTGTGGAACCTTATCAAACGCCTTACTGAATCCATGTACACCACATCAGCCGTCTTACCTTCATCCACCTGTGCCACCTTCTTGAAGAATACAATAAGGTTAGTGAGGCACAACCTACCTTCACAAAACCGAATCAAATAATTCCTTTTTAGATGACTATAAATCCTATCTCTTTTAATCTTTTCCAACATCTTACCCATCACCGAAGTAAGGCTCACTGGCCTATAATTACCAGGGTTGTCCCGACTCCCCTTCTTAAACAAGGGAACAACATCTGCTATCCTCCAATCTCTGGCACTACTCATGTCGACAATGATGACATAAAGATCAAAGCCAAAGGCTCAGCAATCTCCTCCCTGGCTTCCTAGAGAATCCAAGGATAAATTACATCTGGCCCATCTATTTTCAGTTATTCCAAAATTGCTAAAACCTCCTCTTTTGAAAAGTGTGTTGCTGGAAAAGCGCAGCAGGCCAGGCAGCATCCAAGGAGTAGGAGAATCGATGTTTCGGGCATAAGCCATTCTTCAGGAATGAGGCTGGTGTGCCAAGTGGGCTGACATAAAAGGGAGGGCGGGGGGGAAGTTTGGGGGAGGGGCACTGGGAATACGATAGGTGGAAGGAGGTGAGGGTGAGGGTGATAGGCCGGAAAGAGGGTGGGGGCGGAGAGGTCGCGAAGATTATTGCAGGTCAAAAGAGCGGTGCTGAATCCGGGGGTTGGGACTGAGATAAGGTAGGGGGGAGGGGAAATGAGGAAGCTGGAGAAATCTACATTCATCCCGTGTGATTGGAGGGTTCCTAGGCAGAAGATGAGGCGCTCTTCCTCCAGGCGTCGTGTGGCCAGAGTCTGGCGATGGAGGAGGCCAAGGACCAGCATGCCCTTGGCAGAGTGGGACGGGGAGTTAAAGTGTTCAGTCAAGGGGCGGTTGGGTTGGCTGGTGCGGGTGTCCCAGAGGTGTTCCCTGAAACGTTCTGCAAGTAGGCGGCCTGTCTCCCCAATGTAGAGGAGACCACATCGGGTGCAGCGGATACAGTAAATGATGTATATGGAGGTGCAGGTGAATTTGCGATGGATATGGAAGGATCCATTGGGGCCTTGGAGGGAGGTGGGGGGGGAGGTGTGGGCGCAAGTTTTGCATTTCTTGCAGTTGCAGGGGAAGGTGGTGGGAGTGGAGGTTGGGTTGGTGGGGGGTGTGGACCTGACTAGGGAGTCGCGGAGGGAGTGGACTCTCCGGAACGCTGATAGGGGAGGGGAGGGAAATATATAATTGGTGATGGGGTCTGTTTGGAGGTGGTGGAAATAACGGAGGATGATACGATGTATCCGGAGGTTGGTGGGGTGGTATGTGAGGACCAGTGGGGTTCTGTCCTGGTGGTGATTGGAGGGGTGGGGTTTAAGGGTGGAGGTGCGGGAAGTGGAGGAGATGCGGTGGAGAGCATCGTCGACCACGTTGGAGAGGAAATTGCCGTCCTTGAAGAAGGAGGCCATTTGGGCTGTTCGGTAGTGGAATTGGTCCTCCTGGGAGCAGATACGGCGGAGGCGAAGGAATTGGGAATATGGGATGGCGTTTTCACAGGGGACAGGGTGGGAGGAGGTGTAGTCTAGGTAGCTGTGGGAGTCGGTCGGTTTGTAGTAAATGTCTGTGTTGAGTCGGTCGCCTGAGATAGAAATGGAGAGGTCTAGGAAGGGGAGGGAAGAGTCTGAGACAGTCCAGGTAAATTTGAGGTTGGGGTGGAAGGTGTTAGTAAAGTGGATGAACTGTTCAACCTCCTCGTGGGAGCACGGGTTGGCGCCAATATAATCATCGATGTGGCGGAGGAAAAGGTGGGGAATGGTGCCAGTGTGGCTGCGGAAGATGGACTGTTCGACATATCCGACAAAGAGGCAGGCATAGCTGGGGCCTGTGCGGGTGCCCATGGCTACTCCTTTGGTTTGGAGGAAGTGAGAGGATTGGAAGGAGAAGTTGTTAAGAGTGAGGACCAGTTCAGTCAGTCAAAGGAGGGTGTCAGTGGAAGGGTACTGGTTGGGTCGGCGGGAGAGGAAGAAGCGGAGGCTTGGAGGCCTTCGTGATGGCTGATGGAAGTGTATAGGGACTGGATGTCCATCATGAAGATAAGGTGTTGGGGGCCAGGGAAGCGTAATTGCTAAAACCTCCTCTTTGTCAACCTCAATCCCATCTAATCTTATAGCCTATATCTCCGTGTTCTCATTAACATTGCCCTTTTCCAATGTGAATACTGTTAAAACATATTCATTAAGTACTTCCACTATATCCTCAGATTCCACACACAACTTTCCACTACTATCTTTGATTGGCTCTAATCTTACTCTAGTCATTCTTTTTTTCTTGATATACCAAAGAAGGCCTAAGGATTTTCCTTGATTCTATCCGCCAATGATTTCTCATGTCCCTTCCTTGCTTTTCTTAGGCCTCTCTTTAGATCTTTTCTGGCTAACTTGTAACTCTCAAGCCCCCTAACCAAGCCCTCTCACCTCATCCTCTTATAAGTTACCTTCTTCTTTTTGACAAGAGATTCAACTTCTTTGGTAAACCATGGCTGCCTTTCTCGACAATTACCTCCCTGCCTGACAGGGATATACTTATCAAGAACCCACAGTTACTGTTTCTTGAATAAGCTCCACATTTCAAGATGTCTATCCCCTGCAGTTTCGTCCTCTATCCTGTGCAACCTAAATCTTGCCTAATCGCATCATAATTGCCTTTCCCTCAGTTATACCTCCTTCCCTACGGTATATACCTATCCCTGCCCATTGCTATTGCAAACATAACCAAATTATGGTCACTATCGCCAAAATGCTCACCTACATCCAAATCTAACACCTGGTCGGGTTCATTCCCCAGTACCAAATCCAATATGGTATCGCCCCTTGTTGGCCTGTCTACATACTGTGTCAGAAAACCCTCCTGCACACATTGAACAAAAACTGGCCCATCTAAACTACTTGAACTATAGTATTCCCAGTCAATATTGGGAAAGTTAAAGTCCCCCATAACGACTAGCCTTTTACTCTCGCTCCTATTGAGAATCATCTTTGCTATCCTTTCCTCTAAATCCCTGGAACAATTCGGAGGCCTATAGAAAACTCCCAACAGGGTGACCTCCTTTCCTGTTTCTAACCTCAGCCCAAACTACCTCAGTGGATGAGTCCTCAAATGTTATCTCCGCTGCTGTAATACTACCCTTGATTAACAATGCCACATCCCCGCCTCTTTTACCATCTTCTCTGATCTTGCTGAAACATCAAAATCCCGGAATCTGCAACAACCATCCCTGTTCCTCCTCTAGGAGAAAGTGAGGACTGCAGATGCTGGAGATCAGAGCTTAAAAATGTGTTGCTGGAAAAGCGCAGCAGGTCAGGCAGCATCCAAGGAGAGGGAGAATCGATGTTTCGGGCATACGCCCGAAACATCGATTCTCCTTCTCCTTGGATGCTGCCTGACCTGCTGCGCTTTTGCAGCAACACATTTTTAAGCTCTGTTCCTCCTCTAGCCATGTCTCTGAAATGGCCACAACATTGAAATCACAGGTACTAACCCATGCTGCAAGGTCACCCACCTTATTCTGGATGCTCCTGGCATTGAAGTACACACATTTCAAACCAACATCCTGCTTGCTAGTGCCCTTCTCGCAACCTTGTAAACCTATCCCTGACCTGACTACCCTCAACCTCCTGTACACTGGAACTACAATTCAGGTTCCCGTCCTTCTGCTGCGTTAGTTTAAACCCCACCACTGGAGAGCATTAACAAATGTCCCCCCCAGGATATTGGTACCCTTCTGGTTCAGGTGAAGACTATCCTGTGTGTAGAGGTTCCCACCTTCCCCAGAAGGAGCTCTAATTATCCAAGAATCCTACACCATTCCTGCAGCCAAATGTTCAGCTCCGCGCTCTCCCTGTTCCTCCCTTCACTAGTACATGGCACAGGCAACAAACCAGAGCTAACAAATCCGTTTGTTCTCGCTCTAAGCTTCCATCCTAGTTCTGTGAATTTCTACCTTAGATCCCCACCTTTCCTCCTACCTATGTCGTTGGTTCCTATGTGGGCCACGATTTGGGGCTGTGCCCCCTCTCCCTCAAGAATCCCGTAAACACGATCAGAGACATCACAAACCCTGGTACCTGGGAGGCAGCACACCAATCGTGAATCGCTTTTGTTTCTCTCTCTGCCCCCCTCTCTGCCCCCCTAACTATGGAGTCCCCAAAGACTAAAGCTCTTCTCTTCTTCCCCTTTCCCCACTGAGCAACAGAGACTTTGCACCAGAGACCTGTGTCCCATTGCTTATCCCTGGTAAGTTGTCCCCTCTCAACAGTATCCAAAATGGTATACTTGTTGTTGAGGGAACCACCACAAGAGATCCCTGCACTGCCTGCCAGTTCCCTTTCCTATCCCTGACGTTAACCCATTTACTTTCTTCTCGTGGCTGCGGAGTAACTACCTCCCTGTATCTCCTCTCAATAACCCCCTTCGCGAATGATCCGAAGCTCCTCCAGCTCCAGTTTCCTGACACTATTCTCGAGGAGCTGGTGTTGGGGGCACTTGCCACAATTGAAGTCAGCGGAGACACTAGAGGTGACCCTTACCTCCCACATACTGCAGGAGGAACATTCAACTGCCCAAACCTCCATTCCTGCTATTCTAAATTCCCAAATAGACTGCTGGAAAAAAAACATGAATGAAAATACTTATCACCAACAAACTGATGCATGGAACTTTTTTTTTGGTTAGAGGAGAAGGATGGGTGGGAGACATCACCTGAGTAGTGTTTTGGGTTAAGCAACTGCCCAAATATGTAACCTCGTGACCTCTCTGACTGCCTCCAGGAACTGAAGAAAACCGGAACGATAAGGAAATTTAAACTGTGAGACCAGTGGGCTTGACATCGATGGTGGACTAGTTGTTGGAGAGAATCCTGAGGGACAGGATGTCCATGTGTTTGGAAAGGCAGGAATGAATAGGAATTGTCAGCATGGCTTTGTGCATTGGAAAGCTTGTCTCATAAATTTGATTGAGGTTTTTGAAGAAGTAACAGAAAGCATTGATGAGGGCAAAGTGGTAGACATGATCTATATGGACATCAGTAAGGCTTTTGACAAAGTTCCTCATGGGACACTGGTTGGCAAGGTTAGATTTCATGGAATTCAGGGAGAACTAGCCGTTTGGATACAGAACTGGCTTGAAGGTAGTAAACAGTGGGTGGTGGTGTAGGGTTGTTTTTCAGACTGGAGGCCTGTAACCAGTGGTTTGCCTCAAGGATCGGTGCTTGTCACGATGGTGAGTGACTTGGAGGGGAACTTGTAGGTGATGGCGTTGCAATGTATCTGCTGCACTTGGATGGATGGTCATTCATATAATTGATTTGGATGTGAACATAGGAGGTATAGTCAGTAAGTTTGCAGACAACAAATCTATCTGCGACTCCACTTTCAAGGAGCTATGAACCTGCACTCCAAGGTCTCTTTGTTCAGTTGGAATTAAAGTTATATTCTGCCTGTTTGCATTTCAATGTATAAATGTCTGATGATTTCTTGGCTGGGAAGAGTGCTGCCTCAGAAATCTTTCTGAGTTAACGCTCTCCCAATGCTTTGACAAAATAACTGGTTATAACGTGTGCCTGAGAATCCTGAGTTTGTTCCATACAATAGTCAGCTACAACATTTGGCC